>NC_136073.1:919983157-920583157 GCF_964261635.1 Lissotriton helveticus
GCTGTGGGTCTGATTAGCAGGCCCACAGCCAGGGAAAGTCGTAAATCAGTGAAGCAAAAAGCAAAAATCTGGGGTGGCCATGGGATTGCAGACCCCACTCTCCTACATAACCCCCCTCCCCAAACTTAGGGACATTAAACTAACCTTGACCAGGTGAGCCTTCTTGCTCTAAGTGGAAGTACCTGGAGAGACCATCTGCATTACCATGGTCAGTCCCTGGGCGGTGCTCCACTGTAAAGTCCATCCCCTGTAGGGAAATGGACCACCTAAGAAGTTTGGGGTTTTCACCCTTCATTTGATTTAGCCATAAGAGGGGCTTATGGTCGGTCTGAATCTTGAAGTGAGTACCAAACAAGTATGGCCTCAGCTTCTTCAGGGCCCAAACCACAGCAAAGGCCTCCCTCTCAATAGCTGACCAACGTTTCTCTCTAGGGGTCAGCCTTCTGCTTATAAAAGCAATGGGCTGGTCATGACCATCAATATTCAGCTGAGATAGAACAGCTCCCACACCCAACTCAGAAGCATCTGTTTGGACAATGAAGATTTTGGAGTAGTCTGCACTCTTGAGAATAGGTGCAGTGCACATGGCCTGCTTTAGGTCATCGAATGCCTTCTGACAGCTAACTGTCCACTGAATTTTCTTTGGCATTTTCTTACTTGTCAGGTCATTAAGTGGTGTCACAATGGACCCATAATTTCTGACAAATTTCCTGTAATAACCAGACAGGCCCAAGAAAGCTCTGACCTGTGTCTGGGTGGTTGGAGGAGCCCAGTCCTTTATGGCCTGTATCTTGCTCTCCAAAGGTTGAACTTGGCCTCCACCTACAAGGTGGCCCAAGTATACAACTTGACTCTGCCCTATCTGGCACTTAGTAGCCTTGATAGTGAGGCCTGCCTTTTGCAGGGCCTCTAAAACTTTCCTCAGGTGGATCAGGTGATCCTCCCAGGTGGATCAGGTGATCCTCCCAGGTGGAGCTAAAGACAGCAATATCATCAAGATATGCTGCACAGAAGTCATCTAACCCAGTGATGGCCGCCAGGAGGGGGAAGAAAGCATCGTTCAGCGTTCTAGTGTTTCTAGATGAAGGAAGGCCGCTTTAGAATGTTTGCAGCTGAAGAACATATTATGGCAAAAGGCCCGGAGGCCAATATTATGCATATTCATTTTATTGCTTCTCACACAGCAGCAACACAAGCTTAGAATTAGAACCAAAGCAACAGTCTAGAACACTGAACATGCATAATAGCTAAACTCAGTCAGCCATCTTCCTCTTTTGTTGCTGCTCACACAAGAGATAAGTACTGTGGGCCCGATTCACAGAACTAACTTAAGACAAAATCCTAAACTTACTACTTTTGGTATTCACAGAAGTTAGGATTTTGTCTTAAGTTTGTCTTAAGACAGACTTAAGACAGACTTAAGTTAGGATTTTGTCTTAAGTCTGTCTTAAGTCTGTCTTAAGACAAACTTAAGACAAAATCCTAACTTCTGTGAATACCAAAAGTAGTAAGTTTAAGATTTTGTCTTAAGTTAGTTCTGTGAATCGGGCCCTTAGTGCATTGGGTGGTCATTAAGATAGATGAGGAAAATGTTAATTTAAATGAAAGATTTGAATGATTTGAGATTTAAAGATAAATAAATATGTGATTTTGACTAGAGGTGAAAGGAAGTTTAAAGAGTGATTCTTTATTTTGAATTACATCAATGTGGTGTTTTACTACGTTTAACATATAGCAAAATAATATTTTAAAGTTTCCTTAGAATTATAGACTATAATTAATGTAAGCGCAATAAGTTAAATAATAAGGTTTAAAAACACCGTTAAGCGCACAAGCGTTTCGATCGGCAGTCGATTGAGGATTTAGAAGCTTTAGCGCATGTAGGAGGAGGCTCGGTTCGTGAAAAGGTGCGAGGATCAGTCAAGGATATGATCGCGCACGAGAGAGGGAAGCGTTAGTCTACGCGTTAAGGCTTAGTAAACTTAGAATTGAGTCTGGTTTCGGCCGCCGTACGCATTAAGTTGCGAGAGGCGGCCATTTTGTGAGATTGTGACAAGTAGAAGGAATAGGTTTATGAAATGGATGCCCATGTTTTGGTAATAAGAGAATGACAGTTCTGACGAGATTCGGAGTTTGTCAGTATACGTCGGGTGTTTTGTCGGGAGAGTATTGTTTAATGCAAAGGTGGTTATTGAGAAAGGTGTGTCAATATTTATAGTGTTGTATTGGGAGAAAGGGAAAATGGATCAGAATGAGGCTTCGGGATTGGAAGAGAGATTTAAACAATATATGGATACGATGTTTGGTGAGTTATCAATATCCATTGATAAAAAATAGAGTACAGTGGAGAAGTCTCTAGAGAAAAATAAAAGAAATTATCCTCGTGAGAAGGAGGTTTATTGGTCAGTTGAGGAAGCTGAAGTTGTGGCAGGTGGTTCAAGGAAAGAAGTTGTGAAGAAGACGCAGAAGAGAAAAAAATGTTGAACCACAAAATAAAGGAAAAGGAAATGAACGTAAGGTTCATGAGGAGGGTAAGGCTATTAAGGCCAAGGAGGTCGCTATAAAGGTGAAGAAAAGGGGCCACAGTGTGGTAATAATGTGATTCATCTTCAACTCGCGGGGATGTTGAAATCTCACGTTCATCTAGTTTTGATGACACAGAAGATGAAGAAAGTAGTAGAAAGAAAAGGAAATATGAGGAAAAAAAGGTTAAAATGGAATCGGAGGAATTTTTAGACCCACAAGGGAAAGAAATGTTTGATCCTAATCTGATTCAACATCCGTTATCACCCCAGTGGATGCCTGCTGCACATGTTGCAAAATATATAGCTTATTGGATTTGCAGAGAAATCCCTAAGGATGTAAGAACGCGCCTTAGGTCAGAGTGTCCAAGACCTATTTTGGATAATAAGGTCGCATTTACACCTGAGTTAGATCAGAAAATGTTGTTGGTTTTAAATAATACAGGACGTGATCCAAGGAGAGGCTTAGATAAGGGCCTCAAAGGATGTGAAGACAGACTCTCAGATGTTCTTGGGCCTCTTACTAAAATGTTCGATATGTGTGAAGAGGCACATTCAAGTAATTCACATATTGATGTCGCAGAAAGGCGCCAGTGGGTGCAAAGGGCAGTCTGTCTTTTGGGGAATACCAATGCAGCATTGTGTATGGAGAGGAGGAAAAGTATATATTAATGAAAATAGATCCAGAATTAGCGGATGTGGCCTCCAACGAATTTGGAGAAAGGAGTGAGGGAATGCTATTTGGAGATGAATTTGTAAGAGATTTGGGAAAATGTGTTGGGACTTTCAATTCCCTACAAAAAGTACAAAAGGATATTAGGAAGGTTTTTAGGTCGGCCGGGAGAATACGGGGTCATTTTCCCAGCCGAAGTCATTTAATTACCCAAGGTTCCTTTACCAGAGGATACAGGCCCTACAACTATGGTTATGGATTTAATTCCAGATCAGAGCAGGGCAGCTTTTTCCCTCAGAGATCTAGATCGAGGTCACAAGGAATGCGATCAGAAAGAAGAGGTAGAGGTACAGGTAAGACTAAAACTAGACCATTTTTCTACCCAAGTAAAGTTGGGTGGCAGGCTAGCCCATTTTGTTTGGAGTTGGAAAGAGATAACTCAAGATCAATGGGTTTTGCAAACAGTAACAGGTTACCATATAGATTTCAAGGAGAATCCACTTCAAAGAAGGGAGCCAAGGATGTTAAGGTTCATAAAAGAACAAGAGATGGTGACAAAAGAGGTAAAAGCGTTAGAAGAGAAAGATGCAATAGAAGTTGCAAGAAATGTGAAAGGAAGTTTTGTGAGCAATATTTTTCTAGTAGAGAAAAAAGACAAAGATGAGGCCGGTTATAAATCTGAGAGAGCTAAACAATTGGGTTTGTTACAATCATTTAAAGATGGAGGGGATTTATCTATTGAGGGACGTGTTGAGGAAAGGAGATTGGATGACAAGGTTAGATCTGAAAGATGCATATCTTACAATACCAGTTTGTGTAGAACAAAGGGATTTGCTCCAATTCGGGTGGAAGGGAAGACGTTGGAGGTTCAAGAGTCTTCCTTTCGGACTGACTTCAGCACCGTGGTGTTTTACAAAGGTGTTGAGGCCTATTGTAGCTTGGCTGAGGACAAGGGATATTCAGCTGATAGTATTTTCGGATGTTCAAGGGAATGTACACAATCTTGTGAGAATGAGGGAATTGAGACTTGGCATGCATGATTTCAGGAGAATTTGTCAAGTGTCTGGCCTATCGGGAAAAAGTTCGGAACTTATCAATGGTTCATGGGCACCAGGAACAACAAAAGTTTTTATAGATCTGCATGGCAAAAGTGGTGTGATTGGTGTCATGAAAGGAGTTTGGATCCCATATCAGCCAATGTTGTGGAGATAGTGAATTATTTATCATTTTTATTTTCGAAAGGATTGGTATATAAATCAGTAAATATATCTAGTTCAGCTATTTCAGCGGGACATGCTTTGGTGGAAGGAGTACTGGTTGGTCAACATAGTTTGGTAAAAAGGGCTCTTAAGAGTATTCGTTTAGAATTACCACATAAGGCTAAGTATGAGATTTTATGGGATGTTTCTTCAGTTTTCAGAGAAATAGAAGGTTGGGACTCTAATGGTGAATTGAATGTAAGAAAGTTATCATTGAAGCTAGGAATGTTATTGTGTTTAGTATCCTTTAGGAGAGTTTCACATATTAAGGAATTGGAGATATCTTCACATTTTTATCAACCTGAAGGATTGTGTTTCGAATTGAGGAAAAGAACTAAGACTATGTCCAGGGCGATATTTTATCCTTATATGGATGGTCATGATAATTTGTGTGGTGCGATGCTTAAAGGAGTATGAGAGAAGAACTCTAAAATTGAGAGAGTTTAGATGTTCACAACTTCTCATTTCTTATAAGGAACCTTTTAGGGCGGTTTCAGCACCTACATTAGCCAGATGGGTTAAAGAGGTTATGTTGATGTCTGGAATGGATAATTAGTTTTATGGTGCTCATTCAGTTAGAGGTGCTATGGCAAGTAAGGCTTTTATGAAGGGATCTAGTTTAAGTACTATATTGAAGGCTGCAGATTTTTCAAATAACAATACTTTAAAAAAGTTCTACTTCAAACCTGTGGAAATGCTGTTCAGAATGTTTTGGATGGGCTTTGAACATGCATAATATTGGCCTCCGGGCCTTTTGCCATAAAATACAGATTTTCCACAGTTTTGGTGGGTAGAAAATCATGATTTTATTAAAAAGGCCCTGAGGCTAATATCTCTTCTGTGTCTTTGTTAACCCAGCCCTTTTATGGATGGAATGTTTTAATAATCTTATATGTTTGGTTTAGGACAGAGCTAATTCGTGCATGGAAGAAGGGAAAAGCAAGATTGAAGAAATCTGGATCTACAGTTTGACGTTTAAGTTCGAGGAAAAGAGTCTTATCTTGGGATTTTGCAGCTACCATCAGAGGAAGATGGCTGACGGAGTTTAGCTATTATGCGTGTTCAGTGTTCTAGACTGTTGCTTTGGTTCTAATTCTAAGCTTGTCTTGCTGCTGTGTGAGAAGCAATAGAAAGGAATATAAATAATATTAGCCTCCGTGCCTTTTTAATAAAATCATGATTTTCTACCCACCAAAACTGTGGAAAATCAGAATTTTCCACACTTCACCTGAGAAACTCGTCGGTATTGGCAGCCTTTTATATTGCAGCGCGCTCAGCTAGTCAGGGTAGCGTTCATCATTCTGTTTTGCCCATCAATTTAGTTTTGACGTGTTCACTAGTGAGGAGAAGCGTTCCGTTCATGAGCAGGCAGGAGTAGTATTGATCCATGTGCGCATGTCTGAAGTGACTCGTGTTCCGATACTGAGCGGGATCATCCTGCAGAGAGGCCTTGGTGTGTGCAGGACGGTTCATTGAAGTCGTTTGGAGCAGTGTTTTGTTGTTGTGCAGTCCAGTGACA
Organism: Lissotriton helveticus; assembly: GCF_964261635.1. Classification (NCBI taxonomy): domain Eukaryota; kingdom Metazoa; phylum Chordata; class Amphibia; order Caudata; family Salamandridae; genus Lissotriton; species Lissotriton helveticus. The sequence goes on from NC_136073.1 coordinate 919,989,131, forward strand.
GAAACTCCTTCAGGCACGCACTTCAATTGAGGAGCTTGATTTCAAAGACAGAGCTAGAGGTGCCAGAACATAGCTTGAGAGTTATTGAGGTAACTCGTGTTTGTGATTGAGCGCTGGGAGCAGTATTGAGGTTCCTATGCACACTCGTTGTTTGGCATTCTGTTTGTAAATAGAAGGCTGGTATAGTTATATTCATTTGAGTCAGTAACTCAGTTCAGGATTGGACCTAGGCTAGATAAGAGATATAAAACACTCACCACACAACGTTTAAGTGATCGTTCTGGGTTTTATATGAATACTTACCAGCCAGAGTTGGAATTACTGAAGTACTACGAATATTCCAATCACCAGTAAAGATTCCTGTAGAAGAAAAGAACAACACTGCATAAGAAGTTAGCGCAAGAATAATTTTTCATTATTAAAAACAAATAAATAGAAGAGGCATTAGCTACAGCTAAAATTGGATAAGTGCTCAAAAGAAAAAAACAGTAACATATATTTTTATGCTATGAGAGGTTGGCCTTGTATATGCTCTCCACTAGTTATAGTTGGCACCTTGCACCAGTTCAAACGACCCTTATTGATGATTAGGCTAAAGACAACCTTTATTGAAAGCTATCCTAGTGGTAGCTACGGAAAGCAGCCTTCAGGGGAAGTCATTACTAAACACTCTCTACTAACCTCTTTGAGATTAGAGAACAAGGCACACAATATTACAGTACTAGAACAACAGTAAATAGTACAATACTCAGCGGGCTCCAGGGGGAAACTGAACCATATATTAAGAAAGTTCAAATTTTTCAAATTTGCTTTATTCGAGATTAACTCATAAAAGCGTTTACAAACAGTGATAAAAAACCGTTAAAAACATTTGTGTTAAAAAATAAGGCTAAAAGTTAATAAAAGTGTATCAGTTACATTATCGGGTAAAATTTTACATGGTAAAATACAATACAAACACTCTGACAATACCTCATCTATAATCATCTGTCTAGGATCTTTTGTCTAATGGCCCATGACCAGCCGAGTAATTTAGCAGTGGCTGTTACTATAGGCAGTGAAGAACTAGTACGTATAATTCTTAAGGCTACCGCACTGCTAGTCGTACCCAAGTTCTTACACATGGGGGTAAGCCAGGTGCGTCTGGGCTCTACATAGGCCTTACATGCAAATAAGAAGTGGCCAATTGTTTCGTCATGCTCTCCACAGGATGGGCAAGAACTATTCGATGGGCCACCCCACCAGCCTGTCAGAGATCTGAGGGGAAGAGCACCAGCTCTAGTCTGGAAAAGCAACTTCCTATCCCTCTGGCTAGTGATGACATCCCAGTAAAGTTCGAGGGTGGGAAAGAACTTCACTTCAAGGAATCTTCCAGCCATAGTCTCTGAGCTAGTTTCATTCCAGGTTCGTTCGGCCACCTTTTCCCAATAGATCTCCTTGAGAATAGACTTTGATGGGAATAAGGCTCCTTCAGGATTTTCTCATAGCGTGTGGAGGCCGAGGACACCCAACATTTTTCTAAGTTCTTCCAGCCATCCTATGTTGTGGAACACATCTGCATTGATTATGTCCTTAAATCCCTCAGCGTAATGTAAGAGTTCAGGTGTAGTCCAGAGTCTGCGCCAGTACAAGATTGGATGCAGCCTTGCTAAATCAGTTACATCCTTCCTGCCCAAACCTAAGCAGCAACAAAGGAGTTTATGTTTATGTTTTTATGTTTGTGCAATTTTTAAAGCGCGCAACTACCCGGGGGTGTCTCGGCGCTGAGAAATACAGAACCATCGCAGCGGTGATAAGTTATGAAGAGAAGAGCCATGTTTTTAGTTTCTTTCTGAAACTGAGGAGGGTAGGGGCAGTTTTAATGTGGGGGGGGGGGGAGTGTGTTCCAGAGTCTGGTCGAAGAGATGGTGAAACACCTGTCTCCCCAGTTTACCCTTTTTGTTTGCGGACCTTTAAGCAGGTGAGCAGAGGAGGAGCGAAGTGTTCTTGAATGCTCGAGCGGACAAAAAGCAGCTCTAAGGAACTGTGGACCTACATTGTTGACTGCTTTGTAGGTAATGCACAGAGCCTTAAATATTGTCCGGTTCCTAACGGGGAGCCAATGAAGTTGACGGATGTATGGAGAGATGGATGTGAACTTGGGAACGTTCAGCAGGACCCTGGCTGAGGCGTTCTGGACAGATTGCAGTCGGTTGATGTTTTTTTTCTGGGCGTTCAGGAGAAGGGCGTTGCAGTAATCAGTTTTGGAGAAGACCAAGGTACTGATTAGAGTTTTGCCAGCTGAGGATGGGAGGTAGGGTAGAAGTTTTTTGATTCTTTTCAAGATATAAAAGGATGAGGAGACTACTGAATTGATGTGGTGATGAAATGTAATTTTGTCATCGAATATGACTCCAAGGTCACGAACCTTGGTGACTGGCTGGGGGGGGGGCTCCCAACTCCAGTGGCCACCATTGAGGGGACCAGATGGGGTTCAGCTTCCCGAATGTCCTCACCTCTGTTTTATCAGAGTTTAATTTGAGACAGTTTGATGACATCCAGGCACTGATAGCCCTCATTCCATTTTGGAAGTTTGCTGCCACTGATGTACCATTGCTGTGTACCGAAAGTACCAGTTGTGTATCATCAGCGTAGGTTGTCAGGGCAATACCATAGGATTTTATTACTCTCGCTAAGTCCGAAACATAAGTGTTGAATAGTGTCGGACTTAGCGAGGAGCCCTGTGGGACGCCACACGGGAGGGTGAAAGTGTGGGAAGTGAAATGGGCCATTTTCACTGTTTGTGGACGATCAGCCAGGAAGGATGCGAGGAGTTCTTTCGCTTTATTTTGAACTCCTATGGCTGAGACACGGTCGATCAAGATGACATGATCGACCGTGTCGAAGGCTGCAGAGAGATCTAATAGTATTAATACCGCTGCTCCTCCTTTGTCCAGGGTCATCCTAATGTTCGAGGCATGTGGGCTGCTAAATTCATATCTTAGCATATCTTAGCATTAGATCGCCGCCTAGTGTTGGGTCCGGATGATCGCACATTGTTGTCCTGGAAGAGTCTTCGAAGTATCCTGAGATAGGTGGCTCCTCCCCTGGACTACAGTGCGCATGGGCATCGGCTCCATCCCCAGATTGTTTTTTTCCGCCATTGGGTTCGGATGCGGTCTCGACGTCTCTCTGTCAGAACCGAGAAAAACAAACTTTTTCAGGCCAAAAGGCCTTGTTTTCATAGCGTCGGTATTGTTTGCGCACGGTCTCGAGTTCTTCCGTCTCTTTGAGTCGGAATCAGCGGTGTATTTTCACTCTTCGGACATCGAGGCCTTCTCATCGCGACACGACCGCAACTTTCCAGCATGGAGCGGAGTCCGTTTAAGTACTGCCCGCTCTGTGGGTCCAAATACCCACACATAGACGTCCACCCGGTCTGTAACAAATGCCTTTCACCAGACCATAACGAGGACAACTGCATGGCCTGCGCAAGATTCAGGTCCGAAAAGACACTCAAGCTTCGGCGCGCGGTGCGCCTTGAGGCCAGACAAGCGGCCCCGGATCCAGAAAACATCTTCGGCGACCGAGAAGAAGAGGACCAGAGCCATCATCTTCAAATCTCCCCGCCCGAGACGGAGGTCGAGGCAGATCCGGAACACGACGACGGAGTCGGGGGTCAAGGCCTTGAATACGTCGAAGAGGTAGGGGACGACGAAGAGGTTTATGGGGCCGCGGAAGATAGCTCAGCGGACGAGCTATGCCCCGAAGGTTACAAAGATCAAGATCGGGTCACGGGATCGCCTGTCGGCCTTACCCTAGACCCCGTACCGCAAGCCACGGCCCCGCCTTCCGGCCCGGCCACGGACAAACTTGCTGGGCAGGCCGTATCGAAACCGAAACCTACGGTCTTGACTACACCTAAGATGGCCGACCCAAAATCGAAACCGAAACTTATGGATTCGAGCACACCTAAGATGGCGGCCGTACCACAGAAAACGACCAAGACCGCTGTTCCATCGACTCCGTTGACCTCTGGTCCTCAGAAGTCGAAGAAATCTGTCGATTCCACAGTGTCAAAATCGACGCCGGAGGAGGGATCCTCTAAGAAGGGTGGTCAGCACGGCTCATCCGCTGCGGCGCCGTCAAAGCCCGCAAAAGCCAGCGAAGCGGCTCCGGTTCCGACGACTGGGACTCCGTTAGTCGGACGCGTGGTGGAGACGGAGCCGACAAGGTCACACGGATCGAAGGCTGGTACATCTGCGCATCGGTCCAAAGACTCTGGGTCGGCGGCTGCGGCATCATCGTCAAAGACTCAAAAGGGACACCAGGACGTCGGATCCGAGGGCAAGGTCAAGGCCTCCTCGTCGGCGCCAAAGCCCACTGCAAGTGACACGTCCCCCATCGCCTCTTCGCTGCAGAGGATCAGGGAGAAAGCCTTGGCTACGTCGGCTCCGATGCCATCACCACAGAAGCCGATGGACATTCCGGTGAAGCCTGCAAGTAAGCTTCTCTTCCTTCTGCCGCCAAAAGAGGCGCCGAAGGCCTTTTCTACGAAATCGACGCCAAAAAAGTCGGATTCTTCAACGGCGGGGGCACTTTCAAGTCGGGTACTCGACTCAGAAGAGGATTCGGAGCGTTTTATCGACGCAGACACAGGCAAATTGACCCTTTACAAAAGGAAGATCACTTCGCAGCCAGTGGACTCCTATGTCATTCCCCTCAAAAAGAAAAGGCTTCCTCAGGACGCTTCAAGCCTCATGGAACCCATCCAGCCTCCTCCAAGAAGGAGCCCAACTCCTTCCCCAGAACAATCTGAGGGTGAGGGATATAATGAAGATGAACAGTACACTTTCCCCATCAATGAACCAGATGCACAGCCGGATTCATATGATGACGTTGGGGACCAAGGCACCCAGGATGTGGGGCAAGACCCACACCCTGACCCACAGCCTTTCAGTGCACGTGCATCCCCAACTGAAGATTCTGCAGGTTTTCATGCACTCCTGGAAAGGGCAGCTGCTAATCATGATGTGGACATGCATGCTGACCCAGTGGAAGAAGACTTTCTATTTGACACTTTTTCAGTCTCTGAAAGGACTGTAAAGACACTGCCTATGCTCAAGGGGGTCCTCAAACATGCTGCGGACATCTTTAAAGAACCTACCAGGGCGAGAGTGGTCAATCCACGTATTGAAAAAAAGTACAGACCAGCACCTGCGGATCCAGCATACATTCGGGGACAGTTGCCGCTGGACTCCCTGGTGGTCGTAAATGCCCGCAAAAAGGCCAACTCCCAAACAACGGGTGAAGCTCCTCCCCCGGATAAGGAGTCCAAAGTGCTATAGGCAGGGGGCAAAAGAGTAGCTGCACAAGCCGCCAACTTTTGGCGTATTGCAAATACACAGGCACTCTTGGCACGTTATGATAGGGCGCATTACGACACCCTAGAGTGAGTTTTAGAACACCTGCCTTCGCAGTTTCAAGAGGGCACCAAACTGCTTATAGAAGAGGGAAAACTGATCTCCAACGCGGCCATAAAGTGTGCACTGGATGCCGCAGACACAGCAGCTAGGGCCATTAACACTAGCGTCATGCTGAGGCGACAGGCGTGGCTCCGCATATCGGGGTTTAAGCCTGACATACAAACAACCATACTTAATCAGCCCGTCAATCCTGATAGACTGTTTGGTCCAGATGTTGACACCACCCTTGAAAAGATTAAAAAAGACACCGAAACTGCTAAGTCTATGGGGGCACTGCAGTCACAACAGTTTCGGGGCAATAATTTTCGTCGCTCAGGTGCACGTGGAGTCACCAGAGGACAGATGGGTCAACAGTCTCAATTCTCAAAAGGCGGGGCACAATCCTCGTACCCCAAACAAAACAAGGGGGGTTACCGAGGAAACAGCACCAGAGGACGCGGCAGAGGGAACAACAACTCCCGCTCCTCTGCCCCAAGCAAACAGTGACTCTCTGTCACTGCCCCCCGACCACTTAACACCTGTCGGGGGGAGACTGCAGCAGTTCCTGCCCGTCTGGAGAAACATCACCACAGACAGGTGGGTGCTACAACTTGTACAGTACGGTTATTGTCTAGAGTTAACATCCACTCCACCCAACATTCCACCAAGGCAACGGCCTATGTCCGCAGAGCACTTGCACTTATTGCAGCAGGAGGTAGTGGTGATGCTGCAAAAAGGCGCAATCGAGCTCGTGCCAGTGGAGGAGGAAGGCACAGGGGTGTATTCCCTGTACTTCCTTATTCCAAAAAAGGACGGATCTCTCAGACCCATTCTGGATCTACGTCCCCTCAACCTGTATATACTGTCAGAACATTTCCATATGCTCACACTGCAACAGATTCTTCCCTTGTTAAACCAGGGGGACTTCTTAGCAACCTTAGACCTCAAGGATGCTTATTTCCACATACCACTACACCCATCCCACAGAAAATACCTCAGGTTCACTATCCAAGGAAAACATTATCAGTTCAAAGTCCTACCCTTCGGAGTCACCACAGCCCCAAGAGTGTTTACCAAGTGTCTGGCGACAGTAGCGGCGCACCTCAGGAGGCACGGCATCCATGTCTACCCCTACCTGGACGACTGGCTCGTTCAAGCCAAGTCAGAACAACAGTGCGCCGCGGACATGTCGACTACCATTCACCTCCTTCACGATCTAGGTTTCTCGTTGAACTACCCAAAGTCGCACCTTCAGCCGGCATATGTCCGGCAGTTTCTAGGCGCGACGATCAATACCCTGACGGCCGTGGCTCAACCAAACCAAGTCAGGATAGACAGCATGCAGTCTCTAATCCAGAAATTCAGACCACAACACTCACTTCCAGCAAGAGTGTTCATGCAGTTGATAGGCATGATGGCCTCCTGCATCTTCATAGTCCCTCACGCACGGCTACATATGCGCCCGCTCCAGGAGTGCTTAGCAAATCAGTGGACACAGGCTCAGGGACAATTAACAGACCTAGTGTTGGTTACCAGTCGGGCATACGACTCTCTGCATTGGTGGACTCCACACAACCTTTGCAAGGGCCGACTGTTCCAGGAGCCAGTGCCACAGATTACCCTGACAACGGACGCATCTCTCCAGGGATGGGGAGCTCATCTGCTCGATTACACTGTGCAGGGACTATGGACGACGCAGCAACAAAAGATGCACATCAACTATCTGGAACTGATGGCAATCTTCATGGCGCTCAAGTCCTTCATTGTACATCTGAGCAACAAGGTAGTGTTAGTCCGGACGGACAACATGACCGCGATGTACTACATTCAAAAGCAGGGGGGCACCCACTCGCCACAGCTGTCTCATCTGGCTCAGGGCATGTGGCGGTGGGCCATTCAGAGGAACATCTTCCTCATGGCAGAACACCTCCCGGGCAAGGACAATCTGATGGCGGATCTGCTCAGCAGACACAGCCATCAAATGCACGAGTGGGAGTTACACCCATCTGTACTCCACCCGTACTTCCAGCAGTGGGGTCATCCGGAGATAGACCTGTTTGCAACAAAGGAAAACGCAAAATGCCAATACTTTGCCGCCAGGTTCCCTCACCCACAGTCGCAGGGGAATGCTATATGGATGAACTGGTCAGGCAAATTTGCGTACGCTTTTCCGCCAGCCCCTCTGATACCGCTGGTGGCAAGAAAGCTAAGGCAGCACGCGATGACTCTCATCCTGGTTGCTCCAACGTGGGCGCGCCAAGCATGGTACACCACGTTCCTCGAACTCTCAGTAGTGCCGCATCAAAGACTGCGCCTCACGCCCAGACTTTTGACGCAGAACCATGGAGAAATTCAGCATCCAGATCCGCAACAGCTCAACCTGGCGATCTGGCTCCTGAAGTCCTAGAGTTCGGATACCTTAACCTACCTCCAGAATGCATGAACATCATCAAGGAGGCAAGGAAGCCTACTACCAGAGCATGCTATGCTGCAAAATGGAAGCGTTTTGTCATTTACTGTACAGCCAATGACATCAACCCGCTAGATGCATCTATCCCTAACATCATTTGTTATCTGCTACAGCTGTACAAGTGCAATCTAGCGTTCACCTCTATTCGGATACACCTATCCGCCATCGCAGCATATCTTCAGAATAGGCAGCATCTCTCTGTCTTCAGGGTGCCTGCCATTAAAGCTTTCCTTGAAGGTCTGAAACGAGTCATTCCCCCAAGAACACCGCCAGCTCCGGTGTGGAACCTCAATGTGGTCCTCACCAGACTGATGGGACCACCATTTGAACCACTGCACTCGTGTGAACTCCAGTTCCTGACGTGGAAAGTGGCTTTCCTAATCGCTATTACGTCGCTAAGGCGTGTTAGTGAGCTGCAAGCGCTCACAATCCAAGAGCCATTCATTCAGATTCATCCAAATAGGGTAGTGCTACTAATCCCAAATTCCTTCCGAAGGTGGTGTCACAGTTTCATCTCAACCAAACTATTGACTTACCGGCATTCTTCCAAAACCCACAAACGGTGGCGGAAAGAATGCTCCATACGTTAGACGTACGAAGGGCGTTGATGTACTACATTGACAGAACACAACACTTTAGGAAAACAAAACAACTTTTTGTTGCCTTCTCACCACAACACAAAGGCAACCCTATTTCCAAAGCAGGAATAGCCAGGTGGATTGTTAAGTGCATCCAAATATGTTATCAAAAAGCCAAGCGCACTTTAACAATACCCCCAAGGGCGCACTCCACACGCAAGTTGGGGGCATCCATGGCTTTCCTAGGGAATATTCCTTTAGAGGATATTTGCAGAGCAGCCACGTGGGTTACACCACATACCTTTACAAAACACTACTGTGTTGATGTACATTCCAAGCAGCAAGCTGCTGTAGGACAGGCTGTTCTCAAGACACTTTTTCAGGTTTCTGCAGCTGGCACGGGCAACCGCCGCTGATGGAGGGACTGCTATGTATTCTATGCTAAGATATGAATTTAGCAGCCCACATGCCTCGAACTGAATATGCTACTTACCAGTATGCATCTGTTCTTGGCATGTAGGGCTGCTAACATTCATATCGCCCACCCTCCTCCCCGGTGCCTGTCGCAGCTGCAGATATACTATTGTATTCAATCATTAGCATGGACATCCTTTACACTTTTCACTCCATCTTCTGCCACAATGGCGAAAAACAATCTGGGAATGGAGCCGATGCCCATGCGCACTGTAGTCCAGGGGAGGAGCCACCTATCTCAGGATACTTCGAAGACTCTTCCAGGACAACAATGTGCGATCATCCGGACCCAACACTAGGCGGCGATCTAATGCTAAGATATGCTAAGATATGAATGTTAGCAGCCCTACATGCCAAGAACAGATGCATACTGGTAAGTAGCATATTCATTCATCTGCAGCTTTAAGTAACGCGGTCTCCGTTCCGTGACCCTTCCTAAACCCAAATTGGGTCTCATCCAGTAGGTTGTTATTGTCTATGAAATTGGATAGTTGTATGTTCATAGCTTTCTCGAAAATCTTTGCTGGAAAAGGGAGACAAGCAATGGGTCGGTAGCCGACAAGAAGGAGGGGGTCTAGAGTGTTTTTTTTTAGAAGAGGCTTTATAATAGCCTCCTTCCAAACTGAAGGATAAATGCCCGTTGTGAACATGGCGTTGCAGATGGACGTCAAAGCAGGGGAGATGGCTTCAGGGATCAAATTAAGAATGGCAGGAGGGCAAGGGTCTAAAGGAGATCCTGATTTGGTGCCCAAGACAAGTCAATGGACTTGTTCCTCCGTGACAGCTTCAAAGACCGTGAGGCTGGGTGTGTTGTTAAGGGGCAGGAGATTGGGAGTGGTAGTCGGGGGTGCGCGGGTGAAGGCTGAAAAAATATCTGTGACTTTGTCTTTAAAAAAGTTTGCAAGAGAGTCGCACAGGGATTGGGTTCCATTGAAGCGGGGGGCAGGTGGGTTGGAGAGGTGGGTGACCACCTGGAACAGTTCTTTTGCAGAGTTTTTGCCTGGTTGATTTGGGAAGTGTAGTAGGATGTCTTTTCCGCAATAAGAAGATCTTTGTATTTGGAGAGGGCGCTTTTGTAGACAGTTTTTTCTGTGGCGTTGTAATGGCGGCGCCAGCGTCTTTCCAAATTTCTGCAGTGTTGTCTCTGCAGTCGAAGGGATTCTGTGAACCATGGGGCCGAGGGATGAGTTCTGGTACGATAGGAAGTTTTAGGGGGAGCTAGATTTTGACAAGCTTTATTTAGGCTATAAAGGTAATTGGTGGATGCTACCGAGGGGTCCTGTTCGGTAGTGGTGATGCTGTCAAGCAGCAAAGCAGAAAGATGTGAAGGATCGATATTCTTCCAGTTTCTAAAAGTAATAGGAGACGAAGATGTGGAGAAGGATGGAGGAGAAGTCAGTTTTATGGAAAAACAAACTGCTGAATGGTCGGTCCAAATAAGAGGGATCACCTTCGAAACAGCAATGTGTGGGTTATTGGTGAATAATCCGTCTAGGGTGTGTCCGGCTTTATGGGTAGGCTGAGTGACAATTTGTTGTATGCCGGCCGCTGCTAGATCGTTAGTTAGTGCCGCCGTATCAGGGTCGCACATGGTCTCAAGATGAAAATTGAAGTCGACCAGGATGGTAAAATGTGGTGCACCAGCAGAGGCCTCAATAAGGTTATTAAGGTTGTTAAGAAATTTAGATCTGGACCCTGGGGGGCGGTAGAGTAATATGCCTGTGAGTGATTGATTGTCAGAGAGGCTGATACTAAATGAAAGAGCCTCACACTCACTATAGTTGGAGTCGATAAATTTGACTTTGAGATCGTTTTTATAGAGAATGGCTATTCCCCCCCCCCCTTTTTTTTTGTTCTGTCTAGTCTACATACACAGTAATTATCAGGAGTGGCAGCTTTGAAATCTGGGCCTGAGGCGTCGTCGCCCCAGGTTTCGGTAATGAATAAAAGGTCTAAATTGTGTGACTCAATAAAGTCTAAGATCTCAGTTTTGTGCTTACGTACAGATCGTACATTAATGAGTGCTGCTAGGATGGAGGTTGAGGGGGTGGGAGTAGTGCAAGATGGACATTTGTGAGGACATATATTAGGATTAGTGTATAGCAGATGCGGTAGAGGATGCGATACATCTGCTAAGTTGTTCAAATTTCGAAGTTGGTCGGAAGTGTATATGAGGTTTCTTGATTCACGAGCCAGATGCAGCTCCCCGGTGTCAGGGGGGGTGGCCCTTGGCCCGGTCTCGGCGCGGACGAGCGCAGACGAGCTTGCCTTAAGCGCGCCTTCGGCGCGCAATCGTCGCGCCCGCTGCGCTCGTCCGCTGCGCTTCCGGTGGGTGAGCATGATTTATGAGGAGGGAGTAGTGACGTGGCGAGGGGGCGTGGCCAGTGTGAGTGGGCGTGTCCGCTGGTCGAGGGATGGCGGAATAGTTACACCAACACTCACCCGCAGCAGCGTGCAATCGGCTGGGCGGGGTGTCGGCAAATGAGAGGCAGTGGCCGAGGGGTAAGTGACAGTAAAATACAAGTTATCACACAAATTATTTTAAAAACAAGATCACTGTGAAAAGCTCCCGCCTTTCCGCCTCAGGAGTGGGTTCAGTAAACACTGCGCTAGCAGTCAGCGCGCGTTTAAGTAGTGTGGCGAGGGGGCGTGGCCAGCGTGAGTGGGCGTGTCCGCTGGTCGAGGGATGGTGGAATAGTTACACCAACACTCACCCGCAGCAGCGTGCAATCGGCTGAGCGGGGTGTCGGCAAATGAGAGGCAGTGGCCGAGGGGTAAGTGACAGTAAAATACAAGTTATCACACAGATTATTTTAAAAACAAGATCGCTGTGAAAAGCTCCCGGCTTTCCGCCTCAGGAGTGGGTTCAGTAAACACTGCGCTAGCAGTCAGCGCGCGTTTAAGTAGTGTGGCGGGGAGGCGTGGCCAGCGTGAGTGGGCGTGTCCGCTGGTTGAGGGATGGCGGAATAGTTACACCAACACTCACCCGCAGCAGCGTGCAATCGGCTGGGCGGGGTATCGGCAAATGAGAGGCAGTGGCCGAGGGGTAAGTGACAGCAAAATACAAGTTATCACACAAATTATTTTAAAAACAAGATCGCTGTGAAAAGCTCCCGGCTTTCCGCCTCAGGAGTGGGTTCAGTAAACACTGCGCTAGCAGTCAGTGCGCGTTTCAGTAGTGTGGCGGGGGCGTGGCCAGCGTGAGTGGGCGTGTCCGCTGGTCGAGGGATGGCGGAATAGTTACACCAACACTCACCCGCAGCAGCGTGCAATCGGCTGGGCGGGGTGTCGGCAAATGAGAGGCAGTGGCCGAGGGGTAAGTACCTTTAGGGAGGCTAGTAATAAGTCGGAAGAACTTGTTTTCCGAAGTTTGCAGTGTCCGAAGGTTCTCGTAGCCCCACAGCTCAGCCCCGTAGAGGGTTGATCCGAGGGCTTTAGCCTCATACACCTGAAGTGCTGGTTTGACTGGTTTTGTTAGGGATTTTCTGTGCTCAGAGCCAAGGGTACCCGCTATTTTTTTGTGTCTTATAGTTGCAATGTCTATATGTTTGGACCATCTTGAGTCATTTGATATGTGGATTCCCAAATTTGTAAAAGCATTGACAACCTCTACGTGGGTGACCATTCATAACTATGTGAGATCTACGGCCACGACTTAGATTAAAAACCATAAGCTTTGTTTTGGACACATTGATTTCTAGTCCATGATCCTCACAGAATTGATCAAAGATGGATAAGGCGTGCTGAAGTCCACTCGGGGTCTTGGATAAAATCAGAGTATCGTCTGCAAACATTAAAATCGGTGTCTTGGTGCCAGCCAATGATGGGGCGTCCACATTTTCAGACAGCATACAGGCAACAACTCCGTTAATATACAGCGTAAATAGCGTGGGGGCCATCGAGCAACCTTGACGTACCCCTCGCTCAACAGGGAAGTCTGAGGTGACCATACCATGTCCTCCCCACTGGATCCTCGCAAAATTTGCCTCATGAAGCCTCATTACCATTGAAAAAAGTTCTTCCGGTAGGCCCTGGTTCTTCAGCACTTGCCACAACTTAGACCTTGGGACTAGGTCAAAGGCAGCCCGCAAATGCCCTTGCCTAGTAACACGGTCTTCCACTGTAATAGAGTGAAACGGAAGACTTGGTCCATCGTGCTAGTACATTTTCGAAAGCCTGCCTGAAATGGTGACAGTGCGTTATTTTCTTCAGCCCAATCCAAAAGTCTATTAACAACCACCCTACCAATCACCTTTCGGATGGTATCAATTAAGTTTATGGGCCCATAATTTCCTGGTTGCGATTTATCTCCTTTTTTAAAAACAGGAATTATAACTGCGCTTTGCCATGACGCCGGTATGTTAGCGCCTTGGGCGACCGCGTTGAGAAGGAGGAGGATATATTTACTCCAGCGTTCCTTATCGTTCATAAAAAGATACGCCGGCACCCCATCTGTTCCCGGGGCTCTACCATTAGACACCGTACTCAGGGCCACCATAACTTCACTGTTACTAAAAAAGTTGTCTTTATAAAAAGAAGGCCTATAGCCAACCATCAAGTTATTGGGCTGAGTATCTGCATATTGAGGCTTGAAATAATTAATCCAATCCTCCTGAGATACGTTATTGTTGGGAGGTTCCGATACACCCCCCTTACCCCATTTGACGGTATTCCAGAATAACCTAGAATCCTTTTTATCACTAGCCTCCTTTAACTCTTGCCAGTGGAGTTCTTCCCACAGTTTCTTCGCATTTGCTATACTTTTTTTATACTCTATTCTAGCAAGGCGAATAGACACCAGATCCCTCCCCTTGATCGCTGCTCCTAAGGCTACTCTAGTCTGCCTACACTCAGCGTTGTACCACTTAGATGGTTTGGGATTTCTCATACCAACGCTCTTCACCGGTTTCTGGAAGTAATCCCTGATACCTGTGAAGAGGTTTTCGTGGATTCTGGTTGCTTTGTCGCTACCTGGGTCAGTCAGATTTACTTGTTCAAGGGATGTTACTGCTTCATCAACCTGAGCATTAATACTATCTATGGTTAGTTGGTTAGCTTTGACGTAGACCCATTTTAACCTGCGCATGTCGTTGGTCGGGACAGTCAAGGGGGCGTTGGCTACCTCATGTGTCATAACCACACTAGTTGGAACCCACCATTTGTGTTTAACACACAACGGATTATGATCACTTTCTATTCTAGATTTTACCTCCATATCAACCACTTGTCGCCAAAGCTTTAGACTACATAGAACGTAGTCTATTCTGCTCCTATGACGCCCGTTATCAAAGGTATATGCCCCTGCCTTATCACTTATGGTCCTTCCATTTAATGCCCTCAAGCTACTTTCATAGCATATTGCATTTAGGGAGATGACATACTCGGGCCGAGTGACAGGTTTCAGAAGTAATTTAGGGACGCACCACTGCCTGTCCTCCTCATCTCCAGCCCAGTCGTCTTCGATAGCCAATAGTTTGAAGGTTCTGTTTAGATCACCCGCTATCACAACATTATTGTCTAGAGAATGGGTTTCAAGGAGGGAGCCCAAAACCACACAAACTTCTGACCTCCCTCCCCTATTGCCTCTAGCGTAAGCATTGTAGATGTCAAGCCAACCCTGAGAGCCCAAGTTTACTCTAATAAGTTGGATGTCTCTACTTCTGGTGTCAACTACTTTGATAGTGAGTGATAGGCATTGTCGAACCCAAATAGTAAGGCCGCCCATGGGTCGCCCCTTAGCGCCTTTTAATGCTGGGTGTAATAATGCAGGTAGCCCTCGAAAAAAGAAGGTTCACAGAGCCAGGTCTCCTGGAAAATGCACACATCAAAGGTGCTTACAAAACTTCTCCAGTCATGAGATTCCTGTTTAGAGGCTAACCCCGCTATATTCCAGGAGACTAATTTGCCTATATCAGCCTCAATATCGTCAGATATTCCATTAGAAATAGGCACAGTAGTGGTGACAAGCGACCCCTGCTCACCTTCACCAACAAATCCTTCATTCGAATTACTTACGGGAATCTCCCCACAATTTGCACCTAACTTTATAATTAGAGAGGGCATCTTTTGTGGACCAGCGACTTCGTTATCTGCTGCACCCCTGCCCGCTAGCGCTCCAAAACGATTATAAGTGGGCACTGAGTGATCAACCTGATGGTAAAATAGTGGTCTGGAACTACCTTCCTGCATTTGGAATGAAGGCCCAAAACCAACATTCTGATGTCGAGGTGGGGGGCCAGTGTAATTGCTCTGGTGATAAATCAAGGGCCTAAGGTTAGATACCGGAGCAACTATTCCTCTAGGATAGAAGTAAGTCAAATCATGTGCGGTGATTGAGTTACCAGCATTTTGGGGGACCCAATTTACAATGTGTCTGACAGCTCTATCATCTCGAAAATTTATTATGATAATATCGCCCATTATGTCCTTAACTCTTTGACCCAGCCAGGGGAGACGCCTAACATTAAGAATTACCCCATTTATATGTGGTGGTAGTGGGCAATTCTGTCTCAGCCAGTATATGACTTTATTTTTCAGCTGATGCTGATCTTCTCCACTACCATCCTCTAAAACTGGCACTCCTGTAAGAACCACTACATACGGAACCGCTTCCGGAGGCAGCTCTACTCTAGGCCTCTTGGCTGGGAGTGTCCTAACAGGTTTTTCGTGGCCAATAGATATAGGGGCATTTCCAAGGGGATTGGATTTTGCACATTCCTGTGTCTCCTTAACATTGTTTTTACTATTTAACCCTGCTGTATTAAGGGGCAATATTTTATGAGGTTTTGGTTTGGGCAAATTGGTAGTTTTTGTTCCATTTTGGGCAATGGTGATTGGAGGCAAGACAGGAGTTTGGGACTCTAATGCTGATTTGGATAAATCCGTAATTACCAATTTGATTTCCCCAATGGCCTGTTCTAGCTTCTCAAGTTGGTGGGTTAGTCCTTTTAATCTCTCTACTAATGGCAATGTAGATGATTTTATTAATAGTTCTATATTGCCCATTAGATTAGTGCTAGATGGATCATTTGTTGGGATAGGTGTTGGGTTAACCATTATAGGTGATGTGGGTGCACTAGAAGTGGATCTTTGGCGAGCCCAAATTTATTGTGAGTAGTCTTATTTTTCCGTGAGGAGTCCCCCCTCTTTCTTCTTCTTTTGGGCGGTGGGCCTTGGGCTCTGGGGGTTTTAGATGTTTCCTTTACTATATGATTTAGATCCGCTCGTGGTGGCATAGTGTCGGGCAGGACTTCTGCCTCTGTAGTCATGTTACAATTAAAAGCTGATTCATTTATAGACAAATCACTGACTGCAATTAGTGGGGGGGTTCTTTCTTGCAAGAGTAATGGGATACTATCGTTAAGGGATGCCTCGCAGTCCTCATTTACAGAGGAGGTACTGTGAATAGGTGAAATCGCTAGCTTTAGCGAACCCAAGGATGATCGCTTATTTTTAATAGATTCAATAGAGCGAAGTTTCTCAGCCCGTCGCTCTGCAAGAGCGATTTCTTTATCTGTTCCGGTGGCAACCCTGATTATATAATTATCAAGCGTGCGTTGGTCAGCTCCTCCTACTGGTAATAGCTTGTCCTTAATGGGAGACGACATCGCCATTCACTAATGGGAGTTATTCTGACACACTGATGTAGCCCACCCAAACGGTTCGAGTAACAAACTTTGCAAACAACCAAATTGGATAATATTAGAGCACCATCTTACTGCTGCCTAAGGCGAGGCGACTTTATCACAATATGGTCGACGAAATGGGGGGGTCCAGCCCGGTCTCCTGCGGTCTCTGAGGGCCTCAGAGGGCTTCGCCCGGCGCGTCCCGCGCGCGTCCTCGCGGGACGAGGGACCGGTCGCGTCTTTATGCGCCTCCTGGTGCGCTGTGATGACGGGTCTCGTGCTCTGAGGGCTGCTGGGGCCAGTAGTTTTCCTAGCTGACCGGCGGAGCAAAGCCCGGCCAGTCAGCATCTTGGTGCAGCAGCGAATCCCGTAGGTTGGGGAGGGCACAAGCACAGTGCAGTGGAGCTGGAATCAAGCCCGTCCACGGGCAGGGAACAGATCAGTCTCTTTCGCCAGGGTTGTTTGCAGTGCGTGAGGTACTCCTGCACCGGTCGCGTCTTTATGCGCCTCCTGGCGCGCTGTGATGACAGGTCTCGTGCCCTGAGGGCTGCTGGGGCCAGTAGTTTTCCTAGCTGACCGGCAGAGCAAAGCCCGGCCGATCAGCGTCTTGGTGCAGCAGCGAGTCCCGTAGGTTGGGGAGGGCACAAGCACAGTGCAGTGGAGCTGGAATCAAGCCCGTCCATGGGCAGGGAACAGATCAGTCTCTTTCGCCAGGGTTCTTTGCAGTGCGGAAGTGGTATAACAACCATGACTTGACTAGACACAGTGCCTAGAGCACGTAGAATCGCTGGGACCCCAAGGAACCACCCAAGGTAGTGACCCAGGGGACCCACGGTGGACGCGTGCAGTGTGAGAACACTTCAGAGAGCTCCGTAAATCCGATGGGAAAGTCGCGGTTGGAATTTTAAAGAATAAGGACACTTAGGAGAAGACGTTGAGCAAACCCTTTCAGACTTCGAATGTTCTAAGGCCAGCACCCATATGAGCACCGGAGTACTCATGTTACCTCACCCAGGGAAGCCGGGTGCATAGGTGTCAAATGGTGTCTGGAATCTTCGTCGTTTTCAATGGCAAGATGCTGCAAAGTGCTGCTGCCGTGAAGAGGAAAAGTGTCCGGTGTGATCCAAGCCTGGATCAGAGCTGAGAAGAACCTGAAAGCGGAGGGGACAGAGTCTGGGTCACTTTGCAGTGACCAGGGGCACGATAGACGAATGCCCACTGATGGTGTTTCAGGTGAGGAGAGGTGAAGCTGGACTCTGCAGCCATGGGGACCAGGAGACGTCAACGATGACCAAAGTCTGCAGGCGAGCTGTCCTATGAAGGATGTCAAGTGCTGGGGGGTCAGTATCTGGATTGAATACCAACAAGCCTTAGCAACTAGAACCCACGCAGTCAGAGAAAAGATGCTTCTGTGATGAGCAGCAAGGTCCTGGTGACTCCCCTATCGATGGAGAGTGAGAGCACGTCTGTAGCAACCAGGAAAGCCGGTTGAAAGTTAAAGTTCCCTTCTCAGGGACCAACAGGTCAATGGACCAGAGATCGTGAAGGTACCTCAAGAGGAATCACAAAACACCAGCCTGCGGAACACTCGTGGAGTGTAGACTGGTAATCTTCGATAGAATAACTGCTCGGGGTCTGGACTACGAGTAGCCCAAAGCACAGCTTCAGGGGTTGCCGGAAAGCAGATGCTTCCGCAAATGGACACAGTGCCCAGGGGTTCAGGTTGCACATTCCCAACGAGGGATACAGATCTCAGGTTTGCTGAGCACACTAGCCGGCTTTGGGACGCTTGGAAACCCACCTCCTTTGTTGCAAAAGTCTTAGGAGTCCTCAGGAGCTTCTGTGTTACAAACCGATCAGATGCGTCGTTGGAACCTGCTTAGCAGGGAAATAACTCCTTTACTCCAAGAGAGATTCTTCAGTCATCTAGCGCAGTGTAGATCTTCGAAGTACTTGGTTTCTGTAGCAGAGTTTTGGTGAGGTAAATCTAAAGTCATGTAGTCAGGGGTTCCTAATTTGTACCCAATAAAGGGGTGGGACAAACCCCGGGTACCCACCTATGGGAGGGTCAGGACAAAGGGATTGCTACACCCATGTCCTTTGTCAAGTTGTGTGCCATGCAACCGGTTTGAGCTGGACTATGCACAGGGACACCAAAATGTGTCCCCAGTGCAGACATCAGAACACTCTTGGAGTGCTCCCACCCAGCCTCAATACACTAAAGCCTGTCTGGGAGGTGGTTACACCTCTGTGGGACTGGAAGCCTATTGTCCGCCTCCCCTGCTGGAGTTTTGTCCAGCAGCAGGGAGGATAGACTCGTGTCTGTGGCTGGCAGCATACATCTTGTGATGCCATGGTCAAGAAAGATGCTACCGGGTGTACTAGTGCTGTCATATTTCTCTCTAGGAGGGTGGAATCATACCTCCAAAACCAGTTACTGGTGTAGAGGTATGATTCCAAGGTGTTTGACACCAAACACAACAGGTTTCTGTGCAGCTGTTTTAAAGTTAGCATTTACCACAAGGTTATAATGCACTTAAGAGTATATGGTATGGCTGCATCACAGAACATCCCTGGAGAATAGATTCCGAAGGCTGCAGAGGGGCACTGCTCATGCATGGGCATCCCCTCACATAAAACCCAGCACCCTGCCTGCTTTCAGGATTGATAAGGCCTGCCATAGGGGTGACTGATAGGCTTATATGTGCAGTGATAAGGTAGATATAGTGAACCTATATCTAAGTAAGAGGTGCATGCACCACCTTACAAAGGTTGCAGTAGCAGACCTGTGGTGTCAATTTGAGTGGCTTATCAGGGGTGGCATAATACATGCTGCAGCCCCTGGGAGCACTCTGGGGTACCTATGCCCTAGGTAGATAGTAAACCATATACTAGGGACTTATAAGGGTACCCCCAGAATCAAATGTGGAGTGTACCTAAAGAACGTGCAATCAGTTTAGGGAGAAAGCAGCCAGGCTGGGGTCCTGACTAGCAGGATCCCAGCCAGACTAAGTCGAAAACAGTGAAACATCAGCAAAAATTGGGGGTAACTATAAGAAGCAGATCCTACACTCGTACATATGCAAGGTATTATTTGTGTTAAGAATGACATGTAAAATCACAGGTTTTCTCACTTGCAGTTCTTAACAATGAAACTCAGAGGGAACAAAAGCTGAGAGGAACCAGAAGAAAGGCGTATCTGTCTCTTTTCTGTCCCCTACCCCTTCGGTTTCTACAAATACAAAAAGAAATAATGGCAGTTAGTGAAGAGACTAGATATTTAAATCAAGATAATAATGAACTCTAGAAGTGAGACTTCTGAATTAGCAATAAAAATTAATCGTTACAGAACCTAAATTTAAGGTTCCTTCATCCCCAGTAGAAATCCCTAGTGACACTACAAGTCAACAGTCTAAAGTTACCACTCGGGTAATCCATTCCTTGTAGCCAGTGATTCCTTTGGCACCTCCAGAAATATATCTACTGGAGTCCCTCAAAAGGCAGAAATATTTTACATTACATTTTATGTGCAGCAGTCTTCCATGACGTGCACTCACGAGTAGCTTTTATACTATCCTATCCTAAAATAGTGATGGTGACGCTTTCTCATGGTCGATGCCGTTGGTATAGAGAATTGATCCCATACTCTCTGACTTGGATGAATTAAAAAAAAGAGTTCTATAGAATATTTGATCACAGACGAGTCTCTCAAGCCACGGACCATGAGTTGCTTGAAATCAGACAAGGTAATCGTGAATTGATAGCCTAGTGGCCCTTTTTAATAAGCTGGTAGTGGAAACAGACTGGCCAGAAAATAAACGAGCAGCAGTATTTTATTGTGGTCTAAGAGAAGAATTGAAAGACGCTCTTGCGCAAGTAGCCAATCGACTAAGTGAAATCTCGGCTCTCATAGATTTGGTGCTGAGATAGATTTCCGCCAAAGCGAGAGAAGGGAATTACGTCCTAGTATATCGCGATATGATCGAGCTAAAGCCGAAATAACAAGAGAAGTCGAAGGTCAGCATGGCGCAGAACCATGCAAATTCGGACAATTCGAGGTCCACTATCAAAGGAATAAAAGGAGAAACGAAGATTAAACAAGCAGGGCCTTTATTGTGGTGTTGGTAGGCATTTTGCCCGAAACTGTCCTAAGAAGCCTAAACAGTCGCCGAAGGAAAACTGGCAAGACCATCAGTAGAAGAAGTTGGACTGATGGGTGCGGACTTGAATACAACTCCTAAGGATCACACTTTGGCGAATACCTTGCAATCTTCCTCCCCATACTTGATAATGCACATGACGTTATGTTTGGAGAAAGCAACCTGAAAGGAATCATCGTGATGGTGGATTCAGGGGCCACGGGTAATTTTTGTGACCTGGAGTTTCCTGAGGTGATTGGTTTAAAGGCACTTAAGGAAGAGAAGAGTCAGGCTGTTAGGGCATTGAACTGCACCAATCTATCTTCAGGTCCCGTAGTGAGTCATACAGAGCCGGTGGAGTTGGAATCGACAGATGGACATTGTGAAAAATTACAATTCAATATGATATATGCTCCGCAATTTCAACTAATCTTGGGATTGCCCTAACTCACTGAGCATAACCCCACCATCGACTGGAGTTCCAGAACAATAACAATGGGTTCAGAGTTTTGTAAGGAGAATTGTTATCAGCATTCTATGCAGGATCAAAGGCCAACTCCTGGTACTCATCTCGGTAATGGAGGAGCGACGGTATGTGTAATACAGACAGTTGAACTACCTAAAGAGTACACAGAATATCAGGACGTCTTCAGTGAGAAGGAGGAGGAGAAACTTCCTCCTCAAAGGACTTACGATTGAGCTTGAACCAGGCGCTAATCTGCCCTGTGGCTGAATTTATGCTCTAACAGAGAAAGAAAACCAACATCTGAAGGACTACCTCCAGAAATATTTGGAAAACAGATTTATTTGCCTCTCCCTATCTCCAGTCTCTTTGCCACTTTTTTTTATCCCTTGGAAGGAGGGCGAACTAAGAACGTGCATCGATTTATAGCGCAATATACCGAATCACAGTAAAAATCGATACCCCCTGCCGTTAATATCGGTTCTTCTGGATCAAGTGAAAGGTTCAAGGATATACACAAAACTGGATCTCCGAGGGGCATAGCGCCTCATTCGAATCCAAGAAGGAGAAGAATGGTAGACAACCTGAGGTGTGGTCTGCTGAGGCAGAAGGTGCTGGAGCCTGGCAATGGGCAGTTGAAAGGAGGAACCACCTGACTGCCCCCCAGGGCCCTGAACAGCGCCTGGAGAAGAGTCCAGGAGGAGAGCCAGGGGAAAGTCTGGCGCAGGGAGCCAGGGAAGACCGCTCCCTGCAGAGTGCACCCTCTTGGAGACAAGGAGGGTGAAGGAGAGTGCGCCCAGTGGCTGGATTGGCACCACCAGGAGCAAGAAGACGTGAAAATGAAGATCGGACCCCCAGGGGCTGAGATATAGACCCCATAAGGTAGGTGAACTTTGACCCCTAAGAAGACCGACGACTAAGCTCGTGGGGCTCCGCCGCCAGTCTCAGAGATGCCCCCAGGCTGGGTCAGGTCCCGTGGGCTGCCCCCAAATATAGTAAAGTTGGGGTGCGCCGTCGCACACCCTGTGAAGGTCCCCCCACGGGGTTCCATGAGCCCACAGGGAGGTGGGGGAGCACAGTCGCCCCCCCCACTCCCACCTAACACCCTCCCAATCCCCCCTACCCTGTGAAAAAGTGCCCAGGGGCCTGGACCCCGAAGAAGTAAAGGTGGGGGAGCGCCGTTGTGTCCCGCCCCCCAACACACCCCCCCACCCCCACCCCTGCGAAAAGGTGTCCATGGCCCCGGACCCCAATGTTGTGTTTAGATTTAGAAACCCGTACATAGGTTTCCTGAATCATGTCTTTATGTAGGCACAACTCACATTGCACTTATTTAGGCATAGAATCCCAGTCCTTATTTAGGAATTAGCCATGCTATCCAAATACAGGCATGGTCACCTACATCCGTCCATCCCACGTCACGAGTTCTTAGAAACCAGACCCTTAAGCCATTGGGACTTTCCCTGCTTGGATTATTGATTGCTCCAAGATCTCATTTATTTTGCATGAACTACTATTCCTTAGGGGTTCATTCATGACCTCTTCCTCTGCCTGACTTTACGTCAATGCTAGCATTCCTAGGCACCTTCCAGGTATAAATATACACCTTACCACGGCTCTGCTACACAGCTCGATACACCTCGCCACAGCAAATTCGGAAGGCATTCGAGTCCCCGCCTGACGCACTGACCAGATGCTGTCATCCTGCTCACAGAGAATCCAGCTTCCAGTGTTCTAACTCCCTTCGCGGGGTGTTAGAGATTGAGATCCGGAAAGAGATTCCCACGTTTCTCATTCTAAGGTATGGAGCAGACTAGAACCTAGAGGGACTCTCGGCAATACAAAACTGTTAGAAATGGGATTTCTGGTTGGCTAAGGCTTGCGCCAAAGCCAGGCAGAAACCACCACTCTAGTCAGGGGAAGGAAGTCACCCGCCAAAGATAACCCCTGCTCACCCCCTTGGTAGCTTGACACGGGCAGTCAGGCCAATCACAGAGGGAAGGTGTAAAGCGTTTGCGCACGCACCCAGCAACAACACCCAAGGCCCACCACAAAGGAAACTCCATACAAGGTTATACGTAAAAATAGTATTTGTATTATACAAAACCCATTGGATAATAAACACACACTTTACAATGTGCCATGGGACAGGGCCACATGGACCACTGTCAGGAATAAGTACTTTTAGAACTAGCACTTTGAAGGAATAACGCTTAGCACATAGAACATATAATAACTGTAGCACCAAATAACAAATGTAGCACACAACCAGTAACCACTGGTAGAAGGTAAGAACCACCTACGCAATCCTAAACACCTTAGGCAAATATCACACAGGGAATCATGAACTCACTAGCATAACCTATACTAGGAAAAACAGCCTCCTAAGTATAAACATACATTCAGAGGTATAGGCATACAGCATTACACCTGATGCAGAAATCACATTCGGCAGGTAATCACAATTGCGCAAAAGATCACAGAGGCATAAACATGTACCCCAAGCAAGGGCACAACACAGGAAAATTTCCCTAGGCCAACTTGGCCTCTCATTGGCTGAAGCGCCCTGTGTCCAAAATGTCTGGGCAGGCTGCGCAGGCAGCCAAGGAAGATTCGCAAGGGGCCTAAACGAAGCAGCTGCCCACTAAGTGCTGGGCAACTGGGGATAGGAATGTGGCCTGAGCTCTCAGTAGCCCCGTGAATAAATTGCGCCACTTTGGAGCCCTCTGGCTCGAGAAACAAGCTGCCTCCTGAAGCCTCGTGGGCTCGAAATAACTGTGTGCCCGGGAGCCTCGTGGGCTCTGAAGAAACAAATGCCCTCTGGAGCCCCTCGTGGGCTCGACAGAAATGCCCCCGTCGTTGGAGTCCCCCCTCTGGGGACTCGGAACCAATAGAAATGCCCAAGAGCCTCTCGGGCTCGAACAACAATGCCCCCAAATCCGGTGGAGCCTCGTGGGCTCGAGAAATCAAAAATGCTGCCACTACTGGGGGGAGCGGCCCACTGCCAACCAGGGCCGCTCTACCCTGAATATGCCCCCAAAATGAAGCTTACACCACTGGGGGAGGTGGGCACCGGCAATGTGCCCCGACGCCCCCTCTTCACAAATGAGCACAGGGGCCCCACTCACCGGGTCTGCAGGACCTTCCCCACCGGAGCCCCGTCTGCACTTTCAGCCGCTCTCCGCTCGCTGCTGGGCCCACGGCAGTCAGGGCTCAGGGGCCCTCCCGCGCTTCACCGGGACGTCCTGGGAGGGCGGGGTGGGCTCCCGTTCTCCTTCCGGCCTTGCTTTCAGGGACAGCCATTGGCAGCGCGGCCCCTTGGACGAGCCTCTAGGCTCCGGGGCGCGCTGGCCAATGGTTGCGCGGCGATTCTTTGAAAATGTACGGGGTAGGCTCCCTTCTTAAGAACGGGCACCCATCAGGGGGTCAAAATAAATGGTGTAAATACACGGCAATTCTGCAGGGTGGGCACCTGCTTCCCCTAAATGGCAAGAGCCAGTCAAACAGTGCGTCTGGATGGAAAAACAAAGCGCTCCCAGGGAATTAGGAACTAAGCACCTCCAAGGCGCTTGGCAGGCCACAGCAGTCACAAAAGTCCAGGGACAAAGTATAACCAGGAATGAAGGCATGGCAGGTAAAGGCTGGGCCCAGGGGCCAGCTCACAGGGCCCTCCAGGCAGGGAGGTAGTCCCCAGTGGCGGTCCTCCTGGTGCCCAGCAGCAGCAGCAGGCCCGCCTCAAGTTAGGTCAGGAAGAACATTTTGTATGGGGTCACAGCCCCTTTTTATACACCGAAACCCTTTGTCTGTGTCTGTAGGGTGGGGGGAAAACCAGTCGCAGCTGGCTTTGGAGCACTCTGATGTGCTCAGCCCCTCTCACCGTTCACTGGACAGGCTAGGGTCATCAGTCGCACCACAGGGGGCGGAGCCAGCATTGTGTGGGGAAAACCCAGCCCTATTCAGGTCCCAGGTGCACCCCTCCCTCACATCAATCATGCAGGTCTCTCCACTCACCACCGGGGCAGACCCACCCTGACTCCTGAAGCCAGGCTCACCAGCCAGCTCCAGCCAAGCACAAGCCAGACAGCCAATTCACATAAATTACACAGACATGCCAACTTCTAGAAGTAGTACTTCCACACTAGACACAATAACACCGCACACATCATCGCGCAGCATTCAATCTCAAGAGTCCGCACATACCAAACTCGACCCTGCACTCCCCACGCATCAGGAGCTACCAGGGACACATACATTCCCCATGCATTCCTATGGGAGGGCAGGCCAACCTCACTACACCCACAAACTTTACCCTGGGACACAGTGGTAAAGTGCGCAGAAGCAAAAAATCACTAACACCAGGTCACAAGTAAAAGCGAAAAGTTTAGGGGTGAACCTGCCAGAAAGGCCAAGTCCAACAAAAACTATAGCGAACTATACTATAGAAAACAGCACCTACTTCTTACCTCGTACTACACTTAGGTTAGGTACACAGGGGTAGAACTGTTTAGAAGCACCAGACGAGTATCCACATTTTAGCCTGTTATTTATGTATGTGTATATGAATATTTGTCATAGCTAAGACAATGCTATCGCAGTATTTCTTCTTACTGCTTATGCTGTACGTATTATATCTCGCATACTGTCTTGCGATTGTAACAGCTCATATCTCTTACACAAGAAATAGGACTGTTCAAAAAATCCTTTCATTAAAACGCCCGTCTATCTATTTCTGTGTAACTCTGAAGAAACTAAACATGCACGATTGACTGAGTGAAAAGGTTATCTATTATTTCCACGATTCTGAAACTGTTCCGATTCTAAGGGAAACAAAGTTGTCCTGTTTATGTGGTTGTCAGAAACTACTCCCTTCTTGTTTATTCGAGAAGTTTCTAGTGACCTCTGAGTTAGCTGGCACACAAAGTAATTAAGTTTAATGACCTTAGTCCTATGCCAAAACTATAGTGTGCATTATTATTTCAATGCATAGAGCCTATAAGGGAAATAGGAACTACACTACACCTCTGAAGTTTAGGGGCTTCCTAATGACACTAGCACGATATCCCTTTAGCAGATCACCTAGGCCAAAACAAGACTTGGGACAGAATTGTCCCTTACTTTCTTTGGCCTCACATGTGTGAAGACACCAAGCAGTATTGTCGCTCCTCTGTCACCTGTCAAGCCAGTGGTAGCAGGTGGTACAACAAAGGCCCCCCTGATACCACTACCTGTGGTGCGGGTTCCCTTTGAAAGGGTAGGGATTGACATTGTTGGTCCCCTGGATCCACAAACTGCATCTGGTCGCAGATTTAAACTAGTGGTGGTGGACTATGCCAGTAGGTTTCCGGAGGCAATCCCACTTAGGACTACCACAGCTCCTGTGGGGTGGCAAGGGCCCTGGAATCTTTTCCAGGGTAGGTTTTCCTAAGGAGGTAATATCAGACAGAGATGCAAACTTCATGTCTAGTTACTTTACTGCTATGTGGAAGGAGTGTGGCGTAAATTATAAATAAGGCTTCCTGTTTTCCGTTTTTACTGATTTTTACAGATAAATACAGACAGAAAACAATGTGTTTTCTGTCTGCATTTATTTTTAAAAGTAGATAAATACAAAAAAAATGCTTCTTTTAAGTGACTTTCCAGGCTGTCTTTCATGAATTATAGGCCAGCAGCTGAACAGATGGACAGAAAGGGAAATTCAAAAACAGGATGAAATTTCTTTAAATAATGGCATATGTCAATATACACTTATGGTATAATGCTAGTATTTACTAGTGCGTGTATTGGCATGTAATATTTGGCAGCCTAAATAGCTAAAACACAACAGACATCAAAGTATGAGTGCGCGTCTATCAGTTAAATAGATATAGAAATCTACAGTTTTATAACTTCATTTGTATGTAAAACACGAAATAAATATGGATAAATACCGAAAATGGTCAAAAAGTAAATATGGATAAATACAGACGGAAATACCCAAAATATAAATACCATAAACCCGGGAGCCCTAATTATAAATTTACCTCCCATTCCCTATCACCCGCAATGGTTTAGATGAGAGGATCAACAAAACCCTCAATGGCATGATTAAAGGTCTCCCGGAAAAGCTTAGGTGCAGATGGGTCATACTTTTGCCCTGCCTTCTATTTACCTACAGAGAGGTTCCACAGACGGGGTTTGGTTACACCCTGTTCGACTTGACCCTCTTGGCAGGGTCATCCCAGAACTTTTTGCCTTCCTCCAATATTCTCTCTGACCTGTTTTTGTTGGTTTAATAACTCTGGGCACTTTACCACTGCTGACCAGTGCTAAAGTGCATATGCTCCCCCTATGTGTAAATTGCTATGTGATTGGATTCCATGATTGGCTTATTTGGTTTACTGTCAGACCCCAGTAAAGTGCACCAGGAGTGCCAGGGCTTGTCAATACAAATGCTGCTGGTGGGCTTGCTGCACTGGTTGTGCCATCCACAGAAGCGGCCTGGTAAAATGTGTCTAAGGTCTGCCATTGCAGAACCTGCGTGCAGTCTGGTACGGTCATGCTGGCTGCGCAAGTGCACCTACTTAGTCCCTAAACCTACCCTTAACTTCATATTAGTCACCCCTATGGTAGGCCCAAGGGCAGGGTGCATTGTAAGCATAAGGTAGGACAAGCCCTGATGTGTGTGGCATGTCCTAGTAGTGAATTACAGCCATTTTCGTTTTTCACTATTGTAAGGCTACCTGTTCTCATAGGCCAAAATGGGCTGCTGGAATTATTACTCTCTATAATCCCAACAGGCTCAGGGAACATGGTAGAAAGTCAAGTTTAGTATGCCTGAACTCAGAATTAAAAAATACTTATTTTAGTAAAGTTTATTTTAATATCCTGTGTTTGTAAATGCTACTTTTAGAAAGTTAGCATTTGCTTGCCTGACCATTTCAGCCCACCTCTGCTAGGATGTGTATCTGCTGTCTGGTTTCTGTGAGTGATAGGGCTGGGGAATTCCAGGGGACAATCTGGGCTGCCAGGTGGTGAATAGAGGGATTACCCCCAGGATAGGTGGGAGTGCCCCTTGACTCTGAATAAGGCTGTGCTCTGCCACCACAATGCTGGCTCCACCTCCTGCGGAGCGTCTGATGTCGCTGCCCTGCACCTTGAAAGAAGAAGTCAGCTTCCTGTCAACAAAGTGCTCCAAAACTGGGTTGAACCAGGCCCCCTGGCCTGTAAAGACAAAAGAAACTGTGTATAAAAGTAGGAGCCCTGCTCCTGAACATTAGATCCTGTTTACGCCAAGAAGAAACTCTGCCCGAAGAGAAGGACCTGGGAAAGCTGCATGGAGGACTACTGTCTCTAGCCTGAGAGACTGGCCTGTGGTGGGTGCTTTGCTGTAAGGAGAGAGGAGAAAAGACGGAAGGACTTTTGAAATCTACTTGTGCATTTTTTTTAACAATCTCCAAGGGCTTGCTTGTGAACTTGCCCCCTGAACTGCGCCCCAGGAATATTGGGTGATACCCCCGTGAAGGAAGAGCTGTTGACCATGCTGTCTGTCCCTGCAGCGCTGATCCAGGGAACCTGAGTGAGCTGGGAACCCTCGTTGCACATTCTGTGAAGCAGTTCACCCCTGTCCCCTGAGCAACGCGACTCCTGCCAGGCCGTGCCGCAGTTGACAAAGTAAGGACCAGCCCCACCTGGCCCGAGCACCGTGACTGTGAGCAAAACCGAGCCGTAGCTCGCAACGTTCAGAGGACCCGTCCGGTCAAAGCGCGCGACCTTCTGGCCCCCGACCCGTAGTTCGCAAAGTAAAGACAGACCCCCGCCCTGCGTGTACTTCCCTGATCGACGTTCTGCTGAAATGCCCCGCTGCTGTTAAAAGAACTGCTGCGGCTCGCACTGTGGCGGGACACTTCCCCTGCTTGTGGACCGTCCTGCCGCCTTCAGCCGCTCCCCCTCCAGGGTAGAAGCGTACGCTGCGGGTAAGCCTGCCTCCCCACAACACATCGTCAACCCGAGCGCACCGCGCCTACTGAAGCCCTCGAGCCATAGCTCTCATCGCCCCGGGGAGACACCGTGACGTGGGACGACTGACTCCCGCATCCGTCCCCTTCGAACATCCAACAAAGCCAAAGGTACTGTGTAACGTGTTGTGCTGTGCGCGGCGCTCTGGACTGAAGTGTCCATGAGGCGCGCACCTTCTGAGAAAGCTGTTTCCCT
This sequence comes from Lissotriton helveticus, assembly GCF_964261635.1. Taxonomy (NCBI): domain Eukaryota; kingdom Metazoa; phylum Chordata; class Amphibia; order Caudata; family Salamandridae; genus Lissotriton; species Lissotriton helveticus. The sequence goes on from NC_136073.1 coordinate 920,018,514, forward strand.
CAAACGCTGTGCGCACCGTATGCCTGAAACTCCACCAGCCTGTCTCACTGTCGTGGTATGAGTCGCATGGCAGCCTTCCGCCTCGTACCCCTTGTTACCTCGGTCGCACCGTACACATGCTAACGCGAGGCGCGTGAGGTTTAGCGAGGCCCTTCCCGTTGTAGCCGTACGGGGCGTACAGGAGCACTACGAAGCGCACAAGTTTCAACGAACAGTGCAACAAATATCTAGACATTACCTTAATTACTGTGGAGCCGTTTTTAGAGTTATACAGACCTCCCAAAGAACTGAACCTTGCATTTGATTGTGGAACTGCGTTTAAGAGTTACTAGAACCATTTTGAAGTATTAAGTCTGTACCTAAAGCCTGCTTGAGAGTTTAACTATAAAGAGTATATTTTCACATCAAAACAGCCTGTGTCTCTGTGTGGTGGGTTTACAGAATACTGTGTATGTTATTACAAAAGCCCTCTTTTCTCTCTTCCTAAACGGGTTGATAGTTGACCTAATTGCCACTAAGGTAATAGATTCACCGAAACTGGCCCATACAAGCTTTCCTGCATTGATGTTTGCGGACAATACCCTGTTGCTTTCAAAATCAGCTTCGGGTATGCAGCGCATCCTAAACAAATTTGCCCTGTTCTGAAAAAAAAGGAATCTTGAGGTCAACATGAATAAAACCAAATAAATTGTCTTTAATGGTAAATCCACTAATTGTCCTCATCCGGTGATGGAGGCCGGTCCCTTGGAAAGGGTGCCTACTTTTGTTTACCTGGGTCTAACTTTGACTGAACATATGGGATGGGGTCCACAGACGTATAAGGCCAACTTAAAACTAACCCAGGCAGTCGGGGGGGATTCTAAAAGTATACAAAAGTTGTGTTCTAAAAAATCTTAGTCCAGTATTGGAAATATATAGAGTCCAAGCCAGATCAGCCACACTTTATGGGGCGGAACTGTGGGGGCACAAGCTCCATAAAGCCCTCACAGTTACATAAAATAACTTTATAAGACAAGTTCTGTCCCTGCCAAAAAGTACACCGCTAGTTCTTCTCCGGATGGATTTAAATGTTATCCCAATTGCGGATCTCATTGCGGCACGCCCGCTGCTATAGTGGCGGTGGTTGTGGTGCACTCCAGAGTTGTCTAGCTACCGAGAGGAACTAAAAGTAGTGCTGGCTTCTCTAGGTGCAGGTAGTATACCTTGGCTCTCCTATGTGAAGCACTCATTCAGGGCAATTGGCATGGAAAACCTCTGGACTGATCCTGAGGTGTCCTGCCCAGCCATTTCTAAGAAAACTCTGGCGTCTGCTCTGAAAGACTATAACTTGACAAAAATCTGTTTGGAAGCAAAAACCACAACTTTAACGGATAGGTTTTTGGGTTTTAAGAGTCAGTATAAATTTGAGGCCGTTCTTGATTCCATACATCCCACCATAGCAAAGAAGCTGTTCCTTCAGTTTAGATTTGGAACTCTGCCGCTACATGTGTTTACTGACAAATGGGCAGGAGGTCAACATCGTTTGTGTCCTGGGTGCCACATGGTTGAAGAATCCTTAGTGCATGTTGTGCTCTTTTGCGCTGCCTATAAATATCCAAGGTCCAAATGGATTATTCAACAATGTAAAAATGTGGGCATCAGGGGCCATTTGGTATTTTTTAGAATCTTACAAACTGATACCAACCCGGTCTATGTGGTAGCGGTATCAAAATTCTTGTTTGCTATGTGGATAATTCGTAGGAATCTACTAAAACTGGAACCACCTTAAAGCAACGATAGTAATTGACTGGCTGAAACTCTGACCCCCCCCTATCTATCAAACGATTGATCATTATGTACTAAGGGGGAGACTGATAGGACTGTCATTAGGATTGGCTGATGAAGATGATAGTTTTAGATTTTTAGAGTTTTTAAGTACTTGTATAGTTACATTATATTTTTAAAGATTTTATTACTATCTAACCCCATAATGATGAATGTGTAAAAATGGTTTTATATGCCCTTGTCTTTTGTAAGTATGTATTTTTGCTACTTGGTATTTACCTTGGATCTGTATTAGTAATTAATGATAAATGAATGTGCTTTTATGGCTATATTTAGCCGCAATAAAGTTTTGAATTGAATTGTTCTTACAAATGCTTAACCATGTGTGCTCTGGAGATTAGCCTTGTCTGCTCGCGCCACGCCGCCTAGAGGGTGAGCAGGGGTTATTTCTAGGAGTAGTCCTTTGCCCTGACTAGAGGAGAGGGTCCCTGTTTGTCACAAGTGCTTAACTGTGCCAACCAGAGACCCCCAATTCTAACAAGCCCATTTGAACTTCTGTTTGTACATCCAGTTAAGGGTCCATTGTGTCTAGTGAAGGAGGGCTGGGAGTTACCGCTCAACCCCCCATAACAGGATATTGTGGACTATGTACTTGGTCTCTGCTCCAGGATGGCTGAGTACATGAAGAAGGCAACTAAAAACCTTGAGGCTAGCCAGGAATTACAGAAAGCCTGACATGACCAAAAGACTGTGCTGACTGTTTACCAGCCAGGGCAGAAAGTATGGTGTTGGAGCCTGTGGCCCCAGCAGCCCTCCAAGATAAGTGGAGTGGCCCTCATACTATAATTGAGCCAAAGGGAGAGGTTAGCTATATGGTGGACCTGCAAACTCCCAGGAGCCCCTATAGGGTGCTCCAGGTCAACAGGCTCAAACCATATGTTGACTGGGCAGACATGGGCTTGCTTATGGCTACTGATGAGGGACAGGAGGAAGAGTGTGTAGGAGAGTAGGGTCTGCTTCTTATGGTCGCCCCCACTTTTTGCTGTGATTCTCTGTATTTTTTACTAATGTGGCTGTGGGCCTGCTAATTAGACCCACAGCCCAGCTGTTCTCTTTCTAAGTTGATACCATGCACTTTAGGTGCATACCAGATTGGTTACTGGGTCACCCTTGTGAGCCCCTGTATAGTGTACCATAGGTGCACCCTAGGCCTACCAGGGGCTGCGGCATGGATTGTGCCACCCCTGGGTTGCCTTCCAAACTGACACCACAGGTCTGTTCACACAGCCTGGGTAAGTTGGTGTAATCACCCCTTACTTAGATATAATATACCTATATCTACCTTTACTTATAGACACATATACACCTATAAGCCACTCCTATGGTAGGCCTCGACAATCCTGGAGGCAGAGCACTTGGGTTTATGTGAGAGTGTGCTCTGGCATGAGCTGAGCCCCTCTGCAGCTTTCGGAACCATCTCCTTATAGCTGTGCAATGATATAGCCATACCATATATGTGGAGTGGTGTGGCTCACTGGTTAGAGGCGGCAGACCCGTAAGCAGAGAACGGCCCGGGACCAGGGTTCAATTCCTGACGCGGCAGGGTCGTGGACCAGGGTCAAAACGGACTCGATAATTCTCGCCTCGGTGCCTACTCTAACCAGGGAACACACTCGGCAACTCTGGGCATTAAGCTTGCCTCATCTCTACAACGGCCCCCCACAGACGCCGGGGATGCCTGGTTTCACCTTGGAGATACCCAGAAAGGGACAATCTTACAGGGAAAACCAGGACGGGTTCCCCAGCGGTCTTCAGCGCCAGGATACTCCATGGAGTCGCAGTGCGCTTTACAAGTACACCCACATTTACATTTACAATTACATTTAAGTACATTATAATCCTTGAGGTTAATGCTAACTTTGATTTGGCTTTATCAAAACATGACGTGTAAGGTGTCCAACACTTTGGAATACTATCCCCGCCAATTCTGGCAGCGGGGGTAGCATTCCACCCTTCTAGAGGGAAAAGACATGTAGTTTACTGCTTTACTCGGTTAAAGTTACACCGAGCCTCAGCATCCCAAAATGGATGCTGCTACTACAGACACGAGTCTGACCTCCTGTTGCTGGGGGAAACTCCAGCAAGGGCGGCCTGGACAATAGGTTTCCTGTCCAAGGAGGAGCCAGCACCTCCCCAGACAGGGGTTTTGTGTATTGGGGCAGGGAGGGCTGCATTCAGTTAATGCATCTAGACACTACCGGGGTCACACAAGGTGTTCCATGCATAGCCCGGTTCAAACCAGTTGCTGGGGCACTCCAGCCCCAGCTCTGGCGCGAAACTGGACAAAGGGAAAGGGGTGTAACCACCCCCTTCTCAGGTCCACCCATAGGAGGGACCTAGTCCCTTAATCCAGCCCCCTTTCTTTGTATAAGTATAGGAGCTGTGTCCCCAGGCCTTTAGATTATCCTGGACGAATCTTTGAAAGACATATCTTGGACCTTCGACATTCCATTCTGACTGGAAGACGGGAGACATCTCCCTTGTGGTCAAGGAGTGACCACCCTGTGTAAACAGGCGCCAACAGTAACTTCGCTGGTCTGCAGTTTCAAGGCTCCCTTCCGAACCCGAAGACTCTGCGACTCAAGAACTGGACTTCCAGACTTCTCTGACCTCGGCCCACATCCACAGCAAAGCTGAGACACGTGGCAGACACGAGAGACGTAACACCGGACATCTTGGCCATCCTGCATTTTGCTACCTGCACTCCTTTCCTGAAGCCTCAGTAAGTTGTGCATTGGTGTACGAGAAGACCCAGCCCCGAGCACCATTTGCACCGAAGCTCAGGCCCCCACACTCCGCGAGTGTCCTCTGGGCCCCGCCATTACATTTGTGCACAACGTGTCTTCCCGGTTCCTTGACCCATGGCTAGTCAGTCCCCTGAAGAGGCCATCTTGAATCTAACTTGCTTCCCTGGTTGCTTCAGGCTTGCTCCAGCTTCCCTGAAAAGGAGAAGCACCACAGACCTTGCTGGTCTGCAACAGAGCCAATCTCGACATCCTGTGTGGGTTGCTGTTGTCAAGGCTTGATGGGTCCAATCCGGATACTGACGCTGCAGTCATCTAGATCCATCGTGGGACAGCTCGAATCCAGCTTCTGGACATCGTCGATGCCTCCTGGTCCTCTTGGCTAAAGAGACAAACTCACCTTCACCTTAAAGCACCCGACATCGCCTGGTTCCTTCCTGGTAACTGGCTAGTGACCCAGACTTTGTCCCCTCTGCTTTCAGGTTCTTCACATCTCCGATCCACCCTTGGATCCATCCGGACACTTCTCTGCTCGCCTGCAGCACTTCTTTACATCTCTTCATAGAAAACGACGACGCAACCAGACACAAAAAGACACCTATGCATCCTGCTTCCCTGGGTGAGGTAACAAGAGTACGCCGGTGCTCCTGTGGATCTTGACTCTCGAAGTGTCCTAGTTTAAAAGGGTTCCATCCTAGTCCATCCGGAAGTGTCCTTAAACTGTAACTTTGTAACTTTTACGAACTCCATAGAAAGTCAATGGGAACCCGCGCCTGTGTTGAGACACTGCACGCGGCTCCCGTGGGTCTCCTACTTCCTAACCTTTGGTTGTTTAGTGTAGCCCCAGCGATTCTACAGGCCCTAGGCCTGCTTTCTAACTCTCACGTGGTACTTGTTCCACTTTCTTAGTATATGGTTTGTGTGGCCCCTAGGGCATACGTATACTGTTCAACTTATCGTATATTAACTGTGTGACTTGTATTGTATTTTTACCTCTGACCTCATAAAGAGTGCAGAGGGGTTGTGTTTAGAATAAATACATATATATTTGATATATACCTTGTGTGGTGTCCTTTCATTTGGTATTCAAGGGATTATATATGGTAAAAACAACTTGCTTAACTCGCCTACTGAAGTCTTAGCCTGAAGACTGCTGGTTCATGCTACTACTAGGATAGCTTGTCTTTATGGTTGACTTTACAACCACCATCAATAAGGGTCGATTAGACTGGTGCAAGGTGCCCACTAGAACTAGTGGACATCATATGCCAGGCTAACTTCTCCCAGAGTGTGACCATCTCCCAGACCGTCTCTCACTGAACCCTGATGATGGGTCAGTAGACGGTGTAGCCTTGGCAGGCAGCCTCACTGACCAGCAGCAAACTGATTGTAGAAAAGTTTTACAACAGTTCAGGCATACGTTCTCACTGACTCCAAGTCAGACTACCTGGTACACTCATGTGAAGTGGACACTGGGGACAGTCTGCCTGTTAAAAGGATTTACAGTCAACCTGATCATGCCAGGGACTGTATGAGTGTTAACTTCTCAATCCTCAGGATCAGCGTGATGTTATAACAAGGCCACCTCCAGATCTAACCAAACCCAGATTGCTGTAATAGCCATGGGTTAAGGAAGGATCAGGTGAGGGCAAAAAGAAAGGCGGGGAAGGAAGGGGACAGCGGGGAGGGAGATCTGAAAAACACAAGACAAAGAAAAAACATTGGTACCAGACACTCTTACTCCTGTTCCAATTAACAATACAGTAACATAAGATGTACTCATCTACCTGTAAAGAAACTAAAGGGACGGTGTAATAGAAGATACAACTCTTCACCAGCCTCAGAGCCCTGGACGGATATGAACAGTGCTACGTCCTCCCTGTAATACACAATGAACACCTCTCTTATTCTGTACCCTTGTATAACCGTAGTGCAAGAATGAAACACTATACTATTGTACATACCCCGCGACAGAGGGACTTGTCGGGACGTAAAGGAGAGTCTTAAGCCACATCCGAAGGACCCCTGGATAAACAGTACCCAAAACAACAAAGTCAAGCAACCAAGGGTTACGTCACCCGATAATAATAATCAGTACAGTACCTGTGTTTCTCCACTCCGTACTGAATATGGTCCTGAAGGGCACTGATTCAGTTCAATACGAGAATCTGATTTCCTGTGTACTAGCCGCAAGACGCAGGCACAGCATACAGAGCAAGGCTTACCACTCGCGGTAAGATTAAATACATACAAGAATTCGTCCTCCGCACGAGCCGAAGCAAGAAGGCTCACCAACGGAGGGCAAATGCGGTAGCGAGACACACTCGTGGAGAACACTCCACATGGAACGCAATTCGTCCTCCGCACAAGCCGAAGAAATAAGGCTCACCAACGGAGGACAACGGCGAAAAAAATTCGTCCTCCGCAGAAGCCGAAGAAAGAAGGCTTACCAACGGAGGGCAAGGAAATCCTTGGTAACTGCTACGGGAAGCAACTCACTCCAAGAGCTCCGAGTTCAGGTCGATAGAATCCAAAATATCCGACAAGAGGAACAGGAAGTGTTCCTCTTTTATAGTACCGCCTCTAGATAGGCGCTAAGCAGTCTGGGACATGTAGTTGTTTAATCCGTATGACATCCAGCCGGATGACTACGTACTGAGGCGCTCACAGAAACCTGACAGTACATCCCCCCTCACTGAGAGCGCCGAAGAGGGCCAGGACGAGACGGATGCCGCCTGTGAAACCACGCCACCAACCGAGGCGCATGAACACCAGATGCAGGTTCCCAAGAGTTCTCCGGGCCGAACCCCTTCCAAGACACCAGATAACGAAGGCCCCTGCCGTGCCACTGGGAATCGAGGATGCCGTCCACCTCGTACTCCAAACTGCCCTGTACAGCAATCGGCTATGGAAGCCTCCGCCCCGAGGACAAGGGCGGCTTCAGCAGGGACACATGGAACACAGGATGGATCCGCAGGTGTCGCGGGAGCCTCAACTTCACTACGACCGGGTTGACACATCGCACAATAGGATATGGACCAATGTAGCGTGGGTTAAAAACGCTGTGCTTCCTGAACCTGATGTTCTTAGTGGACAACCACACCAAATCCCCCACCTGATACAATGGGCCGGAATGCCTGTGCATGTCCGCCGTACGTTTGTACGCCACTTTAGACGCCCTGAGATTGGTCTGCGCCTTCACTAAGACATCCTTGATGTGTGACACCCGTCTTGCGGCTTCCGGCACACTATCCTCCTTGATGGGATTGATGAAAGGAAGAAAACGGGGATGGCGCCCATAGGTACAGTAGAAAGGCAAGACACGTGTGGCACTATGCGTCGCGTTGTTATACGCCACCTCAGCCAGCCACAAATAGTCCACCCACTCATCCTTGCCTTGCTCCACATAACAACTGTTTCAGAGTCTGATTGAGACGCCCCGTTTGCCCATCCGTCTGAGGGTGGAAACTGGTGGACAAGGCAGTCTCAATGTGCAAAGAGGAACACCAGGACTTCCAAAACTTAGCAGTGAACTGGGAACCCCGATCAGAAACTATAACAGCAGGCAGCCCATGTAACCGAACCACATGAGTCATCAACAAATGAGCCAGATGCCCTGCAGTGGGCACCTGGGGACAGGCAATGAAATGCCCCATCTTGGTCAAGTAATCAATGACCACCAACATCGCGGTACACCCCTGATCCTTGGGTAAACCCACCACGAAATCCAAGGAGATGCGTTCCCACGGAACCGAAGGAGTGGGCATCGGCTGCAAAAGCCCAGCGGGGCGACGATGGTCTGCCTTAACAGTCTCACAAACGTCACACTGCAATATCCATTTCTTGACATCAGGTCTCAGAGAAGGCCACCAACATCGCCGATTGATCAATTCCACTGTCTTTTCCACACCCATATGCCCCGCACTGGGAGAGCAATGACACCACTGATATACTTGTTTCTGTAGAGGCACCGTAGGGACCAGTAATCGCCCATTGTTCACAGGGTAGCCATCATGGAGAATCCACTCCTTGTGGCTACGCAACCAGGTCTTCCAATAAAAGGAGTTTATGCCCCTTAGAATCCCTTGCAGAAACGCATCAGGCTGAATAACACATATCATCTTGGCAGGGTCGATGATAGCCGTTTCTATTCCAGCGTCAGTAGTTCGGATAGATGACTGACGAGTCAATGCATCTGCTTTCCGGTTGTCCGCCCCTGGACGAAAGGTTATAGTGAAATGGAACTGTGAAAAGAAAAGCATCCACCTCAATTGCCTTGGAGTAAGGTGTCTAGCGGTGGTCATGAATTGGAGGTTTCTATGATCGGAGTAAACAGTCACCACGTGACTGGCCCCAATAAGGAAATGTCTCCATTCCGTGAAAGCGACCTTTATCGCCAGGAGTTCCTTCTCGGCGATACAGTAATTAGCCTCAGCTCCATTCAGTTTCAGAGACATGTACGCCACCGTATGCAGCTGACCCGTCTGATCGTGCCTTTGAGAGAGAATGGCTCCAATCGCAACGTCGGAGGCATCCGCCTCGACAACGAATGGCTTGTCCGGGTTAGGATGGGCTAGTATGGGTGCAGACACGAATGCATCTTTCAACATGTCAAATGCCTCTTGGGCTTCCTGATTCCAGACAAAAGGCTTAGCTTTTCTCAGCAGATGGGTGATGGGAGCAACCACTTGAGAAAACTGCTTGATAAAGCGTCTATAGAAATTAGCGAAGGCAATAAAGCATTGAACATCCTTTATGTTCTGAGGTACAGGCCAATCTCTGACTGCTTGAACCTTACGTTCCGCCATTTCCTGGCCATGCGGGCTGAGCATGACTCCTAAAAACTCCACAGTTGATACGTGAAAGTCACATTTGCTCAGTTTGCAGTACAGACTATGCCTTTGTAAGATCTGTAATACTGATTTGACATGTTGGACATGCATGTCCTCTGACTCTGAATAGATGAGAATATCATCGATATATACAATGACATAATGATCAAGTATTTCTCGCAGCACGTCATTGAGGAAGTACTGGAAGGCCGCTGGGGCATTGCATAGTCCAAAAGGCATGACCAGGTACTCGAAAAGACCATACCTGGTCTTGAAGGCTGTCTTCCATTCATCCCCTTCCCTCATTCTCACCAAATGGTATGCGCCCCTTAAATCCAACTTGGTGTAGATGGTGGCTTTCTTCACCTGCTCCAGTAATACATTGATCAAGGGAAGGGGATATCTGTTCTTCACTATCACTGCGTTGATGGCCCTAAAGTCTACGCAAGCCCTCAGTTCCCCATTTGCCTTGGGAATGAAGAAAAGAGGGGAGGCAGCCGGGGATTTGGAGGGACGAATAAACCCCAGTTTCAGCAGGTTATCCAGATAGCCCCTCAGATGCACGTTTTCAGGTTCAGACAATGCGTACAAGCGTCCGCAAGGAAGAACAGCCCCCGGAACAAGGTCTATTTGACAGTCATACTGACGATGCGGAGGGAGCACCTCTGCTTGCACTTCGTCAAAGACCCCCTGTTATTCCTGATATGACTCAGGCAATAGTACTTCCTTCTCGGCCGCCGTGGCCACATGCTCACCGCAAGCCAGAGCGGACGACGGTCTCTCGTTGACCTCATAACAGTGTTCCCAACAAAAAGACGAGTTCATGGTGATGATGCCCGTACCCCAATCCATCTCGGGATTGTGTCTTTTCAACCAGGGAATTCCTAATATGATACCATATTGAGGGGCATTGATTATACTGAACGTAACACGTTCCTTGTGACATCCATACAGCATTTCCAGTTCCCCTGTATGATAACCGATAGGGCCTAATTCTAGTTTCCACCCATCAATCGCATATATCTCATCACACGTCTCTCTGGGAATTAAGCGTATTCCAACCCTCTTAGCCACCGCCATATCCATGAACATACCTGTGGCCCCTGAGTCCACCATGATTCAGAAAAGGGGGTGGTGATGAACAGAGCGTCTGAATTAAGCAGACCACTCTTACCCAGTCCAAAGATCAGGGCTTGATCCATCACCGTTATTTAGCTCACTGCCCCATCCCAGCTCAGAACCTGAGTCCACCATAGCATGCATTGTAATCCATTCTGCCTGTATGAATAACATGATTTCGATAAACAAATGTTGTGCCCCCACGACACTCTTTAACAAAGAAGGGATGCATACCAGACTCCAAGGAACCCCTTAGTTAACCTTAGAGTCATCTAGTTTTCCGCTGGCTTGTCCACCACCGCTGCTGCCCCTTTATATAGGCGGAACCGAGACAACTTAGGTTTAACCGGGCATTCCCTAACAAAATGCCCTTTTTTGCCACAATAAAGACAGAGCCCGTTTTTTCGACGCTGCTCTTTCTCAGAAGAGGTTAGGGCGGCTCTGACTGCCCCTATATCCATGGGTTCCGTGCCCGTAGCAGGGTTGTTATCCACTGCCTTCGAATGCCCATAGGAGGGGACCGTTCTACCCTTAGCTTTGTGGTCTCCTTTGCGTTCCCTTAATCTATGGTCCAAACGCAAAACCAAATTAATTAAGTCCTCACACCTAACAGGCTGGGGATCGATCTGAGCTATGACATCCTTCAGATCGTCATTCAAACCCTGATGAAATAAGGAAGCTTGTTTTTCATCAGGCCACTTTGTCTCAGTAACAAGCCGTCTGAAAGAATTCAAGTAAGACAAAATGTCTTGATTGCCTTGTCTGAGCTCCAACAGCTCCCTATCGGCAGTGTATGAATCCGCCCTTCGATCGAAGACCCTTGTAAATTCATCTCTGAATGCTACCCAATCATGTATGAGAGGGTCGTCTCTTTGGATCAGAGGAACCGCCCACTGGGCTGCGTCTCCTGCCAAATAAGAGATAAGAAATGCCACCTTGGCCTGGTTGGTGGGAAACGACCTAGGTTTACACGTAAAATGCATCATAACCTGTGTCAAAAATACCTGTACCGAACCCGCATCCCCCTTGAAGCGTTCAGGGTTAGCTAAAGGGACAGCAACAGGCATTTCGACTACCAATGGAGTGGGTGGGTTGGTACCTGAAGTTCCAGCACTAAAGGGATTCCTCTGTATGGTATCCAATCTATTACGCAGTTCGGTTGTCTCTTGTCTAGAAGTGATCAACTCCGACTGCACTACTACTAGGGCAGCTAGGACATCATCCAGGGTGGCCATTATAACACACACTGGCCAGGAGGATGTATTCCCTTGGGTCGGATATTCTGTTAACTTCTCATTATCCAGTATTTGGGTGTCTTTCATAGATTCACATGCCTGAATCATTCCCCGTCGTCGAGACGGGAGCCTCCGGTATATAAAAAAGTAATGTCCTAGAGACATACATAGAGAGAATAGGCCTAAAGGTCTCACCTTAGCAGCCTATCCACGTCCTTTTGTAGGAAGGACCAAACAGAGCAGGCCCCAAGGGTCCCACCTTGGTGGCCTATCTGGGTCCTTTTGTAAAAAAGGACCAAATAAAGCGAAACAGCCAATCAGCTACCACCTCCTTCTAGAACCTTCCTGTCAGGAGCCCAAGTCTCTCAGATTTTCTACCGCACGTTGTGCTAGGGAGTCTCCACCTGAGCTCTCCTCAGGAAACTTCTTTTCTTCATAAAAACGACTTATTAATCTTTTCAGAGCATGTCTGAAGGTCAGAAGAAAGGTCTGTTCAGGGCCTGTTCTTCCTGCAGCAAGAAGAGGCTTCACATCGACGATAAACATGATAGATGTTTATATTGTCTTTACCCTCACCACCAGGCCAAGGAATGCAAAATCTGCCGGACCTTCTCTAACAAGACCCTCAAGGACCGGGAAGGTCGACTTCTGTTGTGGCTCAACAGGCTCAAGACCAAGACTGCTGACTTGGCATCAGAAGGTGAGAGTGGGTCCGGAGCGTCCCAATTTTCTTTGAAGAGGCCAAGGGTTTCTTCCCCTAGCCCCACAGACACCCCTCCTATGAAGACTTCTAAAAAGTCCTCAGAGGGCAAGCCATCTGTGTCTGTCAAGGACCCGCCTGTCTCCAGGAAGGTGCCACTGGTCCTGGCGACGACGACGACATCTACGGTGCTTTCGGCACAGAAAACTGTCTCGACGTCGACGACGACAGTGTCGACGACGACGGCATCGTCGGCCTACTCCTCGACCACGAGGATGACGCCTTCGTCGTCGTCGAGCAGACCTACGTCGTCGACCATTCCGGTCACTCCGTCGACGACGACGACGACAACATCGTCGACGACGAGACCATCGTCGAAGTCATCGACGACGACGACCCCGTCGACGAAGTCGGCACCGTCGACGAAACAAATCTCGTCGACGAAGATCATCCCGTCGACGATGGGAAAACCGTCGACGGCGAGTGCACCGTCGACGATGGGGACCTTACCGTCGACGAAGCTGCTGTCGATGAAGACATCGTCGTCACAACCACCGTCGACGACGACGAATTTCTCGTCGACGAAAATGCCTACCAAGGCACCATCGACTCCAGCATTGCCATCTACAGGACCATGGAAGGAGTCTGCACTCCTATCCCATGCTATGGATGCCTTTCCACCACAAGTGAGCCACGTCATGGTAACAATTACTAAAAAGCCAATTACGCCGAGTCAGACGTCACCAGGCAGGATACAACAACTACCACCTGCCTGTATACTACAAGGTCAGGAGTCGGACGAGGACTCCTTTACGCAAGCTACTAGCCCGTCGGATCTAGTGCTGAAATGTCAAACCACAGATGAGGAGCCGGAAGAGGAGGAAGACCTTCCTGAACAACAGGTCCACCCTCCGCCTCAGTCTCAGGTTACTCCTATGGTGTGCCTTCCGGCTTCTATAGTCTCGGACCTGCAATACCTTATTAAGGATTATAAGGAAAGGTTCCCGGAGAAGCATTCCGCGCCAAAACCAGCACAGGCGCCAACACCTTCTTCTCGCCATAGACCCACTCCTCTGGTCATTCCACAGACACAGGTGCCCATTCAAACTGTTTCCTCATCTGAGGAAGAAGAACGAGAACAAGAGGAAGGGGAAGTGGATGACGACCAATCGGACCCTGACGCTGATCAAGACTATGTGGCACACTCTCCAGCCTCTCCAGCTCCACAGACTTCGGAGTCTCCACCTGCAGACATCGGTGGCTTTCACAACATCATGGAGCGGGCTGCCAAGAGATTCCACATGTCCATGGAATCTCAGGAGACAGAATGTTTCCTTTATGACTTTAAGGAGCCCACAAAGAAAATTTCAAGGTCGATACCAATTATTGAATACATCTGGAAGCAGGGCAAGCAAATCATGCAATCACCCGCTTCTGTACAGGTGGTGGTGCCCAGGCTTGATAAGAAATATAAAGCCACATCAACGGCGCCGGTATGCCTGACTGGTCACCCCAAACCAGATTCCGTAGTGACTCAGGCGGCGCAGAAGAACTCAAGGAATCCGGCCTCGCCTTTATCGACGCCACCGGATAAAGAGGGTAAGAAACTGGATGCCGTGGGCAAACGGTTTACGACCACATCAGCTATGACTGTTAAAGTGGCTAATTCTATTGCTCTACTTGGCCGTTATAATCGCCAACTATGGGCGGACATTGCGCCCTATCTGTCAAATCTGCCGGAAGATGTCAGAGAAGAGGCACATTCACTTCTTTTGGAGGGACAAACCTCTGCCTCAGAAATTATCGACTGTGCCATTGATGCCGCCATGACTGGCTTTCGGCAACTGGCGGGAGCTGCAGTCCTGAGGCGACAGGGCTGGCTCAAGGCCACCACTTTCCGCCAGGAGGTGCAAACCAGGATCTTGGACATGCCTTACGATGGCCAGCATCTGTTTGGTGAACAAATTGATACGGCCCTTACCACCATTAAAAAGGACACAGATACCGCCAAGGCTTTGGGTACTCTACAATTTCGGTCCCAGTCCTTTCGTGGCCAAAGGGGAAGAGGACAACCTTCATACAAAGGTTCCTTTCAGAATCGGTCTTCGTACTCGTATTCACAGTCCAAGCCGCAATTTCAACAGCGACAACCCCAACAGGGAAGGCAGTCTTCCTATGGCAGATCCAATTACAAAGGAAAGGGACAAAAACGGCCTGCTGGCAACAGACAATGACTTGTCTCCCTGGCTAGCCCCTCCACCACTACATTCTTTAAAACTTGGAGGGAAACTAACATACTTCCTTCGAAATTGGCAATCCATAACGACGGATCGTTGGGTTCTCCAACTCATTCGTTTTGGACATTCCCTAGAATTCACCTCTACTCCCCCAACAACACCTCCGTGCCACCGTTCGCACAGGCACCTGCGATTACTTCTTCAGGAAATAACTTCTATGTTGCAGAAGGGAGCGATAGAGAAAGTTCCACGGGCCCACATGAATCAAGGTTTCTACTCCCACTTCTTCCTAATCCACCAAAAAGGAAAGAAGTGGAGACCGATCCTGGATCTCAGGGCACTCAACGTGTTCCTAAAGAAACAATCGTTCCGTATGGTGACTTTGCAAGAAATCCTGGGTCTTCTGGAGGAAGGGGACTACATGACGTCTTTAGACCTTCAGGACGCCTACTACCATATACCTATTCTCAAAGGACACAGAAAGTTCCTCAGGTTTGCGGTGGCAGGACACCACTACCAATTTCGTGTCCTTCCATTCGGTCTCAAATCGGCCCCGAGGATATTTACGAAATGCCTGTCTCCAGTGGCAGCGTTCCTTCGTCAGCAAGGCCACCAGGTGTTTCCATACCTAGACGACTGGTTGGTGAAGGCACCGACGGAGGCCGGCGCAGCCTCATCCTCCAGCGCCTGTCTGGATATTTTCCACCGCCTGGGACTGACCCTCAACGCCGCAAAGTCGGTTCTGGAACCCAACAGAGTCATCACGTTCCTTGGAGCAACTCTGGATACGGAGCGGGTCAGAGCTTTCCCCTCTCGGGAGAGAAAGAACAAACTCATCTCCTTAGCCAAGGCAGTGGCTTCGAGGAAGACTCTCCCAGTCCGCACGTTCAAGTCCCTCCTTGGGATGATGTCTTCATGCATACTGCTCATTCCGCACTGCCGTCTGAAAATGCGTCCTCTTCAGGAAGCACTGACAAGACAATGGACGCAAGCCACAGGTTCTTTCGAGGACCGCATACGAGTCACTCGACCCATTATCAACCATTTGCAATGGTGGATGTCACTCCGCCATCTGTCGAAGGGTTTGCCATTCCTACTCCCAGCGGAGCCGCATGTAATAACTACGGATGCGTCACTGGAAGGCTGGGGGGCAGTCCTCCAGGAACTACAAATCAATGGGAAATGGACGACACAAGAAACAAAACTGCATATCAATCTGTTGGAATTACGAGCAGTTTTCCTAGCTCTCCAATCGTTTCTCCCACGCATTCGTCAATCCCCGGTGCTCGTCAGGACGGACAACACCACGACGATGCATTACCTGAACAAACAGGGGGGGACACGTTCGATCTCATTATCAAGAGAATCGCAAAGAATTTGGAATTGGCTTCTACAACACAGCATAGAATTAAAAGCGGAGTATGTCCCGGGCAAGGACAACGTTTTGGCGGACGCACTGAGCAGAGAGACGTCTCCTTCCCACGAATGGGAATTGGACATGGAGGTGCTGAACCATATCTTCGAGGAGTGGGGCACTCCCGCCATAGACCTCTTTGCCACCAGAGAGAACGCCAAATGCCCAAGCTTCGCAAGCAGGCATCACCACTCAGGAACCCTCGGGAATGCATTTTCCATCGCATGGCGCAACGTCTTTGCGTACGCCTTTCCGCCATTCCCACTAATTCCCAGGGTCCTCAGAAAGATGAAATCGGAACCCTGCACTCTGATCCTCATTGCTCCAGCCTGGCCGAGGCAGCACTGGTTCACGGACCTTCATCGCCTATCTGCCCGGCCTCCTCTTCGCCTGAAGCAGTTTCCGGCCCTGATCACGATGTCTCAAGGGCAGGTTCTCCACCCGAACCTGCGCTCTCTGAAATTGTCAGCCTGGCTCCTGAATACCGCGAGTTCAGCCACCTGAGCATCCCGCAGGATTGCAGAGATGTCCTTGCAAAAGCTAGAGCTGTCAGCACTAACAAAACCTACTCACTAAAATGGAAGCGATTCTGTTCCTGGTGTGTGGATCATGGCTTGCATCCCTTCCATGCCACTCCACAACAGCTGCTGCCATACTTGTTACATCTTGCGCAATCAGGCCTTGCGCATACATCCATCAAGGTGCATCTTGCAGCAATTTCAAGGTTCACGAGAACGGCTACGGGCCCTTCTTTGTGGGCGGACAGACTCATCAAACAATTCCTGAAAGGTTTATATAGGTCCTTTCCACGACCGCGACCTGTTCCTCCATCGTGGCACCTGAATGTGGTTCTTCATCAACTAATGAAGCATCCCTTCGAACCCATCCATAAGGCAGACATCAAGTTCCTATCTTGGAAAACGGCCCTCCTCCTGGCACTAACCTCTGCTAGAAGGGTCAGTGAATTGCAGGCTCTATCTGTTCAGGATCCTTTCCTTCAATTTCGAGAGGACAGAGTAATTCTGAGGACTAACCCTCGTTTCATTCCAAAAGTCCCCTCGGACTTCCATCTTAACGAACCAGTGGTGCTTAGATCGTTCTTTCCGAATCCTACCACGGCAGCCGAAAGAACTCTACATTCTCTAGATCTGAAGAGGTGCCTTAAATTCTACATTGATAAGACACGACACTTTCGAAAGTCAACACAGCTCTTTATTGCCTTTAGTAGACCAAGACTGGGCATGCCCCTGACAAAGCAGAGCATCTCAAGATGGATCTCTTCTGCGATCACCTTTTGTCACGACAAGGCTGGGCGACCTTTAGACTCACGTGTTAAAGCTCATTCGACTAGAGCCATGTCCACATCGGCAGCGTTGTTCGCTGGAGTGCCGATATTGGACATTTGCAGAGCGGCGACGTGGAAGTCCCCGCACACCTTCACCAGGCACTACTGCCTGGATACTGAGCTGATGAAGGATGCAGCAGTGGGCCGAGCAGTGCTTCGCCATCTATTTCAGTAAGGTGAGCCCTACTACATCCCTCCATCCTTTACGGGTATGCACATTCTCTTATTGTATGTATATTGCATTGCATTTTGTGATTTATGGTCATGTGATATGCTTTATCTACATGCTTGTACCTGATGTTCACACAGAATGTGCTTTATGTATTGCTCGCTACTCTGATTCAGGCATGTGAATCTATGAAAGACACCCAAATACTGGATAAGAAATGCGTTACTTACCTGTAACTGCAGTTATCCAGTATTAGTGTCTTTCATAGATTCACATGCACCCTCCCGCCTCCCCTGGCAGGGCTCACCTTTCTCTCTAAGGAGCTTACGCCTAACTAGCTTGGTGCGTACGAAAATCTGAGAGACTTGGGCTCCTGACAGGAAGGTTCTAGAAGGAGGTGGTAGCTGATTGGCTGTTTCGCTTTATTTGGTCCTTTTTTACAAAAGGACCCAGATAGGCCACCAAGGTGGGACCCTTGGGGCCTGCTCTGTTTGGTCCTTCCTACAAAAGGACGTGGATAGGCTGCTAAGGTGAGACCTTTAGGCCTATTCTCTCTATGTATGTCTCTAGGACATTACTTTTTTATATACCGGAGGCTCCCGTCTCGACGACGGGGAATGATTCAGGCATGTGAATCTATGAAAGACACTAATACTGGATAACTGCAGTTACAGGTAAGTAACGCATTTCATCCTCAGGATCAGCGTGATGTTATAACAAGGCCACCTCCAGATCTAACCAAACCCAGATTGCTGTAATAGCCATGGGTTAAGGAAGGATCAGGTGAGGGCAAAAAGAAAGGCGGGGAAGGAAGGGGACAGCGGGGAGGGAGATCTGAAAAACACAAGACAAAGAAAAAACGTTGGTACCAGACACTCTTACTCCTGTTCCAATTAACAATACAGTAACATAAGATGTACTCATCTACCTGTAAAGAAACTAAAGGGACGGTGTAATAAAAGATACAACTCTTCACCAGCCTCAGAGCCCTGGACGGATATGAACAGTGCTACGTCCTCCCTGTAATACACAATGAACACCTCTCTTATTCTGTACCCTTGTATAACCGTAGTGCAAGAATGAAACACTATACTATTGTACATACCCCGCGACAGAGGGACTTGTCGGGACGTAAAGGAGAGTCTTGAGCCACATCCGAAGGACCCCTGGATAAACAGTACCCGAAACAACAAAGTCAAGCAACCAAGGGTTACATCACCCGATAATAATCAGTACAGTACCTGTGTTTCTCCACTCCTTAATGAATATGGTCCTGAAGGGCACTGATTCAGTTCAATACGAGATTCTGATTTCCTGTGTACTAGCCGCAAGACGCAGGCACAGCATACAGAGCAAGGCTTACCACTCGCGGTAAGATTAAATACACACAAGAATTCGTCCTCCGCACGAGCCGAAGCAAGAAGGCTCACCAACGGAGGGCAAATGCGGTAGCGAGACACACTCGTGGAGAACACTCCACATGGAACGCAATTCGTCCTCCGCACGAGCCGAAGCAAGAAGGCTCACCCACGGAGGGCAACTGCGATAACAATTCGTGCTCCGCACAAGCCGAAGAAAAAAGGCTCACCAACGGAGGGCAACGGCGAAAACAATTCGTCCTCCACACAAGCCGAAGAAAGAAGGCTTACCAACGGAGGGCAAGGAAATCCTTGGTAACTGCTACGGGAAGCAACTGACTCCAAGAGCTCCGAGTTCAGGTCGATAGAATCCAAAATATCCGACAAGAGGAACAGGATGTGTTCCTCTTTTATAGTACCGCCTCTAGATAGGCGCTAAGCAGTCTGGGACATGTAGTTGTTTAATCCGTATGACATCCAGCCGGATGACTACGTACTGAGGCGCTCACAGAAACCTGACAATGAGGACTGAAGTTCAGAAGATGTTATAATTGGGAGTTATTGAACCCTCAAGTGTCCCTTGGGCTAGTCCAGTAGTCTTAGTCCCCAAACCTCACACCCATAGAGGCAAGAGAGAAATTAGGTTTAGTGTTGACTACAGGGGTCTCAATGCAGTAACTAGAACAGATGCTCACCCAATTCCAAGGGCAGACGAGCTTATAGATACTTTGGCCTCAGCCATGTTTCTGAGCACATTTGACTTGACAGCTGACTTGACAGCTGATGATGCAAAGCCAAAAACAGCATTTTCTACCCCTAGTGGGCACTACCAGTTTTTGGTGATGCCCTTTGGCTTGAAGAATGCACCTGCCACTTTTCAAAGGTTGGTGAACAAAGTCCTTACAGGCCTGGAAGACTATAGTGCAGCATGTCTATGTGATATTGCGGTCTTTAGCTCCACCTGGGAGGATCATCTGATCCACCTAAGAAATGTTTTGTAGGCCCGGCAGGAAGCCGGCCTAACTATTAAGGCCACCACTTGCCAGATAGGGCAGAGGCAGGTTGTGTACTTGGGCCACCTTGTGGGTGGTGGCCAGGTTCAACCATTGCAGAGCAAAATTCAGACCATCATGGACTGGGTTGCTCCAACCACCCAGACTCAGATCAGAGCTTTCTGTGGCCTTATTGGGTAGTATAGAAGATTTGTCAAAGGTTAGGGATCCATAGTGACCCCTTTGAATGACTTAACTTTTAAAATAATGCCATAGAAAGTTCAGTGGACAGTCAGCTGTCAAAAGGCATTTGATGACCTGAAGCAGGCCGTGCACTGCTCCCATTATGCAAAGTCCTAACTAATCCAAAGAATTCATTGTCCAAAACAGATGCATCTGAGGTGGGAGAAGGGGCTGTGCTATCACAATTGAATGATGAGGGTCAGGATCAGCAAGTAGCTTTTATTAGCAGAAGGCTGATCTCCAGAGGGAAACGTTGGTCAGCTATTGAGAGGGAGGCCTTTGCTGTGGTTTGGTCTCTGAAGAAGCTAAGGCCATACTTGTTTGGCACTCACTTCACTGTTCAGGCTGACCATTTGCCCCTCTTATGGCTAAAACAGATGAAGGGTGAAACCCCCAAACTTTTGAGGTGGTTCATTTCCCTACAGGGGATAAACTATACAGTGGAACATAGACCTGTGAGTAACTATACCACTGCATGATGGACTCTCCAGATATTTCCACTTCAAACTTGAAGACTTGACTTCCCAGAGGCCAACCGGAGCTCCCAGCAAAGCTGAGACCCATTGCCCTTGTGGGGACCATGGAACCGGACATTGCACATTTGCAAGTGCGTATGCGTTTTGGCAATACTTGAGGTTGTGCTTTGGGCTACTTGTAGTCCAAGCCCCGAGCACCATTTCTACCGAAGATTAATGGCCTACACTCACCCAGTGTCCTGTGGGCTGCTATTGTGTGATTCCTCTTGAGGTCCCATCGCGATTCCTGGTCCGTCGACTGGCGGGTCCCTGTGAAGGCAACTCTAACTTTCAACGGGCTTACCTGGTTTCTCCAGATGTACCCTGACTCTCCACCACTTGGGGAGTCACCAGGACCTTGCAGGTCCACACCGAAGTATCGTTTCTCTTCCTGCGTGGATTGCTGTTGTGTTTAATCCGAGCACCGACGCCGCAGCACTCAACATCCTTTGTGGGACAGCTCAAATCCAGCTCCTGGCCGTCGTCGACGCCTCCTGGTCCTCGTGGCTGCAGAGTCAAGCTTCCCCTCTGTGTACCTAAAGCACCCAACATTGGTGGGCATTCATCTATCGTGCCTCTGGTCACTGGCAAGTGACCCGGACTCTGTCCCCTCTGCTTTCAGGTTCTTTACATCTTCGATCCAGGCTTGGATCCCACCGGACACTTTCCTTCTTCCCGGCAGCAGCACTTTGCAGCAGGTCGCCATTGAAAACGACGATGCGACCCAACACCATTTGACACTTACGCACCCGGCTTCCCTGGGTGAGGTAACTCGAGTACTCCGGTGCTCCCGTGGGTGTTGGCCCTAGAACCCCCTAAGCCTAAAGGGGTTTGCTCAAAGTCCCCTCCGAAGTGCCCTTAATATTTAAATTTCCAACCGCGACTTTCCCCATAGAAGCTAAAGGAGCTCGCGGTTGTGTTCTCACACTGCACACATCCCCCGTGGGTCCCCTGTGTCACTACCCTGGGTGGTTCCTTGGGGTCCCGGCGATTCTACAGGTTGTAGGCACTGTCTAGTCAAGTCGTGGTTCTTATACCACTTTCTTAATATATGGTTTGGTCTCCCCCTGGGGCCCATTGTATATTGTACTATTTACTGAAGTTCTATTGTGTTGATATTGTGGGTCTTGTTCTCTAATCTGTAGAGAGTGTGCACAGAACACATCGCCACATATTTGCTTGTCTTATTTGAGAGGGAGAGAACAATTCGTTCTCTATCACTGACTCTCTGCCACCAGAGTCTGGCAGGGCAGTTACATGATTACCATTAAGTAGCAAACTCCCATAATGCACAGGTCCCATCTCCTGAGCATATAGGACAGAGTGAGGGACAGAGCTGATGCCCCTTTGCTCTTCTTCTCCCTTGTGTCTTCTTTTTACAGAACTGGGTGGTACGGCCTCGCTACCCACCCTTGTAACACCGAGGGCCAGGATTTACAATGGGTCTAGTCGCCCCAACTTGATTCTTGGTGGCTCTGGTGCTATTTAGTTGGGCAATTTCTCAGTTATGTCGCGTTGGTGTTATGGGTTTATTTGGTTTCTCAAAGTCTGATTGGGCCTACAGGACTGAGCACGAGCAAATGTCGTGGCCGTCTCTACAACTAGTTTCAGGGTTCAAGGGAATTTCTAGATAGATTTGATCCATAATCTCTTTTTACCCAATACATATTTCTGTAGAAGAACCGCAGCCTCTGGCATGGCCCGTGCTCCTCCTTGTCCCATCCCTGCCACGTCTGTCCCTCAGACATTTTGGTCATGGTTCAAACACAGTGCGGTCGATTGTCTTGAGCCATATGGTTCGTGTGGGTTCATTTCAGCTTTCTTTGGCCCTCCTTGAGTTGATGTATAATGTTCTCCATCTTTGGTCAGGCGGCCTCATGCCCACATTCTCCACCACGTGTCGTCCACCTGCCACTCACCGGGTAAGTGGAATAGATTCACAGTGAGGCGAGGTGTGCTTTTAATTCACTCGCTGTATTGTCATGTGCTGCAACACACATTGATAGGATTATCCTCTGGAGAATAATGGTTCTCTTCTGTTCCTTCCCCAGGTCCACAGTCAGGAGTCCTCCCGCCCGGTGTTCTTGGGACAAAGAGAACAGGTAAGTTACCCAGTGTTTCCTGTTTCGTGTAACACCTTCCCTGTCGGCTGGTGCTTAGGACGCACAGGAGTGCAGGGTTCTGGGGAATCAGTGGTCGAACGGACCCGTGCTCAGATAATTAGAACTCCGGTTCCTGGGACCCCCGGGTGGTTGTGGTTCCAGGAGTCTGGGTGGCTCGCCCTCATAATGTTTGTTTCAAAATGTTGTGCCTGCATTCTAAAGAAAGTGACAGCCAGCATCACCGAGAGGCCGGGAGGGAGTTGGGAGGACTAGGCGCAGATGAGCTGCTCTCCTCCCCGACGCTGCTCTGCCGTGGAGGGTCATGGGGCCAGTCAGGCCTTGCACCCACTCCCTGCCGGCACTGCTGGCAGTGAGGAGGGAGACCCTTGGATGTTGGGTGGAAGGCTGAGGCCTCACACATTTTCATACGATGATGTCTCTGTTGCCATAGTTTAACAGTTTAGCAATTCTAGGTGTGAGGGGACCTCCGGGTGGAAATGGTGACACCAGGACCCCATGTGTCCGTTCAACTCAGGACTTGGTAGGACTGTTGAAACTAAATGTACCTCCTTTAAAAATTTCTAAGTGACCTGATGAACCGTGGAAAAAAATGGATTTTGACATTTCTGGTCCCTTCCTTTGTGACCACATGGGTCACAATATGCATTGGTGCTTGTGGATTACCATACCAAGGGCCGGATGTAGGTCGGTCGGTAACGGTATTTTCGGCCGTTACCGACCAGTATTTACGAAATGGTATGTAGGGCCACATATTTTACAGATTCGGTAAATTTACCGATCGGTAAATTTACCGAATCTGTAAAATACCGAATCGGTATTTTTACCTATTCGATAAATTTGATATGTAGGTGGGACTCTTCTGAGTCCCACAACCCTTACCGAATCTGTATTTTACCATCAAATATATTTGATGGTAAAATACCGATTCCGGTGTGCACGACCAGACTTAGACTGGATACCTTTTTTAGATTGGTTGTTTTTCCAACGAATAAAGGCTGGGAACTAACGTTGCCCCCATGTCCCTGTGACGGGAAATCTGTACTGTCCAACATACATGTGATCATGTTCTGTAAATTCTACCATCCGCACAGAAAATGTTGGCTTCTCCCCATATTCAGGTGGTGGGGTCTCAGACAGTGTCGACCAGCATTCTATCGACTGCAATTGCTAGAGTCTGAAGAAGTGTGTTATGCAGCTCTAAACTTTTTAAAATGCATCATGAACCATAGAAAAAATCTTTAAAACATTTTTTCTGAAGAAATAACAACATTGAATTGCACTACTATTTTAATATGCCTGCTTATAATTCATTGTATACTGTCTTTTCTACGAACCTTTTTAAAAGAAAAAAAAAATCACTGTATAACTTTTACTTTTTTATCAATTGTATTGCTGTTTGTCTCTTTTATGGTTTTCCTTGTGATAAACCGAATAAAGATTTGTTATATACATGTGTGCATGCACACCTGTGCCATATGACAGGCAGACCTGCCCTTAGGGCAGGTATGCCTGCCACATGGCCCCCGAACCTTTTTTGGGGGTGCTAGAGGGTGTCAAAGTGAAACCCCCTGCACCCTTGTCAAAATCGGTATTTACCGATTCGGTAAATACCGACCGGTAATGCCCCATTCATTCCTATGGGCTTCAAAGCCCATAGGAATGAATTGAGCATTACCGGTCGGTATTTACCGTAAATACAGATATTTACCGATTCGGTAAATGGAACATCTGGATGTTCCTACATACCCCCCCTTCTTACATACCGATTCTTAATCACCGAATCGGTAAAATTCGGTAATTAAAAATCGGTAAATAAGTTCTACCTACATCTGGCCCTAAGTGGCCAGAAGTGACATTTGTGTAATATTCTACTACTAACATTGTTATGGAATTTAAAAAAAAGTTTTTGCCATAGAGGGTTGTCCTGCACTTCTTAGTCCAGATAATGGGGTGCATCTTACTTTAGAGATGGAAAATGTTCTTAAATGCCATATGTGACAACCTCTTTATATGAACCACATGAGAATGGTCTTGTTGAGTGCTTTAACAGAGTTTTAAAGGGTTATGTTTCTGAGGTGGTTTGGAGGTGATTGGAAAAAATTAATAAGAGAGGTTGTGGTTATGTCGCATCACGTCACATACCATTACTGAGATTAGTCCTTTTCACCCTTTAAAAGGAAGAGATCCTGCTTCCAAGGTTTGCTCTTGGTGGTTCAAAGAAAAGTGTATGATAAATGATTTTTCTGATAAAAAGACAAATGATGTTACACAAAGGGTGGAATCCAAACAAGTCAAAACAACAAGTGGAAGACAAAATCCCATGATCTCAAAGTGGGTGATTGGGTTAAAATTAGGAAACCAGGTTTCACTAGTAAATGCTCAGAAAGATTTAGTAAGGCCATGAAGATTGGTGAAGTTTTTGATAATATTGTCATCACAGGTGATGGAAAGTTGTGAATGTTAAGCGTGTTGCCAAACTTCCTTTTGGATCAAATGTTGTAAATGTTGATAATGATTCACCAGAGTATTCCTTGATTAGAATTGGTGATTCTGGTCATAGATTAAATCCAGAATGTATGTCAAGCTCACACTCTGAAGCACATTATAGTTCCGAAAACACTGTTGCTTCTAGGGTTAAAGATTCAGATCGTAGTAGACGATTTCCTAGAAGACTGTCTGAATTCGTCAGATAATCTTATAGTTTTTTATTTTGGTTTGTTTGTTTGAAAAAAAGGAGATATGTTATATTTTGCGCTTAACAATGCTTGTTATTTGTATCTCTTCGTTGTTGCATTACCTCAGAGTGTATTTTACAGTGTGTTAATGTGTGTTCTAATTCGATCTGGAGCCCTGAGGCTGCTGCCAGGTAGAAGAGTTCCGTTACGCTGGCCCTTCTTGCTGGTCAGTCGTGCTATGGTTGCTGTGCTGCATTAAGAAATTAATTACTTTCAGAACCACCTGGATTCATTATTTCAACAAGAACATCAGTTACACTGTTGTGCTCCCTCACTCTTCCGAAGCAGCTCAGAGCTTGGGATATCCGCTCATTCAGGGAGGCCCACAGTCTGATTGTTGCTCCGCACACCTCTTTCTTCTGCATCTTTGGCTGGCATTTAAGGAAGTGGGATGTTTCTAAAAGTCCATCCTCAGGGCTCAAAAGTCAGGTTTCATCTTTGTCTGTTTTGTTTCAGGTTCTTCTGATCCGCTTCGAGTTAACCCTTCATCAAACACACAAGAGTCAGTATTTGCTTCTAGCGCTGCATGGGTATTCCCTGTTGCAGCAGCACTATGTGGCTCAGTCCGTCATCAGTGTCCACAGCTGCAGCACCCTCTTGGGCAGCAGTTTTCGGTCGTACAGTATATGCGACTGGCTGTCAAAATTTGCCCACAGGGAAGGCTCTGGGTAGCCGCCCTTTAAACACCTGAAGAGTAACCGCTCACACCTGAGGCAACCGGGTTTTTTTTCCAAGACTGACAGAACTTTATTTCCCCTGTAAAAGTGAAGCTGGTGGCAGAAGAGGGGAGAGGAGGTGGCCTAACGGCTGGGGCGCTCGACCTGGGACCAGGAGGAGCCGGGTTCGAGTCCCGGGAGTGTCGCTCACACATCCTGTGATTCCGGGCATGTCACTTCACCTCCCCGAGCCCACCAAAGGGAGTCATTGGGCTGAGCTCCTGGTATCCCGCCCTCGCCTGTGGTGTGAGGGGAGCTTGCATTGCCGCAGCTGGCGGGGTTATTAAAGTCAGAGATGCCCCCGCAGCAGCATGTGCCCATGGTACTCGCTGGGGCAGTGTTTTGCATCCTTTGCTCGCTCTGCTGTGAAGCTTCGTGCGTGGGGGACGCTTGCCTACCTGCTGCTGCCTGTGGGGTGTCTCAGCCCCCCTACTGGGATTCACCCCTTTGCTGTCTGCACCCTGTGCACAGCAGGGAACCCCTGTGACTTTCACAGCATGGATGTGAATGTGATGGTTTCATATCTGTGCTCTTCCCTTCTCTGCTGTCTCGGAGCGGCCAAGCCTCACCCACAGGGTGGGGCTCTTTCTGTGCAGGGGGCAGCCATAGCTGCCAAGGTTCTAGATTGCTTATGTGTAGGCTGTGGGGTTTTAGGTTTAAACCTATAATAACTGATAAAACCCCACTGAAAGATAAATAGCCCTCACCGGTGAAAACATATAAACACTGAAAAAACACCTGCACAACTGTGGTATATAAATAAATAATACCTGATCTATTTTTGTCTGGGCATAGCAATAACAGATAGCTCAATAAATAAGAGTCAAGATTCGAGGTAGTGGGAGTTTTGCAGGTTTAATACAGCATAAAGGACAGGAACAGGACAACCTGCATAGGAATAGGATGACAGGGCCCGGCAGCTGCCGGGGCAGGATCTGGGATGAGCGCGCTAGCATTTAATAACAATACATACGCATATATAGTAAAACAGTTGCATTACAGTACATATGATAGGCGGAGCAGTGGGTGGAGCAAAGGGTGTGACGCGTAGCAGTCGCGAAAGATAAGGGTGAAAGTGGGTGTAACAGGGCGTATACATAGACATGTGATGCAAACGTAACAGAATATGTCATGAATGGGGCGGAAACCATGGAGGGGGCTACCTAAGGAGCCGGGACCTCTAACCTGGTGGTGCGCGCAAACTGGCAATGACGTGTTACTAGGAGAAGCTGGGGGCTACGAACTCTGTGCTAGGAGTGGAGACTGAAGTCTGGAGAGTCAGGACGACATGTACCTAAACCCTATCTAGTATCTGATGTTTAGGGAACATGTTGATATAAACTAAGAAGTCAAGAGGGGAAAGGCTGACAGACTCTAAGACTGGAGCATGCATTATTCTACATGTAGTGCGTGATGAAGGATATTAAATGACCATTAAATGCAGTATTTCTCTTGCATGGAGACGTAAAGGCTAGACTATGACGGTAACTATTGATGCGATTCAGTAGCTTTAGGAATGCAGAGAAGGAGGGCTGAACTGATAACTAGAATCATAACATACTCTTGGCAAACTCAGAGGCAGAGCCAGGCTGCACCGGGCACTGTGAGGCAGGAAGTAAGTGAAGGGTCGAGGATACAGGTGGGGGCCGCATCGCTCCTTAGCGAGGGCTCAGGAGACAGGAGCTGAATCTCATGTCCAGGCCCTTTTGAGGCCTAGAAATGGGGACTTTTCAATGCATTAACGTGCACACTGTGAAACGTGGCAACATAACTTTACATAGGCCTAACATTCGTTGTATTCACGAAGACTGGTAACTGACATACTAGAGGTGGACACAACTGTAATTGCGTCTTTAATCGGTCATGGGGAATAACATATGCATATTAATCATGCACACATAACATATGATGGAGGACGCGTAGGGACACAGAACATGGCAAAATTTACTTTTCCACATTCCCTCCTTGTCACTACGTTTCCATCAGGAAACATCAATATTCATGATACCATCTATCATTTCATACAGTATCATTTGCTCGTCTCGAATTTTCTTGGAACGGGATTTAGAACGGGGCTTGGGACTAGGAATACAGGATGTAGCACAAATGCCGCAAATCGCAGGGCCACATTGTATACAGAGGCAGCAACTGAATATGATCGCTACTGCAATACCTAGAAAGGACAAGACTTTCCATCCCCAAGCGGAAATTATACTCCAGAGCCAACCGGACCATGTCCAGGTGCCTGGATTCTGGTGTAACATATGGGCAATTTTATGAAGTCTGGTTATAGCTGAATAAACAGACGGCGCGTTATTTGGAATGAAAAGGCAGCAACTAGATCCGATGACTCTACATGCCCCGCCCCTATCGGCCAGTATGACGTCAAGGACGAGACGATTTTGCAAAACTACAAATCTCATAGCAGATTGCTCTTCGGTTAAGTTACCTAGGGCAGAGGCAGTCTCATTTACTACAGCTTCAAGGGTTCTGGTTAACCTACGGATTAGCTTACTATTCTGGATGGGTCCTATAAAGAAGAAGAAACCTCTATTGAAATCTGTATACTGTTCTAGAGCGGTTTCAGTATAATCGACAATTGGGGACTCGATCTCCCTTCTATGTCTAATGTGTACTAGATGTGTGTTTCTGTGATAATCAGATGGGGCTAGAAAAACTGGTGGCAGTAGGAAGGCAATGTAACAGGTTCCCTCCCAATCGAGGGGCAGACGAACATATGCGGTCTGACCACAAATAAAATAAGAATGACGTGAAGCTTTGAAAATAGATTTCCCACTGTCACTATACTTGACAATAGTAGTACAATCGCTGTGTCCTACGTGTGCAGAACCATTCTTTCGGACACATAATTCGCCTTTGACTGGTAGTACTGAAATAGCAGGTAAGTCTAGAGTAGTATCAGACTGAACATTCAGGACCATGAAATTCGAAGAATAATTACCTAAATTATACACTTCATTTTCTAGATCTAACCCGGTTCTGTGGGGAAGACCTTGCTTGTCTGGAAAACATGTACTGTTAAGAAAAGACATATCTGTTGAGGATGACGTTAACGTGGACCATGCTCCACACGAACCATTATGTGAAAATGGATAAGGAAAGAGTGGCAGAACTCCCTTCGGTGTCTGAAAAGGGGGGAGTCGACCACATACCCAACAATTAGTGGCATTGCTGGTCTGGTGTGAATAATGTAACATGCGGATAAAAGAATTATTACGCATAGCGAGGCGGTAAGAGAGTTCATGAGGAGGCAGATCACTAAACGTGTGCTCTACCGTAACATTAGTAGACTTATTTACATGAGAAACTGGAAAATACAGATAAAATGCATAACTGGTGCAGGAAATCATAATGCTGAGAAATAATATGAAACTTAGAAAAACGATACATCGGATTGAGTTTTGACTAACTCTCTCACTATGGGGGTCTATTTTATACATGTCAGAAACAGTCTAACCGTTTCACCTAGGGGAGGACTTAGACAATCAAACTGGCTGACTTATTTTACTAGACCTTAACTTTTTCTTATACTCCTGCTGCGGAGTTTTCTCTAACAGGGAGGGTTCAGTAACATTGTTCTTTGCGGGACAGTCCTTAAGAATAGTACTTTGGCAGTCTTTCAAATCCTGGGAAATGTTCTTTGAAACGGGCTTCAATCCATAAAATTTCTTGATGTGTGAAAGATGCACCCAGCCTTTGCGTCCCTCCAACTTCACGGCTGTACGGGTGGCCAGGAGGACCTGTCGGGGCTCCTTCCAGCGAGGCTCCAGCGGACTTGATCGATCAAAATTGCGCACTAGGACCATGGATCCGGGAACGATTTCATGCGGTGCCACCTCGGTATTGTCTGGAAATGCGGCGGCAACCTGTGAACGACAAGAGTTGAGGGCAGACATCAAGGAAGCTAGGTAATCTGTCAGCATATTACTTGAAACATCGGTAATACTTCGGGGTCTAGGTGTACCCCACATGTTAGGGGGGCGGCCGAATACGACCTCATACGGGGACAGACCTGATCTGGAATGTGCGACCATGCGCATATAGAACAAAGCGACTGGCAGAGCTACTAGCCAGTCCACACCTTTCTCTTTACAAACTTTGGCGATGCGAATTTTCAGGGTCTGGTTATGTCTCTCTACGAGACCTGCTGCTTCAGGATGGCGTACACAATGGAACTTCCACTGGTACCCTAACAAAAGGGACACGTGCTTCATCAGCTCGGATGAGAATGGCTGGCCGTTATCAGAATACACGACTCTAGGGAGTCCGTAACGTGGGAAGAATTCACGAACCAACTGCTTGGCAGTGGTCGCGGCTGTGTAATCTGGGACTGGATATGCTTCTGTCCACCTGGACAAAGCGCATACAACTACGAGTACATACTTGAAACCTCGACATCGCTCCATCTGAATGTAATCCATCTGGAGGACTTCAAAAGGGTGGTCAGGAGGCTGGAATCCCCCTTGTTCCACCGGGACACTTTTACCTGGATTAAACTGACAACATATCATACAGGTACGGACTTTCTGTTTGGCTGCAGCTCGTAAATGCTTGTTGAATCAAATGTTCTGGATACTGTCTAACATAGCTTTCTCTCCTAAATGTGCTGGACTATGTGCGGTATTAATAATAACTTGAACCATAGAGTCGGGGAGAAACCATGTGGCTCTACCCTTCGTCACCCATCCCTGATCTGTCTGGACCCCTCCTTGTTCGGACCATTTCTTGATTTCCTCGGGAGTAGCATGTAACTGGATATCTATGACATCTTGAGTAGGGTCCTTAACTGTCATACATGTTGTCGGATCTGGAGTGTGTGTCATGTTAACTGGAATGTCTGGAGTCTGAGCTATAAGCTTGGCTGTGCGATCTGCTAGATCATTACCTTGGGAAATAATGTCAGTGACTTTCGTATGTGCCTTGCATTTCATGATAGCAATGGATGTCGGTAAGTGTATTGCATCTAACAGAGCTTGAATAAGGAGACCATGCTGAATCTTGGTTCCATGAGAAGTCATGAAACCTCTCTCCTGCCAGAGCACTCCAAAGTCGTGTACGACTCCAAATGCGTAGCGTGAATCTGTGTAAACATTAACTTTCTGGTTCTTGGCGTGTATGCAGGCTTGAGTCAGAGCAACTAGCTCTGCTGCTTGAGCAGACAGGGTGTCAATACGGTGTGTCTCTATAACTTCAGTGTCAGTAGTCACTGCATACGCGGCGACTAGTTCTCCTGTACTTGTTCTCATACATGAACCATCCACATAAAGTGTCAGGTCGGGATCTGGTAACGGAATATCTGTCAGATCTTGTCTTGGCTTTGTCGTAATGTTGACTACTTCCACACAGTCGTGTGTGTCAGGATTTGAAGTAACTGATGGTAACAGTGTAGCAGGATTCAGGATGTTGCAGCGTCTGATTTCTATGTGTGGCTGAAACAGTGTCAATTCGTAACCTGTTAAACGTGCAATTGTCAAGTGCTGAGTTTGTGTTCGGTTTAAAAGAACTTCCACGGAGTGTGGAACTTGTACTGTCAGGGAGTGTCCTAATACTATGGAATCACTTTGTCTGATAGCTAGTGCTGTGGCTGCAACTGACTTGAGGCACGCAGGCAAAGCCTGGGCTACAGGATCTAATGTGCTCGAAAAATAAGCACAAGGCTTGTATTGTCCTGCTTGATCTTGTGTGAGAACAGATAATGCTGTACCTTCACGTTCTGTGACGAAAAGTGTAAAAGGCTTACTGTAGTTCGGTGTGGCTAGAACTGGAGCTTGGCATAAAGCTTTCTTTAATTCATTAAAAGCAAGTGTATGTTCAGATGTCCAAGGGAGGACAGTCGGTGCGGCTGCCTCCTGTGTCGTTAACTGTATCAGTGGCTTGGCTAGAAATGCATACTGAGGAATCCATTGTCTGCAATAAGAAGTAAGGCCGATAAAAGCACGTACCTCCTTCTGGGTCTTGGGCTGAGGAAGACTCGCTATCAACTGAATACGGTCTGGTGTCAACTGCCTACCCCTCTTGGACAGTAAGTGTCCTAAGTAGACCACTTGCTGGACACAGAATTGAAGCTTCGAAGGGGACACCTTGTGCCCCATCTCGGCAAGGAAATACAGAACCGTCAGTGACGCTCGCTCGCAGTCACGTTCAGAACGGGCTGTGATCAGTAGATCATCGACATACTGGAGCAGGGCAGTGTCAGTTGGCATGTGAACATTATCAAGTTGTCTCTTAAGTGCTTGACTGTAAATACTAGGACTTTCTGTGAAACCTTGAGGAGCTCGTGTGAACTGGTAGCTCCTTCCATTTAAACAGAATCCGAAAAGAAACTGGCTGTCTGGATGAATTGGAACACTGAAAAATGCATTCTTGAGGTCAATTACAGTAAAGAACGTGGCTTCGGAATCAATGGCTGTTAATAGGGAAGAGATGTCTGGAACAACTGGGTACTGAGGAATTATACATTTATTAAGTTCTCGTAGGTCAATCACTAATCGATATACTGGGGGTGCATTCGGATCAGTACGTTTCATGACTGGAATGATTGGAGAATTACATATATTGGAGTCAGTTTCTACAACTACTCCTTGAGCGATGAGCTCGTCAATAATTTTGGATAAGGCTGCTACAGCCTCAGGTGGCAGTCTGTACTGTCTGATTCGTGGTAACACTACACCTGGCTTGAGAGTCACACGATGGGGTGTGATTTGCATGTAACCTACATCAGTTGGACCTTGCGCCCATAAATGCTGCGGAACATTAGACAATCTTGGATCAAAATCTCGTAATACATAGTGACCCTTAAAGTCACGTAGGAACAGACGTATTCCCTCTGGGGAACAGCATATGACTGCACCTAACTCTTTCAGTGTTTTAATGCCTAATAGATTTTCTGGACATGACTTCGTAAGTAACAGATCAGTAGTACGGGACAATGGACCTACTTCTAGAGTAACTGGCTTTGATATTTCATTTACAATAGGTTTTCCTGAAAATCCAAGGGAAACATTTCTTGAGCCTGAGAGCGGAGCCCCTGGAACTTCGGCGTGACTAATTGTGGTCCTACTTGCCCCTGTATCAATCAAAAACTTTCTGTCTTTCCCTAATACTTGACTGTGAACATAGGGACCTTCTTGATCTACAGGTATCTCGATGAGAGGCAAGCCTACCTCCCTCTCTAGGCTGTTTCATGAATATGGCTGATACTCTGGATACTCAGACTGTGCATACTGGTACATCTGCTGTGTAACATGCTGTGTTGCAGCAATAGGCTGCGGTACTGTAACTGTCTGTGGTGCATTCTGTGGCTGAGGAGTCTGTGAAACTTGTTCTTGTCTCGGTGGACGTGGTCTTTCTTTAGTCTTACCGGTAGCTATGTTGTGTTTCAGAACTGCACACTCGTTTATAAAATGACCTGGCTGTTTACAATAGTTGCAGGTCCCTTTAACGGGAGCTGCAGGATGACTGGCTTGATTCGGACCCCTCTTCTGGCTGTCTTGAGGAACAGATTGTGCAACTAGTACTTTCATTTTCGTGTCTTTCATACGTTTTCTCTCATGTTCTTGCTCTTCTCTGATTCTATTCTGGTGATATTGGAGCATCTGTAACATCTGGGACGGGGTATTAGCTTGCCAGGTACTTTCGACTTTCAAAACCCGATTTTTAATTTGTGGACTTGAATTCTCGACTAATTTAGTAACAAAAAGATGAGGGTATGACTCACTACTGGTCTTGAGGCCACTGTTGATGCTAAAGCATTTCTCAAATCTAGAATAAAAATCACTAATGTCTTCGTCTTGTTTCTGTTTACAGGCTGAGATTGCATCCCAGTCTTCCTTTTTAGTTGTTAGTAATCTGGGTAAAACTTGAATCAATAATTCAGGTAATTCTTTACATTTCGCTCCAAGACCGGTACCTGGTACTCGTGCCTTATCTTCAGCTTCTAGAACTGCCCAATCTATCTTTTTCTCTCCCACCTCCCATTCTTTTTCCTTGAGCTTTTCATATGTGCCCGCAGGCAACAGAACCTTTAACATTTTAATTATATCTGGATATGTGTATTCTCCCATACGGAGCATGTCTTTTAATTCTCTATGGAACCCTGCTGGATCTTTATCATGACAGGGAATTAATTTTTTCATCTCTAAGAGTTCCATCTTTGTGATCGGGGTGTAAACAAACACTCGTTCTAGGTCGCCACCCGTTTCTCTAACTGGGTGGACTTCTCGTAACGGATTCTGTTTCTCCATGTAAAATGGTTTACTTTCTGGGGGTGAGACATGGACAAAATGCGGGTTCAGAAACGTTCTATATTTGTGGCGCTGTTCTAGAATAACACTGATTAAATCGGTACCTAAACCTTTCCATCTATACTGGAGTAACTCGTTCAGGATATCATGTAACGGACCTGGATCAGAGTGCTGACCCTCATACAGAGTAATGAGGTGCTGGATCATATACATACCCACCAGTCGCTGCTCGGCTGGGGGCAGTTTCAGAAACATTTGTGCCACTATTTCGTCTGGAAAAGTGGTAGACTCAGTAATCCATCGGACTGCTGATCGGGCTAGTTCTTGTTCATGCATGGTACTTAACTCACTGTAACCGATTCGTGATTTCAGAATATGATCGGTAGCTTGAAATACTTGTTCTAGAGAACCTTGTTCTGGTGCTAGATGATGAAAAGTTGACTTGTGTTCTAGGCGTAAATGGCGATCTGAAAATCTAGATTTTCCTACATACGCTATTCTGGCGGGATTCTCGTCGTCTACCTCTTCAGTATCAGAGTTACTTTCTTTCTCGCTTACTTGTGCTGCTTTACGTTGTTCGTGTAACTTTATTATTTCTTTACGGATTTTCTTGTACATACTCTCCATACCACTGATGGTCTTGTGCTTACCCTCGGCTATATTATCACTCCACCTTGTCAGGATTCTCATTTCAGCCGGATCTTTAGACGGGTAATCTTGTTCTCTTATTAAACAGTTAATCAGAAACTTTAATATCATGAGCTGGATCTCAGCTTTCCTTTGAGTCATGGCGTCACTAATACTTTCTGGCTCATCCCCTGTACGGATGAAACGATATATTCTGTCTAGATCTTCTTTCATATTCGGTAGGGTGACTAGATACTCGGTCACCTTTCTTACGCGTAATGAATATAAAACCATATTATCCTCGCCTGGGACTGGATCATAGCCGCATTCGGTAAGGGCTCTCCTTATTTCTGCAACAGACTGATATTTGGGCGTACGCTGTGACGCTTGCGCATGTAATTCGACTGACGTTAGACGCTTGTGTGGCGGCGGGGTCTGAGGAGGACCCCCCCCCCCCGCGGCTCCTATACTGGTATCGTCGACTGATGCTTTTCGTGCTGGCAGAGTGGGAAATTGAAATGCGGGCTGAACTTGTAGGACGGGCTGAACCTGGGGGACCGTAGTAGGTACCCCGGTGTCTGGAGGAGCGGGAAGTGCCTGATTTACAGGGACTGGCGGAGCGGGATTTGCATATTCTGGGACTGTGTCGTCCAAATAGGACGAGATAAAAATATCAGCTGCGGTCGGTTTGTGACGTAGCTTGATCGGAACTAATGGTGGCGGAAAATTACTGGATGCCTCCGGGGTCGCTTTTGGCAAGCCCTCGGCAAGAAGAGGATACATACCCTTAATGAGGGCGTTCCTCCGTCTGTCTGACTGTTCGGTTTTAACTCGTTCACCTATCTCGATTAATTCTTTTTCTTGGGCTCGCTCTAAGGATTCTCTACTTAGTTCTGACTTTCTGATTTCTTTTTCGGTTCTTTTATGAGATTCTTTGCGCCATAACTCGATGGCATCTTTCTGTGACTGTCTGGCTTTCTTTTTCCATAATGCCTCTTCTACTCTCATGATGCACTCGGCATCCCACGTACCTGATACGGGCCATCTATACTTTTCCTCCAACTCTTTGGTATACTCTACCCATAAATCTAGATATAATATGGCACTTATGCCATGCTTTTGATACATAAAATGACCTGGACTGTCCCTAGGCGGGACAAGAACTGCTGCTTCCAGCAGACCCTTTCTAGTTCTTAACTGACGTAACTTAGAAAACAAGGGCATGACTGAGCTGTAACTGAGACACAATACGTAATTACACAATAAACACGATAATTACTTCACACTCATACCACGACATTAAAATACATGAAGAACATTTAGAATAACAGTTCGAACAGAATACTACCTGAAATACGGAAAACAGAATACATGAATTTTCTCGAGAACAGAACTGACTAGAACAGAAACTAGACGCACTGCTGAAACAGTACGGAACTCACCGGTCTCGTAAAGAGACACGTCAGGACCCGCATCCACCGAAGTGGACACTTCGTTTGTGAGTCTGTGTACCACCAACCCACGGACCAGAGTCAATTAGATTGACCCTGTCTAGATACTACCCCAGTAACGGTACTCACCGGGCAGCAAGAACGGAAGGCCTCTGACTGGACCGGACTGCTACGACGACGGACGACGAACTTCGGACTTCAGTTACAGGTGGGCCTCCGGATACCTCGGACCTTGGACTCTCGGCTTGGGCTCTGGTCGGGACTCGCCGCGTTCCTCCACCGCCTCGTCTGGATGCTGGACCGCCTCCTCCGTCTCCTCCGTGGGCCTGAGGGATACTTGAAGCAGAAATATCTGCACGTGCACGGTATGGTTCCGTCACGGCTGCAGAGGGTCAGGGGGCCGGCGTGGCTTCACCGGCGCGTGGGGAAAGGGCAAGTCCCTATTCGGGCGCCATTATGTGGTATATAAATAAATAATACCTGATCTATTTTTGTCTGGGCATAGCAATAACAGATAGCTCAATAAATAAGAGTCAAGATTCGAGGTAGTGGGAGTTTTGCAGGTTTAATACAGCATAAAGGACAGGAACAGGACAACCTGCATAGGAATAGGATGACAGGGCCCGGCAGCTGCCGGGGCAGGATCTGGGATGAGCGCGCTAGCATTTAATAACAATACATACGCATATATAGTAAAACAGTTGCATTACAGTACATATGATAGGCGGAGCAGTGGGTGGAGCAAAGGGTGTGACGCGTAGCAGTCGCGAAAGATAAGGGTGAAAGTGGGTGTAACAGGGCGTATACATAGACATGTGATGCAAACGTAACAGAATATGTCATGAATGGGGCGGAAACCATGGAGGGGGCTACCTAAGGAGCCGGGACCTCTAACCTGGTGGTGCGCGCAAACTGGCAATGACGTGTTACTAGGAGAAGCTGGGGGCTACGAACTCTGTGCTAGGAGTGGAGACTGAAGTCTGGAGAGTCAGGACGACATGTACCTAAACCCTATCTAGTATCTGATGTTTAGGGAACATGTTGATATAAACTAAGAAGTCAAGAGGGGAAAGGCTGACAGACTCTAAGACTGGAGCATGCATTATTCTACATGTAGTGCGTGATGAAGGATATTAAATGACCATTAAATGCAGTATTTCTCTTGCATGGAGACGTAAAGGCTAGACTATGACGGTAACTATTGATGCGATTCAGTAGCTTTAGGAATGCAGAGAAGGAGGGCTGAACTGATAACTAGAATCATAACATACTCTTGGCAAACTCAGAGGCAGAGCCAGGCTGCACCGGGCACTGTGAGGCAGGAAGTAAGTGAAGGGTCGAGGATACAGGTGGGGGCCGCATCGCTCCTTAGCGAGGGCTCAGGAGACAGGAGCTGAATCTCATGTCCAGGCCCTTTTGAGGCCTAGAAACGGGGACTTTTCAATGCATTAACGTGCACACTGTGAAACGTGGCAACATAACTTTACATAGGCCTAACATTCGTTGTATTCACGAAGACTGGTAACTGACATACTAGAGGTGGACACAACTGTAATTGCGTCTTTAATCGGTCATGGGGAATAACATATGCATATTAATCATGCACACATAACATATGATGGAGGACGCGTAGGGACACAGAACATGGCAAAATTTACTTTTCCACACAACCACAAACTAAATGCATTCACAGAATGGAAAAAGAGAGTGAAAGAGACATTATTTTCTTC
This sequence comes from Lissotriton helveticus, assembly GCF_964261635.1. NCBI lineage: Eukaryota > Metazoa > Chordata > Amphibia > Caudata > Salamandridae > Lissotriton > Lissotriton helveticus. Next base: position 920,056,887 of record NC_136073.1, read on the forward strand.
CTGAAGGTGTCAATACAATGTAACTTTCTTATACAAGCTAGCAGTAAGGAAGACTGGCTAACATTATTCTGCTTGAGTTTTGTTCTTTAAGGATGCCACAAAAAGTTTGTTTCTTCTTCCTTTTATTTTTTTTCAGTTTTGTGCCCTTTGGTCTAAAGATGCAGGGTTTAGTTTCATGTTTTAGGTCTAGTTTAATTATTTTATAAACTGTAGAGAATCAGAAAATATCAAACTCATATTTGATATTTTGGCTGCATTTTATTCTTTCACTGATAGGTAAAATGGCTGGTTTCATAAAAATCTTTCCTAATATGTGTCATCACATTTACCCACAGAGAATGGGTAAAAACCCTTAATACATCAGACCATAGTTTCTAGTGGGTCAGTATTGATAGTAGGTGAATTGCCAACACCTCAGGCTTTAAACATTCAATGCAAGGTATAGTGACAAGTTTATATATCACCAAGCATCTGGGATAGTGGTGAAAACATGACACCAGACTTTTGGAAAGCATTGAACTCAGTGTCACTTGTAATGCTCTGCAAAAAAGGTTCTTTCCAAGTTCAACAAAGATTAGAGTGATATTGTTTGTTTTTGCAGTGATTCAGCTACTTATATAAAAAAGTTGTGTGATGACCTGTCAAAATTGATACCAGAGCTGAAGTGATTCCCTGTAGGAGATCCTTCCCACTTGTTAGATGGTATGCTGAAAGCATATTTACCATCTTCAGAGTTAATGAGGGATGCTATTGACTTTTTAGTCCATTCTGGTGCACTGTTTTCTTATGCACAGGAACTAAAACGCAAATATTTATCATTTCATGCTTTATGTGGCATCAAAGAAAGAGTCATCCCAACTGTGTCCCTTAGCTGATGGTTCTCAGCCCATGGGGCTATGAATGCTGAGAGGGCCTTTTCACAGAAGATTACATGGAAGGAAAGAGCAAGCGCACATGACCCAAAGACTCGCTGAAGAAGTATTGTATGGCGTACTACAATAACATTAATTTGCAAAAATCTGTTTGGACCTCATACACACTATATGTACACTGTCTATATACCATGTTCTTTCAGTGCAGAAAGCAAGCAATAATAAAAGCGAAACGTTCCATAAACACTGGAAAAACACTTTTTCTGTTGTTTTTAGGGGCGCGAAAATGTGTAATCACTGATAACAACTGTGTTTTAAGATATTGAAAACACTGAAAAAACCCCACCAGAATTTACCAAAAATAGAAACTGAAAACAGGAAAGCCTACTTATGTGTGACACTTTTATAATTTCAGTGTAATTATGAGTGACATACAATGACCATGAGTGACACTTTTCTCGCGATCAAAATCATGCATTAAAGTCCCCGGAAACAGACTTGTTTCAGATATTACATCCATTTGTGAAATGAGATACTCTAAGGAACGCTATTGCATGAGCTTTTAACGTATTATTTCTAAATACACAGCACCCTCCGACCCCCTCAAGTCAGCAGCACAAGGTGTGGCTAAACCACAAGTAACAAAGGGATCTCTGTGACAAAAGCAGTAACCCACTGAGCGAGCCACATAAAATGCAGTTCTGTGATAGGCTGGTACACGTTCTTTGCAGCAGGCACATTAACCCTCTGTGCTACTTCACGAGGAGTCAAAACTGCCAGAAGAGGAACACTCTGACCCCTTTCCATCGATCTCCAGTGTTATCTTTGTTTCATCAACTCTAACTGTGCTGCTGCTTTGGACTATGTGGAGTCACAGTCACTGGCTGCAGACTGCAGTGAAGACAGGAGTCACTGGCTGCAGACTGCAGTGAAGACAGGAGTCACCTGCCGATGTGGAGTCACAGACACTGGCTGCAGACTGCAGTGAAGACAGGAGTCACCTGCCGATGTGGAGTCACAGTGACTGGCTGCAGACTGCAGTGAAGACAGGAGTCACCTGCCGATGTGGAGGGCACCGGCTGGCACAGGGATAGAGATGAGGCTCTTCTCTGCCACTGCAGCTGAACCGTATGTGGAGTCACAGTCACTGGCTGCAGACTGCAGTGAAGACAGGAGTCACCTGCCGATGTGGAATCACAGTCACTGGCTGCAGACTGCAGTGAAGACAGGAGTCACCTGCCGATGTGGAGTCAGTCACTGGCTGCAGACTGCAGTGAAGACAGGAGTCACCTGCCGATGTGGAGTCACTGGCTGCAGACTGCAGTGAAGACAGGAGTCACCTGCCGATGTGGAGTCAGTCACTGGCTGCAGACTGCAGAAAAGACAGGAGTCACCTGCCGATGTGGAGTCACAGTCACTGGCTGCAGCCTGCAGTGAAGACAGGAGTCACCTGCCGATGTGGAGTCACAGTCACTGGCTGCAGACTGCAGTGAAGACGGGAGTCACCTGCCGATGTGGAGTCACAGTGACTGGCTGCAGACTGCAGTGAAGACAGGAGTCACCTGCCGATGTGGAGTCACAGTCACTGGCTGCAGACTGCAGTGAAGACAGGAGTCACCTGCCGATGTGGAGTCACAGTCACTGGCTGCAGACTGCAGTGAAGACAGGAGCCACCTGCCGATGTGGAGTCACAGTCACTGGCTGCAGACTGCAGTGAAGACAGGAGTCACCTGCCGATGTGGAGTCACAGTGACTGGCTGCAGACTGCAGTGAAGACAGGAGTCACCTGCTGATGTGGAGTCAAAGTCACTGGCTGCAGACTGCAGTGAAGACAGGAGCCACCTGCCGATGTGGAGTCACAGTCACTGGCTGCAGACTGCAGTGAAGACAGGAGTCACCTGCCGATGTGGAGTCACAGTGATCCCCTCTTCACTGCCGTGCTGAGTGGTCGCTCCCCAGTCTCACTGCCGAGACCTGGTATCGTTGTGCTGCATTTGTAATTTTATTTGCCAGAAGCTTATTTGCCTTGTGCTGCCCTGCTCGCTGCTCCGCTTTACTTGCGCTGAACCTTCCACATTTACTTTTACTTTCATAGCGCGATAACCCCCGGCGCTGTTCTCTGCCCTCCCCTCCGATCTTGGTTGTTGTTGTTGTGCTCGGTCAGCGTCCTCGTGAGCCCGCCCCTCCTCCCAGCTGTGCCGCCCTCCCACTGACTATATACAGCGCTCTCATACCTGGAAGCGCTGTGATCCCCTCTTCACTGCCGTGCTGAGTGGTCGCTCCCCAGTCTCACTGCCGAGACCTGGTATCGTTGTGCTGCATTTGTAATTTTATTTGCCAGAAGCTTATTTGCCTTGTGCTGCCCTGCTCGCTGCTCCGCTTTACTTGCGCTGAACCTTCCACATTTACTTTTACTTTCATAGCGCGATAACCCCCGGCGCTGTTCTCTGCCCTCCCCTCCGCTGCCATCTTGGTTGTTGTTGTTGTGCTCGGTCAGCGTCCTCGTGAGCCCGCCCCTCCTCCCAGCTGAGCCGCCCTCCCACTGACTATATACAGCGCTCTCATACCTGGAAGCGCTGTGATCCCCTCTTCACTGCCGTGCTGAGTGGTCGCTCCCCAGTCTCACTGCCGAGACCTGGTATTGTTGTGCTGCATTTGTAATTTTATTTGCCAGAAGCTTATTTGCCTTGTGCTGCCCTGCTCGCTGCTCCGCTTTACTTGCGCTGAACCTTCCACATTTACTTTTACTTTCATAGCGCGATAACCCCCGGCGCTGTTCTCTGCCCTCCCCTCCGCTGCCATCTTGGTTGTTGTTGTTGTGCTCGGTCAGCGTCCTCGTGAGCCCGCCCCTCCTCCCAGCTGAGCCGCCCTCGCCCCTCCCCCTCCCCACAATCCATATATGACAGAAGCCCATGCGCGCAGCGTCCACGCGCAGCGGTCGCGCCGAAGGTGCGCCAAAGGTAAGCCCGTCTACGCCCGTCCGCGCCTGGACCGCGCCCAGCGCCAGACCCCCTGGTCTTCGCAATATCCAGCCTTCCCGCATTACTTATGATGCCTCCACCCTCCTAGCTCTTGACCCCGGACCCATGGACCCTTCTCCTGCAATTCCTGCAAGTTCGACGGCACCAAGACCAACTCCTCTGCCCACATGTCCCCACCGCCGCAGTGTGTTGCGGAGCTGGTCCTGGTTGCATTCCAAAGTGAGGCACCCTCCTGATCCCCCCCCCCCCCCCCCCCGATACTAAGTGGACGGGGGGCTCATTCCTTCGGAAAGGCGGGGACGGGCAGTTAGACAGCGACACATAACAAGTTAGAGACAAAAATTATCTCTATTGGTTGGTAATATGCCCCATAATTCCTTTAACAAACTAGACAAAGGGAGGGGTTCTACAGGTTTAAACAGGACTTACAGTTTGGTACATTTATACCATGAACATATAAAACATAATGGGGAATATTACCAACCAATAGAGATAATTTTTGTCTCTAACTTGTTTAGAGACAAAAAAATATCGCCGCAAATCGGCGATTTTTATCGCAGATAAACCTTGCTATTAGCAAGGTTTATCGCAAATGCGATAAAAAACGGCCGCAATGCATGAATATCGCTGAAAAGTCAGCGATATTCATGCATTATCCAGCAAATACTCTTAGCCATGTTATCCACCTCCCATTGGATAACATGGCTAAGAACTGCTCCTGGGCAAGTGTTAGCTTTTGGAGATATTCGCGCTTTGCGCGAATATCTCCAAAAGTTGGTAATAGGAGATAGCGATGTTAGCGACTGTTTTTAGTCGCTAACATCTTGGCACGCCCACTTTACATGTCATTAGTGATAAATATCACTGACATGCAAAGCGGGGCCCAAGATGGTCACTATCTCCTATTAGCTGTCGCTAACTGGTGTAAGCGACAGCTTGGTAATAGGGAGATAATTTTGTCCCCGCTTTCTTGGCTTTTAAAGCCAAAAAAGCGGAGATAAAGCCCCTTGATAATATGCCCCTTTGTGTAGCAATGAAATGATACTTCTAACTCATCTCCACCTTTTCTTGGACAGGGTCAACTCACTCATAGTTAGCAAACAAGGCGTGCTCACGTTTATTGCCATCTCTGGTGGCGCCGTGGTTACTCCTATCATGCAATTTGTGTTGGTAAAGATTACATGATGTCTATGTAGGTAGGCTTATATGGATAATTCACGTTTTCGTTTTTTATCAGAAAACACTCAAGTAACTGAAGGCGCATTTCATTTACCCTCAGATGGAATTGTCACAAAAACATATTTTCAAGCCTGTGGGATTTGAACATCAGAAGGCGAATTTCATGTACCTTCTAATGCGGTAAAACTCACTCAGTCATGCTCGATAATATACATTCAGACAAAGACGCTCAAAATCAGGAAGGCGTATTTCATTGACCTTCACGGGGGGTTGTATTTTTAAGGGCAGTATACGGTTTCATATTCATACTGTACCGATATTTCTACACTCATTCAGGCTCGTTAATGTACATTCTGACCGAGAGGTTTAAGTTCAGAAGGCGTATTTCATGGACCTACAAGGGTGGTTCTCCTTCAGACACACTTCGGTACAGTCATTCCATGCGGGACTCTATTACTTGTCCGCTCATGCCACATACCTTCGAGCGGTTCTATTCAAACCTCATCGGGATCCGAGTGGGTCAGCGGGGCCTGCTGTGAGAACAGTTCAAGTTTCAGTTAGAGTATAACAGTATAAAATACGTTACGGTTTTGTCGGCGTTGATTCTTCCGGCTACCTGTGGTTCCTCCGTAAATCAACTAGTTCTGACTCTGCCACTCACGGACCCGGAAACAGTATTCCTTCCGGGTTCTTGAATTTATGTGCGAGTGGTAGTGTGAAAAGACAGCGATCTTACTCATAGTCTTTCTTCTAGTATTGTAATTATCTTACCTAATATGTTCGTTTTATTTTATTATCGCAATCTGCATTAACCCTATGGGATATTTTCTCAACATAGTCTCAGATTGGATTCTTGTCCTTCCTTTTGATGAGGGTTATCAGACATTGAAGTGGGTCGTGGCCTGGTTTGGGAATCAAGGAGATACGTGTCCTGTTGAATTCCGGGAGAGGAGCTGTGGGAGTGGCAATCTCCCTGAACAGTTTTCCCAGCAACTACACTATCAGAGGTTTAGTGATTTTATAGAATTCAATCTGGAGGTGTCATTTTCCTGGGTCTTCATAGTGGCCGTTCCATCAATGGCTTGTGCAATTTCCTCATCACTGATGTCAGCACCGAGAAACTGAATCTGGTCTCACGGCAGGGCTGGGGGGGTAAGGCCCGTCATGAACGCCTACTCTGCGGCAGCATGATCGGGCACTGAGGAGGAGTAGAGGGCCTCATAAAAACTAGCAAACATCTGCCATTTCTTTTGTGGATTGGTAAAGAGCACATCAAGGCTTATATTATAGTGTGCGACTGCGCCTGATGCAGCTGTTGTCCAACAGCAGTCCAGCTTTCCCCCCCACTCTAGTTAATGCCGCAAGCAAAAATGCACAGACTCTGCTTGCGTGGTGTAATGGCAGTTCAGATCATACTTGGCCCTAAGCAACTCCTTAAGAAGGGCGGAGTCAGCGATGCGGTATACGCCCGAGAGGCGACGAGTGAGGTCCGTCAACTGGCAGCGTTGCACCTCACAGCGGCTCTTATATGCCACTGAATCGCTCATTAAGCAACCCCTTGGGTAGGGCTTCCCAGCCACCCAGAGCACCTGTTCGTAGGAGACGGACCCAGCATTCTCCACCAAATACTAGCTCTATATTATGTTATGCGCACATATAAAGCGCACGGCTGCCCCAGCAATGGGGCGTGCCACTCTAAGACAGACATGTGGCTACATCATTGGCACAATCGACATTCGTCCTCAGGAGCTTTATACCGCATAGAGGTGTTGCTCGAATGTGAATTTACATTAAAAACTGAAAACAAGAGGCGTTTGGCAAACAGGAAAAGCTGGTTTCATTAAACGCAGCGGCCAGGAGCACAGGAGGCAGAATCAGGTCTGTCTCAAAGCACATTGGTTTCAGCTGTCATTTTATGCATTTCATGAAGCATCATAAAGTAATTTATACATCTTGGAGGCATAAATCTGGGCCAAGTCATGGGGCAGAAATCTTGGCATTTGATATTAAGCGCAGGTGGATCGCGACCTGGCGTGGACGCAATGTGAGGCTAGTGCAATAGAGTTGTTTTCTCCTGTAGCAGATGATTGAACAACTCAGACAGTTCTGCTCCAGGGATGACCAGAGTCAGCGTTTGTATGGTTATGTGGGTGCCGAGGCCCTGTCATCTAGGGACAAGCTGAACATAGGCAAACTCCCCACATTGCCAGTAGATCTCCATCAGCGCGGAGGTGCCCCATTGCATGTGTGGTACGTGCAGTCTTGTTCTAAAATTCTCATTTGTGCTCAGTGGGAACGCTCCTCTGCCTCTGAAACACAAGGAATACAGTGTAGGTTTCCATACAATTAGGCTTTGCCCCTTCTATCCACACGTACCTATCTATTTCAGTATCCCAGATTTCCTGACATGGGGTGCAGGAGAGTAGGATCTGCTTCTTACAGTTACCCCACTTTTTTTGCTGAAGTTTCACTGTTTTCGACTTAATGTGACTGGGATCCTGCTATTCAGGACCCCAGGCTAGCTGCTTTCTCTTCTCAATTGATTGCATGTACTTTAGGTACATTCCAGATTGAATTCTGGGGGACCCTTATACGTCCCTAGTATATGGTATATTATGTATCCAGGGCATAGGTACCCCAGAGGCCTCCCAGGGGCTGCAGCATGTATTATACCACCCCTGAGAGGCCACTCAAATTGACACCGCAGGTCTGCTACTGCAACCTGTGTAAGGTGGTGCATGCACCCCTTACTTCGATATAGGTTCACTATATCTACTTTAACACTGCACATGTAAACCTATCAGTTACCCCTATGGCAGGCCTTATCGATCCTGAAGGAAGGGTGCTGGGTTTTATGTGAGAGGGTGCCCATGCATGAGCAGAGCCCCTCTGCAGCCTTCGGAATCTATTCTCTGGGGTTGTTCTATGATGCAGCCATACCATATACTCTTAAGTGCATTATAACCTCGCCGTAAATGCTATCTTTAAAACCGCTGCACAGAAACCTGTTGTGTTTGGTATCAAACACCTTGGAATCATACCTCCACACCAGTAACTGGTGTGGGAGGTATGATTCCATCCTCCTAGAGGGAGAAATATGACTACATCGGGACTTCCAGTACCAGCTTTACAGAACCCTGGCATCACAAGATGGATGCTGCCAGCCACAGACACAAGTCTGCCCCCCTGCAGCTGGATGAAACTCTGGCAGTGGGAGCTGGACAATAGGTTTCCTGTCACAGGTAGGTGTAACCACCTCCCAGATAGTCTTTAGTGTATTGGGGCTTGGTGGTTGCACTCTGAGAGTGCTTTGATGTCTGCACTGGGGGGCACATTTGGTGACCCTGTGCATAGTCCAGCTCAAATAGGTTGCAGGAGCCATTTGCTCCTGATCTGGCGTGAAACTGGACAAAGGACATGGGTGTAGCTACCCCTCTGTCCTGACCCTCCCATAGGTGAGTCCCCAGAGTGTGTCACACCCCTTCCTTGGGTATAAAGTAGGAACCCCTGACTACACAACTTCATATTTACCTGGACGAAACTCTGCTACAGAAACCAAGTACTTCGACGATTTACACTGCACTAGATGACTGAATAATCTCTCTTGGAGTAAAGGAGTCACTCCCCTGCTAAGCAGGCACCAAAGACGCATCTGACCAGTTTGCAACTCTAACGCTCCAGAGGTCAACTAGTGTGCTCAGCAAACCTGAGACCTGTATCTTTCATGGGGACCGTGCAACCCAACCCCCTGGGCACCGTGTACATTTGCAGAAGCATCCGCTTTCCAGCGACCCCTGAAGCTGTGCTTTGGGCTACTTTTAGTCCAGACCCCAGCAGTGATTCCACCGAAGATTACTGGCATACACTCCACGAGTGTTCTGTGGGCTAGTATTTTGTGATTCCACTCGAGGTCGCTTTGCGATCCCTGGCTTGTGGGTCCCTGTGAAGGCAACTTTAACTTTCAGTGGGCTTTCCTGGTTGCTCCAGGTGTGCCCCGACTCTCCATCACTTGGATGCAGCCGCAATGTGGGAGCCCCGCTCGGGGGACTGGGTTACCCAGGAATGCCCACACTCTTCAACAATTACCACGGGGCTTCGGCCTCTCTCCCGCTCCTCCCGGGCAGCTCCACTCACCGGGCTCCTGTGGCAGGGAGGGGGCTCCTCCGGATATTCAGCTGCTGGGGCGGGTCGTCTTTGCTGGCTGCGGGGCTCTCCCTTCACTCAGGGAGCCTCGCAGCAGACGCCGGCTGCAGGATTCTTCCTCCCTGGCTGTTTCAGGAGTCCGGGGCTCTCTCCTCACTTGGGAGCCCCGGGCATGAAAAGCAGGCTGCTCCTGGCTGTCCCGCAGTCCCGCCCACGGGTTGCCTGGCTTCCGGCCGGGCAGCCAATTGCAGCCCGGCACCTCGCAGGGAGGCGGGCACTTCCGGGTCGCACTTGGCAGCGGCCCGGCAACGTTTTCACAACACTCCGGGCTGCGGCGGTGAACCCTCTCATTTAAATATAAGGCGAGGTGGGCTCTCGCTCGGCCAGCAACACAGCACGCAGGCCAAAGATGCCGGGTGGGCACCGGCAAAAGCACCCAGAGCGCTCCCAAGCGCTAGCACACCATAAAGCGCTTCCAAGCGCTAGGGGCGTACAAATGCAGCGCTTCCTTCGCTAAATGCCCAACAAAGCGCTCCCTCAGCTCTACAGGGGAAATCAAGCGCTCCCAGCGCTTAAGGTAGAAACAAAGCACTTCCAGGCGCTTGGATGCCACAAGTCCAGCAAAAGTCGTCCTAGGCATGCAGGGGGGGGGCAAGGCTGGGCCAGGGGCCAGCTCACTGGCCCTCCAGGCAGGGAGGCAGTCCAAGTGGCGGTTCCTCCTGGCCCCAGCAGCTGCAGCCCCCTCAAGTAGGATCAGGAAAGAACACATTCTGTGGGGACGCAGCCCCATTTTTATACAGTACATTCCTTTGTCTGAAGGCAGGGTGGGGGCGGAACCAGTCGCAGCTGGTTCTTGAGTACTCTGTTTACCTCAACCACCCTCTCTATTCACTGGCAGGGCTTGGGTCATTAGACACACCACAGGGGGGCGGAGCCAGCATTGTGTGGGGAAAACCCAGCCCATCCAGGACACAGGTACACTCCTCCCACACATCACTCATGCTGATCTCCCACTCACCACCGGGCAGACCCATCCAGACTTCCTGGAGCCTGGCATGCCAGCCAGCTCCAGCCAATCACGCTCCAGCACCCTCACTGCACACATATCTCAATGTCCAGAAGTAGCACTTCCCTTCTAGACACATACATGCCGCATGCACCATCTCGCAGCATTCACTCTCACGAGTTCACACATACTAAACTCGAGCCTGCACTCCCCACGCATCAGGAACTACCAGGGACACATCCTTTCCCCATGCATTCCTATGGGAGGGCAGGCCTATCTCACCACATGCACTCAGAGTGCGCACGCACTTTCTACTGGGACACAGTGAAAGTGCGCAGAATCCCAAAAATCACCATTGCCAGGTCACCATTTCAAGCAAAAAGTCTAGGGGTGAACCTGCCCTAAGGCCCAAGTCCAACAGGACCCCAAATCGAGATATGTATGTAAAATTTGGCCTTCAGCCTATAATGTATAGTTCATTATGGCACAAGTATACCAAAGCCGATCGTGAATTACAATGGCCACTACATGGGTCATTCGATTTGCGAAAGGTTCAATATGTAGAGCAATGTTTGTTTCAGCGTAGGTCTAGACAGGATATGTTTGATTGTGTGCGTATGTGGGAGAAAGAGGTGCGCGAACGAATGAAGCGTGAGGAAGCCTTGGTGGAGAAGGTGCAGCGAAAGGCTGCGCGCGACGAAGCTTTACAGCTACAGGAGAAGGAGTTGCAGGAACTGTAGTGTAGTTCCTATTATCCCAATAGGCTCTGCGCATTGGAATAATACCTTCAATAGTAAAGGCCTAGACCAGACGTTAACTAGGTCTACTACTGTCGATATTAGACTTAAAGTTTTGGGTTTGCCAGCTAGCTCAGAGTTCACTAGAAACTTTCTCGAATGTTCAGGAAGGAATTAACTTCCCTGATTAGACAAGAAGGGATTTAGTTTCTGACAACCATAGAACATGACAACTTTGCTCTCCCCTAATCAAGAGTGTATCTCGAGAGTCGTGTGAACAAAAGGCAATTTATTTTACTCAGTCAGTACGTGCATTCTTAGTCTCATCAGATTGTAGAGAAAAGGAAGAGACGGGCGTATTCAATAAAAAGGTGTTATTTATTGATCAGTCTCTTTTCTCATACAAGAGAAATGGATCGATATTATTGCAATACTTATAGCTAAGTAAAGTGCATACATTAAAAGCAATAGTATGAAATAATACTGTAAAAACATTGATATGGTTTCTAAGCCATAAGATGTTTTAAAATGAATAAAATATATTACATCCACATATACATTTGACTAAACGTACTCAACTGGTGTTTCTAAATACGCCTACCCCGTGTACCTGACCTAAGCCTAATACGTGGGCGGGAATAGAAAGTTACAGTTTAAGTTAAGTTTGTTTTTGCCAAGTGAATAACTAAAGAATTCTCTGCGAGGGGTTATTCAGTTCTGTACCTGGAAGTTAGGATGAATGAGGAATGGTATCTCTTTCTCTGCTCTCGATATTCCAGGCTGCCTGCGAGGGCTACCCGGAAGCGCCGGTGCTGGATTTCTCGGCAGGAGAAAGCAGCTTCTCGTTCTCAGCGCGTCAGGAAGGCGGGGCTGCGCCAGCGGGGTCTGCTCTGCTCTTCGCTTCGGCAAGTATGGCTGCTCCGTCTCGTCACCACCGCGTGTGTTTGCATAGGGCAATATCGGTAATATTTATACCTTTAAGGTGCCGAGATTGACGTAAGGATGGACATAGATACGTCAATAAGGATGTCATACGACTTGCTCGTTAGCACATTCTTTTGCTGAAGTTCTCGGTGAAATCAAAACAATGGCCGCAGGGTTTTGCCCAGGTTGTCATAGGTTTGATTTGTTATGAGAACTCCGTATGCCTTATCAGGGGCTGGAGGAATATCGCTTGTCTAATTAGATCGCAAGCGTTATGACCTAATCAGATAACACGTTCCTGTGCCGTAGTGTGACTGCGTCAGATAACGGTATCTGCATCATGGGGATTTTCTGCCTCATGGGCTGACTGCTAGTTAACTTGTTGGTTTGTTTAACCAGAATAGGGTCAGGAATAGGGGGATCGATTCAGAACCTATAGGAATACATCACACCCACTCCACGCTAACTATGGACATATTTACTAATCTATGCATAGTAAAACATACTATAGAGTATAGTGTATACCTTACCACCCCAAAATACATAAATGCATTTTGAAATTTTTCAAATATACGGAAAAATTGCAATCATATGTATTGTATGCACTCAAGCTGTAGAATAATGCCAAAGTAATCACGCATTTGTATACATTATTGCTATTTGGTATATGAGAATTTACACATGAAATGGCTCTTAATACAGAAAAAAAGTTCGAGACCATTCCATCACAGAATAAAATATTTATTAACATACCAGCGGGCAGCTAATGTCTATAAGCTATCTAAAATTTAGAAACCTTAGTTCTCTAAGAATAGTTCTTACTTTAAGCAGAAGATAGTGTCCCGAAAAATATGCAAAAATATTTTGGGGCTGCTGAAAAATTGCTGTCCGTGAACTGGAGGTAAAATTGTTCATGTGACTTTATTTTTAAAGTTGAAGGCCGAATTCAGGGAACGCCGTGTGCGAGCTTGCTCAAAAGTCTCTATTTCTGCTCTGGTGAGAACATCATATCATTTAGGCTTTCGAAAAAAACTGTCAACAGCTTCCTGGGAAAGTTCCACTAACTCGGAAAAAGGTGTAACCATGCATTCGTGCGCATGATTGTCTCCATTGACATTCTGATTCGCATTGCTGACAGAAGGTCGTACCTGTTCGATGCTGCTTTCATCTTGAACTTCACTACCCCTCAATCGTAGTGGTGAAGCTTCCACGAATGCCGTCATCAGGATTGGTAGCCTTTGAGGGCAGCACAAAGCGTGAACCTTGATCGGGCTCAACAATGTTTCTGCATCCATTGGCGCATCCGATTGTAGCGTCAGACAGGTGTCTAACACGCATTCTTCTCCGCATAGCAGACACCTTAATACAGGTAAAACACATCTTTGCCACATTGGTCGAAATGATAGAAACCAAGTCATGTTCAGGTCTCTAAGCCGGGATAGTCCCAGGATTTTTGATATCCGGTCCCGGTATCCAATGGCTAGGATTGTTTCTTCCCTTGTCGCAAGAGTTTTGTCTGTGACATGGGTTGCCATAACGAAAAATAAGGACTAAGAATAGGATTCCTGCAATTAGTCCCAAGATCAGGGGAAGTCCGCCAAAAATCGAATGGACGAAATCTGGAAAAATACCCAGTATGGCTTTGAATGGTGTTAATGCCATCGAAAATACTGTCTTAAATACCTTTGAGACCCCATTGGTATCAGAAATATTTAAGATTTCATTCAGGATTTCTGCGAAATGTATGGGGGAATTAGTTGATAACAATGAATGTATCTCTGCAGTCGTCCTTGCGACTTGTAGATCATACGTTTCTTTTGATGACGTGAGCCTTGTAGGCGTCTGAAGAAGCACTGTTTTCATTCTGCTTAAAGTATCTATTCGAATAGAAGTAATTTTCAAATTGGGCCATGCCCTTGCCTCCCTGTCTGGAAAGGAGCTGGGGAACAATGATCGTCCACAGCACTTGACCTTCGCAGTCGTAGTTACGAGATAAGGAGTCCCGGGCATAAGACTACAACATCTGCGATCTACAATTAGAATGTAACTCCCATTATAGAGTCTTTGAAAGAATGGTTCTATCTCTGTTGCAGGTGCGCCTTGCTGGTGACATGAAAGGTTGTATGAATTCCCTTCACAGGCTCCATGCAAACTAATTCCGTTACACAGAAGCGTGCCGCTTAGTGACATCGCACAATTATTGCCACTAAGAAACACTTTCTGTCCTTTGTTACTGACACATGCATGTGAATAGGGCAGGTTCCATGTTGTTTTAATGTACCCCTTTCCCAATTTCTCGTACATGCCAGCCTGTATATATTTTTGGCAGTATTGAAACCTGAAGGTTGAGATTGGAATATTTATTATCCCATGTATTATCCATTCACTGACAGGTCGTTCTGACATTGTCACTGGTAATCTTTCGAGTTTTTCAATGCTCAGGATTGTATAATCAGCACCCTTTTGTGCCATACTGATTTGTCTATCAGTAAGGTTAAAGATTTGGAATAGTGACGTTGTGTTGATTAAACGCCAAGGCACATAGCCTGAACGTAGATTTTGTAACGTCCAGCCAAGCTGTACAATAGAACGCAATTGAGACTGACCGTGTTGTAGCAACAGTAAGTCTTGCGATAATATGTCGATTGCTGAAGACACAATGCTGTCCAAAGAAAAAATTCTGGAGGACAGAGTCATTAACCCATTGTCCACTACAGAAAGTGATTTTTCCAAATTAATACGGTCAATTTCCCGTATTCTCTCTGCTGTTTCAATTTGAGTAACCTTCCAGGCCTCATTGTATGCTGCATATACAGAGGCTGCTATGAAACGTTTTTGACGCTGTTTGCGCGGTCCCATAATGAAATCACGCAAGTCAGCACCATCAGTAAGTAAAGTTAGGTGTTGCTTAATTTCTGTCAGTGTGGAAGTTTGTAGCCATTGAAGGCATAATTTGCCCACACTGTAGGTGGTTATTATCCCTGGGTGATGTCTTTGGGAATATCTAGGGTCTGGCCTGGTCATTTTGAACCCCTGTGTTTTGTTCAGGAATCTGTCTTGACAGTTATTAGTATCTGTGGGCCAGATCAACCACTGTTTCCAATCAGGATGTGTTCTGTTTTGGTTTAATACATAATTTACGTCTATCTCTTCATCTATAGAGCTATTGCTGCTCATTGTTGGCTTTGGAATAGACGGTTTATTTAAGTCTTTGATTTTGGCTAGGCCAAGACAGGTAGTTTGTTGAACAGTGTCATTTAAAAATATCATTTGTTCTGGGATCATGCAGGCTCTAAACAAAGATTCTATACCCTGCACTTGCCATTCTTTTGTACCCCAAACACTTTTCAATTCAACATTTTTGTCCCAATAATCAAAACCAAAAGTATTCATTTTTTCAAAGAATGAGTCTGAATATATCAATTTTGTGTTTGTTATCATGGTCTTAGTTCCTGTCTTGTTTGACAATTTGAAATAAAATGCTTCAGCATTACTTGTGTTAAAACCTGAAAAGTATGAATATTTGTCATAGAAGGTTCTTGAGCTTCCTTTTGGAGGGGTTGCACAATGTTCCCATTGATTATAATTTAAAACATTTCTAGGTTGTGCAGATCTATGTAAAAAATGGTTACCATAGTGGTTATAACAGTACATACTATCATAATTTGTAGAACCCTGCAAATAATCATGTTTGGTAAATTTAGCAGACATTACTAAGTCAGACATCATATTATTAATGCTTTCGAAGTCCCAATCATCAGCAAATGAGCTTGTTTTTGCAAAGTCACTCAATGAGATCTTAATTTGGTGTGGATATTTCAGGATTTCGACCGCACCATAAATTTCATAGTCAGTGTTGTCCCAGGCTACCCCACCCGGTATCGGATTGGCTGTGAAGTTGACTGAAGAAAGTTCTCTTTTCTCGACGTGTGAAGATGTGTGTGGTTTGAGGATCAAGTTGATTTTCTGACTTGCTGTGTCCATTTTAGCATATTTTCCCTCAATGAAGCGTCCCAAAGTAAGTACCATGATGAGCCAAAGTATGAGAATAAATGCACCAAAACCCACCCAAAATTCGATCCATGGAGAAATCAGATATGTTTCTTTTAGTTGTTTCAAAAGTTCTTTAGCTTTATCTTTAAAGGTTTTTGATGATGGCTGTGTCTTTGATTCACTGAAGCCTTCAGAGGAATCATCGAAGTTTATGAAGTAGCCGGATGCAGTTCTGTCAATTGTTCCAATTGCTTCAGGATTACTGTTTCTTGCATTTTCGCTTGGTACTTCATTATAGATTGGTGTGTCTCTGCTAAATGTTTTTATTTGGGTTTTCAGAGGTCTGAGTTCTATTGCATTGTTGCACAGTCCTTGTTGTTCTTCTGTAGGCGTTTCGAATGTGATGAGCCTCTTCGTTAGGACCTCTGTACTGGTAGCAAACCTTGGTGTTCGGCTACTTATTGGGAGTCCACTTGGCCTACTGTTTGTTATCGGCCACATGATTGTGGTTTTACCAGGTCGATGGATACAACTCGGTTCTCCTTTTTACCAGCAAGTGGCGGTAGTACAACTGATCTTGTCCCGTTGATAGACAAGACAGGAACTGCTTTTCTGTAAGAAGGCCCAAATTCCTTCTTTACCGCGATCTTTTCCCTGACTAGATCCCCGACTTTTGGAATCCAGACAGGTCTTGCTGGGACAGGTGGTGGTTCTTCAGTGGTTGTTGGCTGTTGTTTCAACTTTATGTTGCTCAGGTCTTTTCTTGTTTTGTTTAAGTTCTGCAAAATAGCCAAACGGTCTTTGATATCAAAGCTTTTTTCTTTCACCACTGAAGTCTGACTATCAATGTCAGAGATCAACATCCTAGTTCCAAATAATAATTTGTACGCACTGAATCCCTTCAGAGAATTTCTTGGCAAGTTATTTAGACTACGTTGGACACTTATTAGATGTTTGACCCACCCAGCTCCCGAACCTAATATCCTTTCCGTTATAGATTGCTTTATGCCTTGGTTTTTTCTTTACACCATCCCGTATCCCTCAGGAAGGAAGTGAGAAGATTCCCGCTGTGCTATGCTCATTTGGCCATGTTTCCCATCAGGTTGGAGGGCTAGAGTGAAAACAATGGTCAAACGTAGCATGCTCTTAGCGTATATGCCATTTAGACTCGCAAATCTTTGTATAACAGTCCAGACGTCAGCCGAGTGCTGGTGATCTACATTATAAGTGGAAACTAGCCTGTATATGTTAATCGCAAGCCTTCCTTTTTACTCTTGATCTTTTCTGGAGTAAAACGACGAGGTATTAAACTGTTTCTCTCCCCACTGCGATCTCTGTTGCAGTTTGGGCAGTTTTTTACAAACATGGTGTGACGCAGGCTCATGCCTGGCCACCAGTACCGTGATTGTAATTCTTCCAGAGAATCTTTTAGTTTGAGGTGTCTGAGACCCTCGCCCATATGTCCGTCTGCGATTAACAAGTTTCTCCTGTCCATGTTTGGAATCACTCTATCCCCCACTCCAGGGATTCGAGCAAAAGGGACGGAGTTTGCATCGATTATGTATGTATAATTGAGTGGATAGTTGATCGGTAGCGCTGAGCAGTCGCCTTTTGATGACGTTTTCACCGCCAGCACTGTTTCACCGTCAATGTATTTTAATGTACGCTTTTTTCGAACTACGGGAGCCGATTTAGTGGCTGCCGCTGTGGCTGTCTCAGCCAATGAATTCCCTGCAACGTGAACGCCATCACGCTGATGACTCAGTGAGTGTGTCACGTGAGTCTTTGGTAGCTCTTTTTGTAAAAGAGCTATTTGTTCCCAGAGCAGTTTCTGCTTTATTGGTGCATCTGTGTCATCTTTGTAACCGTTTTGAATCCATGTCTGCAAATCCTTGTTATATGATTTGACGCAGTAATATGAATCTGACACTATAAGTGTCGGGAATTCGCGATCCGCATTATCTAGCGCCATTTTCAATGCTATTATTTCAGTTTGTTGTTCTGAATTACTTTCTACTGAGTGTGATTTTGTTAATAGAGGTTTTAGTTTACCTCCGCGCCACACTTCTTTTGTAATCCCACATGTGGGGTTGTATGCCTGTTCTCCCCAAACGGGGGTTTGAGCATGTCCGTCTGTATAAATTACACAGGCGTAATGTCGTAAAGGCAGAATGTCGATTGGCAGAGGGTATGTTTTTTCATATTCTAGATTTTTTAATTCTTCTAGTTGCTTGGAGTACTTTAGAAAATTGTCAGCCAGGCTATACTTGATAATTCATATCCTAAGAACAGGACTGTCAGATGGGCAATTCTGGATTTTTTAAAGTTGAATTTGTAACCCTCTGCTGCGAACCCAAGTATTATGGTGTTCACTCTCTTCAAGTGAGTCTCCAAGTCATCATCTGTTAAGTAAATGTCGTCGACATAAGATAATGCTTCATCATCATATATTTGTAGTAATTCTGTTACTCTCGCTGAGAATACTCCCGGGCTGTTCTTGTACCCCTGGGCTAACCGACAGAATTGTTTTTGAGTGCCATTTATTGAGAATGCAGACAAATATCTGCTCTCTGGTGCTATGTTTTGACAAAAGAATCCATTAGAGATGTCTAAGGTTGTTTTATATTTTTTGCGCACTATGTTATTCATTAGTGCAGCACTATGCGAATTTTGCACTGCAAAAGTTTTGCAACATGAGTTAAGGTGTCGGTAATCCAAAACTAGACGGTATGAATTGTCTGGTTTGGAGACCGGAAACAAAGGGTTGTTCATTTGTGAGGTGCAAGTTTCAATCACCCCCTGGTATTCTAGCTGATCTAGTATTTCTTTTACCTGTTTTTTTGCTTCTTGCTTAATTGGGTACTGCCTTTGTGCCGTAGGTTGTGATTTTAACTGGATTTTGTGAGGAGGAGAGTCCTCATCCCATCCCACGTGATTTTTATATAAAGCAGGAGCTAGAGCCACTGCCCACTTTCTAGCAAGTGTGTATTTTTTATGAATTGGGATATGATTTGAGAAGGCAGGCATAATTACTTCTTCGCCATGAGGGCAATCCCTGACAAACTCTGGTGGCCAGTCTTTTTCAGCTAGAAGGATATCATAGCCCTTGGAGAGATTATCCCAAAATAGTCCCCTTATTTTTCTAGTCTTATCCCCCTCTATACGCAATGTTATTTCGTATATTTTGTGAGGTTTGCTAACTCTGGTGTCCGCAGTTTCCACTTGAAGATATTCATTCGTGTCCACTGTCTCCAGATGATTCATAAGGACTTTGCGAGCTATGCTCACT
Source organism: Lissotriton helveticus (assembly GCF_964261635.1). Taxonomy (NCBI): domain Eukaryota; kingdom Metazoa; phylum Chordata; class Amphibia; order Caudata; family Salamandridae; genus Lissotriton; species Lissotriton helveticus. Next base: position 920,076,011 of record NC_136073.1, read on the forward strand.
TCTGCTGCGCTGTCTAGCATTGTCTGAGCCCATTCCCCGTTTTTCAGTTGTGTCCTCAGAATTCTCGGCATTGTTAACTATTTTAATGCTGGCTACCTTCTTCTTTGGAAATTGTAATTTCTTTTTTAGCTGAGCAGGTTCCTTGTCTTTGGACTTGGCGTGCTCTTCTCTTTGTTCTGATCGTCCTCTTCTTTCCGATTTCTGCGAGGAAGTCTGAAAAGATTGAGAGGGACGTGTATCAATGTCTTGATATCTATCAGGCTTTTTTATATTATCCCTATTTCTAAGGTTATATCTTTTCCCAGAGGGGTCACTCTGGGGTGACCTGTGTCTTTGGTTCGGAGATTTCTCTCTTCGCCTAGGAGACCTTCCTCTGGACTGGAATTTCTTTTCTTTGGGATTGGATTGTTTGTTTCCATCCCAGCTCTTTTTCTGTGATGTTGAATTATTATAAAAAAATATTTTTTCAGGACTTTCAATCAGTTGTGGTTTTACTGGTATTCCACCTAAACTATCTCTACCTAGTTCCTCATAGGATTTTTCTATGATTCTGGCAATTTCAGCTGGTTGGTCTGCTATATCTGTTTCCTTTAACCTCTGGCGGATCGCCACGTTTGCTGCTTCTCCCTTTATGTTGGCTAATAATATAGCCGAGACCTGCTTGAAGTCTTTTAGTAATTTCATACCAAGAGTTAAAGCGGGTTCTGGACCGTATTCATCTTGAATTTGTTTTAGCACATCCGGTATTACCGAAATGGATGGAACACCGTGCGTTTTTGTGTAGATGGAAGCAAAGACTGTACCCCAAGTGTCACAGTCCTCAATTTGTGGTGCGATTCCCATTGGAAGACAGATAGTCAGAATCCTGTGCTTTTCTAGCGGGGTGGTGTCTGGAAACACCGCCTCTATTTGGGTGATTTTCTGCGCTAGCCAGAATGGTATTTGTTCCCGTTTAGCCGGTACTTTACCTTGGCAGGACTGGATGTTCTGTGGTGTAATTTTATTTGTGTTCCCCTGGTGAGGGGTCAGCTGTGGGAGTTTAATCGCTGGCTGAATTGTTGAAGTCCGCATCACATACTGGACTAATTGTCTATGTATTTTTATTAATTGTTTTAGCTGTGTTAACAGGTTAGCTGCAGACATCCCGTCGATGTCTGGATGTGGTGTGTATCCGGCTAGGACCGGCCACGTTGCTCCTGGTCTACCTAAAGGACCGAGCCTGGTGATGTGATTATTATGTTTTAGGGCGCCATCAAATAAGAAAGAGCAGGTGCTCTTGAAATTTGAGTGGTACTTCCACCTCCTCGAAAGGAGTGTACGTTTCAGGAGGTTCCTCTATTTTGTAATAGTGGAAGTACTTTGTTACAGGATTTGCTGCTGGAAAATGTATCCATGAATAGTATACCTCTGTCTGCCGATATTCGTGTGCCTCAATTACGAATATGACTGTACCACCTCTAGGTGTCAGTCCATTTTCTATAAGTTTTATGGTTATAGATTTCCTTTTAATGACCGGGATGAGTATTATATCCTGGTCTGCTTCCTGCATGGTAGCATCAGCTGCTGCGAGTTCAGTTGCTAATCTAACTGCCTCTCTTTCTTCATCACTGTCTCCCATTTTACTGACAGGATGGTTATTTCTTTTGTTTGCAGATCAGGTTTCTTATGGAAACAAAGATTAGATGCACAATATTTTGGAACAGTGTATCCTTCAACGTTGACTATACCAAGAACCATACATAGGAGTTCCCTCCTGCGAGGTCTGGCGGATATAACCTTTTACCCACTCCAGACGTCTTTGGAGTATTATGGGAGAAAGGGGTCTGAGTGAGAAAGCACGACTGAGTTACTTTAAATGTCTTACGTTAGTTTTATCGCCCTTTCCAAACACGTTGGGCGCCATGTAGTGTAGTTCCTATTATCCCAATAGGCTCTGCGCATTGGAATAATACCTTCAATAGTAAAGGCCTAGACCAGACGTTAACTAGGTCTACTACTGTCGATATTAGACTTAAAGTTTTGGGTTTGCCAGCTAGCTCAGAATTCACTAGAAACTTTCTCGAATGTTCAGGAAGGAATTAACTTCCCTGATTAGACAAGAAGGGATTTAGTTTCTGACAACCAAAGAACATGACAACTTTGCTCTCCCCTAATCAAGAGTGTATCTCGAGAGTCGTGTGAACAAAAGGCCATTTATTTTACTCAGTCAGTACGTGCATTCTTAGTCTCATCAGATTGTAGAGAAAAGGAAGAGACGGGCGTATTCAATAAAAAGGTGTTATTTATTGATCAGTCTCTTTTCTCATACAAGAGAAATTGATCGATATTATTGCAATACTTATAGCTAAGTAAAGTGCATACATTAAAAGCAATAGTATGAAATAATACTGTAAAAACATTGATATGGTTTCTAAGCCATAAGATGTTTTAAAATGAATAAAATATATTACATACACATATACATTTGACTAAACGTACTCAACTGGTGTTTCTAAATACGCCTACCCCGTGTACCTGACCTAAGCCTAATACGTGGGCGGGAATAGAAAGTTACAGTTTAAGTTAAGTTTGTTTTTGCCAAGTGAATAACTAAAGAATTCTCTGCGAGGGGTTATTCAGTTCTGTACCTGGAATCTAGGTTGAATGAGGGATGGTATCTCTCTCTCTGGTCTCGATATTCCAGGCTGCCTGCGAGGGCTACCCGGAAGCGCCGGTGCTGGATTTCTCGGCAGGAGAAAGCAGCTTCTCGTTCTCAGCGCGTCAGGAAGGCGGGGCTGCGCCAGCGGGGTCTGCTCTGCTCTTCGCTTCGGCAAGTATGGCTGCTCCGTCTCGTCACCACCGCGTGTGTTTGCATAGGGCAATATCGGTAATATTTATACCTTTAAGGTGCCGAGATTGACGTAAGGATGGACATAGATACGTCAATAAGGATGTCATACGACTTGCTCGTTAGCACATTCTTTTGCTGAAGTTCTCGGTGAAATCAAAACAATGGCCGCAGGGTTTTGCCCAGGTTGTCATAGGTTTGATTTGTTATGAGAACTCTGTATGCCTTATCAGGGGCTGGAGGAATATCGCTTGTCTAATTAGATCGCAAGCATTATGACCTAATCAGATAACACGTTCCTGTGCCGTAGTGTGACTGCGTCAGATAACGGTATCTGCATCATGGGGGTTTTCTGCCTCATGGGCTGACTGCTAGTTAACTTGTTGGTTTGTTTAACCAGAATAGGGTCAGGAATAGGGGGATCGATTCAGAACCTATAGGAATACATCACAGAACAGAAAGAGAGGGAGGCTCGAGAACGTAATTTACAGGTTACAGGTCAATTCCCTATTCGACGTCCTCTTTATCCTGTCCTTACTAATGACACAGATGATTTTTCGTTATTAGATCGTTGCCCGCCTCCGTATGTTGCACCTACGGCCCCAGACGAGGAATTGGATGAGGACGATCAGGGTACACAGCGTACTAGGTTATCTTCGGATCGAACTGTGGAATTGCGTACGCTTGCACGAAAACTTAATTTTAATACTGTAACTGTTTCTGAGATTAGTGAGCATATGACAGAAAGGAGCAATTGTATTTTTTAGATCATTTTGGAGATGAAGTTGTTGAACGATTTAGAAAGTATTCCTCTGAGTTAGAACCTAAGGATATATCAAAGGGTTGTGATAACTTTCGTAAAGGTCTCTTTGCTCTTTCAGATGCGGATGAGTTTTACAAACGCTTGGTTCAGCTACGGAATGAGGCGTCGCGGCTACAGGAGCTGAAAAAGACATCGGGTTCGCCTGCGTCTGGATCGAGTGGAATATCCAAAGAATGCCCTATCTGTGGAACAGATAAGATCGCTGCGATTAATGTTAAACCTATGCGAGAAGCTGCGCCTTTGTATGTCCCTCCTAAAGGGAATGGCAGAGATGACGACAAAACTTCTAAAGATGCGAAGGGTTATTTTGTATATAAATGGGTTTATACGCCTTGGAATAGAGCAGATATTATGGCGCTTAAGAATGCATTACCTGATCCCCGTAAAAATCCTGCGGCTTTCTATGAAAGTGTTGAAGGTGCTATTTCTTCGTGTATTATGACATTAGTTGACATTGATCTGTTCTTTGGGCTGATATTGCCCCCCGATATGTGGAGAGCGATTCGTAAGTTTGATGATCAAATGACTCTTGGGGCAAGTTGGAAGGACATAGCTCAAGCTGATTTAGACAGGGAACCAGCATGTAAGCCATGCCAATTAATTTTAGACCTCCCAGGGGCTATATTGCATAAATTAAAAACGCTTGTTCCTGCTAAGAAAATTGATTGGACCATGTTGGCTTCTTGTAAACAGAAGGCGGACGAATCGGTCTCTGATTTCTTTTCTCGTTTTGAGGAAGCGTTTCATAATTACAGTGGTCAATCGTTAACAGAAGATACAGGCAGGCATTTGTTTGTTGATAAGTATGTGGCTAATCTCCTACCGGAGATTGCAAAACGATTAAAGGCAAGTGAAAGTTCATGGACCACGGCAACCCCTGCTTCTTTATTAACTATGGCTCAATACTATGAACGTCAGGAATTGGAGGCGAAAGAAAGTAGTGATAAGAAAGCGAAGGATTTGAAGACGAAGGTGATGTTGGCTCAGGTTTATGCTACGAGAGGGAACGATAGGGGTAGACGAGGATCGTATAATGCGCCTCCTCCCCGTTCTGATATATCTGAAGATCAGTGCGCATACTGTAAACAGTTTGGTCATTGGGTTTCAGATTGTCCGGTGCTTCGAGAACAGCGTAATCAGCGTGGTCGAGGAAGTGGAAGGTCTAGGAATAATTATGGAGGATCGAGGGGTGGAGCGAATGATCGTGGAAGGAATGAAGCAAGGGGTCGTGGACAGACAGACTATAATACGTTTGATCGACGCAATCAATACCAGATAAATGAGGGTGACTCTTCTGAGTTACACGACGAGCGTCATGCATAGGATTGCGTAGGATGGGGTGTGGAATCGGTTGAGGTACCAGTTGATCAAAGGGGTCCATATATAGAAGCACATGTCTTGGGTTCTACTGATCAGTTTCTGGTTGATACAGGAGCTACTCGTAGCGCTTTGTCCAAACACTTGGTTCCAAGGGCTCCCCTGTCTGGCGAAATAATTACAGCTATATGGTTCGATGGAACACCTACTTTTAGCCCACTGTCTCAACCCGTTACATTTTATGTTGATAAATTTGCTGCCCCATGTCCATTTTTGCTGTCCCCAAACACACCAGATAACATTATGAGACTTGACATGTTAAAGCATTTTCGAGCTACTATTCGCTGTGCTCCGGAAGGGGTGCGGGTTGTATTAAATGAGAATTATCCAGAAATTGAGCGATTGTGCCTTCTTCATGAATCCGAAGTGTTAGCCTCCCTACCAAAAACGTTGTGATCCACTTCTGATACTGATGTAGGGCAGATGATTATTCCTCCAGTACGTATTACTGTAAAGGAGGGCGTATCTCTGCCACGTGTCCCACAATACAAAATATCTAGGGAAGGCGAAATTGCATTGATACATATTGTGAATGATTTGATTACGGCAGGGGTGGTTGAGGAAGTTCCCTACAATGTTAGTAACAGCCCAATTCTTCCGATTCTTAAGAGAGATACAGATACTAAGGTTTACCGTTTTATCATTGATTTGAGGGAAATCAATAAGATAGTAGTGCCCCAGTACCCGGTGGTGTCTGATATCACCACCTTACTTACACTGGTTCCACCAACGGCAACTACCTTTACGGTCATCGACCTAAAGAATGCCTTTTTCTCGATTCCTATACATCCTGATAGCCGATATCTTTTTGGCTTTACATTAAATAACAAATCGTATAGATTCTGTCGAGTTCCTCAAGGTTATACAGAAAGTCCTAGCATTTACAGTCAGGCTCTAAAACGACAGCTTGATTCTTTTGAATTGCAGTCTGGGGTGGCTCTTATTCAGTATGTGGATGACATTTTACTTGCAGCAGACACACAGGAACAATATGAGGAGAGTACTTTTTCTTTACTTTCCTTTCTTGCTAAACACAATCATAAGGTTTCGAAGAAAAAGTTACAATATTGTAGACCCAAGGTGACCTACCTCGGTCATCTTTTGTCTAAGGAGGGCCGTGCATTGACACCAGATCGAATTCAAACAGTTTTAGATACACCAGTCCCCCGCACTCAGAAAGATGTTCGTGCTTTCATAGGTCTAACGTCCTTTTGTAGGCAATGGATATTAGGATTCTCACACATTGTTAAGCCTTTGTTAGCATTGTTATCCAAAACTACACCGATTCCTATTGAATGGACAGATGAATGTCAGAATGCTTTTGACCAATTGAGACAAGCTCTTTGTTCTGCACCAGTGTTAGGTACACCTGATTACACGAAGATTTTTACATTATATGTACACGAGAAAGATGGGTGCGCATTGTCAGTTTTAGTGCAGACACACGGAGACAAGCAGAGACCCTGTGCGTACTTCTCGGCGGTACTCGACCCTGTGGCTCGAGGATTGCCTGGATGTTTTCGAGCAGTTGCAGCAACAGCAGTAGCTATACGACAGAGTGAGGGTATAGTTTTGTCACACAAATTGTTGGTGTTAGTTCCCCATGCGGTAGATGCTTTGTTGAACCAAACGAAAACACAGCATCTAACCAGTGCCCGCCTAACAGGATATGAGCTAACTTTGTTGGCGCCGCACATCACACTAAAAAGATGTGCAACACTGAACCCTGCTACTTTATTGCCGTATCCTGTTGCTGAGACCCAGAAGGAAGAACAACATGACTGTGTTTTTCTGACTGAAGAACAGACAAAGGGTCGTATCGATTTACAGGATACGCCACTTTCAGATGTAGATGGGGAACTGTGGGTTGATGGATCGTGTGTGAAGCTGCCAGATGGTACGACTTCCGCAGCCTATGCGATCACGACACTTAAGACAGTGGTAGAAGCAGCACGAATACCGCAGAAATCGGCCCAAGCAGCTGAATTAATAGCCTTAACGAAAGCATGTGAGTTAAGTGCGGGATTATGCGTGAACATCTACACTGATAGTCGTTACACTTTTGGAGTAGTGCATGATTTCGGCCTACTCTGGAGGGAACAAGGGTTCTTGACCTCGCATGGAGTGCATATCATGCATGGAGAATTGGTACGCGATCTCCTGAATGCACTATTATGTCCAAAGAAAGTAGCGATAATCAAATGCAGTGCACACAAAAAGGTGACAGACAAAATAGGACAAGGAAATTCCTTTGCAGATCGCATAGCTAGAGAGACTGCCATGTTACAAAATGACTCTCCCATGTATGTGGTGAAATCACAGCCAGAGCGATGGCACGATGCTAGCGAAGAAATACTAGACATACAGAAATCAGCATCTGAAGCAGAACTTGCGATATGGGCAACTGAAGGAGTGTTGGATGATGAGGGTTGCTGGCGTAGCAAAAACATGGAGAGATGGAAATTATGTGCTGCCTATTTACAAGCAATGGTCCAGATGACACATGGGCTGGCACATATTGGAGCTCTTGCAATTACTAAATTGCTTACACAGGTTTGGGAACATCCTGAGATTACCAGCACGGCTAAGAGAGTAGTTCAGACCTGTCTGATTTGTTTACAGCATAATCCTGGAAAAGGGACTCATACTCCCAAAGGAGGGTTTGTTCCACCTACTGCACCATCCGAAGTACTGCAAATGGATTACATCCAGCTGGAGCGCTGTAATAACCTCACGTATGTCTTAGTGGTGGTGTGTGCCTTTAGCAAATGGATTGAGGCTTACCCCACTAAAGATAATACAGCATTGACAACAGCTAAGGTGTTACTCAAAGAGTACTTCCCGCGGTATGGTGTTTGTAAATTTTTGTGGAATGATAATGGTCCTCACTTCATTGGGAAAGTAGTGGAGTACGTCCTGAGAGGATTAGGAATAAAACAAAAATTCCATGCTGTGTTTCATCCACAGTCAGCAGGTTTGGTAGAAAGGTACAATGCAACCTTGAAGCTGAAGCAAGCATCTTTGAAATGGCCGGATGCTTTGCCTTTGGCATTGCTGTCTATCAGATCAGTGCCACATTCCCGAACTGGCCTCACACCTTATGAAGTGGTGTTCGGAAGGCCCATGAATATCTGGGGAGTTCCTAAGCCTCGTTTGATACATGATGTGCCCTGTGTAATGATGAATGACTATTTGGCACGATTAACAAATGATTTACTTTCTATTCATCAACAGGTTCGAGAAGCGCTCCCAGACAACTCGGGTGGAGAGGCTCACGATCTCCGCCCTGGTGACTACGTTATGGTGAGGGCGTTTGAGAGAACCAGCAGTTTGGAGCCGAGATGGCGAGGCCCTGAACAAGTGCTGCTTGCAACCCGGACAGCTGTGAGAGTCACGAATAAGAAGCGGTGGATCCAATCTACCCATTGCCGTCGTGTTTCTCCGGGTCTGGTAAATCCTGAAGTTCTGTCTGATTTTCGAGACATCTTGGATGCAGAGAAGAGCCCAGCTGTTACGTCTAACGAATTGGAGGGAGCCTTCCCAGACCACACTGTTTCTGATGGAGTGAAGTACAATCTACGTTCAAGGAAATAATTTTTTTTGTTCGAGACTGGTTAGTAACCGTTCTGAGGTTTGTGAAAACAGAAGCCGGGAATATCAAGGGGGGGGGGGGGATCAGTTCTGTCCAGAGTAGCGACACCCGTCTTGAATCTCGGAGAAGACACCAGCGGCAGCCTCAGTCCTCAGCACTAATTTTTATTTTTTAGTTTTTTGCTTCTGAAGAACTTTGTTTCGTGAACTATGGCACCTACTCCGACACGAAATAGGAGAATTTTTGGTGCTGTGCTGTTTGTTTTGACTATAGTGGTTGATAGCAGTAATAGCTTGGACTATAGAACAATTGTTTCCTGCACGAGAACACTTACTGCCTACCACTTCAAGCCCATCTGAACATTTTCATTTTACTTTGCCTTTTCATGAAGAAAGACATAGACAGACTTATTTGAATAACAGTTTCATTCAGATTTTGCACCACACTCACAACATGACCAACACGTCAAATTGTTGGGTATGTGGAATGTTGCCTGGGCATCAAAAGAAAGGAGGAACTCCACTTATTCCTCTCCCGTTTTCTCATAATGGTTCCTGCAATGCTTGGTACACTCTTCTTTTTACCTTACGATGGCCAACGAAAGGTGGACTACTTTTCCGGTTGAATAAAGTATGCTACAATGATAAGGATGGCTATCCACAAGCTGAAGGAACTGAATTTGAGTGGGAAGAATACTGTCCGGACAATGTATCTACACCTCGTATTTTTACAAATCAAAGACTTGTAAATATGTTGAATTTACATGTGATAACTGTTATTGATACAAAAGCAGATCTTTGCATTAGAAATAAAGGTACTATCCCTGTAGGCCGAAGTGAATGTAATATCACACTTACATTTGATACCCCAAATGGCATTACATTTGTAGCCTCACGTAATACATATTTCATTTGTGGAAATAAGGGATACCATCGTCTTCCTATTGGATGGTTGGGAACGTGTTACATATCTTTTGTATTGCCACCTGTGTTTATTGCCCCACCTATGTATCATAATGATTATGTATTATATCACGATTTCATACTAAATAGAGTTAAAAGGACATTAGACGTTGATGACGTGGACCAGACTGATACCTCTTTGCAGCAGTATGTAGATTTCAATTTGGGATTATTTTCGTTTGTAGGAGCTGCATTAAACAGCAGAAAGATAAGACGGCTCACACGTGTTGTGGAAGCAGTTGCTAATGAAACTGCCTCTGCTTTGGGAAATATAACTGAGGAACTGCAGATTACTAGAATTGTGACGCTCCAGAACCGGATGGTTCTAGATGTAGTATTAGCTGACCGTGGGGGTGCATGCCGCATCATCGGTAATAGTTGTTGCGTGTATGTGCCAGATAATTCACCTTCTGTGTATGATGCTATTTCTAAATTACATAAGATAGCTGCTGAGATTCACCCAGGGAATGGAACATGGACATTTTCTAGTTGGTTCTGGACTCTACTTAGTACATGGGGTTGGAAGTTATTAACTATTCTATGTATCATTATCGGAATACTCTTTTTTCTCTGTTTGTGTATTCAATGTGGTCCTACCTTATGTTCCGTATGTATCACAGCTTGTATCCCGTCTAAACGAGCTATTAGCAAGCAAGAGAAAATGATTAATGATGAAATGATGAAGATGATGGCTATTAATATCGATGATAAGAATTCTGATTACTCCCGTTATGAGGTAGCTTTTGCTAAACGCTAAAAGGGCCGTCTGTCGTATTTTGGCAGCACCTGAGTTAGCGTTTAGCTCAGCTACACGATCTTTTCCATTAACTTGACCAAACGTACGGGAGCCATTTTGAATCTTTTGGCTTCCATTTTGTATGAACACGCTGCCTCGTGGTCAGCGTGCCCTTCTGTCCTTTCTTGATACCAATGACCGTCTACCCTGCCCAGCAACAGGCTATTTTTAGTACTGGTCAAGCACACACATGCGCATTTGTACACCGACTGGTCATCCCTTAGGAATGTCCTCCCAAACTGACCAGTGGTACTAAACTCCTCCCACATGTTGGCTGTGTTCCAAAAATGACCTTATATGTACCTAAAACTGTGTAAAAGTGTAACGCCTACCTTTTTATTGCCATTAAACTGTATAAAAGAGGTCGCGCACCGATGTTCGGTGTGCTACTTCTTGCATTGCCGAAGGGTGCTGTAGGAATGTACCACCACCCCATGGGGTCTTAATAAACTTGTCTTTTGCATTTTCCAGTGTCCGTGCCAACTTCTATTCTAAGGTGTTCGAGAGTTTAGCAGAGTATGTAGATCTGATTGAACCCAACACCACAGGTCGAGTGATGAAGAAAGTATGTGAAGGGCTAGGAATCCAACAGAAGTTTCACGCTGCAAATCACCCCCAATCAGCTGGACTAGTGGAATGCTACAATGGCACGCTAAAGTTAAAATTGGCCAAAATTCAAGCGAGCACTGCTCTTAAATGGCCTGATGCTCTACCCTTAGCACTCCTATCCACCAGAATGACTGTGCATTCGCGAGTGGGACTTAGTCCATATGAAATTGTTTTCGGCCGTCCGGCCAACATATGGGGAGTGCCAAGGCCCACAAAGTTCAGTGAAATCGAACACCCTGTTTTGCTTGACTATTTGTACGAATTGACGGCTAAATTGCGTGTTTTACACCAACAGGTCCATGACACTCTGCCTCAGGTCTCTGAAGCTCCAGGACATCAGATCGATCCTGGATCCTGGGTGCTGGTCAAGAACTTCCAGCGAACCAAGAACTTCCAGCCCAGGTGGACCGGCCCACACCTCGTCCTTCTTTCTACGAGATCAGCTGTTCGAGTAGAAGGGAAAAAGCACTGGATCCACGGTGTACACTGTAAGAGGGTGCCTTTGCCTCTGCCGTACGACCGGTGGGTCCAGGAGGGTGTCGCCGACTCAGAGACTGAAACCGTGCCTCGTTTTCTGCCTTTCAGTGATGCACGTGTAAAAGGAACACTTACTGGAAAAGAGAGTGACAACATTTTGCAACCAGCTGTATCACCGTCAGTTCCATTGGACACTACAGAACCTGAACTCCTTTTCCGAGATCATACCATACCTGGAAAGCAAAGATACAATCTGAGGTCGACAACTAGGGACAAATAAAAACAAACTTTCTTTTTCATTGATATTTTTTAAAGCGCAGCTCTCCCATCTGAGAAACTTGCTTATTTTTGTTTTTCGAACCGCCATCCGGGTTCCACTGCTAGGGCCGCGATTGCCCAAAGTCTTTGGGGTGCAGCTGACGACGTTAGGTCGACAGTTCTGGTTGGTCTAAGGGAGTTGCCCTAGACTGACAGAAGCATTCCTTAGCAGAAACAACCTCCCATCGCAGGCAGCATTGTATAGAGGATGGAGTTTTTCGAGATGGAGAGACCTGCCAAGGAAACGAACTTTAAAAACAGAATATGTAAAATGATGACAAAGAAAAGCTTTTTGATATTGTGCATTTTCATGTTATTCAGTGTGATGATATTTTTAATAGGATATGTTTTATTCTCTTTTCGAGTGACATGTGCACCCACTACATCGCCCGTACCTCCTCCTACTGTCTCCTCACATTCTTTCCAACCCCTTCCTGAACACGAATCAGCTAGGAGATTAGAGTTCATTAATAACTCCTTTGTTCAGCTCTTGCACCAACACCAACTTGTAATGAACACGACTAACTGTTGGGTATGTGGTCTTATGCCTCACACAATGGATAAAGGTATCCCTTATCTGGTCCTGCCTTTCAGCCATAATGGTTCTGTGTGGGTATACAGAACAATGTTCATATATGCACGTGAAGTCCACCCCCTACGTTCTGAAAAAGATAATCCTAAGAATAGTCCTCTAGTTAAGGGTATAGTCGACATGATTAAGAAAGAGATTTCTTATGAAACTACCCCGGAAGATGAGACACTTGCATATATAGGATGGAACGTAACTGGATATGGAGCTACTCTGAGTGAGAAACAGCAAGCTAAGAGATCGTCCCAGATTTGGATTGTACCCCATCAGGGTCACCTGTGTCTGCAAGGTACTGGCAAGAATCCCAGAGCTCAGTTAGGGAAGAGTATCTGTACTGAAACGTATGTTTTTGGGTCTCAGACTTCCCCTGCGTTCTTAGCAGCTAAGGGTACATATTTCATCTGCCATGATAGAGCCTATACATGGTTGCCCCCTGACTTTTCGGGCTCATGTTTTGTTTCGTTCCTGTTGCCTCCCACCTAACACAGCAGCGGCAGATTACCACAAGCCAAGGATAGTTAGAGGTGTCTTGAGTAAAGAAGACACTGCAGGACAAGAATTTGGGGACTTCGCAAAGGGTTTTCTGCCGTTCTGGGGACCCATGGTTAACAGCAGGAACATAAGACAATTGACAAGGGTGGTTGAGTCCACCATAATTGAAACTGCTGGTGCCCTTAGTAACTTGACTTCTGAGCTCCAGTCGGATCGTCTTATGACCCTTCAGAACAGGGTCGCATTAGATGTCATACTTGCAGACCGAGGTGGGGTATGTAAATTGATCCAATCGAGTTGCTGTGTTTTCATACCAGATAACGCTCCAACAGTGTACCAGGCCATCTCCAAACTACATAAGATTTCCAAATCTATTCATGTGGATAAAGGAGATTGGTCGTTAATGGGATGGTTCTGGGAACTGATATCCGCCTGGGGATGGAAAATTCTGATGGTCATTGGGATGGTCTTAGCCATTCTTTTCCTGTTCTGTCTGTGCGTGCAGTGTGCTCCTACAATATGTGGCCTCTGTGCTACATCATGTGTAAGGAAACCTGTATCAAAAGACGAACTAAGTACTAGAATGATGTTACAGCAACATCTCAATGACTTTAGGAATATAGACCTGGACTCAGATTAGCATGAGGATAGGTTAATTGCCTATGTAAGGGCAAAAGGAGGGTTTGTGGTTCTGAAAATTCTGGACTCGTGAATAAAACTTCGTCGAAACATGACGATTTTGGTATCAAAAGACCGAGAATGACAAGTACACCATGTACAAGCATTTTTGTCACTTTCGAGTAACGATTTCACCTCGAAATCGTCATTTTTGTCCTGAACCCTTGGCTTCCATTTTGTGTACGGCAGCCATTTTGTGAGTTGCCCTCACATAGGCTTATAACTACAGCCAAGTTCGATATCAAAAGACACGTACACCTTAATTGACTTCTCTGTGACCTGGGCAAGCTGGAACCATTGCCCCAGGCCAAACCTGCTCGGTCAGTTCCTCTCCCAGTGGCCGAACGAGATAGCATCAAGGCACAACATGCCATAAACCCTTTTCATCGCACACACACCCTGCCTAATCTTGCTCACACCTGTCCCTGCTCTTTTCTCTCTCACTTGCTTTATGATGAGGAGGTGCCCGTTTTATTGGGGGTCCACCGATATCTGATTAAAATACTGGGCCTTGCCGGATGATTTGTTGTGGGCTGGATGAATTGAAATGTGGGCTTGTCATCATGACTCTGCTTTTTCTTTGTAGTGAAAACATGTGAATGGTATACTAAAATGTGAAGAATGTTTGCCTAAAGCACAATATTTCGTATAAAAAGAGAAGCCTGACTTTGTAAGATTGAGCAGTCTCCTGAGAATATACACCCTGTGTTGTTGTACTTCTAGGACGCCTGTTACTTGGTTGCAGCCAATAAATTCGATTTTTGACTTCACCTAGAAGACTCTGAGTTTCTGTGGTCTAAACAGGAAAGTACCCGAGGTCTTTGGGTGTACCCTGACACCACTGGGTTACCGGTTCGGTACCGGTTCTGAAAAACCCAGTACCTCAGTGCCTGTTTGAACAGGGTGGTCACTCCTTGACCACAAGGGAGATGTCTTCCATCTTCCAGTTGAAATGGAACGTTGAAGGTCCAGGATATGTCTTGCAAAGATTCGTCCAGGGTAATCTGAAGTCCTAGGGACTTAGCTATTATACTTATACTAAGTTTGGGGGCTGGACTACCTGGCTAGGTCCCTCCTATGGCTGGACCAGGAGAAGGGGTGGTTACACCCCCTTTCCTTTGTCCAGTTTTGCACCAGAGCTGGGTCTGAGTGCCCCAGCAACCGGTTTGGACTGGACAATGCATGGAGCACCTTGTGTGCCTCAGGCAGTATCTGGAAAGCATTCACTGAATGCAGCCCTCCCTGTCCCCAATACACTGGAGCCTGTCTGGGGAGGTGCTGGCACCTCCCTGGACAGGAAACCTATTGTCCAAGCCTCCCCTGCTGGAGTTTCGTCCAGCAGCAGGAGGTCAGACGCGTGTCTGTGGCAGCAGCATCCATTTTGTGATGCTGGGGCTCTGTTTAACTTTAACCGTGTTTACCAGTAACTACATGTCTTCTCCCTCTAGAAGGGTGGAATGCTACTCCCGCCATCAGGACTGGTGGGGTGTAGTATTCCAAAGTGTTTGACACCTTACATGACGTGTTTTGATAGAGCCAAACCAAAGTTAGCATTAACCGCGAGGATTATAATGTACTTAAGAGTATATGGTATGGCTAGATCATAGAACAGCTATAAGGAGATGGTTCCGAAAGCTGCAGAGGGGCTCAGCTCATGCTAGGGCACCCTCACACAAAACCAAGCACTCTGCCTCCAGGATTCTCGAGGCCTACCATAGGAGTGGCTTATAGGTGTATATGTGTCTATATATATATAGGTAGATATAGGTATACTATATCTAAGTAAGGGGTTATTACACCACCTTACCCAGGCTCTGTGAACAGACCTGTGGTATCAGTTTAGAGGGCCAGCCAGGGGTGGTATAATACATGCTGCAGCCCTTGGTAGGGCGTGGATGCACCTATGCCCTGGGTACCTACGGTACACTATACAGGGACTCACTAAGGTGACCCAATACCCAATCTGGTATGTACCTAAAGTACATGGTTACAATTTAGAGAGAGAACAGCTAGGCTGTGGTCCTGATTAGCAGAGCCACAGCCAGTCTAAAGTCGAAAAACCAGGAAATCCCAGCAAAAAGTGGGGGTGACCATAGGAAGCAGACCCTACTCTCCTACAGTGGTGCCATGTGGATATTACAGAGGTTTGGGTTTGGGTTTGGACACGAGCACTGGGGTACTCCATTATGCAAGTGCATAAGACAAGACTTAACAGTTCAACCTGGACCCTTTCGTGTTCGATTAGTAAGGAAACTGCAGCGCCAACACAGGGCTCTGCTGTATAGTCCAGCCTTGTGAAGCCTGCACATTATGATGGAATAGGAGACTGGGTTGAATGCTGTAGACCAAAGCAACAGCACCAGCATAATAGGGGTACCTGTGTCAAGAGAGCCTGATATTAATAACCACTGCCAACAAAGCACTCTCAGTACTATGAAGCTCTCTGAAACTGGATTGTGCATAATACATGATGTGATTTTCTTCGAGAAAGGCAGTAAGTTGTTTGAGAAACCTTTCTAGAGATTTGGCAAGGAAGGGTAACCATGAGATTGGTCGATAGTCGACGGCAACTATTGAGTTTGCGGAGTATTTCTTTAGCAATGGAGACACCAATGCATGTGTCCATTCCTTGGGCACTGTAGCGGAAGTCAGTGAGAGAATATAGAAGTCTAGGACTATAGGAGCCAGACAGCTTGCTAAACTTGCTGTTATTCTAGGTCGGCATGGGTCAAGAGGTAGACCGTACTTAGCATGGTATAGCATACCCAAACAACTGACCCTCAGAGCAAAGTGTGAAATTGCTCAGGCTACCCGTGGCTGTCGGATGGGGGTGAATAAGGTCGAAATTCTGCGGAAAGCTGTCTGAGATAGCTGGCAGATTTTTATAGATAGATTGGATTTTGTCTTCAAAGAAATTGGCAATTTTATCGTAGAAATCCTGAGAGGCCTCGGTGATAGCATAAAAGCGCAGGATTTCACGAAATTATTTAAAGCTTTAAAAAGTTCTTTGGTTAAATTCCCTGCTTCTTCAATTGAGATTGCTAACAAAGCTCTCCGGGAGGCCTGACCTTATTATGATAGCTTCCCAGCCTGGAGTGATAATCTGCTTTATCTTTAGGAGATTTTAACTCCACCTGCGCTCTAGGTGCTTGCACATTGATTTCTCTTGACGCAGGGTGTCTGAGTCTAAAAAAAAGTCATCATTAAAAGGTACATTGTTCAGACAGTGCCTAATTTCATATTATTAAGGGTGTGGCGAGATTAAGATTAATTCCGACGCGCGTTTGTGGCGAGACTAAGATTAATTCCGACGCGCGTTTCGGCGCTATACCAGCGCCTTCTTCTTGGGAATCGAGCCACAGATTCCTGAGTATATAAAGGCAGGCGAGTTATGAGGGATATAGAACTCTTCTGATCTTTAAAATGGAGTTGCAGTAGTTATTCTGTAAAGGGATAAAGATACTTCCTCAAATTGTTCTGTATATAATGATGTTCATAACAGGCCTAGGTAGTGGATGTTCCATTATCTGGATATTCCATTCAGGCCCGGGCAGCGGTCAACGCCATTAAAAGACGTATCTACGGAAAAACCATTCCGATTTTTATCCTCCTTCTGTTTCTGAAAAACAACCCTGCCCACCAGAACATCACACTTTGAGGGGGCTCCAATCTCCAACAGAATTTGCCTATATCAAGTCCATCTTACTGGAGAAAGGCACTACATTACCAACTTATGACTTTAACACTGGATTCAAGCAAGCCTGGCTGTAGTGGCAGAGTGGGCTAAAGAACGGTGATGGATTAAACCCAGATCTGTTTACTGGGTGTGAGTGTTTGATTGGTTCAGATGCTCCGTCCATCACCACCCCCTTTTGTACCGCTTTCTTTGCCATAAGTTGGCAGGGTATGCTCAGACGTGAGTCCCTTGCTCACTTTGCCACTGGATTCAAGCAAGCCTGGCTGAAGACGGCTGGAATGCCAGAAACCGGTCCTAAGAAGCTTGATTCCGGTCCAGGGAAGGCATGGCTTGGCAGTTCAGGCTGGACTGTTCCCATGAGGCACATGGTCAGACTGATTTGCATATGGCTATGTGTGAACTGGGGTGGCAGAGTGGCCTAAAGAACGGTGATGGATTAAACCCAGATCTGTTTACTGGGTGTGAGTGTTTGATTGGCTCAGATGCTCCGTCCATCACCACCCCCTTTTGTACCGCTTTGTTCGCCATAAGTTGGCAGGGTATGTTTAGACGTGAGTCCCTTGCTCACTTTGACTCTGGATTCAAGCAAGCATGGCTGAAGACGGCTGGAATGCCAGAAACCGGTCCTAGGAAGCTTGATTCCGGTCCAGGGAAGGCATGGCTTGGCAGTTCGGGCTGGACTGTTCCCATGAGGCACAGGATTAGACTGATTTGCATATGGCCATGTCTGAACTGGGGTGGCAGAGTGGGCTAAAGAACGGTGATGGATTAAACCCAGATCTGTTGACTGGGTGTGAGTGTTTGATTGGTTCAGATGCTCCGTCCATCACCACCCCCTTTTGTACCGCTCAGTCCAATAGAGAGCAGATTCACTCAAAGTTGGGTGAGACAGGGATCCTCCACAGTTTCACCCTGATCATTAAAGTCACCTAGTACTAACAACATTTTCATGGCCAAGACATGAAGGGCAATGAAGTCAATTAGTGTTTGCGGGAAGTCATTCTTGGCACCGGGGAGGGGGCGGCAGTACGACAGTTCCCCTTTCCTGACTTCTGTAGGTGACAGGTTAAAGATACAAATCTCAAGCCATCCAGTACATAATGTGTCAATGAGCTCATCCTTAAGGGAGGCATGAAATGCAATGGCGATTTCCTCCACCCTCCCACGCAACCCGCACACGCCCCCCTCCAGAAGTATATTCTGTTGGATCTGACCAGGGAGTAATGTTCAGGGATGGCAAGTGAGATGCAAGGGACAGCAGAGGCACAGAGCCAACTATAAAGGGGCAGCAAGTAGTGATAGCTCTAAAGATGGAAAGTCAGTCAATAAAGCTTTATTTCAGCAGTTTTCAACCATAAAAGCAGAATACAAAACACAATATAAAATCTAAAAACTAAAAAGGATAGTATAAAGCTTTACATGAGACCAGATTAAAAGTGTGAATAAAATCAAGATACAAATATAACATATTACAAAGTATTAAAATGACGGTAAAATTAGGGAGGGAAGCATATATAACGAACACCAAATAACAAGGATATTTAATAGCAGGAGATGCTTATCATTCCTAAGAGTTCATTTACTACAACCTAGCTTGAGAGACTTTCTATAGCCTTAACCCTAGCTCTGCGAGTGCACCACATTGAAAACAAAAACCTTGAGATGGCAAAAGCTATCAATGGGGTAGAGTCATATTTCAGGATCCTGTATATTGCTAAGTAGTTTCTGAGACCCAAGTTATTACATAATTGCCGAATCCACCTTACTCTGACTTTTTTATAAAGCGGGCAGAATAACACAACGTGGAGGTCTGGTTCTTCCTTTTCAGTGCAGCCTGGACAACCCAAAGGAGTTGTCGAAATACCTCTCCATTTGTTTGTTAAAACCCTTAATGAAGTGTTCCATGCCTAAATTGCAGGTAAAGTTTATTTGTCATGAGGGGCTGAATGTTGTCCAGAGTCTGCTCAAATTTGTAAGTATGTTTGGCCTCCAGAAAACTATTAGTTAGGGCACCCAATCGACTGTTCTGTGTTAGAGACGCCAAATTGTATTCCTTTAATGCCAGGGAGAGTGATTTCTTGGAAATGAGAGGACATGAATCCTCCGGTGAGTTCCAAAGATTAGGTCTCCCGATTTTAGTGCAGAGGTGTCTAATGTGCTGGAGCCATGGTAACTTGCCCGCACCCAAGATGGACAGGACGTTCTTTAGTTCCTCCCTATAGGTAGCAAGCTCGGGGTGCTCCAGAGTCGTCGCCAAAAAGGAGAGGGCGGTTGGCATTTTATCCTTAATGGGGTCAACAGCGAGATCTAACCTCAAGGGGATAAGTGGTGTACCCTTCGGGAGCCCCAAAAGACATCTAAAGAAGTTGTTCTCTGTCAGAACCAGTGAACTCTCGAAGCAGTGGCCCCACAGTTCAACCCTGGCTTGAGTCTTATAGATTTCCACCAGGGGGCCCACCATTTTCAAACTGCATTTGTTATGGACCTTAAGAATACCACCGGAAGATTGTAGCAGGTTTGCTTTTGTTACTTGGGGCCCCCAGTCCATTTGGTCATTGATACTGACCCCCAGGTATTCAAAAGTGGACGTTCTCTCCAAAGCTATCCCATTCATTTTCGGATGAGGACAATTGAGAGTCTTTGAAAGAAAAATCATGTATTTGGTCCTAGAGAGATTAATCTCAAGGTTTCTATTTTTGCAAAAGTTACAGAACTCTGTCAAAGTCCTTTGCAATCCCATAGGGGACTTGGATAATAAGATTGTGTCATCCGCAAACATAAGTGCAGGAATCTTACGGTTCGCCAGCCGGGGTTATCTAATTCTTTTGTGGCCAATAGATCAGCAATCAAGCCATTAAGGAAGAGAGAAAAGAGTGTTGGGGCCAGGACACAGCCCTGCCAGACCTCTTTTTCCACCGGAAAGGGGGCTGTTAATCCCCTCTTTTCCCAAATCGTACCCTTGCAAATGTTTCTTTATGTAGGCGTTCAATCTGGTCGCGTAGATATGGTGGCACACCCATGGCTCTCATTGTGGCCCAGAGCTTATCACGCCAGACCATGTCGACTGCAAATCTTCGATCAACAAAAGTAAGCTACACGCTATCCCCTTCCATAGTAACAGTCTTCCAGTGAATCATTTGCAGTCTGAATACCTGGTTATGGTAGAAACCTTCGACCGGAATCCAGCTTGTAACGGTGTAAGGATCTGATGTTCCTCCATCCAAGACTGCAATCTTGCCAATAAAAAGCGTGCATATAATTTCTGCTAGACATCTATTAAGCTAATTGGGCGATAATTCGCCGGGTCTAAGGGAGAGTCCTTTTTAGGTCGAGGTCTCGTCCGCACTGCTGTAAGCATTGGGCGGATCTGAAGATTTTACGTTGTCCAGTATGGGGACTCGTAAATGCTGGCCAGCCATTGGAGGAGAGGGGCGTCACTCGGTTCTAGCCCCGGCTTGAGCGGATTCGGGGGTGTGTTTTTTTTGCATTTTTTAATCAGTGACGTCATCCGTCATTCAGCAAAAAACACGCCCCCGATTCCGAAAATTTCGGATGATTGCAGCCGCCATTGTTGCCCGGAACAGCCTGGCTACCACTCCAGGTAAGTTTTCTTCTGCCCCTGATCGAGTAAGGGCCTGCACGCCATTTGGGGACTGTGCCGGGGCATGGCGGGGACGCGAACGGCATGTATCCTGCCTCCCTGTGCTGCCATGACTGGGGGTTCGATGCCCCTGTGCCTTGGTGCTGCCTCGTGCCTGTTGGTGCTCCTCGTCTATCATCCCATTCACAGCGAGCGTGGGGGAAGGCTGGCGCATTTAGGGGGGATTGGCAGCATGAGCGAACAGTCAATCGGCAGGCAGGGTAACTAACGTCGGTGCCTAAAGCTTTGCCGGCTTTGTCATACTGGGCTTTTACCCGTACTGGGTGTGGGGGATCCTGTGCCGCGGTGAGCTTGGATTGTGCCGGTCTCCGATGATCCCTTGGGGTGGTGTCCCACCCCCCGCCCCCAATCCACCGGCTGGTTCACCGGGTGCGGGTCCGCCGCATAGGGTTGATCCGGCCTCCCGGGCGTTGTGATGCAGTCTATCCCCTGTGCCGATCATCCACCCCGTTTGCGAAGCAATGGGGCAAGGAGAGGTTTTCTTTTTGTCTGTCCCTCACAAGCCTGGCATGAAGCCCAAACCTCCTGTGATTATGGGCAAATATTTTGGACACTGAACAGGGCAGCTCAATGGAGCGCGATCTTGCCCAACCCCCCCCCCCCCCCCCTCAACTTGATCTGGTTCGATGCCCTTCAAGGGGCTTTAGCTATTTGCCGGGCACAAACGGGGGGGGGGGGGGGGAGACAGTCATGCGGGCCTAACCAGCCACTCGGGCATCCCATGCTGCGGAGCAATGGAGGGTTTGTTAGCAGTAGGGAACGGTGAGCAACATGGTGCCCGCACCCCAGCGAGAGCACGAGTCCCCAGCGGTTGGGGGAGCTGAGCGGCATTGCCGCCTTGAGTTTATGCGCCTCCATAACGGGGGTACTGTGTTGTTACCACCCAATTCGTGCAGCAGCTGCGGCAGGATCCGCATTCAGGGCACACAGAGGTGCACCTGAACAACTCATGCCTGCTGGTGACCCCAGCGTGTCAGCCTGGTAGCGCGTACAGCGTTTAGGGGGCAGGTTGGAGGTCCCCGGTAGGATCCTGGATGGGGCAGGTCTTGCTTCTCTGCCCCTCGCTGTGCTTGCTCTCCTGTGTGTGTATGTGGCTCTGGGTGTGTGTGTGTGGCTCTGGGTGTGTGCGTGTGGCTCTGGGGGTGGGTAGCGTAGCTCTGGGTGTGTGTGTGTGTGTGTGGCTCTGGGTGTGTGTGTGTGTGGCTCTGGGTGTGTGTGTGGCTCTGGGTGGGTGTGTGTGTGTGGCTCTGGGTGGGTGTGTGTGTGGCTCTGGGTGTGGGTGTGTGGCTCTGGGTGTGTGTGTGTGGCTCTGGGTGTATGTGTGGCTCTGGGTGTATGTGTGGCTCTGTGTGTGGGGGGCTCTGTGTGTGGGGGGCTCTGTGTGTGGGGGGCTCTGTGTGTGTGGGGGGCTCTGTGTGTGTGGGGGGCTCTGTGTGTGTGGGGGGCTCTGTGTGTGTGTGTGTGGTTTTGTGTGTGTGTGTGGCTCTGGGTGGGTGGGTGTGTGTGGCTCTGGGTGTGTGTGTGTGTGGCTCTGGGTGTGTGTGTGTGTGGCTCTGGGTGTGTGTGTGTGTGGCTCTGGGTGGGTGGGTGTGTGTGGCTCTGGGTGGGTGTGTGTGTGTGTGTGTGTGGCTCTGGGTGTGTGTGTAGCTCTGGGTG
This sequence comes from Lissotriton helveticus, assembly GCF_964261635.1. NCBI lineage: Eukaryota > Metazoa > Chordata > Amphibia > Caudata > Salamandridae > Lissotriton > Lissotriton helveticus. Next base: position 920,098,565 of record NC_136073.1, read on the forward strand.
TATGTGTGGCTCTGGGTGTATGTGTGGCTCTGGGTGTATGTGTGGCTCTGGGTGTATGGGGGGCTCTGGGTGTATGGGGGGCTCTGGGTGTGGGGGGGGCTCTGTGTGTGGGGGGGGCTCTGTGTGTGGGGGGGGCTCTGTGTGTGTGGGGGGGCTCTGTGTGTGTGGGGGGGCTCTGTGTGTGGGGGGGCTCTGTGTGTGGGGGGGCTCTGTGTGTGTGGGGGGGCTCTGTGTGTGGGGGGGCTCTGTGTGTGGGGGGGGCTCTGTGTGTGTGTCTGTGGCTCTGTGTGGGTGGCTCTGTATGTGGGGCTTTGTGTGTGTGGGTGTAAATGCAATAGGTCATGCATTTGTGAGCAATTAAGCTATTGGCATAGTAAATGACAATGCCATTTATTTAACGATTAAGCTATTGGCAATGTAAATGACAATGCCATTTATTTATGATTTTTTTTTTTTAAATGTCATGAGCAATGCCAATAGCTCTACCTTTAATAATGCAGAGACCATTGCATTGTAAATGCTTGTTAAATATTGGCACAATTTCTGCTCCCAACTAGGTTGGGGTAGCTTCATGCCCTGAAGGAGAGCATTGGAGAATACCCATAGAAAGGGCGCCCAAACCTTGCAGTCGCTACAGTACAAGTCGCCAGGGATTTTATCCAGGCCCGGGGCCTTCGCTGGCAGTAAAGAATCCAGAGTCACCTCCACTTCTTGCATAGTACATGGAGGGATGTTATTATCTATACTACTGGGATTGAATGTAGCACTGGGGATCACGAGAGGGACTAGAGGGTCTAAAGAAGTATCTTCGATGCCTATAGAATATTTTTAAAATGACGACTCCAAACAGCTTCGCTAACATTGGGCTCAATTGCTGGTGCCCCTTCAGTATTGCCAGACTTGACACGGTTCCAAAAAGTTCTTAATTCACGGTTATCGAGGGCAGATTTAATATTCTCCCATCTGTCCGCCTCCCATTCCCGCTTTGCCTCGGCAATAATTTTCTTATAATGGGCCCTAGCAGCTCTTATGCTCGAGGGAGTTCCCTTTTTAATTTCCACAAGTAGGGCACTTTTAATTAAGCCGCATGATTTGTTGTGCCATTGATTATTACTATGAGATCGTGCCTTAGAGTCAGCGGTAGTATAACAGAAACCCGCTAGTTTACTGCATAATTCTTGGTGGATGTTCTAGAAAGAGGAGAGGTAAACTTGACTAAAACTGTCATATGGTAGACTAAAAGCATTCTCTAAAAAAGGAATGGCAAGATTGTATAGTGCAGCAATCTTGTCCTCGGCCTGTACAAATTTGGTCCATCTAACCCTTCTCCCTCCGTTGGCAACAGTTAAATTAGAGTGGGGGACAAGCTCCTCTGAGGGATGTTTTTTACTATGTCCCACAATAGATTTGAGTTCCAGAACCAGTGAATTATGATCACTGTCGGGCCTAGGGCTTACCCAGACATTTTTTATACAGCTCCAAAATTCAACACTAACCATAATATAATCTATGGTGGAGCTGCTTCCAGGCCTGTTGTTACCAGGAATATCCAGAGGAAATCTACCATTGCATGCTCTAAGTGAATGGGAGACTGTAAGCTTATAGAGCTGCATCCCTAAGGGGGTCCAACCACGAGCAGGATACATATTACATTCTGGGATGGACCATACCGAATCTTCATCGTGGGTAATAGAATTAATGCCAGGCAATGGTTCGTAATGAGAATTAAAATACCCCCCTATAAATTTATGTGCAGGGGTGGAAAGGGGAAAAAAATAGGGTGTCAAGCAAGGCCAGAGTATGTGAAGTCTGCGTAATTGGTGTAGGGCGAGAGTACACATTAATAAGGGCTACCTATGGACCATCCACAAAAGATAAAAGGAGACAGAATATCTGGAGATTGGGTGTCAATCAGTTTCGCAGAGCAGCCTCAGTGGGTGCCCACCCAGATGCAACGACCCCCAAGTGGTCTCCCCCTAGAGCCCTGGGAAGCGGGTTTACAAATGTGGTGAATCCCGCTCTATGAGGGGCTGTCAAGGCCCAAGTTTCCTGGAATAGGCACAGGTCGAACGCGTCTATATATTTCCCCCCGTCTGGTATGTCCAGGGTTGAGCTGATTCCTGCAATATTCCAGGATATGATCCTAATATTGGGACACTCAACTACCAAGGTTTTAGGGGAAGGGGTGGCGCTCCGAGCTAGCTCAGCTCGGGTAAAGGAGTGCCCATCAGTTTCTGTATTATCTGGAAGTGGTTACAGAGCATGGAAAGAACTGGATACCTCCCCGCCAGTGTATCTATCCACATTACGCGCCACCTCTGGACAAGTACCATGGGAGTCTGAGTGCGTCTCTGTGTGTGTCACTAAAGGAGGTAGCAGTCAATCCTCCAGTTCCAGGGAACTAAATCTATTATTAACGGAGACACCAAAGTTCCCAGCAAACACTCCAGCTGAGGATTGATAGTCCCTATGGCCCCTGTATGTACAAGTTTCCCTTGTCATGTAGTCAGGTCTTCCCATGAAGGTCATCACATCAGGTTGGTAGAAGTAACCTAGTGGGAGTGACTGTATAGTACCAGCTGTGTTCCCACACCCTCACTCAAGTATATAGTTAACCACACCTCGGTCCCTAAAGTTAATTACTACACAATCCCCCGAGATGTCTTTGCGCCTCGACCCCACCCAACTAACCCTGCGAGCAAACAATATTTCTCCCTGCTCGGGGCCATTAAATGGTCTATTCCTGTTTAACCAGAAAGTTATCTTGTTTTTTAATTCAAGGTAGGATTCTGAGTGGTATGGTTTTAAGTTCGGGACCCCGGCTAAAACAACTACATATGGAGATGGCTGGTGGCAAGTTCAGACAGGGTAGATGGAAATTGGGCGCTACCCCCCTGAAGGAAAAGCTGCTGATTGTGCTGCCTGTCCCTGCAGCGCTAACCGAGGAAAGCTGAGTGTGCTGTGACCCTTCGTCGCGCACTCTGAAGAGCCTGGGCACCCGTGCCCCGCCAAGCTACGCGACTTCTGCTTGGTCGCACCGCAGCTCGTACCGTAAAGGCCAGCCCCGCCTGGCCTGAGCACCGTGACTGCTGCCAACGCAAGAATGGGCCCGTCCGGTCCAAGCACCGTGATTCTGTGGCCCCCGAGTCGTAGCTCGCAACGTAAAGACGGACTTTGCTCGTGTTCGCTTCTCCCTTGTGGCGTCCTGCTGAACACGCCCCGCCGCTGTAATTAAGCAGCAGCGGCGCTTAGTGCGGTTGGTGTACGTCCCGTACCTTGCGATCGCATCGGGATCGTATCGCCCCCGTCATCGCCGTCCGCCGTTTCCCCCCTACAGGATCGGAGCGGACTCTGCAACGAAGAGCCTGCGCTCCACAACGCATCGCTGCCCAACGTACCGTGACTACTGCCCGAGCTGTAGTCGCACCACAAGGAAGGCACCGCGCCGTGGGACGTCTGACCGGCACCGCACCATCCACCCAGAACTCTCCCCAAAGCTTAAAAGGGACTGTGACCGCATCGTCCTTTGTGCCGCGCCCCAGACTGCAGTATCCGCGAGGCGCGTACAATTTGAAAAGCCTTTGTTTTGTCAACGAGGTACAAGTCGCATCGTACCGTGCCCCGCACCTCGGACTAACGTGTCTGCGAGGCACGCGAGACTCAGCAAGACCCTTTTCTTTTCGAACCGCACAGATCGCACCAGAGCGCTACGACGAGCACAGCAGTATAAAACATTGCCCAAAACGAACTGATTGCTGTGCGAGTATTGTGGAACATCCCTAAGTGTTATTTGGAACTTGTGATAAGCCTGAATATAAAAGAATTATATTTTTACTTAAAAGCCAGCCATGTGTCCATCTGTAGTGTGTCAACTGATTACTGTGTGTTATTTCAAATGCTTAACTCTAAACACTCTGGGGTTTAGCCTTGTCTGCTCGCGCCACGCCACCTAGAGGGTGAGCAGTGGTTATTTCCAGGAGTGAGTCCCTTGCCCTGACTAGAGGAGAGGGTCCCTGTTTGTCACAAGTACATACCTGTGCCAACCAGAGACCCCCAATTCTAACATTAGCCATCCATCCTTTCACTCCATCCTTCCTTTCATTCACCCATCCTTTCACTTACTCATACATCCATCCTTTCACTCCATCCTTCCTTTCATTCACCCATCCTTTCACTTACTCATACATCCATCCTTTCACTCCATCCTTCCTTTCATTCACCCATCCTTTCACTTACTCATACATCCATCCTTCCTTTCATTCACCCATCCTTTCACTTACTCATACATCCATCCTTTCACACATCCTTCCTTATATTCACCCATCCTTTCACTTACTCATACATCCATCCACTCCATCCTTCCTTTCATTCAACCATCCTTTCACTTACTCATACATCCATCCTTTCACTCCATCCTTCCTTTCATTCACCCATCCTTTCACTTACTCATACATCCATCCTTTCACACATCCTTCCTTTCATTCACCCATCCTTTCACTTACTCATACATCCATCCTTTCACTCCATCCTTCCTTTCATTCAACCATCCTTTCACTTACTCATACATCCATCCTTTCACTCCATCCTTCCTTTCATTCAACCATCCTTTCACTTACTCATACATCCATCCTTTCACACATCCTTCCTTTCATTCACCCATCCTTTCACTTACTCATACATCCATCCTTTCACACATCCTTCCTTTCATTCACCCATCCTTTCACTTACTCATACATCCATCCTTTCACTCCATCCTTCCTTTCATTCAACCATCCTTTCACTTACTCATACATCCATCCTTTCACACATCCTTCCTTTCATTCACCCATCCTTTCACTTACTCATACATCCATCCTTTCACTCCATCCTTCCTTTCATTCACCCATCCTTTCACTTACTCATACATCCATCCTTTCACACATCCTTCCTTCCATTCACCCATCCTTTCACTTACTCATACATCCATCCACTCCATCCTTCCTTTCATTCACCCATCCTTTCACTTACTCATACATCCATCCACTCCATCCTTCCTTTCATTCAACCATCCTTTCACTTACTCATACATCCATCCTTTCACTCCATCCTTCCTTTCATTCACCCATCCTTTCACTTACTCATACATCCATCCTTTCACACATCCTTCCTTTCATTCACCCATCCTTTCACTTACTCACACATCCATCCTTTCACTCCATCCTTCCTTTCATTCAACCATCCTTTCACTTACTCATACATCCATCCTTCCTTTCATTCAACCATCCTTTCACTTACTCATACATCCATCCTTCCATTCACCCATCCTTTCACTTACTCATACATCCATCCTTTCACTCCATCCTTCCTTTCATTCAACCATCCTTTCACTTACTCATACATCCATCCTTTCACACATCCTTTATTTCACTAACCAATTCTTACATCCATCCTTTCAATACTTCACCTATCCATGCATTCTTCACTCACCCACTCCTCCACCATTTCACTCATCCGCTCACCTTCCCGCCTTTCCTGTGACGAGTTGCAGCCAAAAGAGCCCCAGACTTGCTGCATCTGCAGAGCAGGGTTGACCATGGACACCACTGAGCACAGGGACGTAGCGCGGATGGACAGTCTGTGTGGGGAGCAGAGAGCGCGTGCAGAGGGCGGGGACCTAGCGTCCGGAGTATGTAGGGTGTAGAGCAGACGCAGGGCTGGGCTTGAACAGAACAAAAAAAGACCCAGGCAGTCAAATCAAAGGGCCCCGTAAATCAAGTTAAATAGTGGCCTGCAGTTGGAATCAGGCATAGTGCCAATATCGGCCCACTCACCAGCCCGCTCGCAGCAACATGCATGTCGCAGAAATAAGCAGACAAGACAACTTTTTGTTGGAGAAAAGTAGCTGCAGGTTTATTAGCATATACACATGCCAACAAGGTGGGTTATCTTACAGACGATCCAAAGGCAAGCCGCCCCTCGCGACCTACCACCTGATGGGCCAATTTGCAACGTGGTCTTAGCCAATCGTTGCTTAGCGGTTGTGGAGAGGAGATGGCTCCTCCCATTTCCGGTGAACCATTGGTCCACCCTCCTGCTCACGCCCCTCCCCCCTACGAGAGGCGGAGCGTTCAAGCGACCCCCGGTTGTACAGGTTTCCAACCGCCCCTAGGATAGCGGGGCGCCGTCGCACCCCCAGGGTCCACCGCACAGACTTCCTGGGGATATTAGGCCTCAGCATCCTATTGTGCTCCTGAAGAGGGTACTCCCGGGTACCTTTCCGCCTCTGGATCGCCCTGTAACTCCGCCACAGCCCTGGGTGTGGCGACCGTCGCAGCCAGGGCCCCCCACCAAGGCCGGCATACTTCCTACTATTCCTAGCTTGTAATTTCTAGGGCCTCACCCTTAACCAGCCAGAACAGTTCCAGCTAACTCGGGCAGGAGTGTCAAGGTATCCTCCCGAAGCCCCTTGCACATGGCGTAAGGTGTCCCAAGTCTAACGACGTCCTGTCTCTTCTGCCCTTTGAATTACACACAGCGCAGGACTTCCTGCGCCTGGGCTCCAGCGCCTCCCTAGACGAACGCCTTGCCTGCAGAGACCCTGATCTACACACCAGGATGGTGTCTACTAGAAAGATGCTGTGTCAACAAGGTTCCCTATATGGTGGACGGGGAGCCTCCGCTGGAACCAGTCTGTGAGCGTGTCAATACGGAGACACGCACATCAGTCCAGAATACCCTTGCCTGATCCTCAAAAGGCACCTAGGGCCTGCTGCTCCCGGCAGCGGATGGCGAGGGAAGCTGGCCCAGAACCACCAGACTGGGTTTTGAACACCATCACCACTGCAGGCTCTAACCAAAGATTGGCTACCTCTGACCTGGCAAGGCCTGTCGGAGGCCAGCCCCCCCCCCCTTCCTTAGTTGACTACCTAGCCCTGGGGAAGTGAGCTTGCAGTAATCCGCAGGGGGGTAAAGACCAAAAAACATGCCAGCCCAGAGAGCAAAGAGATGCCCCACAAGCCAACTTCCAACCAGATGTGCCGAAATAAGCTCTACCCCCCTGCTCCCTTCACCTAATGCACCCCAACTAGGCAAGACAGTTGGTCACGAGAGCCGAAAAGCGGTCTAAAGGCAGGACTGGAAGACTGTCTAGGATGATCTAGATGAACCATCACGTGGTGCAAGCCTGCCCTTCCATCAGCCCATCTGTTGACATAGTCCATGCAGCTTAGACGCACAAAATGAAGAAGCCACACTAAAAGCTCACATGCCTAGCCGACCATGAACTGGCCACCCTGAACAGGGCTCGTGGTAAAATTGCTATGAGTGGTGTTTCCTTAGTTCAGTGCACCAAAGGGTGGCATTGGTTTATTCCTGTGGATAGTATATATACTGATATTACCTGCCCCTACAGGTACGTAAAAGTACAAAATACATCAACATACGAAGTGCATCAAATGGTGCCTGGTGCCCAATAACATTATTTGGACTACTCACTTCGTGGCCGCAAGTTTCTCCAGAATGCGTAAAAGGCTGTATATATTTCGCATGGGCCACATCCCTTTTACACTGTGTAAGTTATCTCCTCGTGCCTGTCAAAAGTCCCAAACGTCCCCCTTTGCCTGTCCGTTGGTCCCTGTGAAGCTAAAAACCAGCATCCTAGCCAACTGTGAATACATGCAGTGCAGCCAAAGCAAACGTCTACATGGCCGCGTGGTTGCCCACAAGTGACCCCCGATATGAAAAGGAGAGGCTATAAAGTATCAGCGTGAACCACAGTGGAGCCCGAGCTGGGAGGTCTAGGTGGGATCAGGCAGGAGGGGAAAGAGTGCCAACGCAGGCCCAAAATACTGTGCAAATTGACAATACCACACCATAGTGCCAATTTGCCGGGATAAAAGTGTGGCAATACAGGCACAATTGATCTGCAGGGCTACACTGCTTGCTCAGGCAAAGGCGCTGAGAAATGCGTGGTAATTGGCCGCTATGCCAATGTCTCCCTATCTATACTTACGAAAGGAGCGCTCCCAAACAACAAGCCCATCTGTTGGATTAGTCAAAGCTTCTTAGTGCATAAGTTAACTAAGCCACAATTATAGTTTTCGTGCATAGTCAATCAAGACCTAGCAGCCCCCACCATAGCTACCAAGGTGTCAACCGCTAAGTGGGACATGTCCATCATTTCCGTGCACTAAGAGTGCCATAACAAGACCTGAATAACACTTTCTTGCCAGCCATCCAACACTCAAGCTGAGTGCGAACTAAATCAGAAAATACACCCAATTGACCAAGAAGAGACTCTAGAGGGCCAAGGAAAAGGGCTGCTTTTGTAGATATACCCGAGCTAGAAGTGTGCCTGAGTGAAACAATTATTCAGAAAAGGGGGTGGTGATGAACAGAGTGCCTGAATTAAGCAGACCACTCTTACCCAGTCCAAAGATCAGGGCTTGATCCATCACCGTTTTTTAGCTCACTGCACCATCCCAGCTCAGAACTTGGCTATATGCAAATTAGTCTGTTCCTGTCCCAGTGCATGATGGGAACAGGGCAAACCAAACTACCAAGCCAATTCTTGTACTGGGAAGGAAACAAGCTTCCGGGGACCGGTTTCTGCCATTTCAGGCGTCTTCGGCCCGGCTTGCTTGAATCCTGATGGTGCAATGAGCAAGGGACTCACATCTGAGTATACCCTTCCACGCTTATGGTGGACAAAATTATTCAGAAAAGGGGGTGGTGATGAACAGAGTGCCTGAATTAAGCAGACCACTCTTACCCAGTCCAAAGATCAGGGCTTGATCCATCACCGTTTTTTAGCTCACTGCACCATCCCAGCTCAGAACTTGGCTATATGCAAATTAGTCTGTTCCTGTCCCAGTGCATGATGGGAACAGGGCAAACCAAACTACCAAGCCAATTCTTGTACTGGGAAGGAAACAAGCTTCCGGGGACCGGTTTCTGCCATTTCAGGCGTCTTCGGCCCGGCTTGCTTGAATCCTGATGGTGCAATGAGCAAGGGACTCACATCTGAGTATACCCTTCCACGCTTATGGTGGACAAAATTATTCAGAAAAGGGGGTGGTGATGAACAGAGTGCCTGAATTAAGCAGACCACTCTTACCCAGTCCAAAGATCAGGGCTTGATCCATCACCGTTTTTTAGCTCACTGCACCATCCCAGCTCAGAACTTGGCTATATGCAAATTAGTCTGTTCCTGTCCCAGTGCATGATGGGAACAGGGCAAACCAAACTACCAAGCCAATTCTTGTACTGGGAAGGAAACAAGCTTCCGGGGACCGGTTTCTGCCATTTCAGGCGTCTTCGGCCCGGCTTGCTTGAATCCTGATGGTGCAATGAGCAAGGGACTCACATCTGAGTATACCCTTCCACGCTTATGGTGGACAAAATTATTCAGAAAAGGGGGTGGTGATGAACAGAGTGCCTGAATTAAGCAGACCACTCTTACCCAGTCCAAAGATCAGGGCTTGATCCATCACCGTTTTTTAGCTCACTGCACCATCCCAGCTCAGAACTTGGCTATATGCAAATTAGTCTGTTCCTGTCCCAGTGCATGATGGGAACAGGGCAAACCAAACTACCAAGCCAATTCTTGTACTGGGAAGGAAACAAGCTTCCGGGGACCGGTTTCTGCCATTTCAGGCGTCTTCGGCCCGGCTTGCTTGAATCCTGATGGTGCAATGAGCAAGGGACTCACATCTGAGTATACCCTTCCACGCTTATGGTGGACAAAATTATTCAGAAAAGGGGGTGGTGATGAACAGAGTGCCTGAATTAAGCAGACCACTCTTACCCAGTCCAAAGATCAGGGCTTGATCCATCACCGTTTTTTAGCTCACTGCACCATCCCAGCTCAGAACTTGGCTATATGCAAATTAGTCTGTTCCTGTCCCAGTGCATGATGGGAACAGGGCAAACCAAACTACCAAGCCAATTCTTGTACTGGGAAGGAAACAAGCTTCCGGGGACCGGTTTCTGCCATTTCAGGCGTCTTCGGCCCGGCTTGCTTGAATCCTGATGGTGCAATGAGCAAGGGACTCACATCTGAGTATACCCTTCCACGCTTATGGTGGACAAAATTATTCAGAAAAGGGGGTGGTGATGAACAGAGTGCCTGAATTAAGCAGACCACTCTTACCCAGTCCAAAGATCAGGGCTTGATCCATCACCGTTTTTTAGCTCACTGCACCATCCCAGCTCAGAACTTGGCTATATGCAAATTAGTCTGTTCCTGTCCCAGTGCATGATGGGAACAGGGCAAACCAAACTACCAAGCCAATTCTTGTACTGGGAAGGAAACAAGCTTCCGGGGACCGGTTTCTGCCATTTCAGGCGTCTTCGGCCCGGCTTGCTTGAATCCTGATGGTGCAATGAGCAAGGGACTCACATCTGAGTATACCCTTCCACGCTTATGGTGGACAAAATTATTCAGAAAAGGGGGTGGTGATGAACAGAGTGCCTGAATTAAGCAGACCACTCTTACCCAGTCCAAAGATCAGGGCTTGATCCATCACCGTTTTTTAGCTCACTGCACCATCCCAGCTCAGAACTTGGCTATATGCAAATTAGTCTGTTCCTGTCCCAGTGCATGATGGGAACAGGGCAAACCAAACTACCAAGCCAATTCTTGTACTGGGAAGGAAACAAGCTTCCGGGGACCGGTTTCTGCCATTTCAGGCGTCTTCGGCCCGGCTTGCTTGAATCCTGATGGTGCAATGAGCAAGGGACTCACATCTGAGTATACCCTTCCACGCTTATGGTGGACAAAATTATTCAGAAAAGGGGGTGGTGATGAACAGAGTGCCTGAATTAAGCAGACCACTCTTACCCAGTCCAAAGATCAGGGCTTGATCCATCACCGTTTTTTAGCTCACTGCACCATCCCAGCTCAGAACTTGGCTATATGCAAATTAGTCTGTTCCTGTCCCAGTGCATGATGGGAACAGGGCAAACCAAACTACCAAGCCAATTCTTGTACTGGGAAGGAAACAAGCTTCCGGGGACCGGTTTCTGCCATTTCAGGCGTCTTCGGCCCGGCTTGCTTGAATCCTGATGGTGCAATGAGCAAGGGACTCACATCTGAGTATACCCTTCCACGCTTATGGTGGACAAAATTATTCAGAAAAGGGGGTGGTGATGAACAGAGTGCCTGAATTAAGCAGACCACTCTTACCCAGTCCAAAGATCAGGGCTTGATCCATCACCGTTTTTTAGCTCACTGCACCATCCCAGCTCAGAACTTGGCTATATGCAAATTAGTCTGTTCCTGTCCCAGTGCATGATGGGAACAGGGCAAACCAAACTACCAAGCCAATTCTTGTACTGGGAAGGAAACAAGCTTCCGGGGACCGGTTTCTGCCATTTCAGGCGTCTTCGGCCCGGCTTGCTTGAATCCTGATGGTGCAATGAGCAAGGGACTCACATCTGAGTATACCCTTCCACGCTTATGGTGGACAAAATTATTCAGAAAAGGGGGTGGTGATGAACAGAGTGCCTGAATTAAGCAGACCACTCTTACCCAGTCCAAAGATCAGGGCTTGATCCATCACCGTTTTTTAGCTCACTGCACCATCCCAGCTCAGAACTTGGCTATATGCAAATTAGTCTGTTCCTGTCCCAGTGCATGATGGGAACAGGGCAAACCAAACTACCAAGCCAATTCTTGTACTGGGAAGGAAACAAGCTTCCGGGGACCGGTTTCTGCCATTTCAGGCGTCTTCGGCCCGGCTTGCTTGAATCCTGATGGTGCAATGAGCAAGGGACTCACATCTGAGTATACCCTTCCACGCTTATGGTGGACAAAATTATTCAGAAAAGGGGGTGGTGATGAACAGAGTGCCTGAATTAAGCAGACCACTCTTACCCAGTCCAAAGATCAGGGCTTGATCCATCACCGTTTTTTAGCTCACTGCACCATCCCAGCTCAGAACTTGGCTATATGCAAATTAGTCTGTTCCTGTCCCAGTGCATGATGGGAACAGGGCAAACCAAACTACCAAGCCAATTCTTGTACTGGGAAGGAAACAAGCTTCCGGGGACCGGTTTCTGCCATTTCAGGCGTCTTCGGCCCGGCTTGCTTGAATCCTGATGGTGCAATGAGCAAGGGACTCACATCTGAGTATACCCTTCCACGCTTATGGTGGACAAAATTATTCAGAAAAGGGGGTGGTGATGAACAGAGTGCCTGAATTAAGCAGACCACTCTTACCCAGTCCAAAGATCAGGGCTTGATCCATCACCGTTTTTTAGCTCACTGCACCATCCCAGCTCAGAACTTGGCTATATGCAAATTAGTCTGTTCCTGTCCCAGTGCATGATGGGAACAGGGCAAACCAAACTACCAAGCCAATTCTTGTACTGGGAAGGAAACAAGCTTCCGGGGACCGGTTTCTGCCATTTCAGGCGTCTTCGGCCCGGCTTGCTTGAATCCTGATGGTGCAATGAGCAAGGGACTCACATCTGAGTATACCCTTCCACGCTTATGGTGGACAAAATTATTCAGAAAAGGGGGTGGTGATGAACAGAGTGCCTGAATTAAGCAGACCACTCTTACCCAGTCCAAAGATCAGGGCTTGATCCATCACCGTTTTTTAGCTCACTGCACCATCCCAGCTCAGAACTTGGCTATATGCAAATTAGTCTGTTCCTGTCCCAGTGCATGATGGGAACAGGGCAAACCAAACTACCAAGCCAATTCTTGTACTGGGAAGGAAACAAGCTTCCGGGGACCGGTTTCTGCCATTTCAGGCGTCTTCGGCCCGGCTTGCTTGAATCCTGATGGTGCAATGAGCAAGGGACTCACATCTGAGTATACCCTTCCACGCTTATGGTGGACAAAATTATTCAGAAAAGGGGGTGGTGATGAACAGAGTGCCTGAATTAAGCAGACCACTCTTACCCAGTCCAAAGATCAGGGCTTGATCCATCACCGTTTTTTAGCTCACTGCACCATCCCAGCTCAGAACTTGGCTATATGCAAATTAGTCTGTTCCTGTCCCAGTGCATGATGGGAACAGGGCAAACCAAACTACCAAGCCAATTCTTGTACTGGGAAGGAAACAAGCTTCCGGGGACCGGTTTCTGCCATTTCAGGCGTCTTCGGCCCGGCTTGCTTGAATCCTGATGGTGCAATGAGCAAGGGACTCACATCTGAGTATACCCTTCCACGCTTATGGTGGACAAAATTATTCAGAAAAGGGGGTGGTGATGAACAGAGTGCCTGAATTAAGCAGACCACTCTTACCCAGTCCAAAGATCAGGGCTTGATCCATCACCGTTTTTTAGCTCACTGCACCATCCCAGCTCAGAACTTGGCTATATGCAAATTAGTCTGTTCCTGTCCCAGTGCATGATGGGAACAGGGCAAACCAAACTACCAAGCCAATTCTTGTACTGGGAAGGAAACAAGCTTCCGGGGACCGGTTTCTGCCATTTCAGGCGTCTTCGGCCCGGCTTGCTTGAATCCTGATGGTGCAATGAGCAAGGGACTCACATCTGAGTATACCCTTCCACGCTTATGGTGGACAAAATTATTCAGAAAAGGGGGTGGTGATGAACAGAGTGCCTGAATTAAGCAGACCACTCTTACCCAGTCCAAAGATCAGGGCTTGATCCATCACCGTTTTTTAGCTCACTGCACCATCCCAGCTCAGAACTTGGCTATATGCAAATTAGTCTGTTCCTGTCCCAGTGCATGATGGGAACAGGGCAAACCAAACTACCAAGCCAATTCTTGTACTGGGAAGGAAACAAGCTTCCGGGGACCGGTTTCTGCCATTTCAGGCGTCTTCGGCCCGGCTTGCTTGAATCCTGATGGTGCAATGAGCAAGGGACTCACATCTGAGTATACCCTTCCACGCTTATGGTGGACAAAATTATTCAGAAAAGGGGGTGGTGATGAACAGAGTGCCTGAATTAAGCAGACCACTCTTACCCAGTCCAAAGATCAGGGCTTGATCCATCACCGTTTTTTAGCTCACTGCACCATCCCAGCTCAGAACTTGGCTATATGCAAATTAGTCTGTTCCTGTCCCAGTGCATGATGGGAACAGGGCAAACCAAACTACCAAGCCAATTCTTGTACTGGGAAGGAAACAAGCTTCCGGGGACCGGTTTCTGCCATTTCAGGCGTCTTCGGCCCGGCTTGCTTGAATCCTGATGGTGCAATGAGCAAGGGACTCACATCTGAGTATACCCTTCCACGCTTATGGTGGACAAAATTATTCAGAAAAGGGGGTGGTGATGAACAGAGTGCCTGAATTAAGCAGACCACTCTTACCCAGTCCAAAGATCAGGGCTTGATCCATCACCGTTTTTTAGCTCACTGCACCATCCCAGCTCAGAACTTGGCTATATGCAAATTAGTCTGTTCCTGTCCCAGTGCATGATGGGAACAGGGCAAACCAAACTACCAAGCCAATTCTTGTACTGGGAAGGAAACAAGCTTCCGGGGACCGGTTTCTGCCATTTCAGGCGTCTTCGGCCCGGCTTGCTTGAATCCTGATGGTGCAATGAGCAAGGGACTCACATCTGAGTATACCCTTCCACGCTTATGGTGGACAAAATTATTCAGAAAAGGGGGTGGTGATGAACAGAGTGCCTGAATTAAGCAGACCACTCTTACCCAGTCCAAAGATCAGGGCTTGATCCATCACCGTTTTTTAGCTCACTGCACCATCCCAGCTCAGAACTTGGCTATATGCAAATTAGTCTGTTCCTGTCCCAGTGCATGATGGGAACAGGGCAAACCAAACTACCAAGCCAATTCTTGTACTGGGAAGGAAACAAGCTTCCGGGGACCGGTTTCTGCCATTTCAGGCGTCTTCGGCCCGGCTTGCTTGAATCCTGATGGTGCAATGAGCAAGGGACTCACATCTGAGTATACCCTTCCACGCTTATGGTGGACAAAATTATTCAGAAAAGGGGGTGGTGATGAACAGAGTGCCTGAATTAAGCAGACCACTCTTACCCAGTCCAAAGATCAGGGCTTGATCCATCACCGTTTTTTAGCTCACTGCACCATCCCAGCTCAGAACTTGGCTATATGCAAATTAGTCTGTTCCTGTCCCAGTGCATGATGGGAACAGGGCAAACCAAACTACCAAGCCAATTCTTGTACTGGGAAGGAAACAAGCTTCCGGGGACCGGTTTCTGCCATTTCAGGCGTCTTCGGCCCGGCTTGCTTGAATCCTGATGGTGCAATGAGCAAGGGACTCACATCTGAGTATACCCTTCCACGCTTATGGTGGACAAAATTATTCAGAAAAGGGGGTGGTGATGAACAGAGTGCCTGAATTAAGCAGACCACTCTTACCCAGTCCAAAGATCAGGGCTTGATCCATCACCGTTTTTTAGCTCACTGCACCATCCCAGCTCAGAACTTGGCTATATGCAAATTAGTCTGTTCCTGTCCCAGTGCATGATGGGAACAGGGCAAACCAAACTACCAAGCCAATTCTTGTACTGGGAAGGAAACAAGCTTCCGGGGACCGGTTTCTGCCATTTCAGGCGTCTTCGGCCCGGCTTGCTTGAATCCTGATGGTGCAATGAGCAAGGGACTCACATCTGAGTATACCCTTCCACGCTTATGGTGGACAAAATTATTCAGAAAAGGGGGTGGTGATGAACAGAGTGCCTGAATTAAGCAGACCACTCTTACCCAGTCCAAAGATCAGGGCTTGATCCATCACCGTTTTTTAGCTCACTGCACCATCCCAGCTCAGAACTTGGCTATATGCAAATTAGTCTGTTCCTGTCCCAGTGCATGATGGGAACAGGGCAAACCAAACTACCAAGCCAATTCTTGTACTGGGAAGGAAACAAGCTTCCGGGGACCGGTTTCTGCCATTTCAGGCGTCTTCGGCCCGGCTTGCTTGAATCCTGATGGTGCAATGAGCAAGGGACTCACATCTGAGTATACCCTTCCACGCTTATGGTGGACAAAATTATTCAGAAAAGGGGGTGGTGATGAACAGAGTGCCTGAATTAAGCAGACCACTCTTACCCAGTCCAAAGATCAGGGCTTGATCCATCACCGTTTTTTAGCTCACTGCACCATCCCAGCTCAGAACTTGGCTATATGCAAATTAGTCTGTTCCTGTCCCAGTGCATGATGGGAACAGGGCAAACCAAACTACCAAGCCAATTCTTGTACTGGGAAGGAAACAAGCTTCCGGGGACCGGTTTCTGCCATTTCAGGCGTCTTCGGCCCGGCTTGCTTGAATCCTGATGGTGCAATGAGCAAGGGACTCACATCTGAGTATACCCTTCCACGCTTATGGTGGACAAAATTATTCAGAAAAGGGGGTGGTGATGAACAGAGTGCCTGAATTAAGCAGACCACTCTTACCCAGTCCAAAGATCAGGGCTTGATCCATCACCGTTTTTTAGCTCACTGCACCATCCCAGCTCAGAACTTGGCTATATGCAAATTAGTCTGTTCCTGTCCCAGTGCATGATGGGAACAGGGCAAACCAAACTACCAAGCCAATTCTTGTACTGGGAAGGAAACAAGCTTCCGGGGACCGGTTTCTGCCATTTCAGGCGTCTTCGGCCCGGCTTGCTTGAATCCTGATGGTGCAATGAGCAAGGGACTCACATCTGAGTATACCCTTCCACGCTTATGGTGGACAAAATTATTCAGAAAAGGGGGTGGTGATGAACAGAGTGCCTGAATTAAGCAGACCACTCTTACCCAGTCCAAAGATCAGGGCTTGATCCATCACCGTTTTTTAGCTCACTGCACCATCCCAGCTCAGAACTTGGCTATATGCAAATTAGTCTGTTCCTGTCCCAGTGCATGATGGGAACAGGGCAAACCAAACTACCAAGCCAATTCTTGTACTGGGAAGGAAACAAGCTTCCGGGGACCGGTTTCTGCCATTTCAGGCGTCTTCGGCCCGGCTTGCTTGAATCCTGATGGTGCAATGAGCAAGGGACTCACATCTGAGTATACCCTTCCACGCTTATGGTGGACAAAATTATTCAGAAAAGGGGGTGGTGATGAACAGAGTGCCTGAATTAAGCAGACCACTCTTACCCAGTCCAAAGATCAGGGCTTGATCCATCACCGTTTTTTAGCTCACTGCACCATCCCAGCTCAGAACTTGGCTATATGCAAATTAGTCTGTTCCTGTCCCAGTGCATGATGGGAACAGGGCAAACCAAACTACCAAGCCAATTCTTGTACTGGGAAGGAAACAAGCTTCCGGGGACCGGTTTCTGCCATTTCAGGCGTCTTCGGCCCGGCTTGCTTGAATCCTGATGGTGCAATGAGCAAGGGACTCACATCTGAGTATACCCTTCCACGCTTATGGTGGACAAAATTATTCAGAAAAGGGGGTGGTGATGAACAGAGTGCCTGAATTAAGCAGACCACTCTTACCCAGTCCAAAGATCAGGGCTTGATCCATCACCGTTTTTTAGCTCACTGCACCATCCCAGCTCAGAACTTGGCTATATGCAAATTAGTCTGTTCCTGTCCCAGTGCATGATGGGAACAGGGCAAACCAAACTACCAAGCCAATTCTTGTACTGGGAAGGAAACAAGCTTCCGGGGACCGGTTTCTGCCATTTCAGGCGTCTTCGGCCCGGCTTGCTTGAATCCTGATGGTGCAATGAGCAAGGGACTCACATCTGAGTATACCCTTCCACGCTTATGGTGGACAAAATTATTCAGAAAAGGGGGTGGTGATGAACAGAGTGCCTGAATTAAGCAGACCACTCTTACCCAGTCCAAAGATCAGGGCTTGATCCATCACCGTTTTTTAGCTCACTGCACCATCCCAGCTCAGAACTTGGCTATATGCAAATTAGTCTGTTCCTGTCCCAGTGCATGATGGGAACAGGGCAAACCAAACTACCAAGCCAATTCTTGTACTGGGAAGGAAACAAGCTTCCGGGGACCGGTTTCTGCCATTTCAGGCGTCTTCGGCCCGGCTTGCTTGAATCCTGATGGTGCAATGAGCAAGGGACTCACATCTGAGTATACCCTTCCACGCTTATGGTGGACAAAATTATTCAGAAAAGGGGGTGGTGATGAACAGAGTGCCTGAATTAAGCAGACCACTCTTACCCAGTCCAAAGATCAGGGCTTGATCCATCACCGTTTTTTAGCTCACTGCACCATCCCAGCTCAGAACTTGGCTATATGCAAATTAGTCTGTTCCTGTCCCAGTGCATGATGGGAACAGGGCAAACCAAACTACCAAGCCAATTCTTGTACTGGGAAGGAAACAAGCTTCCGGGGACCGGTTTCTGCCATTTCAGGCGTCTTCGGCCCGGCTTGCTTGAATCCTGATGGTGCAATGAGCAAGGGACTCACATCTGAGTATACCCTTCCACGCTTATGGTGGACAAAATTATTCAGAAAAGGGGGTGGTGATGAACAGAGTGCCTGAATTAAGCAGACCACTCTTACCCAGTCCAAAGATCAGGGCTTGATCCATCACCGTTTTTTAGCTCACTGCACCATCCCAGCTCAGAACTTGGCTATATGCAAATTAGTCTGTTCCTGTCCCAGTGCATGATGGGAACAGGGCAAACCAAACTACCAAGCCAATTCTTGTACTGGGAAGGAAACAAGCTTCCGGGGACCGGTTTCTGCCATTTCAGGCGTCTTCGGCCCGGCTTGCTTGAATCCTGATGGTGCAATGAGCAAGGGACTCACATCTGAGTATACCCTTCCACGCTTATGGTGGACAAAATTATTCAGAAAAGGGGGTGGTGATGAACAGAGTGCCTGAATTAAGCAGACCACTCTTACCCAGTCCAAAGATCAGGGCTTGATCCATCACCGTTTTTTAGCTCACTGCACCATCCCAGCTCAGAACTTGGCTATATGCAAATTAGTCTGTTCCTGTCCCAGTGCATGATGGGAACAGGGCAAACCAAACTACCAAGCCAATTCTTGTACTGGGAAGGAAACAAGCTTCCGGGGACCGGTTTCTGCCATTTCAGGCGTCTTCGGCCCGGCTTGCTTGAATCCTGATGGTGCAATGAGCAAGGGACTCACATCTGAGTATACCCTTCCACGCTTATGGTGGACAAAATTATTCAGAAAAGGGGGTGGTGATGAACAGAGTGCCTGAATTAAGCAGACCACTCTTACCCAGTCCAAAGATCAGGGCTTGATCCATCACCGTTTTTTAGCTCACTGCACCATCCCAGCTCAGAACTTGGCTATATGCAAATTAGTCTGTTCCTGTCCCAGTGCATGATGGGAACAGGGCAAACCAAACTACCAAGCCAATTCTTGTACTGGGAAGGAAACAAGCTTCCGGGGACCGGTTTCTGCCATTTCAGGCGTCTTCGGCCCGGCTTGCTTGAATCCTGATGGTGCAATGAGCAAGGGACTCACATCTGAGTATACCCTTCCACGCTTATGGTGGACAAAATTATTCAGAAAAGGGGGTGGTGATGAACAGAGTGCCTGAATTAAGCAGACCACTCTTACCCAGTCCAAAGATCAGGGCTTGATCCATCACCGTTTTTTAGCTCACTGCACCATCCCAGCTCAGAACTTGGCTATATGCAAATTAGTCTGTTCCTGTCCCAGTGCATGATGGGAACAGGGCAAACCAAACTACCAAGCCAATTCTTGTACTGGGAAGGAAACAAGCTTCCGGGGACCGGTTTCTGCCATTTCAGGCGTCTTCGGCCCGGCTTGCTTGAATCCTGATGGTGCAATGAGCAAGGGACTCACATCTGAGTATACCCTTCCACGCTTATGGTGGACAAAATTATTCAGAAAAGGGGGTGGTGATGAACAGAGTGCCTGAATTAAGCAGACCACTCTTACCCAGTCCAAAGATCAGGGCTTGATCCATCACCGTTTTTTAGCTCACTGCACCATCCCAGCTCAGAACTTGGCTATATGCAAATTAGTCTGTTCCTGTCCCAGTGCATGATGGGAACAGGGCAAACCAAACTACCAAGCCAATTCTTGTACTGGGAAGGAAACAAGCTTCCGGGGACCGGTTTCTGCCATTTCAGGCGTCTTCGGCCCGGCTTGCTTGAATCCTGATGGTGCAATGAGCAAGGGACTCACATCTGAGTATACCCTTCCACGCTTATGGTGGACAAAATTATTCAGAAAAGGGGGTGGTGATGAACAGAGTGCCTGAATTAAGCAGACCACTCTTACCCAGTCCAAAGATCAGGGCTTGATCCATCACCGTTTTTTAGCTCACTGCACCATCCCAGCTCAGAACTTGGCTATATGCAAATTAGTCTGTTCCTGTCCCAGTGCATGATGGGAACAGGGCAAACCAAACTACCAAGCCAATTCTTGTACTGGGAAGGAAACAAGCTTCCGGGGACCGGTTTCTGCCATTTCAGGCGTCTTCGGCCCGGCTTGCTTGAATCCTGATGGTGCAATGAGCAAGGGACTCACATCTGAGTATACCCTTCCACGCTTATGGTGGACAAAATTATTCAGAAAAGGGGGTGGTGATGAACAGAGTGCCTGAATTAAGCAGACCACTCTTACCCAGTCCAAAGATCAGGGCTTGATCCATCACCGTTTTTTAGCTCACTGCACCATCCCAGCTCAGAACTTGGCTATATGCAAATTAGTCTGTTCCTGTCCCAGTGCATGATGGGAACAGGGCAAACCAAACTACCAAGCCAATTCTTGTACTGGGAAGGAAACAAGCTTCCGGGGACCGGTTTCTGCCATTTCAGGCGTCTTCGGCCCGGCTTGCTTGAATCCTGATGGTGCAATGAGCAAGGGACTCACATCTGAGTATACCCTTCCACGCTTATGGTGGACAAAATTATTCAGAAAAGGGGGTGGTGATGAACAGAGTGCCTGAATTAAGCAGACCACTCTTACCCAGTCCAAAGATCAGGGCTTGATCCATCACCGTTTTTTAGCTCACTGCACCATCCCAGCTCAGAACTTGGCTATATGCAAATTAGTCTGTTCCTGTCCCAGTGCATGATGGGAACAGGGCAAACCAAACTACCAAGCCAATTCTTGTACTGGGAAGGAAACAAGCTTCCGGGGACCGGTTTCTGCCATTTCAGGCGTCTTCGGCCCGGCTTGCTTGAATCCTGATGGTGCAATGAGCAAGGGACTCACATCTGAGTATACCCTTCCACGCTTATGGTGGACAAAATTATTCAGAAAAGGGGGTGGTGATGAACAGAGTGCCTGAATTAAGCAGACCACTCTTACCCAGTCCAAAGATCAGGGCTTGATCCATCACCGTTTTTTAGCTCACTGCACCATCCCAGCTCAGAACTTGGCTATATGCAAATTAGTCTGTTCCTGTCCCAGTGCATGATGGGAACAGGGCAAACCAAACTACCAAGCCAATTCTTGTACTGGGAAGGAAACAAGCTTCCGGGGACCGGTTTCTGCCATTTCAGGCGTCTTCGGCCCGGCTTGCTTGAATCCTGATGGTGCAATGAGCAAGGGACTCACATCTGAGTATACCCTTCCACGCTTATGGTGGACAAAATTATTCAGAGGCTGAAATGCCAGACACCGGTCCCCGGTAGCTTGTCTCCTTTCTGGTGAAGAATTGGCTTGGTAGTTTGGTCTGCCCTGTTCCCATGATGCACTGGGCCAGGGACAGACTAATTTGCATATAGCCAGGTTCTGAGCTGGGATGGGGCAGTGAGATAAATAACGGTGATGGATCAAGCCCTGATCTTTGGACTGGGTAAGAGTGGTCTGCTTAATTCAGACACTCTGTTCATCACCACCCCCTTTTCTGAATCGTTTTTGGCCACTATAGGTGTGGCAGGGTATACTCAGACATGAGTCCCTTTCTCACTGCTCCATCAGGATTCAAGCAAGCCGGGCCGAAGAGGCTGAAATGCCAGAAACCGGTCCCTGGTAGCTTGTCTCCTTTCTGGTGAAGAATTGGCTTGGTAGTTTGGTCTGCCCTGTTCCCATGATGCACTGGGCCAGGGACAGACTAATTTGCATATAGCCAGGTTCTGAGCTGGGATGGGGCAGTGAGATAAATAACGGTGATGGATCAAGCCCTGATCTTTGGACTGGGTAAGAGTGGTCTGCTTAATTCAGACACTCTGTTCATCACCACCCCCTTTTCTGAATCGTTTTTGGCCACTATAGGTGTGGCAGGGTATACTCAGACATGAGTCCCTTTCTCACTGCTCCATCAGGATTCAAGCAAGCCGGGCCGAAGAGGCTGAAATGCCAGAAACCGGTCCCTGGTAGCTTGTCTCCCTTCTGGTGAAGAATTGGCTTGGTAGTTTGGTCTGCCCTGTTCCCATGATGCACTGGGCCAGGGACAGACTAATTTGCATATAGCCAGGTTCTGAGCTGGGATGGGGCAGTGAGATAAATAACGGTGATGGATCAAGCCCTGATCTTTGGACTGGGTAAGAGTGGTCTGCTTAATTCAGACACTCTGTTCATCACCACCCCCTTTTCTGAATCGTTTTTGGCCACTATAGGTGTGGCAGGGTATACTCAGACATGAGTCCCTTTCTCACTGCTCCATCAGGATTCAAGCAAGCCGGGCCGAAGAGGCTGAAATGCCAGAAACCGGTCCCTGGTAGCTTGTCTCCTTTCTGGTGAAGAATTGGCTTGGTAGTTTGGTCTGCCCTGTTCCCATGATGCACTGGGCCAGGGACAGACTAATTTGCATATAGCCAGGTTCTGAGCTGGGATGGGGCAGTGAGATAAATAACGGTGATGGATCAAGCCCTGATCTTTGGACTGGGTAAGAGTGGTCTGCTTAATTCAGACACTCTGTTCATCACCACCCCCTTTTCTGAATCGTTTTTGGCCACTATAGGTGTGGCAGGGTATACTCAGACATGAGTCCCTTTCTCACTGCTCCATCAGGATTCAAGCAAGCCGGGCCGAAGAGGCTGAAATGCCAGAAACCGGTCCCTGGTAGCTTGTCTCCTTTCTGGTGAAGAATTGGCTTGGTAGTTTGGTCTGCCCTGTTCCCATGATGCACTGGGCCAGGGACAGACTAATTTGCATATAGCCAGGTTCTGAGCTGGGATGGGGCAGTGAGATAAATAACGGTGATGGATCAAGCCCTGATCTTTGGACTGGGTAAGAGTGGTCTGCTTAATTCAGACACTCTGTTCATCACCACCCCCTTTTCTGAATCGTTTTTGGCCACTATAGGTGTGGCAGGGTATACTCAGACATGAGTCCCTTTCTCACTGCTCCATCAGGATTCAAGCAAGCCGGGCCGAAGAGGCTGAAATGCCAGAAACCGGTCCCTGGTAGCTTGTCTCCTTTCTGGTGAAGAATTGGCTTGGTAGTTTGGTCTGCCCTGTTCCCATGATGCACTGGGCCAGGGACAGACTAATTTGCATATAGCCAGGTTCTGAGCTGGGATGGGGCAGTGAGATAAATAACGGTGATGGATCAAGCCCTGATCTTTGGACTGGGTAAGAGTGGTCTGCTTAATTCAGACACTCTGTTCATCACCACCCCCTTTTCTGAATCGTTTTTGGCCACTATAGGTGTGGCAGGGTATACTCAGACATGAGTCCCTTTCTCACTGCTCCATCAGGATTCAAGCAAGCCGGGCCGAAGAGGCTGAAATGCCAGAAACCGGTCCCTGGTAGCTTGTCTCCTTTCTGGTGAAGAATTGGCTTGGTAGTTTGGTCTGCCCTGTTCCCATGATGCACTGGGCCAGGGACAGACTAATTTGCATATAGCCAGGTTCTGAGCTGGGATGGGGCAGTGAGATAAATAACGGTGATGGATCAAGCCCTGATCTTTGGACTGGGTAAGAGTGGTCTGCTTAATTCAGACACTCTGTTCATCACCACCCCCTTTTCTGAATCGTTTTTGGCCACTATAGGTGTGGCAGGGTATACTCAGACATGAGTCCCTTTCTCACTGCTCCATCAGGATTCAAGCAAGCCGGGCCGAAGAGGCTGAAATGCCAGAAACCGGTCCCTGGTAGCTTGTCTCCTTTCTGGTGAAGAATTGGCTTGGTAGTTTGGTCTGCCCTGTTCCCATGATGCACTGGGCCAGGGACAGACTAATTTGCATATAGCCAGGTTCTGAGCTGGGATGGGGCAGTGAGATAAATAACGGTGATGGATCAAGCCCTGATCTTTGGACTGGGTAAGAGTGGTCTGCTTAATTCAGACACTCTGTTCATCACCACCCCCTTTTCTGAATCGTTTTTGGCCACTATAGGTGTGGCAGGGTATACTCAGACATGAGTCCCTTTCTCACTGCTCCATCAGGATTCAAGCAAGCCGGGCCGAAGAGGCTGAAATGCCAGAAACCGGTCCCTGGTAGCTTGTCTCCTTTCTGGTGAAGAATTGGCTTGGTAGTTTGGTCTGCCCTGTTCCCATGATGCACTGGGCCAGGGACAGACTAATTTGCATATAGCCAGGTTCTGAGCTGGGATGGGGCAGTGAGATAAATAACGGTGATGGATCAAGCCCTGATCTTTGGACTGGGTAAGAGTGGTCTGCTTAATTCAGACACTCTGTTCATCACCACCCCCTTTTCTGAATCGTGAGTGAAACAATAACATATATACGCTACTTAAGGGAGTCAAAGTGCCGGTATGGTAGGAAACTGCGTAGCTTAGGAGGAGCAGAGTAGCACAAACTTACACAGTCAGTCTAAAATGCCTGGCACCGTAAAACGGGAGATGGGCACCTGAAAACTATGCTTTGCGTGAAGACACACCTAGCGCTGAATGGGAAAGACGGCTTTGCCCCATCCTGAGCACGCAAACACAGTCTATTATCAGATGACGCCGACCAAGTCCGAGTCTCTTTAAATTCTGCTCAATCTTGTGAGAGAAAAAACCCACCCCAATGGTCGCACTACCGACCCACAGCGATAGATAACCGAGCCTAGTATGCCTCCCTGCAAAGCTGCCCGCTGCGCCGCCAGGGCAAAGGGTTCTACTCTTATAACATCACTAAAAGGATTCTATTAGGTCAAAACTGAACCTCCAAGAGCGAGTTGGCGGCGTCACCCAATATCTCCATTACTATTAGTGAGCTGCTGCGTGAACTAATGCAAACACGTAACCATCCCCGAATAAAGAATGGAAGCACAATCTGAAATGGAAAGAGTATGCCTGGGCACTGTTGGTAACACTTCCCCAAGAGGGGCATGTAAGCGCTGGACTGTAAGAAATACGAAGCTTTTCCAAACAGGGGCCCCCAACTAAGGTTCAAACAAGGGCAACCGATAATACAACCGCATATGAGAAGTGCCGCGGATGCATTCCTGACCCGGTTTGGGAAGTGTAAAATTGTGTCCCCTGTGGCGCCACAGCACCCTTATGCGACGTGGCAAGCGTGCCGATCACCTTGCCTGACCCTGTTGATTAAAACTGCTCCTAGCTGCCCTTGCCTGTTAGGCACAGATCCTGCCAACCTACTGCCCAGTAGCGTGTTGTTGTTGGGGGGGGTCCCACGTACCGGATAGCATATCCATCAGCCTGTGTAGAGGCTCCAGATCGAGTAAAGCGTGTGTCACTGTTCAGGCAAGGCACCCGGTAACCCAACCCCAAAGAGAGTGGAATAAGAGATGCCGCTAGTTCCATGGAAAGTGCAATACAATCTTCGCTAAAAGTGTTATCAAGGAGGCAGATACTCAAAGAAAGTTCCAGTTGACCAAAAGTGAAGTGCTTGGTCTGAATAAGGAAGAGAAAAACAAAACATTGTAAAAGTCTCCCCCCTGTCACATACAAAATCATGTTGCAATCAAGGTTGCAAAGGACAAGGAAGTCTTCCCAGTGGGATCCCGTTGTAGGTAGTCTGCTATATACTAAGAAATATCCTTCTACCTGTGTGAGGTGTTCAAAGTACACGTGCCCATCACTGTTCTCATGTCACAAGCTGCTTGCTCCCTCTAGCATAGTGGTAGGTTCCGTTACCTGCAACAGAGCCACCAATGCCCACGTGACGTTTGTTCTAGTGAACAGGGTCCTCCAGTCCTCGCAAAAGGTACCTTTCCTAGACTTAGAGAGCATGGAACTGCCCCCGCGACCCATTTCTTGCTGTAAAGCACCGTGAGCTGCCTCCAGTCAGAGAGGCACGAAAGCCACTTTCTAGGTTTCCTTGGAAAGGGTAAACTCCTAGTGCTATAGTCACAGGTATGTTCCTATTGTGAAGCGCTCTGGCCCCCAGCGGGTACCGCCTGCGCTAAGTGAAGGCATGGGAGAGAGTATACCAAGAAGGTGGGAACCAACCCCCCGAGATACCCCTAGAGTACCTGCCCCCAGGCCTTCCTGTGCATGCGGGAGCCAGTCTGCCACCCGCCTGGCACCTGTTGTTATAGCCATGGCATCCGGAAATAGATGCAACAGAACATCCACCCGAGATGGCAGGGAAGTTGGCTAGTGGATGACGATGAGTGCAGAGGTGAAAGCCCGCAGCCGTGCTAGGAAATAAAACTACAAACTATCCTAAGAGCACGCTGAGGGACAAGCATCGCATCCGACGAGAGCCTGAAGGAGATCCCAATTAAAAGCAGGGGATACAGAAATGAGTCCTGCCCAACTGTAGCATGCTGTGGAAAACAGGGTGTAACAAAACTCAGTGTACTACTAGGGGCATATCCGCTCAAGGCAATCACCCTTTCCGACTGCAAAAGAAAGAACACACACTAAGTGAAGGGACTCACACAAAGTGTGTAGCTATGAGCCGTCGTCCCCTCATAGCGAGACAGCAAAGCACAGCATGGTTACACGTACCAAATCCTTGTTCCCCCAGCCAGCTACAGAATGCTACTATCCCGAACAACCACGAAGCCAGGATAGTCAAACGAGTGTCGAAAAAGCACCCATGAACAGATCCCAAGGCATCCACGTTACCCGACAGCACCACTGATGCAGAATGAAACCTCCCAGGTCCCTGAGCGTCGCAGAAGCCAACACTGGCCCGTGCTGGGAAAGAGAATCCCACAAAGCCGTTCTGCACAGGGAAAATAAAACGGAAGAGAGCAAGCTGTTCTGATGCGTGGAAAAACGAGCTTAACTCAGAATGGACCAACCTCTCCCCTAAAGACACCATTCCAGAGAACGTGTGGAGCGACCCCCTGGTACGCCCGAGAGGTGCCTAAAAATTACAAAAAAAAACCTCCGCGCGAGGCAGCGGGGGGAGGGCGGCATGGCCTGGCAGTACTTTGCTTCGGGCGCCCACCATGCCCAAATCCTAGTTCTGGCGTAGGCCCCATGACAAAGGACGAAGAGTCTCTGGCCTGAAAGCAGACACAGCGAGAGGATAATAACCCGAGCATGGACGCGCATCCATCCTCAACCCAGACCGTACTCTCGCCACTAACAAAAGCTGTTAACAGAATAACTAATGATTAAAATGCAAGGATCGGACTAAAAATCATCACATAAGAAGAAAGCATACATCCTGGTAAACACCATCCTCACATCACATATCGGCTACTACACCTTGATCAGTAACCCGGAGTAAAGCCCGCCGGGAAAAGCAAAGAAAAATGAAATTTCTGCCCTCGCGTGCAGAACCCTTAGTGCCAATATCGGCGCCACTCACCAGCCCGCTCGCAGTAACATACATTTCGCAGAAATAAGCAGACAAGACAACTTTTTGTTGGAGAAAAGTAGCTGCAGGTTTATTAGCATATACACAATGCCAACAAGGTGGGTTATCTTACAGGCGATCCAAAAGGCAAGCCGCCCCTCGCGACCTACCACCTGATGGGCCAATTTGCAACGTGGCCTTAGCCAATCGTTGCTTAGCGGTTATGGGAGGAGATAGCCCCTCCCAATTCCGGTGAACCATTGGTCCACCCTCTTGCTCACGCCCCCCCCCTACGAGGGGCGGAGCGTTCAAGCGACCCCCGGTTGTACAGGTTTCCAACCGCCCGTAGGATAGCGGGGCGCCGTCGTACCCCAAGGGTCCACCGCACAGACTTCCTGGGGATATTAGGCCTCAGCATCCTATTGTGCTCCTGAAGAGGGTACTCCCGGGTACCTTTCCGCCTCTGGATCGCCCTGTAACTCCTCCACAGACCTGGGTGTGGCGACCGTCGCAGCCAGGGCCCCCCACCAAGGCCGGCATTCCTCCTAGCTGTTCCTTACTTGCTATTACTAGGGTCTCTTCCCTTATTCAGAAAAACAGGTCCATACCAACGTGGACCGCTGACCCAAAAGTCCAGCAACACCAAGGGAGTTTGGCTTATAGCCCACATGTAAAAGGCCAAATATCTGCCCAAGCTATTTACGCATGGCGAAGCAAACCTCGTGCGAGCCAGCTGCCTCACTGTCCCAGACAGGGCATCATGCCACTGGAGCTCGGGATAAGAAATCAGACCACAGAGCTCATCTGTCACTACCGTGTGGGCAATTCCCCTAGTGTTCTTCCTCTAAAGTGCCTGCCAGCCCCATAGCCCAGACAAATTAACAATCCTTCTCCAAGCTCCCCGGCGACGCAGCCTGGTGTCACAACAAGGCGGAGGCAAAGAGAGTGTGTTGCCTGTGGATGGTACTAACCTCCATGAAGGGCCAACAGGTGCGGTCTACCCTGCTTGCTGACCCTAAGACCGGACACAGAATCCCGGTCCCTGCTAACCATCTGTGTGAGCCTTGCTACTTCCACCGGAACGGTGACGGGCTACCAAGTTTCGTGTCTCTGCCCCTTTAAATATACACAGCACAGGACCTCCTGCGTGTTGGCTCCCGCGCCTCCCCTGACTAGCGCCTTGCCTATAGAGATGGAGACATGTCTGACCGCTGACAATTGCCCGTCCCCCACTGGTGGCGAAACCCAACGTCCAATCGTTGTGGTCGTTCAATCAAGTGCCATAGAACACTGCAGTGACCAGCGCAATCCCTAGTGAAGGACCTAGGTGCATGAACAAGGTGTCACGGCCAGCATAAGGGGGATGGAGCGCGCAGAGTCCTGATCATGATACACTGCAAGGCTTTGTAACGGGTCAACCTACGCTGCTTACTGAACAAGCACCTGGTCACAGGAACCTGGACCCTGCTAACCACCTGAGACCTTTTTATATACACCGGGGTGGAGTCGAATAAAGATAGAGTGGCATCCGGTTCCCCAATTGTGGGTAGGAGTATCCGCGTGAATCAGTCTGAGAAAGTGTAGAATCCGTTACACGCACCTCAGTCCAAAACACCCTTGCCTGTTCTACAGAGGCACCTGGAGCCCGCTGCCCCCGCACCGCCTGGCGATGAAAAACTGGCCCAAAAACCCCCAGACTGGGCATCGAACACTATCACCCCCACAGGCTCAGCTAAAGCTGGCTACCCATAGCCCGGCAAGGTTTGGGATTTGCGCAAGTCGTCCCCCTATGCTTGGCCTTAGTTGGCCCCTATGATGCGCTTAACAGGCAGCCTAAATAACTGATGACATGCTGTGCAACTTACTCTCTGGTAAGTGTACGCTGCACGAGGAGTCTCAACTTCCGTACCTGAAAACAACTAAATAGCTCCCGTCTGGGTAGAATGCTTACCCAAGCACTTAGCCAAGGGCCCTCCAATGCAAGACCACCCCTCTTGAGAAACTTTAGACTGTGGAAATTGCCTGCCCCTTGCGGACACGTAACACCGCTAAAGCAATCGCTTACTTGGCCGCAAGTGGACCACCAAGTGTCCCCCGAAAAGAACAAGTGGAGGCTAAAAAGTCTCAGCTTGACCACAGTGGAGTCAGAGCTGACAAGTCTTCGTGGGTTCAGACTGGGGGAGGTAGTGAGTCTACTGCAGGCCTGACAATCTAAGCCAATAGACAATGCGTCAACAAAGTGTCAAGTAGCCGGGGAATCGCTAACTGGCAATGCTGTGGTACAACTAAGTGAGATCTCGGGTGGGCCGGGAAGTATGGGTTCTGTTTGGCTCAAGCAGGCCCCTCTAAAATGTAGGGCTACCCATCCATTCAGGTGATGTGCTGCAAATTGCCTGGTGAAGGCTGCTACGCCATAGCCTCCCTAAATTTCTTACCAAAGGAGCACTACGCTTCCAACAGCCCAGCTGTTGACATGGTCAATGCTGCATGGTGCACAAGCTTAAGAGGCCACAATAACGCTTTCTCGCATAGTCCCTTATGAACTGGCCACCAATTTCCAGAGCTACACAGGTTCAACCTGAACCATCATATAGATACTGTCTCTGTGTCACAGTGCACTATGGGTGACAAAAAAGTACCTGAGACACACTTACTTGCCAGCAATAGAACGAAGTACCATAATAACTGCCCTGTTGCCTTTCGTATTAACGCATCACTATGAACCTGATAGGTCCCCTGGAGCACAGCCGTTCTTACCCATGTGCTTGGTACTCATTTAACCGACCTCGGAAGGATGACAGGCTAAGTAAACCTAGACTGGAGCCCGGACCGTCACAAGGATAGTAGCGGCACTCTGTCCACTCCTTATGCGCGTGAGCCAGCCCAACAGTCATAAAGTGAGCGCTACCATACCACAAGCCCATCTCATGGTTTGTTCAATGCTACAATTTCATAAGCTAACTAAGCCACAACAAATCTTTCATGCATAGTCACCCAAGAATAGCCGCCCCCATCCGTGGCTGCCAAGGTGTCAACTGCTATGTGACATGTACCTCGATACAGAGCACTATGTGTGCCATAAAAGGACCTGATGATCCAGGCTAAAGTGTGCCTGGGGAAACACTAACATAGATACGCTACTTAGGGAGTCAGACCACATACAGCCGGTCTCCCATGCCTGGCACCGTGGTGCAGGAGAAGGGCGAAAGCAACTATGCCTTGACATGAAGATTCACCTAGAGCTGCAGGGGAAGAAGGCGTGCCCAGTCTTCGCCTCAACCTGAGCATGCCCACCCAGTCTATTCAGCGAATGTCGACGACCACGTCCGAGTCTCTAAATATTCTACTCAACCAGGGAGAGCAAAACCCAACACCAAGGTCCCACTATCGCCCCACGGCGTAGAGGTGACCGAGCTAGAATGTCTCCCTGCCGAGCTGCAGGCTGCGCTACCAGGGCAATGAGTTTTACTCTCAAACCAATAAAAGGTTTCTTAAAAGAAACTAAACCTCCAAAGCAAGTTGGAAGAGTCACCCAATATTTCCAGTACTAGTAGACAGATGCTGCGGAAAGGTATTACAACACGCAACCATCCCCGGATGAGACATAAAACGCAAATAGAAGACCCTCCCCCTTCATGTAACCCTAAAATTCGTACACAGAGACTGGTGCAGCAGCCCCCTTCCTACCAGGCAAAGCCTGTCAGTCAGTTGAGAGAACTGAAAATCCCAATTACATGGTTGAGGAGTTGGGCGGGGCAAACCCTAGGGAAACTACAACAACACAGGTAGTATTGCAGGGAAGCGTCATGTTACTAGGCCATATCTCACATGCTACGCTTAGGCACGAGGGATGCAAGCACTGGCCACAATCTGCCGCTGCTTACCGAGAAACCCGACCAATCATTGTCCAGTAAATCCAACTAGTTACCCACACTCAAGTGTTACTCTCGAGAAAAGCCACAAATTCCACTGGAGCTACCTGCTCCGCTCCTATTCATCGGTAGACTACCCGAGACCCTTTCACCAGTAGATGGTACATGTAGCCCCCGATGCACTTAGGGTGGTTCTCCCGCATGGAGGCCGCATATGGACAAAGACAGTAATAGGGAGCCTTCCCCTCTCATACCCTGAACAAGTTCTAACCTGAGACAGGGTAATCAATGCCTCCCGCGATACCGGGGGCATGCCTGTCCGCAGCTGTGCTAATTCATGTGCCCCAACGCCGAGGCAGTGGAGGTGTAGAGTCTAGCCACACACCAATAATAAAAGCAAGGCAGAGCTGACCCTAGCGCTTAGGAGTGTGAGGAAGACCCCTCATGGCACGTCCCTGTACCATAAAACACAGAACACTTCATCCCAGGCCAAACTGGACCTCAACCCAACGAATAGATGCCCTCTCTTACTTGGAGGAAGGCCTAAATACAAGAATATGCTCCCAGACTGTGTGAGTGTCATACCCGTAAGTTCTTTGTGGTGACGAGGCCCAACACGTGCGGGAAGCCTTCCACCAGGGTTAACCCTTAAATAACCTGCACCTGTCAAAATAACATGACACTCGCTGCCTGCTCCCTCATACAGAAGGAATCCTTCCGGTGCTAGCAGTAGTGTCCCCAAATTAACGTGGTGGAAATCCGAATGGTGACTGTCCCCCAGACTAACACCCACGTTCGCTAAGTCCAAATCGTGCTTGCTTATAGTACTTGCACCGGAACACCATTACTATGAAAATTATCTGGGGATGGACACTGTCAAGAGATGCAGCACATGGCCCTACTTGTGCGAAATAGGCCTAAGAAACTGTCCCTCCTGCCACATGCCAAGCGATGTGAGGTGCTTCAAATATGAGCCCACGCTGTCACATTGCTCCATGTGACTGGGTATGCTGTAAGTGGGACGCTCACGTAACGTGCTCCCAATAGCCCGCTCCATGTGCTAAAGTACGATGAGAGGGGCGCACACGAAAAGTACTCCCCTGAACCCGTTCTGTTAGCGCGCCTCACCGCCGCAGGACAAGAGCGCCCTAAGACAGGCGTACAACGCCTGAGCGCGGGCAGAAAGCTGCCCCATATGTTCCCTTGCAATGCCGTAAACTGTGCACAACGGGGCTACAAGAAATTAACCATCTCTCTGCCACTTGCGACCGGCACAAGGAGCTAACTGAATACGCCGTGGGAACGGGCAAACTTCAACGCGGCCGCGGAAAAGCCCAGCCTGCGCGTCCCTCACTGCGACTCCCGAAAGGAGGAAAAGCATGTACTGTACCCGCCGTATCCCCCACGCGCCGGATAACCCAAAAAAAAAACAACGCTGCCTATACGAGCAAACGGCATACTGAAAGTCTGCGTCGAAATGGAACACACAGCGCCCGAGAACTCTCCTCCCGGACACAGAAAAGCCGTGGCAAAAGGAGTGGTTGAACATCAAACAAATTACATTTGTTTATAGCGCCTACGCTTAGTCTCGAACCCGGGTCCCCAGGACCAAAGTCAGCGGCTTAGATAATTGAGCCATATCCCTTACAAGTGGCAACGAGCCACCCCCATGCCTCAGAGCAGTTCCCCGATGCGGAAAGCCCTCCCCGGAATGCGCATGACACCCGTGCCCGCTGGATAGGCACCCACGACGACCCTCCCCCGGAACTCGCGATCAGCCCCACAAAGGTCCTCGAAAAGGCCGACAAAACCCATCGATTGGCACCCCAAAGCGACCAACCAGTGAAGCTAACATTCTGCGCCAACAGACGTAGCAATCAACAAGAGCAGAAATAAATCCGATAACTGTAGTAAGTGAGCAGAGCAGACGACAGTGTTAGCGACTGAAAGGCTCTTTGGACGCCTGGGCTCAACACTCCCACCTACTTGCCGCATTCCCTGGATTACGGTGGCAATTGCCTATGCACGTTAATTACAAACAAGAGCGTTCGCGTCCCTCTTCTTACACGCGCGCTTGTAGAAACGGCCAATCCAAACGTCTGCCCGCCAAAACAAAACCTTCAAGCCTATGCATCCATTTCTTGGCTAGGACAGACGATGATGCAGCACGAAGCGTGGCTAGCGAGACACCTCTCTCAAACAATGAGTAACCCCCGGAACCACGAAGCATATGCCATTGCATCTGGAGGCATCTCTGTAAAGTCCTGCAACATTGCGACCTGCTGGCAGCATGAAGCTTACACAATGCCCTGCTGCCTTCAATCTCGGCTCGTGTCTCTGTTGGAGATTGAGAGCAGCTCAGTAGAACTGTCACCTCTTCCTGATGTAAACAAATGACCAGTTGGGGCAACAACCCCGAGCGGGGAGAGCGAAAGTGCCGCTTAGGTGATTGGGGCATCCTAAGCAGCTGTTATCAACGTATGAAAAGCACGCTCTGAGCTCGACGAAGAGCGAGGAGCCTTCTACCGAGAAGACATTCCCAGGAGGGCAGTCCAACGGAGAATTCTGCACTCCCTACTCCACAGTTATACAAACGGCCTTCTCGCCAAGTGGAGGATATGCTGGCTCCGGGGCGTGGCACCTCTTAAGACAACAGCATAGCAGAGCACGAAAAGACATATAGGTTAAAGTCTGGTGCAGGTGCTATGTCTCCAGCCAAACGGCTAGTGGGGGAGCAAAGTCAGGCACAGAGGGTATGGCGACAGAACAGTCTTATTCGAATAACACATAGGAGTAATTCTCCCAGAGATTTGAACGGTCTCTCCGTGGTAGGGGGTAGAGAGGAGAAGGAATCAAGCTGCTATTAAGCCACCGTGACTGGGGGGGTCCTACATTTCATAACCCACGACTACAGTCTAAATGCCCTCAGCACCTCTAGTTGCCGCCATTTGCGCACCAGTCTTCATAATTGTAGACTGTCTCACTCCCCCAGCTTTCATCCCAAATGTAGCATCTGCCCTCTAGGCCCCAAAATTGAAGCTCGGGCCAACATGCAAACTGCAAAATTATTTTCTTAGCATCTTCAATAATAACAACAGAGCCCCATACTCCTCAGCCCTTGCAGCCTAAACCCCAGCACCCCCCTAGTACTGGAACGTGTGCCTTAGCTTCCATACCTAATACAGTCGGCACACACTTCCTCCCAGCATTTCCAGCGTAGCCCGCTTATGTAGCATGTGCCCTGTAACATCCCCGACAGCATATGTCCCCCAGGACCGCTAGATACAGCAGTATGAAGCTCCCGAACTAATATCTATGCATTCGGGCTGTAACGGAGGTGGATTGACCCTGAGTGTGTGACCCGGCCAGTCCGGCCAGTGCTCCCCGCGCCTCGCAGGATGCATGGGCGCCCCAAGACGACCATGTCCTTGAGCACAAAATTCTAAGACCTCCCAGGCGAGAGATCCTATAAATGCTAAATCGAAAGCCTAGCGCGAACCCCGTCAGGTCTCAAGGAATTTCTCTCGGAACACGGAAACTAGCGAGCCTGCCCAAGCTCGGGGGGAACATATAACCCCCCCCCCTCGTAGGCATCGCCCTAAAGCAATGACCGGACAGCCACTACCCCCACGAGGAGACACTCCGTGAGATGGAAGCCGCTCGCCACATGAAAACACTAAGGTCCACTCCTGCTGCTTCCTCAGCACACCCGTCTCGAAGCAAGGAAAAGGACAATGCCTCGTCTAAACCCGTGCTAAAGCGCTATGGAAACCTCTGCTCACAAAGTCCTGAAAATACTGTCTGCACCTTCACACGACCCGAAACATAACGTGCTCGTTCAACTAAAGCAAGCCGCAAGTAATAATTCATGGCCTCTGTGTGCAAACTAGCACCGGTGCACGCTCCAATGCAACGCGAGCCTACACCACGACCCCCAATACCGAGGCCGTGTACCGGGGTGCAGGGCGCAAACACCCCCGCAAGACCGGCGGCCCGCCGCTGCACCCCCGCTGTCCCCTCACCTGAACGGCAAGAAACTACAATACTAAACTACAATTGACTGACTCACCGCAATGGAAGAAAACAGCGATAAACGGCACTCCGACGCCCGGCCAGGACCCTGGCCCGCTCGACCAGAGGGCACCAAACGGCGTCAGGGTGAGGGGACAGCGGACAAAGAGGCCGCTCGGTGGGCGGGGGAGGAATATATACTCTCCCCCGCCCACCACAGGAAGGAAGTGACGCGCGGGACCCCCTGGGTCCGAAAGAGCTGGGCTGCCCCGTGTGCCTTCCTGTGGCACTACGGTGGCCGCCCTCTTATGTGTGTCCCCTGCGGGGACGTGTCGGTCGGCCTGCAAAAGCCGCACTGAAGTCAAGATGGCTGCAGCCTGGCGCCCTTGCCCACGTGGGCAAAAACCCAAAAGCTGCAACGGTCCACAAGATGGCTGCTCCCCGGCGCCATTACTCGCGTGACCGAAAGACTCTGCCACCAGTAAAACAAGGCCAATTAAATCAAAACCGTTCAATACCCTTATCACGGTCTCGGATCCCCGGTAATCGTGACATCGTGACAAACCGGAGAGAAAGTACAGCCCTCTCTCCCCCACGTGAAGGTGAGGGGGCCTCCGCGATAAACAAAATTCACCGCGGACTCGCTGATGTCGGCCATAACAACATGCAAAATTCTTCACTCAGGCCGTCCTACAGAGCGTACTAGGTCCAAGGGTGGGGGACTGGCAGTGCACAGCGTTCCGGTAAGGCGGGGAACCCCCCCCCCCCAAGCGGAATGGTGCCACCCAGTGGCGTAAATACCTCAAATCACTCTGCACTATCCCTCCACACGCAAAATGGTGTTCGTGCTGAATAGCAAAAGGAAAGAACACATGAAAGTGAATATTGGTGACTGCTTTGCCATAAACACCCACGTACAGCCAAGGTGAGTAACAGTGCCACCAGTAGCAGTTTGCGGCACCATCACAGTCTAACTCATAGCAAAGAGAACAATAATCTGTATTTCTAAACCATACTGTGTGCGGCCTCACCCAAGCCACCGTGCCCAGTACCCCCTTAATCCGATGTGCAAATGGTAAAAACATCCCGTCTGCGCAACAAATGCAGCGCAATCCTCTGCTGAGCACACTTTGTCAGACAATGAACACTCTGTAACTCAAAGTTGGCTCCTAGAACCGGGCCAAACCAACGACAAGAGGGGTTCCACCCGGCCAACTGCACGCCTGTGCTCCCTAGAGCCAAAATCTTGGCTGCGGATGAGGATGTAGTGTAAAGCAGCAGGTCATGCATTGGCCCCACACCCATATTCTTGTCAGTTACAACCGGAATGAGCACGACTGGAAACACCTGGGCCTTCGAAACCGACTGTCTTCCCCCGGGACAGACTCGACTGGAGCGAACGAAATGTGCAATGGGACACCCTCCCGGGTCATTGCGAAACACACAAAATAAATAGTGTTGCGAGGCGTACCTCCCCGATTCCCCCGACATGAGTGAACGCAAATCGCAAAGAGGCACAGAGCTGCCCTCCGAACGCCAAGCGGTGTGAATAGCGGTAGCCACAAATGCACCACCCTTACCCTGGAGCAACATCTCCTGGGCTGCTCTGCTCTCACTAACGCCCCATGCCAGCGAAACCAGGCGTGCCCCAAGACGCCCGGAGCAGGGCCAGCTGGCCCAAATGGTGCTGCCCACCAAATGGTCATATTTCAACTCAATAAGACACCCAGCGAACCAGGCTCTGAGCGAGCCCCTTCTTGAAGCCAAGTACAGTGTCACTGTGAAAGTGATGAAAAAACTGTACCGCATCACATTTCGAAAACCTTGCCCTGCGGCCACTCCTATAATGCACACAAATCGCTAGACCAGGCGCACCCTGAAAGGCCCGGGGCAGTCTGAATTGGTGCAAATGGCGCTGCCATACATATAGGGGTAACCACCTGTGTCACGCCGTGCTCAATGCTCCCTGTATAATACCAATCACCAACGAAGGACACAGAATGCCCCAAAAGCTTGTTACAGCTCCTCTCGTAAATGGACACAAAACCCCGGCAGCCGTCCCGCGACCGCCCTCTCCCCGAACAGAGAAAAAACGGAGAATGCATTAAACTTCCAGCAGCCCCACGGCCTCACTGCAAAAGAAAACACACTAAAACGCACTGCATTCACAGGGGCAGAATGACAGACTGCATGGCCGAAGCCAACATCATTGTGATCCCCAAGGAAGGGAAAGACCTGCAACTCCCACAAAACTACAGACCCATATCACTCAATGTAGAGTGCAAGATCTACGCAAAGATCCCGGCAAACAGACTAAACAGGGTCCTACCACTCCACATCCACAGCTCACAAGTAGGCTACATCAAACACAGACTATCCCTAGACAACACACGTCTGCTGTGCCATCTCATCAACCACACGACACACAGCGAAGACCAGGCAGTGATGATAGCACTTGACACAGAGAAAGCGTTCGACAGAGTATCCTGGCGATTCCTGGATAAGTTCGGATTAGGGCCCAAATATAGAACAATGGTAATGGCCCCGTACAACAAACCAAGAGCAAGGGTGGTGGTGAATGGGGGTACATCGGAGACGCTAAGGCTGGAAAGAGGAACAAGGCAAGGCTGCCCCCTATCACCGGGACTTTTTCTCCTGGCGCTAGAACCACTACTGGCCAGAATAAGAGACAACGACGACATAACAGGCGTCACAATCAAAGACAAGACGGTGAAACTCGCAGCATACGCGGACAACATCCTCATCACCACTACCACACCAACCACATCAATCACAGCCCTAATGGACACAGTAGGGAAGTACGCAGCAGCCTCTGGATACAAGCTCAATAAGGAAAAATCGGAGTGTAAGCCAATGAACGTACACACCACAAAAGAGGTACCGGGGGACTCGGGTCTTGCTTGGCAAACAAAACCGCTTAAATATCTAGGCCTACTCTTCGGCAGAGACCTAAAGTCAACACTAGAACACAATGAAGAAGCCACCTTGAACAAGATAAAGGAAAGACTGGACCTTTGGTCACCCAAATACATCAGCTGGTGGGGCGGGACTGAAACAATCAAAATGATGGTCACAACAGCCATCAACTACACACTCAGCATGCTACCCCTGGCAATGACAGAAAACTGTCACAAGAGACTGGACAAAATAATAAACAATTTTATCTGGAGAGACAAAAGACCAAGAATCAACCGACAAAAGTAGAGACTAACAAAGAACCTGGGAGGTCTCAACCTGATGAACTTCAAGAACTTCCAAACAGCATGCTTAGCAAAGCAAGCTATTTTTAGGCTGACTAACACGCAAGACTATGAACCAGAGTGGATGAAAGTAGAAAAGAATATCCTGGGGGGGCTCAACCCCATAGCACTGCTCACAGCAAACAAACATCCTCAGAGACTCAGCGAACTGTGGCGGTCAGCGACAACGAACAAAGTCACGCCACAACTGGCACAAACAAAATTCTGGCTCCTTCATAGGGCATACTGGACCCCGGCACAAGAGGCACGGAGACATGCTGGAACTGCGAAAAAGAGACCGGAACCCTAGAACACCTCATTTTCGAATGCCACAAAGTTAGGAAATTCTGGGCGAAAGTGAGCAATTTCATTAATGACATTACCAGCAAGAACATAACGATCAGTTCCGTGAGCCTCGCAACGGGCTTCATGACAGAATGCCTAAAAAACAAAGAGGAGAGAGACCTAGTGGACATCCTACTAACGGCAGCATTAAAAATAATTCTAACGAACTGGAAGAACACAGCCAAAGCGAATTTCAAAACTTGGATAAACTGGGTCACCTTCCTCAGAGGCGCAGACAACATTACCAGCAAGTTCTCGAAGGAACATAATGCCAAAGACGGAATGCAGGAACTTCTCGACACAAACCTGGAATCACGCCAGACGTAAGCCCCCCCCCCTATCTTCGCATTACAATGCACTGTATGTAACTTCTGATGTGAAATTTATTTTTTAATAAAAACATTTGAGATAAAAAAAAAAAAAAGAGAACACACACTAAAAGAAAAGGATCAACCCGAGTGATCCCAAAGCCTAACCTACATAGGCCGTGGCCGGGGCATAGCACAACAGCTATGCCTCTGCACCTCCCTAGTCCCCTCACCCGAAAGAGAAAACACAGAAACCATCCCGAGAGGGGATGACTCACCACGAGCGAACGAGACACCGTCGCCAGACCAGCCAGGCCACTGGCCGAAGCACGCAAGCACACTGTCATGAATCACATACATCCGGCGCCCACGGCTCCCACGAAAGTAATTTGCCCCCTCAGGAAACCCACCCCTGTCCCGTGCAACCAGCACTCCAGATATGTCAGGTGTAGTGTTTGTAAACGATGTTTTAACTGTTCAAGTGTTTATGCTTTCACTTCAAGGTGATCTGTATTCTGTCATTAAAGGTGAACGCTATTGTTGGACATTATGAGGACACTAGAGGAAATGTTATACTTTTATTTAAATCAAGCATTTGCAGGCGTGTAATGTTTTACCAGTTGTCTTACAGAGCTGTCAGCCATGCGAGCGCATGCAGTGAAAACGCACGCATAAGATTGGTGCGCTTGTACGGAGCTTTCAGCTATGCGAGCGCATGCAGTGAAAACGCACGCATGAGATTGGTGCGCGTTACGTCAGTAATCCCTGGGTGTGGCACAGCTATAAAAGGCCACACCCACAGTTGCTCGTCGCTTTGCCTTTCATCACCGCCCAGCTCAGGATCGTCCTGGAAAATCCTCGGAGCCTGCAAACGCCAGCCAACGCCCTTTGGAAGTCGAAGGTCTGGAACTTGACATCGCACCTAGGAAGAAAATGCAAAAGCTAAGTGAAAACTTTCTTTATTTGTTTAACTCATCAGGCGCCCAACGCAAGCAAGCGACAAGAGATTTGAAACTCGAAACAAACTTACCTGGACTTGGTTTGAAGATCTGATGTGAGACTTTGAATAGAGACTTTCTGAAAAGGACATTCTTTTGGTTCTTAGGGCTTTGAGAAGAATCAAGGCTAACTTTTGAAACGTAGTCAGTTTGTATGCTTTTGTGCAAAGTGTTGTTATAATTTTATTTGTCTAGGAAGAAAAAGTGAAGGAAGGCACAACTAAGATACAGAGAGAGAGTAAGTGGGGAATAACATAGTAGGTATTGTGGTAGAAGTGACAAACTTAAGAAAGGAAGTAACTTATTCTTACCATTTGTTTCTCTAGTGGCAAAGTGATTCTCAGACAACTCATCTCTCTTCGACACGGTTCTACTCTGCCTCACCCTTCACGACGACAACACGGACGTGACGCCTAGACCTTAACAGTCGCAGGTAGGCTAGCACTTAATTTCTAAAAAGAAACTTAAAAGAAGGAAAAGTTCGTGCTGTATAATTGAGAATAGGAATACAATTGAGATTACAAAAGCTTTCTTTATTGCCTCGCAGGTCGACAATTAAGGAAGCAGGTAGCGTCCACGATCCGGCCTACCTCCCTGATTTCTAAATGATTACCTCAGTGTAATAAATATAATCACTAGGAATTGCCTAGAATTTGGGGAAGTTGGTCCATAGAGAATGGGTAAAAACCCTTAATACATCAGACCATAGTTTGTAGTGGGTCAGTATTGATAGTAGGTGAATTGCCAACACCTCAGGCTTTAAACATTCAATGCAAGGTATAGTGACAAGTTTATATATCACCAAGCATCTGGGATAGTGATGAAAACATGACACCAGACTTTTGGAAAGCATTGAACTCAGTGTCACTTGTTAGATGACGAGGCATTTTACTACCTTCAGAGTCATAGTTACTCTGCCGTTTAGCCGGGCTAAACTGAATTTCTTCACTTTGACATTCAGCGCACTGGGTAGAAATAACATCGCGTCAACACCCGCCTCGGGCCTTCACGATGCTTGGTTATAATTAAACAGTCTGATTCCCCTGGTCTGCACCAGTTCTAAGTCAGCTGCTAGGCGCTGGCCAAGGCAGAATGCCAGCCCCGCGCCCCTGGGGAGGGGGCACGGGAGAGGCAAACACCGCAGCTGGGGCGAGCCAGAGTAAGGGCCCAGCTCACATGAAGAGTCGCCGTTGCCTCAGATGGAGACACCTCGTCCAGCCGCAGCGCGCGTCCAGCCCCGCTTCGCGACCCAGCCCTTATAGCCAATCCTCATTGCGAAGTTACGGATCTGACTTGACTGCTTCCCTTACCTACATTGTTCTAACATGCCAGAGGCTGTTCAACTTGGAGACCTGCTGTGGATATGGGTACGACCCGGCGCGAGATTTACACCATCTCCCCGAATTTTTCAAGGACCAGCGAGAGCTCACCGGATGCCGCCGGAACTACGACACTTTCCAACGCTCGGGCCTCTCTCTCTGGGCCAACCCATTCCAGGGCGCCATGCCCTTCACAAAGAAAAGATAACTCTCCCCAGGGCTCCTGCCGGCTTCTTCGGGATAGTTTGCGTTACAGCACTGGACGCCACGAGAGCTCCCGTCTCCGCCACTCCGGGTTCAGGGATCTGAACCAGACTCCCTTTCGATCAGCCGAGGGCAACGGAGGCAATCGCCTGTCCCTTCTGAACGACGCCTGCCCGTCTTAGGACCAACTGACCCATGTTCAACTGTTGTTCACATGGAACCCTTCTCCACTTCAGCCTTCAAAGTTCTCCTTTGAATATTTGCTACTACAACCAAGATCCGCACCAGCGGCGGATCCATCCGGGCCCTCGCCCCGGGCTTCCATGCTTACCGCAGCGGCCCTACTACTAGTCACGACTTAGCCCCCGCGGCTCTCAGCGCCAGCCGCATATGGGCCCGATGCTCCAGTGCCATCCATTTTCAGTGCTAGTTGATTCGGCAGGTGAGTTGTTACACACTCCTTAGCGGATTCCGACTTCCATGGCCACAGTCCTGCTGTCTATATCAACCAACACCTTTTCTGGCGTCTGATGAGCGTCGGCATTGGGTGCCTTAACCCGGGGTTTGGTTCATCTCGCAGCACCAGTTCTGCTTA
Organism: Lissotriton helveticus; assembly: GCF_964261635.1. Taxonomy (NCBI): domain Eukaryota; kingdom Metazoa; phylum Chordata; class Amphibia; order Caudata; family Salamandridae; genus Lissotriton; species Lissotriton helveticus. The sequence continues at coordinate 920,140,948 of NC_136073.1, forward strand.
CCAAAAGTGGCCCACTAGGCACTCACATTCCATGCCCGGCTCCACTCCAGGGAGCTGGGCTTCTTACCCATTTAAAGAATGAGAATACGCTGTTATCATTTCTGCCCAAGACCTCTAATCATTCGCTTTACCAGATAGAACTGAGGGCTCCGAGCGCCAGCTATCCTAAGGGAAACTTTGGAGGGAACCAGCTACTAGATGGTTCGATTAGTCTTTTGCCCCTATACCCAGGTCGGACAACCGATTGCACGTCAGGACCGCTACGGACCTCCACCAGAGTTTCCCCTGGCTTTGCCCTGCCTAGGCATGGTTCACCATCTTTCGGGTCCTGTCATGCATGCTCATGCTCCACCTCCCCGACAGAGCAGGCAAGACAGGCCGGTGGTGGGCCCGCCCTTGGAAGCGTGGCGGGATCCCACCTCATCCAGCATGCACCAGCCCTCACCTTCATTGCGCCACATGGTTTAACTCGGCCCTCCGACTTGCACACGCGTTAGACTCCTTGGTCTGTTTTTCAAGATGGGTCAGGCGGGTAACACACATTGCTGCAGACCCCTGGCATGGGCCTCCCCACCCAGCGGAACGCGGTCGGGACACACTTAGAACAGTCCGCCCCAGTCGACAGTCACACCGGGAGCAGGGGGCCCCATCCCCCCTTCAACTGCCCCAGCACGCCCCGAGGGCCGGCCGGGACGGGTGCCCGGGGGAGGGTGCGGAGGCGGTCAAATCTCCCTCGGCCCCGCAGACATGGCGAAGCTGCTGCCAGGGGGGCTGTAACACCCTCCGCCAGAGCAGTGGGCCACCTGCCACCCCAAAGCCTTCCCAACCGACCCAGAGCCGGTTTGCAGTGCACTGCAGCGGAGCAAATGCGCCGTGCTGGGGCCGGGTAGGGCCCAGAGGCTGGTCCAGCGGAGGGGATCCAGAACTCCCAGGCCACCGACCTTCTCCTCCCCCCCCCAGTGTTTAATCTTCCGGGTGGACTGCATGGACCCAAACCCATTTACCTCTTGACTGTTTCACGCCCTCTTGAACTCGCTCTTCAAAGTTGTTTTCAACTTTCCCTTACGGTACTTGTTGGCTATCAGTCTCACGTGGGCCAGGGCGTAGTGCGCGTAGTCACGCTATGTGAAACTACATGAAGACGTTCTCGCACTATGCGAGCTTCACAAGCATGTGTAGTTGCTTGTTGGACCCATTCACGATGCGTTTCTTGTTTGGGGCTCTGTCTGCATGCTCGGGGGATAGCTCGCGAACTTACCATGCGGTTGCCTATGGGCGCAGTTATCTTGTTTTTTCAATTGTCCCGCCCGCTCGTGTGGTCTTATTTTCTGTTCCGGGTCGCGTATAACGTGTTCGCGTTGCGCATGTCATGTTCGGGAACGCTATCTACTTGTTCGCAACGACATATCGCTCGAACTTACGCAAGTGGTCGCAATGGGCGCGGCCATCTTGTTTTTCACTATGCTATGGTTCTGGGCCTAGTTTTCTATCCACCTTCAATCTTTGCAATCCTTAGTTATTTTCACTGTTTTTCTCACTTTTTATTTATCATCATTGTCTCTGTCCCCAAGTTTATATTGTGCGATTTATTTCTACTTTCACTGTGTTTGTTACTTCTCTACTGTTTTATTTTACTTCTTTCTTCAAGCTCCTACTTTCCCCTAACTTTATTTTTCCCGCCTCATCCCAGAACCATGGCCAAGGGCAGCAGTACCGGCTCAAAGGGCAAGGCGCCTGCGCCCAAGAGCCGGCTGCCTTGTGGCAGAATGCGCGGTGCCGGCCCGACAGCTTTTTGGAGAGGCGGAGGTAGCCGCCCTGTTTTTTTTCATCCAGCCCCACCTCCCCTTGACCTTGGCAGCAGGCCAGGCTCCGGGTACCTTACCCAGGAGTGTCTCCGCCGGTGGGCGAAGGTGCACCGGGCAGTGTTTCGCTGCTGGGGGATCCGGCGCACCAACAACCAGCTGGCCCACCGGTGGTCAGACATCCTGGACCGGGAGCTGGACCTGCTAAGTGTCAAGGTCATGGGGCTTGGTGAGTAGCTAGTAAGATATAGTAGTATAAGTATTATGTATAATTCTTGGATGAATAACACTATTACTGGTGCGCTTAGTTACATTGCAGGTCAATTCGGTTTCAAAATCTTCTGTGATTGTAGGACAGGTGCTGCTCGGCACCTCTTACATGTTTGTAACTTTGCGCTAGCTTGGGCTGATTAATGATGTAAGTTTACTTTAGAGAACTGAAGTTAGTTAATGCTATTGCTAGAGTCTAGTCCTTCCATTGTTCTTCTGTGAAATAGTGGTGGATGGTTAATAGGTTTACTTAGTATTAGTTCCTATTTTTTTTACGGTCTAAGTGACGCCTCTGTCACTGAATGCTTCTTATCCCAGTCCTCCATAGAACCTTTTGTAGTTTGTTTAGTGAGTGGTAGGCTTAGCATCGTCAGTCAGTAGCAGAACATACAACAACCAACCAACAATTTGGTGTATGCACATATTTATGCATGTGTCCTCCATCTCATCTATGCATTTTTGAAGTAAACAATAAAATGGAAATGCAGACTTACTGAACAATTGGCCCATCTGGAATAGGTTGTGTAGGTCAGGTGGTACATAGTCTTCGTTAGTATTCTGGAATCAGAATGATTATGGAACATTGGAGTGTTCATACAAGGAGACGGTCCATGAATCCTGCAAGCCAGTAGTCGTTTTGAATAGATAGGTAAATTTTATTGCAATTGTTGTTTCCTAAAATGTTTGATTGTTTTTTACGACTTATTTGTTTCACAGCAGTCAGTTTCTCTTTTTTTTTTTGAATACCTTTATTTGTGCAAAAAAGTGTACACAGCTATTCAGCCGAACATCCCGGAGGCACGGCAGCAAGCACAATAGAAGCACAAACATCACGGCACACACGGATCATAGTACCGGATACATGAGGTTTAATTTATGGTTTAAAATCAGGATAGGTTCGAATAAGACGAATGAAATTCACATATAAAGTAGAGAAATAGGAAAGAAAGGGGGAGGGATCAGGCGCCAAATGGTAGAACATTATCATCGAATGAGCGGGTCAAATAAGCGAGTCAAACACTGAACAAAATCAATTAAACGGGCAAATCAATATAAGCATGCATATCGTCACTATGTTCACCAGGCAAACGCCCGCCCATTGATGTCGATGACACAGTAAATGTAGAAGCACGGGTTGCGACATATCCATGAGATTCCAAAAAATTAACCAGATTCACTGATCCCAATCCCAGAACTCCAGGGGAAACCAAAGTCCTAGGCAGTTCATGAACCGGTATTATGAGTCCGAACAAACTCCCCAGTCCTCCACAGTCATCCGTCGCCATGACACTCGCCTTCGTCAGCCAGATGTTCGAGTATCCCGATCTCCACCGCCATGAAAGAACCACTCGGGCGAAAAACGAGACCAGCATCCGTCGAGTCTTGTTATCAGTAGCCTCAGGGAGGGGCAGTTCCGTGAACACCACATTAGACGGTTGCGTCGATATTGGCGGGCAGTTCTCCAGATCAACAAGTCCGCTAGCACTCTGTGGTCTGGACAATGGTGTCGAGGCTTTGTCATAAGTGGGGTCTCGATCATCCGGTTCCGCAGGTAGCGTGGAAAAAACTGCTAGCCCAAAGTCTCCAGACGGATCAGGGTCCGTACACGATCGTTCAGTTACGATGTTGCCAGCGATCGTATTGTAGGAAATGGCATCCGTGTATGATTGAAGCTCCCCAATGGCGGCCATTACGGTTCTCCAGGACGGCTCGATGTTACCCCGCACTGCCTCCACTTGCTCGATTCCAGCCATCTGTGTGTCCCTCGGAGTACACAGTTCCTCCGGGGACAGAAACGCGAGCAGGGCAGGCGGGGACTGGAGGTGCATTTTCAAGCAGTGATAGGGCATCTCGGGCGGGGGCTCCAACCCAGCGTGGGCGCCAGCCGCCGGGACAGGGACCCCCGACCTCACAGCCACGTACAGGATATATACATCTCCGCATTGTGTACCGAACCGAAGGCACTCCACTAAACTAGGGACAGGATACTCTTCAAGTCAAGCGACCGGACCCTGTATGGGTCCCACGGCCGTTGTAGTAGAGCTGTAACCCGGCAGGGCCAGTACTCGAGGTCCCGGTTAACAGGAGAAGTTAGGCCGAGATCTTCCACACGACAAAACTCCGTCAGACATGGTGGTAAAGTTCTCGGGACCACACCGCCAGCTTCAGTAATAGTTGATCCGTACGGGGGTCGGGCGTGAAATCAGGATTTCTGGCAGGATCATCAAGCAACAGACGGAGGTCGGCAGAGCCAGGAGCTTATGCGGCCATCGTTGTTCGCTGCTTGGCCCCTCTTTCTTTATTATTTCTTACATGATCAGCACCCAGGGGCAAGAAGATGGGGTCCGAGTCGGCAGGACAAGCACCAGAGGACCGCTCCTCTACAGAGGGTCCTGCTGCTGGCCCCAATAAGTCCTACAGTGCCTATATTAACAATTATATTTCCCTAACTTTTAACGCACCTTTTTTCCAAACTATTAATTGCCCTTCCTAATTCAATTTTTAACAAAAGCTTCTTATATCTGGATTATCTGTTTTCCAAACGTTGGTTATCCCTGCCTTTCAGTTCCTTTACACTGCCTCTGCTATGACCCTGTACTACTACTATTAGACTGTCTGTAGCTAAGCTTGCCCTGTTGGTTACTCTTTAGTAAAGGTTTTCTTTTGAATTAAGCTGTGCTAGAACAATAGCTGTAGCCACTGGGTCCACTCCTGTCCTTTGCGTTGTCCTCTTTAATCTCTAGGCTTTGAACAATCCCACCAACAAAATGCGCAACCAGATGTTGGTCTAGTATTTTGTGTCAGGATAGTAGTACATACTGCTACTGTTGTGGGTATTCTGCAGAGCCACATACAGAACTATGCACAAGAAAATAGGATGTTGGTGATGGGAGGTTGGACCTTACTCATACCTCAGTCAGAACTCAGAACCCACAATTCCCTGACCGACTAGCTATAGTGTAAGTCATTAGGTCCCGAACCCCCACACGAAGGCCCCCAATGATTTTATTACACAACCCAGAACATAACACCCTTTCGCTCACTCACTCGTGTAAGTCCACAACACCACACCAAATACCACAGAGTCTGTGTAACTTCAAAAGGTTTATTTATTTCAAAATAACAAGCTTTGTAAGTTGTTCCATGAAATTACATCCAGCTCCAACATGCAAAATAAAGATTAAAACACTAAACATTTGTTACAACCAGTGCATGATAGAGATCTGAGCGAATTCTGGGAGACCACTCGCCATTGAACGTATAAATACTGGTTACATGCAGCTTTCGTAAGCTCTGCAAATCTCTGGTTCGTAGAAGGGAATCTTCTGCCTAATATGAGACAAATGGGGCACGTTAGACAGTATAATACAATGATGCAAGCTTTTTGCAGTCATGCCAAAAAGTGTAACATTATGGCTAAACAATAGGGACTAACCGAACTCCATTAAAAATAGTGGCTTGTTTTTCAACCTCTTGTATGCAGTCATGTGGCCTCAAAGGCGTCTTACTGCACTACAAGCTGCGAGGTAACATGCGCAAAAGAGTAGACCTGAATCTAAAATAGTTCATGGCTCAGGCTAACTTTCCAAAGAGTAGAGTAGGAGTAGAGGATGAGTAGAGATGAGATGAACCTAGGGACCATATAATACTACTAATGTCTGTCTACTGACTACTGTAGTACGCAATTTGGACTAGTGATGATTTATGTTGTACTTAAACTGTTTTTTCAATCTTCCTTCCTGGTGAAAATGAGTAAAATAGGGGGAGGTGTACTTGCATCGAAAAAGGTGTAATTGTTTTGTATAGGTGCACTACCAGTACCAACCACCAGTGCCGGCGGGGCCAGCGGCGATGGCAATGCTGCCATTCAGGAGGCGGCAGGAGATGCAGCACCTACAGGAGCACCAGAGGGGGAGCCAGCATCAGCAGTGGGAAGTTATATTCATTACTTATTGGCATTACTATCTAGAAGGGGAACACTTCACTCACTGTACTGTGAGACTTATTAAGTATGAACTTGAAGTTGTACTTCACAATATACAATGGTTGAAGAAGAGACCCTTTACTTAGCATTACCAATGCATTACCAATATCATTACCAGCGTGAGTTGAGTAACCAATGGCCTCTTCTCTCAGACTCCAACTCAGCTGTGAAAGTTATAGATAAGACTAAAGTCACATCAAATGACCTTGATGGATGTGTTGAACAAAAAGGGAAAGAAGGGTGGAAGGATGGTCAAGATGTAATACGATTAGCAGAGAAGGATACTTTGGAAGCAGCATGCAGGTGTCTGATAGGAATAAGATGCATGGGTTGTTGAAGGATGGGTGGGCGACACAGTATGGGTGGATAGTGGATAGCAAGAATCATCATCGGTGTTTGTGTCAAACCCAAAGCCAAGGCAAGGAAGGAAGGAGTGGACGCTTGGGTGGTTGTTGGTGAAAGTGAAACCAGCTACGGTTTGTCAAGCGATACATATAACAAAAGAATGATAGACATTTACTTTTAATGGATGGATGCCTGGATGTATTCATAATAGGTGGAGATTGTCACTGGATGCAGACTAGAGTCTTACTTTGAAGATAATGTAAAAGAAACTGCGCCAGAGTAGCAAAGCAGAGGGTCATATTTATATAAAAATAGGATTTCATTTCAGAATACAGTTGATGACTCAGTTTACAAGCACATTATATATGTTATCAAGCACCTTTTTCTGACTCCAAGGACCACTTCCTACCTAGGTAAAAAAAAATTCCGATCGGGTCAGCTCAGCCAGCCTGCAAAGGGTGGGCTATCTGTTGGTTAAACAATCAATGAACAAAGTACCTTATGCATTAGCGGTTGGTGGTGGGAGTGCTGGCGGGCGGTGATGTGGGGGGAGTGGGAGGGGCAGGGGGGTAAGCTATGGATCATGAATGCAGTGCGCACAACAAAATTTGTTTTATTTATAGGTTTACTTACCAGTAATTGTCCGCAATCCATAGTTTGCTCCCCCCCACCCTGCCCCTCCCCACGTCACCGCCCACCTACCTCTGGCTGCTACTGGACTGATATGTCGTTCCATATAAGCATTGATCATTGGATCAGAAGTATATTATTTTTAATCTGCCTTTTTGTAGTCGCCAGGGCACAGTGAAAGTGAAATTGAGCAATTGCCCTTCATGTAATAGAGTATGACCAGTGGCACCCGTAATCGAAAAATATACAAGCTTCCCCACCTGCAGCTTAGTAAATAAAAGTAACAGGCGTCTGCATATTGACTTGTATGTTGGTCTTGGACGCAAGCTTAGATGACTGAGCTGGCTTGCCGGCTACAGCCTATACCAAGGTTATGTAAATTATAAACTAGTGATAAGAAAAAAACTGGTGTTCTTCTGTGTACTTGAGTCCATCCATAGTACTAGGGCAAGTATAATGCCGGAAAAAAAAACTCCCACAAATGTTAGAGGCCGGGGAAGTGGGAGGATAGATACTTACCACAAATGTTACGTACTGCGCTAGCTAGTGCTACTGTGCCACTATGTGTTGAATTAATTTTGTGTTACCGTTTTGCTAAGAGTTTGTTACAATTCTGTTTCTTTCTTTATAGATCTTCCTCCCCAAAAACCAATGAAGGAGTTGGCAGCCAGGGCCTGGCAACAGAAAGTGCAGGCCATCTGTGATGAATACCGCCGGCTGGTGGCTCAGGCAAAAGAGGAGGCGGCATCTACTGCTGCCTCTTCCATTGCCCCGGGCCCCAGCCAGGCCCCGCCTGTAGTAGTACGGCGCTGCAGTCAGTCAGCCGCCCACCGCCGCCCTTTTTCAACAACTGCTGCCCCCCACATGGATGCAAATGTAGGTGCCGGGCATTTCGCCAGAGAATTCTCCTCCGGATGGCACAGCTGGAGGACCAATTAAAGGAGCGAGTAAAGATCTTGGTGGACAAACACCTGAAAGCCTGCTGATTATAAATGGACCCTGTTAATTTGCCCCTTTTTTAGTATTCTTGTTGGTGGGTAGGAATTGAGTGTTTGGGGTTTATTTTTTGGACATTGGTCGGGGTTAGGGAGAGGGGTGGGTGAGGTGTGGGATAGTTTATTTTTGTTAATGAAATACATTTTATTTATACTTGCACAAATGTTAATGTTTAGTTGGGGGTTACGGTTTCACAAATGTATGTACGTCACAAGGTTTCCTTGCTAATGCAGGGCAGCAGCCAGTGTTGGATTTAAAAATGCTGCAAATGTTGTAACGGCAAACAGATAGATGCGGTTCCCCTCACTGAGTTAGATTTGTCCTACTAGTACTGCCTGGCGCTCCTCATACCTCCCAGCAAACTTATCTTACCTGTGATTGATGAAGATTAAGATCGGCACAGCAATGGCTGCATGGTTTCCCAAGAGAATGGAGAAGATGCCATGGTTGTGGTAGTAGACACTGGAACTAGCATTTGCAAACAAAAAAAAGAGACAATCACTTGCCTGAGAGAGACTGTGAGTAGTAGAAAAGTACAGTACAGAAGAAGACTGCCAAACAATATTGCAACTGCTAAAGTAAAAGCAAAAATAATGGTGGCGGGGACAACCTAGTAAAAGTTAAAGAGTAATTGTGTCGAAGGAGTGACTTAACAATTGTAATTCCTACGGTTTGACAAAGAAAAAAACAGTACACATGGACACAACAAAGGTAAAACAATCATTGAAGGCGATGATGATCCACTATCCATTAAATCTATAAAGGGAGAAAAAGGAAATGCATGCATGATGAAGATAAGTTGATGGTTAATGAGTAGTTCTTAACTACTACTACACAATTACACAGTACAGGGAAGTAGTATTATATGAAATTTGCCTTGCCTGTATGCCCTCCGAGAAACCCTAATTACCTGCTGTACCGGGCTGAAAGCTAGCAAATAAAATTAATAGTTGGAGCAATTAGCAAACAAAGTCAGTCTTAAAATGAATGAAGAGAAAAAAGGAATCAAATTATTTGAAAGACGACTGATGAATATGATACTAAAGTTACTGTATTATCCAGGTGCAATTGTGTAGTTGTATCTCGTCATTCATCTTGGTTCTCCCTTCCATGGACACTCTGCACATCATTCTTGGGTGCCACTGGCTGGCTGATGACTGGTAAGGTAAGTGTGAGTTGTTGCTCCAAGTATAATAGCACTGGGTAAAAGGCCGACCTGTAAGTGTTGATGGAAAAACAAAAGGGGAATTGAAAAATAAATGAATAAAAAACCCATCAATTACAGTGCAGTGCAAAAAGACAAGACTCTTGAGTGAGAAGACTTTCAGACGGAGGCGGCTTGGACACATGATGTCTACTCTATTATTTACCCAGCATTAATCTACAAGAACAGGACAGGAGCCAGCACAGAACAGGCCCATGGCACCGGGCCGTGACCCAAACTCTAATTACCTTATTTTTTGACAGAGCCAGACAAAAGGCATATACAGCAACCTAGCATTTTCCAAATCAAGTGAATAAATCAATGCGCCACTCATACCACTATTCGACTCCACCACTGCACAGACATGTAGCCTAGGTCTGCTGTGGTTCTTGATGAATGGTTGTGTTTACCTTTGATGTAAACAGCGTTTCATGAACTGGCATTAATCATCTCAGATCCAAATGACCGTGTAAATCATGGTGGGGTACTTGTACGGTTTGTCCAACAGACCAACACCAACTCAGTCTGTAGTGAGTGACTGATTAAGTCCAGACTGCACCTGCAGTAGTATAATTGGTTATTATTAAACATGGAAACATTGATCACTTGAGTCACTTACTTTGTTATTATTTTAACTACTAGTCTAGTTCGACTTCATGCACATTAGCTCAGATTCAGCAAGCATGCAACGCATGGCATCATTCATTAATCATATACCGGTCTTGCTCTTTCTTTGGCTATCAGATCAGAAATGCCGAGCCTTCTGAAAGTGATGAGGAGTTTACTTTAGCTTTGGATGCCTGCTCAATTTCTGACAGTGACAAGCATCCGGCACTGTGCAATCATTGAAAACAGCATCTTGCACAGTGCGAGCTGTAGTTTTCTGCAGCTCGAGGAGATTCTCGAGCAGCAGCTTTCTCAACGCGGACTGGTAGTTTCTCATCGCGAGCGGTCACGAGCATACACGACCACTCGCAATGAGAAACCTGACCTCCCCGCATTGAGAATCTCACCAGGAGGTTTATTTTCCACGCTCGCGATCGGTAACTTGATGTTGCTGATCGCGAACGAGGAAAAAATGTCGCCGGAATGTAATTTTGCTTGCCGTCGCCAACATGACCGTGAGCAAGCACAAAATAACCGCTGCTCTATGTGTGTTCGCACTGTGCTACGTGCAGTTCGCATTGTGCGAAGTTGCGCAAACTACGCAAGCTTAGCGTAGTGCTTCGCCCAGGGTTACCCAACATGTACTTTATACGACAGAAAAGAGGCACCAGCAGTTACACGTTTTCCGGCTCCAGTAATTCCCTGTAAACTGCCACAACATTTCATGGCACGAACCTAGCAGTTCCAGGATGGAATACCAGGATCCTGCCATGAATGAGGATGAAACAAAAGTAAACACATAATACATCTTCATACCCTAATAAAAACAAAAAAATACAACACAAAAGACTAATACCATAGTAAGCTAAAAACAATGTACCCCATATGGAATTGAAAATGTACTCCTGATGTGAGCAACAGAATAAGACAACTACCCAGGTCTTTCTCGAACCCGTCTGTTTCCCAAAGAATTAGGTGGTGTTTCTACCCAGGTCTTTTTCGAACCCGTCTGTTTCCCAAAGAATTAGGTGTTGTTTCTTCCAGGTTATTGCATCACAACATTCTCTACTAGCTCATGCAGAATCACTTCTTTGGGGATTGGATCTGGAACACTCCTCTTTCAGAATGGCTAACATTCCACACTCTGCCATCAGTAATTCTCACAACATTTTTCAACATGTCCTTAACCTCAAAGGGACCCAGATATTGACTTTACCTCTTTGCTCTCCAAGGTTTAACTTTTACCATCATCCCACTACTGACCCTATAATTACTTTTAGATCCCGGTTTTCAGATAAAAATTGTGTTTATTGGTTACATCAGTTTTCTTGATTCTTTCTTTAACCATCTCCATATCCACACTTGTAGAAGTGGACTCAACTAACCAAGCAGGATTGCTTTTTGTTCTGGGTAATCTACCCCTCATTTTTAAATGGGGAACAAACTGTCGTGTCATTGGTGATACTTCTATACAATCCAAACCGTCTTGAGCACTTGTTTCCCAGTTATCACTAGCTACACCTGAAATTTGTAAAGCTCTTTTGAGCACTCTGTTAAACCACTATCTTAATTCCCACTTGGATCATTAAGAGAAGTGGTGCAATGAGTGATGCCTACCCTCTGGAAATAACATTTCATTCACTTTGTTAGACAAGAATTGCACACCATTATCTGTGATGATACACACATGCAACCCTTCCTCACTGAACATATAGGATAACACATCTGTGTCCACTCTCTACAAAGGGTCGCCGTGGGAATACGTCAACCACCACTATATATTTGGTGTTAGGATCAATGGGTCCCATAATATCCATCACAAAGGTGTCCCATGGGTTTTTCGGAATGACATGCTCGAACATGTTGGGCCGTAATGTTTTTTAAAATGTGTCCGAATTGGCACAAGTGACAATTTCTGACTGTACATTCAATAAAAACGTCCTGACCACCAAGAACCTTTTTTTTTACAGATTGTTTGGTCCTCATAATACATCCATGTCCTACAAGCCCATGCATCACTATAGTGTGTCTCAGTCCAACAGGAGGTACAGCTCTATCTCCTATTAAATTAATATCATTAACAGACAACAGTAGATGATGAATTCCATCAGAAGCGACAGTCTGATTGCCATTACCTTGGCTAGAATTTTGTAATCTGTCTTCAATAGTGACAGCGGCCTATATGAACCACAAACTTTTGGCAGGCCAACCTTTGTTACTACAATTTTTCACTTCCAATAGGCCTTTATCTTTCAAAATTACCTCGGTCCATACCTTTTTTCCAATAGGCATGGTACCCTCATCAAGGCAATTTGAAAATTATACCACTCACCATGTATGTCCTCTTTGATAGGCAAAGGCATCCCGGACAAAAATTCAGCTGTGCCATTATCTTTCTCTGATACATACACACCTTATATAAGAAATCTTGAAGTCTCGTTGACATTCTGGCAAATCATTCCTTTGTGGTACGTAGGCGTACCAAAGGTTTACAATCACTTCTGATTTTGCACTGTTTCCCCATACAAAAGGCCCAACATTTTCCAACACCCAAACACAGGCTAAAGTATCTCTTTCAATGGTGGAATGTGTGTCCTCCATAGGGGACAGTGCTCTAGAAGCATACACTACAATAGATTCTCCACCCTTCTCTAGTTTCTGTGCCAAGACAGCACCTAAACTTTTAGAGGTAGAATCTGTAGAGACAATACAGGTTAGTTGAGGATCAAATCAACAACGCAGAGGCCGCAAAAATAGCTATATCATGCCATTGAACTCTTTCACATTCGACACCCCATATCAACATGATCTTGTTCTTAAGCAACTGTTTTATATTGTCTGTCCTGCAAGAAAAGTTTTGTATTGATGAATAAAATTCAGTTAGACCAAAAACTATCTTACATAATCATTGAAAACAGGAGAAGGAGCAGTGTTCATGACCTCAAGCAAATCTGGTTTAGGCTTTGTCTCCTACTCACATAAAACGTGCCCCAAACAAATAACGGATAAAACCGCTAATTTGAACTTTGAATATTGTCACATAACATTCTTAGAATCTTTTCGAAAGTACGATCATGGGCACTTTTGTATTTCCGGAAGAGTAAAACATGCTGGAAACAAGCAGCATTTTTACAGTGCCCAGAAAGGTTATGCATGATGCGCTGGAATACAGCAGCAGCAGGAAGATGCTCTAATGGCATCCTCTTTTACTGATAGCAGCTGAAAGGTGTGATAAAAGCAGTCAAACATTTGCAACTTTCAAGTAATCTGGTGGTAGGCGATAGACAATTCAGTGTTAGAAAAAAAACTGCTTTCCTCACCATAGCTAACATTCCTGAGATACACGGTAACGTCAATTGGCCAGTTAAAATATTGCTACTAAGGAGGCGCAAATCAATGCAAAGTCTAATATTTCCAATAGATCTAACAACTGCAATGGGTGGAACCCATTCAGATTATTCTATTTTTTCATTAATATCCTCCTCCACCAACTTTTAAAGTTCTTTTTCCACTTCCTCATGTACCATCATAGGAATGTTCCTAGCTTTATAAATTCTTGGACAGGCATTCTCTTTCAATATGATCTCATGTTCAAATTTGATAAATTTGGCAATTTTCTCTTTAAAAAACATTAGGGGCAGTTTTTTAACATTGCATCTATGGTACCTACCATTGTGATCCTCAATCACCATAAAGGGTACAGGACTATTCGTCAGGTTAAACTCCGCGGAATCAGGATGCAAGAATGGTCCACCTCCCGACCTCACCAACACGCATGACACATATACATATATACACACACCGAGTATTCGAGTGATCAGGTGAGGGAAGGATAGGAAGGGAACAGTGGGGAAAGGAACCTGAAATGACAAAACACATGTTTAGTATTAATCCACATATACACACTACACTCATATTCTCGCTAATGTCTTTTATGGACCTTGAGTAATCACCATGAGTCGTCTGACCTGTAAATCACCACATAAGGCTCTCTGTTCTTTCAATAATACATGGCTCTGATAAGGCCAACGGAAAAGCATTAAGGAAAATCTCTTTCCCAACTGTTTTCAAAAGCTCCCCCACAAGTCTTGAAAGAATATTCATAAAAAATGAACACAAGGAGAATCCTTCACAGAAACGTTCCTTCCCTTGTTAGTTCAAGGGAGAAATACACTACGGAGTTTGAATCTAATGTTCTTGGTTGATAGCCATACCTTGTCCCCCACCTTATACTGTGGCCCCTTGATTCGGTGGTGGTCCTCCCATTGTTTATATACCTGCTTGGCCTTCAGCAAATGTGTTCTTACTCCATGATGAACCCTCTGCAGTCGTTTTACCTGTTCCATTACCGATGGCTGGTTCTGGATGTCATCCGGTATATGGACAGGCAAGGTACTGGCATTGTAACAGAAATGGGTCTTGAAAGGAGAAACCCCTGTAGAGCAGCGCCAAGCATTGTTATAAGCCAGATTGGCCATCCACAATAGTTCCACCCTTGATTAGCCTATACATCTAACCAACCTATATACCTACCTATAATTCCTAACCTACCTATACATCTAACCAACCTATATTTCTACCTAACCTGTACTTCTACCTACCCTATATCTAACCAACCTCTCTTGTTCTTGGTTTCTCTCCCTGTCTCTCTCCAAGTCTCTCACCCTGGCTCTGCCCAAGTCTGGCTCTGCCCAAGTCTGGCTCTGCCCAAGTCTGGCTCCCCTTCACTCTCCTTAGTTCTGCCTCCCTCACTGTCCCTCTGCCTCCCTCGACCAAGTGGCCCATTGGAGTGCTCCAGGCATCTGCCAGGCCAAGGGCCTGCAGAGAGTTCTGTAGGTAGATGTTAACTGGTGATTTTCCAGTGCGGGTCAGCTCTAGCTAAATTTGGTTATTCAATGTCCATCTCTCACCAGCTCTGATTTTGTGCCAACTCTTTAATAAATCTCCCTGACTTTCTATACTCAAAATCAGCTTACAGTCCATTGACGCTTGACTTGATGGAGCAGAGTGTAGGATCTCTTACCTTGAGGCTGACACAGGTGCTACTAGCCGAAGTCAGCAATCTAGAAAAGCAGTTTCTGACCACTGCTGTGAAGAATGAGGACCTTGAAGAGCGCTCCAGATCCAAGAATGTCTGCATTATGGGCATTGCTGAATCGACAAATACAACGCAGATGGCAGCCTCTTTGGAATATTCAAAATCAGGGGGAGATAGAGGGAAAGTTGCTAAGGCTCACCCTCCACAGTTGAACAAGACATGAAAACCTCTGGACCAGAGGTTAAGAGCCTAGCTGTATTTATACAATGATATTCTCAACACTCACTGGGGTTTGAATAATTGTGTTTTTTTAGAAGAAAAAGATACAAATTCTTAGTGTCCCCTCACTCACCAGCGTTGCCCCCTGGTGACATGCTTCATCATTGGGGCCATCCCAGCCCTCTACAGACTGGGGCGTGCTACGACTTGCGAACTACGTAGGAGCACTTAAATTGGACTATGTGTGGTGAGAGAACTGTAATGTGGAGGCGTGGAATAGGTGCGAGTTAAAATACCTGCCTAGTAAGCTACAAATGATTTATTCTTACTCCTAGGGGCTAAAATTAAAAATGGGGTAGAAGAATAGGGTGCCTAAAGGACAATGGGTTTAGGTGTACCTATTGATTCCTATCTGTCAACATGTTTCGAGCGTCACCCAAGCTCTTCCTCAGGACTACACAGGGACCAGCCCTGTATTCGCCACTCCTAATACTGCTCAAGGGAGCTAATTTTAAAGAAAATAGATCAAATTAAATTGATGATGCAAAATTAAGCATGCATTAGTAACTACGTAAGGGAATAATCACGTGGTACATGTAACAGGGCCTAACTATGCCCCATGGACTCGGAGGGTCTGGTATCCCGTCTATTTGGTTTCAGGATACTAGTGGCCGGTTCACCTACTCTGCCGCCTCCGGACCTCTTTGGAATCCCTGTTACATCTCTTCTGTCGTAAAGATTTGAGGTGTCTTGTGGAATGAGCTTGTAGGTCACTTGTCCATGGTCCCTCTCAGGGGCACCTTCGCGGCCAATCATAGCCGGATTGCTCAACTTTCGTGACTGATACTGCTATGTGATCAGCTCATGAGAAGGAACCACTTCACCTGCAAGGTTCTGCAATTTTGCTCTTCTCTGACTTTACGGACGTACAGTGATATGGGATATGACGTACAGTGATATGGGATATGCCATATCCAGTGTGACTAAGGTAAGGATGGAACTTGATGGCAGGGTCCTAACCTTACAACATGCCCTGACATTCTCAAATGTGGCTCTACGTGATCTGCTTCTAGGGCCTCATCTGCATCAATGACTGGTCCTGCAGGAGGTGACTGTCCTGATGGAAGGAGGGAGGCCAACAGGGAGAAGACTGAACTTATCCTCTCCTCCCACTTCCAAGATGCCTGGGGCATCCCCTTTGTGGTAACTTCTTGTAGGGGACTGGTTGTGATGTTCCTACTCTCCCTATCTTGGGTATTCCTTGCTTTACATGTAACAGCACTTCCCTCCTGCTAATTTAAACAAACTGCTATTATGTTCTTTCCCTTAGACCTGCCTAGAAGCTATTTCTCACACTTTGTTGGCTTTTGTTTTGCTCTTGGGTTCTTGGCTTCAGCAAAGTAGCACTGCATGTTGAGGTTCTCAGTGTGGCTGTGTTAAGGTCTTGTCATGTCAGTTGATTCACTGTCATGTATGCTCTATGCTTATTAATGCATGATTCTTTGCCATCGGGATGTCACACACTACTTTGTTTATTTTCTGTTCCTCTTTCATTAGTGACTTGTCGGTGGCACACTCTTAAATGGCTCACTTGGAATATCAGAGATCCTAACGACCATCACCAAGCCAGCCACGTATTGACATACCTGGCCCACCACAAGATCAATGCGGGCTTCTTTCAAGAGACACACCTGGCACCCAAAGGCCCATCTTCCTTTGACCCAAAGTGATTCCTCAAAGCTGCTTCTCTTCATATACTAGTTCCCAGAGGAGTGTGTATTTTCGTACGTCCTGACAACCTTTAAACTTAATCAGATCAATGACAACCGCGTTTGAAGATTTGTTATTCTAGTGGCACCCTAGAAAAAGTCAAATTAGTACTGGTCAACACACCAAATATTGATGACCCTCAGCTTTTACTATATGTATTCTCCCAACTGCACACCTCTTGCATAGATGCCATGATATGGAGACTACCCTACATTTAGTGCTGCAGGCACAATGGGACTTTTCTGGTACCCACTGCAAATACCACACTCGGTCAGTGAAAGTACTCATAATACCATATATCTATATGGGTTGGCAGACCTGTGGCATTGGGCACATCGAGCAGTAAAAGACTGCACTTTCGATTTCGCACCACAAGTCATCCTCAAGACGTGATTATAGGCTGGCCATTCCAAAAATTGCCACTTCTGTATCAGCAGCCTGACACTCACCATTTGTGTCTCAACTTGCCCTCCCTTGTGCCAGGTTTTGCCGCCAATACTGGTGATTTCAGGCCTCCTCTGTTGGATAAAGGCACAAAAAGAAGGTCAGAGCATGAAGAACCAGCACCAGACGTTACAGCAAATCGGTGCACTGGGTCTGGAATGTGACCCACATACATCCCATAAAGGCGGTATACATACCACCACAGAGATAAACACAGATGACCCTGCACTCGAAAAACACACGTGAACTATTTGTGAATGCAATTGTACACCATAGTTTGCAGAGTTTACCCCTTTTAGACAGGATACTTCTAGAACTGCAGCCACTGTGCATACTGCATAGGTTGATCTCAGTTCACCTCTGAGTCTTCCAACAGGGTGTCCTATATATCGAGCCTTGATTTCGTGCAGAATTCCGTCACATCAAAACAATCATGATCTGCTTCATCTCTCACTTCTTCACAGAACAGACAAGGCAATAGTGTTGCAGGATTCATAATTGTGCATCTTACCACAGTATAATGATTTCCACACACTATCTCCCTCCTTTGCTGCTCCAGCAGCATACAGATAAGTGCCTTTGATGTTCTTGGCTCCCTTATCTTGCGACTTGTGTTCACAAATTCACGTGGTTTCATAATAATCCTCTCAACTCTCTCACCTGTTTGTTCATGTTTTCACAACTTGATTCTTTCCCTGTTGCATGACAGAGGGAACGTTCTAGTTTTCTACGCTGTCAGCTGCCAGGTTTATATGCATGGTGTGGACATCCAGTGTCACATGTCCCTCGGAGGTCTCAGGATCAGTTTGTTGCTCAAATGGTTTCCACCTATTGACATCCTCTGTTCCGACTTGCTATAATAGCACGGAAGATTGAGGGGGTCAATCGGGGGAAGGAAAGGATGGGAACAGCGGGGAGGGAGACCTGTGAGGAAGAAAGGGTAGTTATACCTGCCTATCAACATACCTATACATCTATCCAGCCACTGGCTGACTGACACAGACTGGCTGACTGACACAGACTGGCTGACTGACTGACACAGACTGGCTGACTGACAGGCTGGCTGACTGACTGGCTGGCTGAGACTGGCTGGCTGAGACTGGCTGACTGAGACTGGCTGACTGAGACTGGCTGACTGAGACTGGCTGACTGAGACTGGCTGACTGAGACTGGCTGACTGAGACTGGCTGACTGAGACTGGCTGACTGAGACTGGCTGACTGAGACTGGCTGACTGAGACTGGCTGACTGAGACTGGCTGACTGAGACTGGCTGGCTGAGACTGGCTGGCTGAGACTGGCTGGCTGAGACTGACTGGCTGACTGAGACTGACTGGCTGACTGAGACTGACTGGCTGACTGAGACTGACTGGCTGACTGAGACTGACTGGCTGACTGAGACTGACTGGCTGACTGAGACTGACTGGCTGACTGAGACTGACTGGCTGACTGAGACTGGCTGACTGAGACTGGCTGACTGAGACTGGCTGACTGAGACTGGCTGACTGAGACTGGCTGACTGAGACTGGCTGACTGAGACTGGCTGACTGAGACTGGCTGACTGAGACTGGCTGACTGAGACTGGCTGGCTGAGACTGGCTGGCTGACTGAGACTGACTGGCTGACTGAGACTGGCTGACTGAGACTGGCTGACTGAGACTGGCTGACTGAGACTGGCTGACTGAGACTGGCTGACTGAGACTGGCTGACTGAGACTGGCTGACTGAGACTGGCTGACTGAGACTGGCTGACTGAGACTGGCTGACTGAGACTGGCTGACTGAGACTGGCTGACTGAGACTGGCTGACTGAGACTGGCTGACTGAGACTGGCTGACTGAGACTGGCTGACTGAGACTGGCTGACTGAGACTGGCTGACTGAGACTGGCTGACTGAGACTGGCTGACTGAGACTGGCTGGCTGAGACTGGCTGGCTGAGACTGGCTGGCTGAGACTGGCTGGCTGAGACTGGCTGGCTGAGACTGGCTGGCTGAGACTGGCTGGCTGAGACTGGCTGGCTGAGACTGGCTGGCTGAGACTGGCTGACTGAGACTGGCTGACTGAGACTGGCTGACTGAGACTGGCTGACTGAGACTGGCTGACTGAGACTGGCTGGCTGAGACTGGCTGGCTGAGACTGGCTGGCTGAGACTGGCTGACTGAGACTGACTGGCTGACAGACTGACTGGCTGACAGACTGACTGGCTGACAGACTGACTGGCTGACTGAGACTGACTGGCTGACTGAGACTGACTGGCTGACTGAGACTGACTGGCTGACTGAGACTGACTGGCTGACTGAGACTGGCTGGCTGACTGAGACTGGCTGGCTGACTGAGACTGGCTGGCTGACTGAGACTGGCTGGCTGACTGAGACTGGCTGGCTGGCTGAGACTGGCTGGCTGGCTGAGACTGGCTGGCTGGCTGAGACTGGCTGGCTGGCTGAGACTGGCTGGCTGAGACTGGCTGGCTGAGACTGGCTGGCTGAGACTGGCTGGCTGAGACTGGCTGGCTGAGACTGGCTGGCTGACTGAGACTGGCTGGCTGACTGAGACTGGCTGGCTGACTGAGACTGGCTGGCTGGCTGAGACTGGCTGGCTGGCTGAGACTGGCTGGCTGGCTGAGACTGGCTGGCTGAGACTGGCTGGCTGAGACTGGCTGGCTGAGACTGGCTGGCTGAGACTGGCTGGCTGGCTGACTGAGACTGACTGGCTGACTGAGACTGACTGGCTGACTGAGACTGACTGGCTGACTGAGACTGACTGGCTGGCTGAGACTGGCTGGCTGAGACTGGCTGACTGAGACTGGCTGACTGAGACTGGCTGACTGAGACTGGCTGACTGAGACTGGCTGACTGAGACTGGCTGACTGAGACTGGCTGACTGAGACTGGCTGACTGAGACTGGCTGACTGAGACTGGCTGACTGACTGAGACTGACTGGCTGACTGAGACTGACTGGCTGACTGAGACTGGCTGGCTGAGACTGGCTGACTGAGACTGACTGAGACTGGCTGACTGGCTGACTGAGACTGGCTGACTGACTGGCTGAGACTGACTGGCTGAGACTGACTGGCTGAGACTGACTGACTGAGACTGACTGACTGAGACTGACTGACTGAGACTGGCTGACTGGCTGACTGAGACTGGCTGGCTGACTGACTGAGACTGACTGAGACTGACTGGCTGACTGAGACTGACTGGCTGAGACTGACTGGCTGACTGAGACGGACTGGCTGACTGAGACGGACTGGCTGACTGAGACTGACTGACTGGCTGACTGAGACTGACTGACTGGCTGACTGAGACTGGCTGACTGGCTGACTGAGACTGACTGACTGGCTGACTGAGACTGGCTGACTGGCTGACTGAGACTGGCTGACTGGCTGACTGAGACTGGCTGACTGAGACTGGCTGACTGAGACTGGCTGACTGAGACGGACTGGCTGAGACTGACTGGCTGAGACGGACTGGCTGAGACTGACTGGCTGAGACTGACTGGCTGAGACTGGCTGGCTGAGACTGGCTGACTGAGACTGGCTGACTGAGACTGGCTGACTGAGACTGGCTGACTGAGACTGGCTGACTGAGACTGGCTGACTGAGACTGACTGGCTGACTGAGACTGACTGGCTGACTGAGACTGACTGGCTGACTGAGACTGACTGGCTGACTGAGACTGACTGGCTGACTGAGACTGACTGGCTGACTGAGACTGACTGGCTGACTGAGACTGACTGGCTGACTGAGACTGACTGGCTGACTGAGACTGACTGGCTGACTGAGACTGACTGGCTGACTGAGACTGACTGGCTGACTGAGACTGGCTGGCTGACTGAGACTGACTGGCTGACTGAGACTGACTGGCTGACTGAGACTGGCTGGCTGAGACTGGCTGACTGAGACTGGCTGACTGAGACTGACTGGCTGACTGAGACTGACTGGCTGACTGAGACTGACTGAGACTGGCTGACTGGCTGACTGAGACTGACTGAGACTGGCTGACTGACTGAGACTGACTGAGACTGACTGGCTGACTGAGACTGGCTGGCTGGCTGAGACTGGCTGGCTGGCTGAGACTGGCTGGCTGAGACTGGCTGGCTGACTGAGACTGACTGGCTGACTGAGACTGACTGAGACTGACTGGCTGACTGAGACTGACTGGCTGACTGAGACTGACTGGCTGACTGAGACTGACTGGCTGACTGACTGAGACTGACTGGCTGACTGAGACTGACTGGCTGACTGAGACTGACTGGCTGACTGAGACTGACTGGCTGACTGAGACTGACTGGCTGACAGACTGGCTGGCTGACAGGCTGGCTGGCTGAGACTGGCTGGCTGGCTGAGACTGGCTGGCTGGCTGAGACTGGCTGGCTGGCTGAGACTGGCTGGCTGGCTGAGACTGGCTGGCTGAGACTGGCTGGCTGAGACTGGCTGGCTGAGACTGGCTGGCTGAGACTGGCTGGCTGAGACTGGCTGGCTGAGACTGGCTGGCTGAGACTGGCTGACTGAGACTGACTGGCTGACTGAGACTGACTGGCTGACTGAGACTGACTGGCTGACTGAGACTGACTGGCTGACTGAGACTGACTGGCTGACTGAGACTGGCTGGCTGAGACTGGCTGACTGAGACTGACTGACTGGCTGACTGACTGGCTGACTGGCTGACTGACTGGCTGACTGAGACTGACTGGCTGACTGAGACTGACTGGCTGACTGAGACTGACTGGCTGACTGAGACTGACTGGCTGACTGAGACTGACTGGCTGACTGAGACTGACTGGCTGACTGAGACTGACTGGCTGACTGAGACTGGCTGGCTGAGACTGGCTGGCTGAGACTGGCTGACTGAGACTGGCTGACTGAGACTGACTGACTGAGACTGGCTGACTGAGACTGGCTGACTGAGACTGACTGAGACTGACTGAGACTGACTGAGACTGACTGAGACTGACTGAGACTGACTGAGACTGACTGAGACTGACTGAGACTGACTGAGACTGACTGAGACTGACTGAGACTGACTGGCTGAGACTGACTGGCTGAGACTGACTGGCTGAGACTGACTGGCTGAGACTGACTGGCTGAGACTGACTGGCTGAGACTGACTGGCTGAGACTGACTGGCTGAGACTGACTGACTGAGACTGACTGACTGAGACTGACTGACTGAGACTGACTGACTGAGACTGACTGACTGAGACTGACTGACTGAGACTGACTGACTGACTGACTGAGACTGACTGACTGACTGGCTGAGACTGACTGGCTGACTGGCTGAGACTGACTGGCTGGCTGACTGAGACTGGCTGACTGACTGAGACTGGCTGACTGAGACTGGCTGACTGAGACTGGCTGACTGAGACTGGCTGACTGAGACTGGCTGACTGAGACTGACTGGCTGACTGAGACTGGCTGACTGACTGAGACTGGCTGACTGACAGACTGACAGACTGACAGAGACTGACTGGCTGACTGAGACTGACTGGCTGACTGAGACTGACTGGCTGACTGAGACTGACTGGCTGACTGAGACTGACTGGCTGACTGAGACTGACTGGCTGAGACTGACTGGCTGACTGAGACTGACTGGCTGACTGAGACTGACTGGCTGACTGAGACTGACTGGCTGACTGAGACTGACTGGCTGACTGAGACTGACTGGCTGACTGAGACTGACTGGCTGACTGAGACTGACTGGCTGACTGAGACTGACTGACTGGCTGACTGGCTGACTGACTGGCTGACTGACTGGCTGACTGAGACTGACTGGCTGACTGAGACTGACTGACTGGCTGACTGGCTGACTGACTGGCTGACTGGCTGGCTGACTGAGACTGACTGACTGGCTGAGACTGACAGTCAGTCTCAGTCAGTCTGTCAGTCATTCAGTCTCAGTCAGTCTGTCAGTCATTCAGTCTCAGTCAGTCTGTCAGTCATTCAGTCTCAGTCAGTCTGTCAGTCATTCAGTCTCAGTCAGTCTGTCAGTCATTCAGTCTCAGTCAGTCTGTCAGTCATTCAGTCTGTCAGTCATTCAGTCTGTCAGTCATTCAGTCTCAGTCAGTCTGTCAGTCTCAGTCAGTCTGTCAGTCATTCAGTCTCAGTCAGTCTGTCAGTCATTCAGTCATTCAGTGTCAGTCATTCAGTCTCGGACAGACAGGACAGACAGGACAGACAGGACAGGACAGACAGGACAGGACAGACAGGACAGACAGGACAGACAGGACAGGACAGACAGGACAGAGACAGGACAGAGACAGGACAGAGACAGGACAGAGACAGGACAGAGACAGAGACAGGACAGAGACAGGACAGAGACAGGACAGACAGACAGGACAGACAGGACAGACAGGACAGACAGACAGAGACAGGACAGACAGACAGAGACAGGACAGACAGACAGAGACAGGACAGACAGGACAGACAGGACAGACAGGACAGACAGGACAGACAGACACAGACAGGACAGACAGACAGGACAGACACAGGACAGACACAGGACAGACACAGGACAGACACAGGACAGACACAGGACAGACACAGGACAGACAGGACAGACACAGGACAGACACAGGACAGACACAGGACAGACACAGGACAGACACGACAGACACAGGACAGACAGGACAGACAGGACAGACAGGACAGACAGGACAGACAGGACAGACACAGGACAGACAGGACAGACACAGACACAGGACACAGACAGGACAGACAGACAGGACAGACACAGAACACAGACAGGACAGACAGACAGGACAGACACAGACACAGACACAAGACAGACAGGACAGACAGGACAGACAGACAGGACAGACAGGACAGACAGACAGGACAGACAGGACAGACAGGACAGACAGACAGGACAGACAGACAGGACAGACAGGACAGACACAGGACAGACACAGGACAGACAGGACAGACAGGACAGACACAGGACAGACACGACAGACACAGGACAGACAGGACAGGACAGACACAGAACACAGACAGGACAGACAGGACAGACACAGACACAGACAGGACAGACAGGACAGACAGGACAGACAGGACAGACAGGACAGACAGGACAGACAGACAGAGACAGGACAGACAGACAGGACAGACAGGACAGACAGACAGGACAGACAGGACAGACACAGGACAGACACAGGACAGACACAGGACAGACACAGGACAGACACGACAGACACAGGACAGACAGGACAGACAGGACAGACAGGACAGACACAGGACAGACAGGACAGACACAGGACACAGACAGGACAGACAGACAGGACAGACAGACAGGACAGACAGGACAGACAGGACAGACAGGACAGACAGGACAGACAGGACAGACAGACACACAGGACAGACACAGGACAGACACGACAGACAGGACAGACAGGACAGACAGGACAGACAGGACAGACAGGACGGACTGGCCTCTCCCTGACTGGCCTCTCCCTGACTGGCCTCTCCCTGACTGGCCTCTCCCTGACTGGCCTCTCCCTGACTGGCCTCTCCCTGACTGGCCTCTCCCTGACTGGCCTCTCCCTGACTGGCCTCTCCCTGACTGGCCTCTCCCTGACTGGCCTCTCCCTGACTGGCCTCTCCCTGACTGGCCTCTCCCTGACTGGCCTCTCCCTGACTGGCCTCTCCCTGACTGGCCTCTCCCTGACTGGCCTCTCCCTGACTGGCCTCTCCCTGACTGGCCTCTCCCTGACTGGCCTCTCCCTGACTGGCCTCTCCCTGACTGGCCTCTCCCTGACTGGCCTCTCCCTGACTGGCCTCTCCCTGACTGGCCTCTCCCTGACCTGCCTCTCCCTGACCTGCCTCTCCCTGACCTGCCTCGCCCTGACCTGCCTCTCCCTGCCTCTGCCTCTCCCTGCCTCTGCCTCTGCCTCGCTCTGCCTCGCTCTGCCTCGCTCTGCCTCGCTCTGGCTCCGCCTCGCTCTGGCTCTGGCTCTGCCTCGCTCTGGCTCCGCCTCGCTCTGGCTCTGGCTCTGCCTCGCTCTGGCTCCGCCTCGCTCTGGCTCTGGCTCCGCCTCGCTCTGGCTCTGGCTCCGCCTCGCTCTGGCTCTGGCTCTGCCTCGCTCTGGCTCCGCCTCGCTCTGGCTCTGGCTCTGCCTCGCTCTGGCTCCGCCTCGCTCTGGCTCCGCCTCGCTCTGGCTCTGGCTCCGCCTCGCTCTGGCTCTGGCTCCGCCTCGCTCTGGCTCTGGCTCCGCCTCGCTCTGGCTCTGGCTCCGCCTCGCTCTGGCTCCGCCTCGCTCTGGCTCCGCCTCGCTCTGGCTCTGGCTCCGCCTCGCTCTGGCTCTGCCTCGCTCTGGCTCTGCCTCGCTCTGGCTCTGCCTCGCTCTGGCTCTGCCTCGCTCTGGCTCTGCCTCTCCCCGCTCTGCCTCTCCTCGCTCTGCCTCTCCTCGCTCTGCCTCTCCTCGCTCTGCCTCTCCTCGCTCTGCCTCTCCTCGCTCTGCCTCTCCTCGCTCTGCCTCTCCTCGCTCTGCCTCTCCTCGCTCTGCCTCTCCTCGCTCTGCCTCTCCTCGCTCTGCCTCTCCTCGCTCTGCCTCTCCTCGCTCTGCCTCTCCTCGCTCTGCCTCTCTTAACAATGCAAAGTGCAAGCAATATTTTTAAAGAGCAATTGCCCTACTTGCAAAGGCTTCTTCCGTTTCTTTTCTGAAGCCTCTTGTAAAATCTACATAGGACTGTAAATAAATTGTTACAATATATAACCACATTCACATAAAAGTACACTAACTTTAGTTAAAAAATAACATATTACACACTAACTGTTTACCTTTCTATTAGCTTGCTGGTCCATGTTTTTCACTCCACTCAGCGAAGTAAGGCATCAGAAAAATAAATATTCTTTGACAGGTCCCTAAATTGCAAGCAGTTAGTAACAAACAGTACAAAAGAGATGCCAAGCATAGTAAAATACTCAAAAAATAGCACAAGTGTTTTTTTGTACAAATATATAGAATACACTGAAATGAACACATCAAGTAGAGGTTAAAAATATCGAAGCATACCTTTCTGCTCGCATGCTATCCTTTCTTCCTAGCTGTAAAGAAACAGGTAAACATACAAAACAAAGAAACTACATCAATTAGAGAACATCAATATCAAAGCATACCTTTCTGGTTGCATGCTGTCCTCTTGTCACCTCCTTACGAAAGACTGGACATACACAATGGAATGTGATGAAATACATAAAATAGAAGCAACATTAAAGCATACCTTTCTGGTCGCATGCTGTCCAGTCTTCTCAACTCCGTACAAAGAGGTGCACATATACAATACAGAGATCTAAAATAGTCAATACATTACAGTAAACAAAGTACAGCCAACGTTCAAAACCAAAACTTATCTTCCTCTTCCCTTGTTGCTATGTCTACACTATCAAAATTGTTAGTTGCAATGGGATTCTATTTTTGCAATACATTAAATAAAAAATTTACCTTTCACTTCACTCGCCGCTACATCTTTTCCGGTCAGTTCTTTGGGGTGGCTTATTAGGACAATGCCTATATCCGCATGTACCATAAATAACACGGACGTATTAATAAACAGTACACAGCAGATTCGTAATATGCTACAATATACACTAATAAATACTTGCATCCAAATTAGAATACACAATATAACGCTTACGGCTTTCTCTTCTTCACTTACACAGATACATTGAGGCATTTTCAATAAAAAACAGTTATTTTTCGACAATTACAAGCACATAAGTAACTAACATAAAATAAAACATTAGTTACGTAGTAACAATAGGAGTGTAGGAGAAGTATTTGCTACACAGTAACAGACAGGAGGGGGGCAAGGTGAATACTAGCAATCAATAACCAAGTATTCTCAACATACTTAGTGAATTTCACATGCTTATTCTTATACACTACACACAACATATGCAAACTATAGTAACATACACTATCAATAAATAGCAAATAATCTTTTACGTTATTAACATATGTAATCAATAGAGCTACCATTATGGAACAAACCTTACTTTTAAATTTTGCTCGCTATTCAGTCTTTCAGCGACAATCTGTGGAATAAAGCATCAGAAAAATATCAGCATTAACAGTTACGCTAAATTACAACCGCCTATTAACAAACCCTACACAGCAGATTCTAACCAACCTATATATCTACCTATACATCTAACCAACCTATATACCTACCTATACATGCATCATACTTTACAAAACACACAGAAATAACAAACATTAGCATCTCTTTGCATATGATAGTATTAAAGTACGTGCCCGGTGCTATAAGTGTTCACCGAGATTGTGGACACAATTATATTATATTAATATATTAAATGTAAAAAAAACGTTGCAGCACAAAAACTCAATAGCGACATTATAAAGAACAAAATACATAGCATTGCCTACTCATAACACACTAAACATACCTAATACATCCTTTACAACGCATACATGTAGCACTTAAACTTAGCATCCAGTTACTACATTATAAAGTTCTAGCCTAAATCAGCATTCCTACTGCCACATTTTACAATGCACACACAGTAATTCAATTCTACAAACTTATCATGCTTATCGTTTGCCTAGGTAGTCCTAACATCCTTCCAGTTACCATTCATAACAATGTGTCTTCTTGCTCAATACTCCGGTCTCAACAATTATCGTCAATTCCTTTAACCAGCTACAGTGGATAGTTACTCTTTGTGTAAAATACACTGTTCTATAAAACCCCATAGCAAACATCTAATCAAATGATTATAGTAATAAGCTTCACAAGTAGCAGTGCATTACCTAATATATACAAATCAACACAACTCAGTCTAGTATTACATGCAATATTCTTAGTTCATCTGAACGGTACTTGGTGCACAGTAGCAGCTGTTAGTAAGAGTAGCTGCTGAGCAGTAAGGTAGGGAGAAACATGATCAGGATAGGAGGTAATCTATATCTTTTAAAGAATTACAGGTAAGTAAATATAAATAAACGCAACAAATTATGTTGCATGCATGGGATTGGAGGATGCAGTGCACGTAATAAAATTCATTTTTATTTATTTATATTTTTACTTACTGGTCATCCTCCATAATCCATACATTACTATCCCCCACCTTGCTCTTTTTTCTTCCCACATCACTACTCAGCAGCTAATCCCACCACCAATCACTACTATTTGTAAACTATATTTGTTACACATTCACACTACATTATAAGAAATACACTCAGCTGTGTGTTAAAAGTTACAAAGTATTGTATATTAAAGTATCACGCAAAAAAAGCATTGCAGTGTTTCTCAAAAACACACATATGCGTAACGAATTGTTTAGCACATATAAATATCTTCACATGTAACAATATTTATACAGATACACATTTTTCGTCTCCCCAGCCCCAAGATATTTTGCATTGTAAAAACATACTTTCTAAGCTGCATATTCATACTTTGTAGAAACCAAAACAGTATAGCTTCTACCCTTATAAATCACTAAAAAACAGTGATAGCCATATTAACAGGTACAAATTAAAATAACGTTGCAGTAAACCAAACATACCAAAAGCCTCGTAGGACGCATGCAAGTAACATTCATTCTAACAGCAGGTTATTTCTTCATCCCTTTTGCCACACAATATAATGCAAACACAAAGCAAGTATATTTTAGCAATTCTATTTTACAAACCTATTACTGTTTAATTTGCAACTCTGGTCATCCTGTCTGCTACCAACCATTATAGGATCAACTTCCACCTCATTCCTCCTTTTTTCAACAATTTATGCCACTCCCCTAAACAATTCTCTATACCTTACTTCCGCTTTATCCAAAACACACTGCTTTATAACACCTTTTGGAAAACACCAGATATGCTCACAGTACTAATTAACCTTTACACCAAAACACACTACCTTTATACCAACACAGAATAATACTAACAATTGTATAAACAATCCTATTTGTCTTCTACTAAATGCTTCTACACTAAAGGATTCATACAGTACAAGTAAAGCAATACATTACACTACTAATTACCTTACCAATACTCTGCACACTCGTTATTCTCTAATTATTGTACTACATAGATTCAAATAACTTTTTGAAGAATATTTTAGTAATTCAGTCAAAATACAATCGTTCTGCTTTTAACATTTTAACACCTATATGTATTGTGCATGCAAAATACATATAGGTGAATTCAGGATACTCACATTAAATACCAACACATACTAAAAAATTTACCATACAAAAACACTAATTACATTTTTCAGAAAATCTAATTAGAAATCAATATATCTAATTAAATAGAAACCCTCCTACCTTTTTCTTCATACACTGTTTTCTTCTCTCGTCTGTTTTCGCAGGGGGGGCTACATTTAATACTGTAAATAACACTGCATTAATAACTACTATAACAATTACAGCCATTCTTAAAAACAATGCAAAGTGCAAGCTATATTTTTAAAGATCAATTATCCTACTTGCAATGGCTTCTTCAGTTGCTTTTCTGAAACCTCTTGTAAAATCTACATAGTACTGTAAATAAATTGTTACAATAATATGTAACCACATTCACATAAAAATACACTAACTTTAGTTAAAAACGAACATATTACACACTAGCTATTTACCTTTCTATTAGCTTGCTGCTCCATGTTTCCCTCCACTCAGCGAAGTAATGCATCAGAAAAATAAATAATCTTTGACAGGTCCCTAAATTGCAAGCAGTTAGTAACAAACAGTACAAAAGAGATGCCAAGCATAGTAAAATACTCTAGCACATAATAGTTTTTTTTGTAAAAATATATATATTACACTGAAACTAACACATCAAGTGGAGGTAACATTAAATATCGAAACATACCTTTCTGCTCGCATGCTATCCTTTCTTCCTAGCTGTAAAGAAACAGGTAAATCTATACAAAACAAAAACAAAGTACATCAATTAGAGAACATTCAATATCAATACCACCTTTCTGGTTGCATGCTGTCCTCGTCACCTCCTTACGAAAGACTTGACATACATAGAATGTGATGAAATACATAAAATAGAAGCAACATTAAATATTAAAGCGTACCTTTCTGGTCGCATGCTGTCCAGTCTTCTCAACTCTGTACAATTAGGTGCACATATACAATACAGAGATATAAAATAATCAATACAGTAAACACAAAGTACAGCCAACGTTCAAAACCAAAACTTACCTTCCTCTTCTCTTGTTGCTACGTCTACACTATCAAAATTGTTAGTTGCAATGGGATTCTATTTTCGCAATACATTAATAAAAAATTACCTTTCACTACACACGCTGCTACATCTTTTCAGGTCAGGTCTTTGGGGTGGTTTATTAGGTCAATGTATATATCTGCATGTACCATAAATAACAGACCTATTAATAAAAAGTACACACCAGATTCAAAATATGCTACAATATACACTAATACTTGCATCCAAATTAAAATACACATTATAACGCTTACAGCTTTCTCTTCACTTCAACAGATACATTGAGGCTTTTTCAATAAAAACAGTTACTTTTTAATTGTCGAAAAATAACTAACAAAAAATAATACATTAGTTACGTAGTAACAATAGAGGACTGTAGGAGAAGTATTTGCTACACAGTAAGACAGGAGGGGGGCAAGGTGAACAATAGCAATCAATAACAAAGTATTCTCAACATACTTATAGTGAATTTCACATGCTTATTCCTATACACTGCACAACATATGCAAACTATAGTAACATACACTATCAATAAATAGCAAATAATCTTTTACGTTATTAACATATATAATCAAAACAAATAATGCACATCAATAGAGCTATTATAGAACAAACCTTACTTTTAAATTTGCTTCCTATTCAGTCTTTTCAGCTACTATCTGTGAAGTAAAGCATCAGAAAAATATCAGCATTAACAGTTATGCTAAATTACAACCGCCTATTATCAAACACTACACAGCAGAGTCGCAACACACTAAAATACTACATAAGTAAATAGTTAAATCTATGTTTTCTCTAGCAATAATTTTTAGAATATGAAAAACAGTTAACACAAAAAGTTATAACAAAAGAAAAGAAAACTTACGCTGCGCCTTCTTTCTTGTGTCCGGGTACTGAGGTGCCGCATCACAAAATTAGCGTAAACATTGGAAATCCATGTACACTACACGTGCGCATCATTAAACAGCAGATTCGCAACATACAAATATATGCACTATTAATAAATAAGTGCAAACAACTTCTAAACAATAACATTTACTTTTTAAACACAAAGTAATGCAAAACTAGAATACACGATTACCTTACTACTTACATTGCTGCTCCATCTTTTCCTGTTCACTCAGTAAGGTGAGGTTTCACAAAATAGCATAAACATTAGCACGTACCGTAAAGTACACAAACGCATTTACAAACAATACGTAGTACATTTGCAACAAACTAAAATACACATTTTTAATAAATATTAACATAAGATTTTTCAAACAATTACATTTACAATACAAACATAGGTAAGAAAGTAATAGACATAATATTTATTTATTTACCTTTTACTTACCTAGCGACGCAGTCTTATGGTGTTTAATTCATAGGCTAGGGCATCACAAACATAGCATGTTATTATAATAACGTAAATACACGGATAATCCCAAACACAACAAAACAGATTTGCACCATAATATAATATATTAATAAATACTTGCAAAAACATGATCTTTTAGCTAATACGAAAACAGATAACACAAAGGGGTCGATTCTGATCATGGAAATAAACTGTCCGTACGATTCGTATCCGGAGCCCTCTACGTATGAATCGTAAACATGCTGTACAACCAAACGAGTACGATCCGGACCGGGGTATGAGGACGCAATTTCTATGGTCCACATCCGGTAAGGGCGATTCGTACGACAAGCACACAATCATACACACCGTACGGTTCGTACACCCCATGATCGCAGGGGTACACACCATACCCCCGCAATCTTGAGTGTACGGACCGTACCCCGGGGGGGGCGTTCCCTACCTGTTTCGAGGCGAACTCTGCTTCTCCGGATGTTTTTGGCTCCCGTAGAAAAAGCATCTTACGGTGCGTACGCGACACAAATCGTACTTGCTAGGTCGGAAAAAACAGCTATTGCAACACAAGTATTTACTTTCCGAAAAAATAAACACAAAGTAATGCAAAAATAGAATACAATATTACATTATTACTTACCTTACTGTTCCGTCTTCTGACGTCCACTCAGAAAAGATTCACAAAATAGCATAAACATTAGCAGGTACCGTCAAGTACAAACTCATTAACAAACATACATAGCACATTCAAAACAAAATAAATAAACCATTTATTATAGTTTCAAATATTTTTTCAAACAACAACATTTACAATACAACCTAGTTAAAAAAAAGTAATCTACATAACATTTTTTTAACTTTTACTTCCCTAAGGGTGCAATCCATGTTATAGGGCATCACAAACATAGCATAACATTTTGTTAATGTAAATTATACACATGTAATCCCAAAAACAAAACAGATTCGCAACATTGAGTGCGGGGAGATGGCGGCCGGACGCTAAGCCGGTAGTGAGCTTTTTGCGTCTCTCTCTCTCCCGATGAGGCTGAAAACGCCATAGGATGAAGGCGCTACAAAACGAAGATCGCTCTAAGTTAAATAAATAACTTGAGTAAACTTCTTTTCAAAAAAAAAAAAAAAGCTGGAATCCAACCGCGCTGCAGGCGGCTCTCCTGAAGATTTCGGAGCGAGCTGAGTTTGCCTTCTCTGTTTCTCTCAGCCCGTGAGCCGAAAAAGGATAGCGGTGACTATCTGCCCCTAGCGTGTTGCGGAATGGGGTTGGGAGACCAGACTTGGCTGCCTTGGCGTGCTCAGCAAGTCCCACATTCCGGAAGAAGAGAGGAGTCGGAGCAGCGAGATTTCCGTGGCAGCAACAATTCTACACACAGTTTGCAGATCAGCTGGTGGGTGGCGGCTTCAGAGGCACAACGTAGCTGCAGGAAGGAGGTGAGTCGAATCTCCGTGTTTCTTCAGGAGAGGGCAGGGGAGGTCACACGAGGAAGCTGTGCTTCTAATCCAGGCAATCTCGGCGGTTTTTCCGAAACACCTGAAAGATTTAAAGCACTTGAAGCATACGAGGTTCCAGACCCTCTTGCCCACAACTTGACTCACCAGGCTTCTCCCATTGGACTCCATAATTTAAACTAAAAGCAAAAGTGTGACGCCTTAAAAGACCCCCCGGATGCAGGACTTATCGCATCACTCTTTACACTGTCGCATATAAAAGCGCTAGAACCCCGGTCACCTCAGCTAACCCTGTTAGATTTAAAGAGAAACTCAACAGAGAGGTTTCCCACAATAAAAGTGGAGGGGTCAAGTCGTCAGACTCTTGGTAAGGCAGCTTCCTCCCCAGCAGTTAGCGTAAACATAGAGGCTCTCACAGGGGTGGTAGTAACAAATCAAGAGAAAGGACTACAGGTAGAGCAGTTTTTTTCCTGGAGAAGGTGAGGAAAATCCCCAAAATAAAGCTCACCAAAGTGCCACTGCGTCAAGTAAAAAAGACGCGGGTTTGGGCTCACTTTTGATTAATCTCGATGGTAAAGGAAGATCCTCTTATTGCCTAAGGAATAGGCAATTTCTTAAAACAAGTCTCCCATCCGTCACCACACAGCCAGTTGTCCCTAAGGTCACTAAAAGGATTACCCGTAAAGCCTTAAAACTCCAAGTAAATAAAGCTAACAAAAAAGGACAACTAGGGGAAAACCTCGAAACTGGTTAACAGGTTAAAGCCCCTAAAATAAAAATCACCCCGTCATAAAGATCCTACTTCAAATTGCCGAGTCGGGGTAGGAGCATGGAAATAGGCAAGGAGCAAGAAGAGGCGGTAGCTTCTAGACTCGAGATGGAAGACTGTCCAGTCACCGCTTCAGTTGACACAATAATATCCGGCTCAGAAACAGACAGCAGAGCAGACGCCGGTCCTAATCAGGTTCCGGTCTCCTCTCAAAATCAGGTTCTCAGTCGAGAGCATAGCCCGGCTGCCAGTTTAGTGCCTAGTCCTACCCAGAGCCCGCTCCAATTCCTGATACAGAGCTCTATTGGAAATCTCTAAGAACCTACCTGAAACTCCTATGGAGAGTCAGATTACCAACCCAGAAACCCTACAGGTTAAACCTCAAAGCAGTACGGACGCTCTTCTAGAAAAGATGGAAGAGATAAGATCAAGATTCGAAATCTCTGAAGGTAACCAGAACAAGATACATGAAAAATTCGAGATGCTTGATGTAAAGCCTAGTGCCCAGGGTGAGAGAGTCACCGCAGTAGAAGAAGTGGTGGAAGGGCTAAACAAAAAAGTAGAAACAACCCAAAAGGAAATTAGAACATTAAAAGCCAAAGATAAAAGCATTGAAGAAAAGCTGGAGGCTTTAGAAAATCAATCTCGAAGATGTAATCTTAGACTCCTCAATGTTCCTGAAGGGCGAGAAGGTTCAGATATAAAAAACTTTATAGTGACATTACTAGAAGAACATTTCTCATGGAGCAAATCATTGGGTCTTGGGATGACATCCAACTGGTGCATCGGGATCCTTTTGGAAAATCTAAAGAAGGAATCCAAGGAAAATCTTAATAAATTTTAAGACCTATTCACTTAAGGAAAGACTCGAGCGAGGCACTGAAAAGGGCGATTTTAGCAAGGATGACTGGTCTTTTAAAATCCGATCAGACATTGCCAAAGCAACGCAGGACAGGCAGTGGGAGCTCGGGCAGTTGATGCCAGAATTAAAATCTTTAGGCGCAACTGTTCAAATGAAATTCCCAGCTTCCCTTAGAATAATGTGGAGAAATAAAATGTCTAACTTTAGAGATCCGAAAGAAGTGGAAACTTTCCTCGGTCAAATGCGCGACCAGATAAAAATTCAGTGGTTGACACAAACATAAATCACAAAACATTAAAATATCCTTTTGGAACTGAATGAGTTGTAGCACACTTCAAGACAAACATAAATAGAGGCAAAGAGCTCAAAAGGGGCCAGAAAGGGAGGCTTCCCCAAGGAGGGTGGGTGTGTTTTCGCACTTTAGTTTTGTTTCTTTTCATGATCACTTTTCCAATGTACTTTTTCAAAAAAAAAGAAAGGAGGGGAAAAAAATCGGTGAAAATGCACAGGGGTTGGGAGCAAGATAGGGTAAAAATTAAAATTGTCCTCCACAAAAAATTAGATACATAATGAAGGAGAAATTCAGGGGGTGGCAAAACAGGAAAAAGAAATGAGTCTGACAATGAAACATGTAAAGATAACATCCTGGAATATGAATGGACTACGTACTAAAAGTAGAAGGAAGATTTTTGAATATCTAAAAACAATTGATAGTGAAATAATATTACAGGAAACGCACCTACTAAAAAACGAATGGGAGAATATAGTGAAAAACTTGAACTGGGTGGACACGTATATATGCACTAACCAAGAAGGTGTCCTAAAAGGAGTCGCTATTCTATTCAAGAAATCTCTGAAAGCGAGGGTAGAATCGGCAGAATCAGATCCTAAAGGAAGGTGGGCAATAGTTCATATTTGACTGCTCAACCAAACTCTCTAGGTGGTGGGCTATTATGGCCCAAACGTGGATGACCCGTCCCCCCTACATAATTTATATACTCATCTGATTTCGGTATTAGGTCCCCTTCTTATAGGAGGGGATTTTAATATTATTCCTGACCCGAAAGTGGATCGGTATCCGAGGGGGAAACAAACTAATTTGCCGAGAATGGCTGCGAATTTATAAAAGGGATTTGAACTTAATTGATATCTGGAAAAAGAAGGGAGACAAGCAAGAGAGCTATTCTTTTAAGAACAAGAAACAAGGGATACAGTCCAGGATAGATTTCTTTTTAATAGATGAAGGACTGCTAGAAAAGATTTTAAAAAGTGGTTAATCTCCCAGCTCACCTCAGACCACTCTGCGGTACAAATGACAATCTTATAAAAGATGTAACGAACCCCCGTAGATGGACGATGGATAGTAAAATTTTGCTAAATCCCGAGATTATTAATCAACTCACGCAGGAAACGAAAATTTTATTTGAAATCAATAATGAGGGAGCCCCAATCCAAATAGTATGGGACACATATAAATCGGTAATTAGGGGAACGATCCTAAGTCTTACTTCTCATAAATTGAAAGAGCTTAAAAATGAGATTCAAGGGATAGAAGATAATATAACATCAATAGACCAACAAATTCTTACAGATCCGAGAGGGTCTGAATTAGAAATAGAAAGAGTAAAGCAAAATAACAAACTTTCAGAAATCTTAGAAGACAAAATCAAAGAGGTGGGACTGCAGTAAATTGGCCCATTATGAATATGGGGAGGGCTGTGGAAAATGACTGGCCTGGAAGATGAAAACAGACAGGTCTAGAAATAAAATCGCTTCTATAGATCCACGTAATCCATCTCACAATGGAGCTGAGGAAGTAGGAATAAAGCAAGAATGTACAGCTTTTTTTGCAGATGTCTACTCTGAAGATTGTAATCCAAAAGTAGAAGAGATAAACACTTTTTTTAGAAACACAGAATACCCCCAAACACACACAAGAGGAGAAAGTCAAACTAAATGCGGAAATAACCACGGAAGTAGATGGCATCCTAAGAAACTTAAAAAGAGGCAAGGCCGCAGGTCCGGATGCCCTCCCGAATGAGCTTTATATTAAACTAAAAGATATCATAGTGACCCCCCTCACTACCCTCAAATAAAAAAATTCTTGAAAATTGTAGTCTCCCAGATTCATGGAATGATGCAACAATTTCTATCCTCCTAAAACCAGGTAAAAATCCTAAAAAATGCGAGTCCTATCGTCCTATATTTATTTTAAACTGCGACTATAAAATCTTCACCCAAATAATAGCGAAAAGACTTGGTCAAATAATGGGTTCTCTGAAATAACCAGAAGGGTTTTGTAGCAGGAAGAAACTTACAAGATCTAACCCATGAACTTTTTGGAGCGATTGATCTAGCCATCTATGAGAAGTTACCTCTATCTATAATCACTGTCGACGCTAAGTGAGGTGATAAAGAAGTTTGATTTAGGAACAAATATATTGAAGATGGTAGAAAATATCCAATTCCCATAAAGCCAGAATATTAATTAATGGGGAGCTAAACAAACACATGATAAAGAGAGGAACACGCCAGGGGTGCCCTCTATCCCCGCTTTTGTTCAATTTTTACATTGAACCGGCAGTGGAATGTCTTAGGAACCATCTTTCTATTGCCCCCTTCACTTACAGAGGCTGGCATAAAAAACTAGCCCTCTATGCTGACGACCTTATGATTTTTACTTGTGATCTTAAGGAGGCCCTTCAATCAACTGAAGAGATGTTATTTAAATTTGGGAAAATCTCTGGCTACCAAATGAACAAGTCTAAGACAGAAACTATGACCTGGAACGACGACTTCCTAAGCCCCTATAAGGAAGAAATTAGATATCTGGGTATAGACTTGATTAAAGATCTAGATAAAGTACCCCAGATTAACATTCATAGAGTGCAGGTGGAAATCAAAAGGCTGTTGAAAATATGGAGTGGCCTACCCCTGTCGGTTTTGGGTAAATCAAACATCCTCAAAATGTCAGTCCTGCCGAAATTTACTTCATCTTTGGTGCCATCCCGTTAAAATTTAACAGAGAATCCATAAAGAAAATTCAGGGAGAGTTATCAAGCTTTATTTGGTCCTCGAAAAAACCTAGAATTGCTTGGAGCAAAATTAGAAGGAAAAACCAGGGTGGGCTAGCCACCCCGGATATTCCAATTTAAAAACAGTAGAATCCTGCTAGGCCCCTATGAGAACTACCAGGTGTATATACAGAAAATGAATAACAGCCACTTCCTTTTCAAATTCGGTCGCCCGAAGTTTTAAAAAAAAGTTACGTTGAAGACTTTGAAGGCAGCCGCCAAATTGTGGTATTGGATTAGATATACAGTAAATATCCCCCTTCACAGTGACAAAGCCCCAATTTGGAATTTGCTATGTACACCAGAGTGCCTCAAAGACTGCCTTGCGACTCCCTTAAAACTGGCAGGAATAGTAACTTGGGGGCAACTGCTGTATCAGAACAAAATCATGGAGTGGGAGATACTAAATGAAATCACGAACTCTTCCCTATCCAAGTTTAAATATTATCAACTCCAAAGCTGGGCAAAGTCAATCAAGGAAACTAAATCAGGAAACACTGCTAGAAGGAAAAATGCTGGAAAAACCCTTCAAGAAAGAGATATCATTCTGGTACTGGGCTCTCATAGCATCAGGGGAGGAGGAATTTCGGTTACCGGAGAGAATCTGTGGGAAAGCTGCCAACGATGGATACAATTAACTTATGGCAAGTATCAATAAGCAAATGCTGGTCAATTGTAACATCCGCCGCATTAAAAAGAAATCATTTGTATACTACCCATAGAGCTTATTGGACGCCGGAAAAACTATCAAAATTCAGCGGGTCCACAGTGAAGTCCTGCTCGAAATGTGGATTATCTAAGGCCAATGGCCTGCATATGTTCTGGCAGTGCCCCCTTCTCGACGGTTTCTGGATGGAAGTGGGTAAGACCTTAGAAGAGGTACTGGGAAAACAGCTAACCGTGAGTATTGACGTAGTCATTTTTGGGTTGATGGGTTCACCAACAGTAGAAAAATTAACAAAACGAGAAGAAAATCTAGTATTTCTCTTGATCCTTCTAGCTAGAAGAGATCTGCTTTAAATGGATCACCCCTATTGCGCCGCTGCATAGAGTGGCTATCTTCAGTCCTTAAATTCTACAATCTAGATAAAAAGAAGCCTTTTTCTAAAAAATATAGTTTCTGGGAGATATGGGAAAATCACCACATGGGTTTATAAAGATTGGATGGTTTATTAATTTTATCTTGTTGCCCCCTTATTTCCTTTTTGCTATGATGTCCAATGATTAAGTGAAAACAACAATCATAAATGACGAAGGCCAAATAAGAGTAGCCATAATGGCTAGCTCAACCCACTCCGAAGAGTAACCTTATAAAATAGTAACTGGAAGTAAGGGGTCCCCCGGCTTTCCCTGATGGTTCCCGCCCGTATTCCACCTGGTCGGTGGGTTGGTACAGACTTCACCCAAAACGGGACCTTGAGATCTCCTTACTATAAATGTTGCACGATGAGGACTAAAAAAAAAAAAAAACACAGATTCGCAACATATTAAAATACATATTTAAAAATATTTTGTAAGACAAAAAATTCTTATAAGTATAGCATTTACAATAGGAAAACTGATAAAACTAAGTACTGTCAATATCAAACACAATTTACTTTCGCTTTCCTCGCTGCTACAACGTGCTGTGCATGGTATGGAGCATAACATTAAATAAAACTGTAAATCAACCGTGAACATTACAGTATTCACATAGATAATACACAAGTACAGGCAACGTTAAAAAAACATCTTACCTTTCTCTCTCCTCGCTGGTCCCTCTTTTCAGCTTCTGGCTGTCAAGTGAAGCATCAGAACAATGACATCAGCATTAAAAGTTATGCTAAACATGCGAATATTATCAATCACTACAGAACAGATTCGCAAAACACTAAAATACTACATAAATAAATTAAATCTATGTTTTCTTTAGCAATAACATTTACAATAGCAACAGTTAACACAGAAAGCTGTAACAAAAAAAGAACAAAACTTAACTTTTACATCGCTGGCTGCGCCTTCTTTCTTGCGTCCACTTAGTGAGGTGGGGCATCATAAAATTAGCATCAATATTGGAAATCCCCATACAGTTCACGTGCACATAAATTCGCATTAGCACTTTCAACTACATGCGCGTATAAAAACAAAAAGGATCTCAATCAAAACAAAATACACAGTATTAAAAATATATAACACATTTAATTATCCCATTCATTTATTATTAACAGACTACTACACATAGGAAACTACATATTTTTTTACAAATTACCTTTGCCGTAGCTTGCTGCTCCATTTTCTTTACTCTGTAAAGGACAACAAGAAGCATAAAACAAAACTTAGCATAGAATACTAAAATAACATTTACATTTTACATAGCAACAAACAAAATAGCACAAACTTAAAAAATGTATGAGAATGAAACTTATCTTCAACTTCCCTCAATGCTCCTTCATGTTGCCACTTATAAGTCCAGTCAGTAAGCTAAGACAGAAAAAAATTAAATTGCCTTTAGAGTGGGGCAATAGAGTGTATGTCTAGTTTAGTCTCTCTGGTACATACGCTTAGGCCTCAGTCATTGTGCCTTCTGTTATTCTTAGTTGATCACCCATTGTGCAGTATGTCATTCTAATGCATGGGTACATGCAAAAACCTTCCCAAGGGCCACAAGTTTGGCTGGTGATGTGACCAATAGCTATATTTATGCCAGCTGGTTAGTGTTCAGAGTTTGTCAGTAAGATGGTTGTAGGGGAAGCAAAGCATATACATCTAGTTCCTGAATTGCACAATGTGAAACCAAAAGCTTGGGACTAATAATGGGTTCTCAACTTAACCTAATTGTGTAATTCTAGGCAAATGTTTTATTTCACTTTTCCTCCTTTTTCTTAAACATACAAGGACCTTGAAATACATAACTTCAAAATGTATCCTGTATAAAATCTTCTCTTGTGTTTAATGTAATACACTATACGTTGTTAAACTTATACTTTGCAGTGCCCATGATTGCTTCCATTTAACAAATTGAATTGTTAAATTTCATTTTCGAACACTGTACTTTGTTCCAGTCATAACTAGTAATAACTCACTTTGCCCTAAAGTTTTCTCTTTAACTCTTGACTAAAATTACAATAAAACACTGCACCCATAGTTACCATTTGTTTTTTTCAAACCAGTAAAACTAACCCCCATACCTGCCCCCATTACCTACGAACAATAATAATCACAAGATGCTTCTGTGACCTTTTAACACAGTGTTTATTACAGCCTAAGTACTTTGCTTTTTTACTGCTACCTAAAGTAAAGTATTATCAAACCATTATTGAACAATTTCACGTTTCAAAGCTTTTACCTGCAGAAGTACAAACTGTAAATTAAGACTGTTTGTCTCCTTAAAAAATCTACACAAATAGAAATTCCCTGCCTTCACGACCACGCAAACACCCCCAGGCCAGGAAAGTATTACAACAGCTACTAGTCACAACTCAAACCTCTCCCCACAATTTCCAAGTCCCTTAAAGCTTTCCTATGTGCGCTCTAAGTAACTCTAAGCCACTTATTAAGTTACAAGCTACCACTACCCACATTGTTTTAATATTACTTGTTGGACTGTGCTCACTACAAAGTACTGCTATCTAGTCCACAAAACAAAAGTCACTAAACACGCTTTTTCTTTCGTATAATTTCTGTTTTACATACAATAGTTACAGTTTAATATTTATAAATGTAATTAACAAATTAACAGTTTATATATTTATATATCGCTTTTTTGTCTCCTTTTATACAGACTACTTCACTAATCAAGGCAACGAAATACGAAAAGGGTAAGAATTTTGTAGAAATTACTTAACACTAGATATCACCTGTATATACAGTACAAGAAACGATTAGCAAGCAATTAGCCATTTTAACAAGTATATAATAGAATACTTAACACAGAAGCAATTACATATATGGCTAGAATACTGCAAGCTAGGCATCACCAAGGGCATTCACAATTTAGTAGTATATCTTGAGGAAATCAATGCCTATCAAATAGTACTTTAGCAATTATACTTAATATTTGTAAACCAGTAAATACATGGAATTCAAATGATTCATATTTTATTATCGAGTTAGAATGCATTTCAGCATCTCCTAATAATAATGAAATATTTATGCATCCTGGTGACTTACCTAAATACATAGAACATAATTACATATACTCTATTACTAAAAGAACCTTCCTATGGTGATGCTGCTGATTGGCCACAACGAGGAGTGGCCACTTCATTTTGAAGTGCGCATGTCGGGTTGGCTGACCATCTGGTTGCGGCCAGACCGCCATGTGCAATTCAAACCTCTGACAATACATGATCAAAGCAATTCTTAAAAAGCGCTGGAGC
The DNA here is from genome assembly GCF_964261635.1 of Lissotriton helveticus. Classification (NCBI taxonomy): domain Eukaryota; kingdom Metazoa; phylum Chordata; class Amphibia; order Caudata; family Salamandridae; genus Lissotriton; species Lissotriton helveticus. Next base: position 920,183,325 of record NC_136073.1, read on the forward strand.
CATTTGAAGCTTCATGGTGGCAAACAATCATTCATTCATTATGAGAGGTAACGGAAGCGTGTGCTGCATCTTTTAATGGACACTTCTAAAATGGACTGGTGCACTGCGTACAGACTCTACAGGGGCCCAGGCTGCGTCCACCCCACACGGAGCAGCCTCCATCTTACAGGTCGCACCGCAGGGACTCTTCAAGGGCCCATCCATGGTCATCTCCAGGGTCAAAGACCAGGACAGGGAGAGGGCACATGCTTTCTCCAAGTAGTATGTGATCAGTGCCTTGCACGGCTGGTTTGGGCCTCACGCCAGGGCTTTTTTCCTGTCTGGTCAAGAGCCGGCTTTAGCGCTGGTGTCCGGTGCAGAAAGGTTTTTGGCAAAATGACCACCTCAGATTCCTTCAGTACCAATCAAGCAAAAGTGTCCGTCATCTCTCCATAGCTCCTCTCACATACATTTCTTTGTTTTAAAGCACTGGTTACGGCTGATTTTACAAATCCACTCAGCTATCCACAAAAATGCAGATCTGTTCTTCGCAGCAGTGATATTATCCTGCTGCTCTACTTTATGGCGAGTCAAAACTGCCACTAGACAAAACTCCATTTCTCTAGCAGGAACATTAACCACAAGAGTTATCTTGACATTTATTGCTGCCTGAAAGCTGGAAGCACAAGGAACTCTGCAGCAGGTGCTTCCCATGGTAAGTTATTGCTCAACACAGCCCCCCCCCCCCCTTAGGGTCAGTGTGTCCCTCCAGATCAGCGCCCGGTGCGGCCGCACCAGCAGCACCGCGCTAAAACCACCCCTGGTCCGGTCTCAGTGGATTCCTTTGGCCGCAGACAGTCCATCTCGCTGTGACACTCTTCATGCGCCAGCACTAGGGTGGTGAACCTTGACCAAACTCCAAGGCGCTATGATTTCTGAGCCCATCTTCAAGGTGCTTACCCCTCACAGGACCCAAGGGGTCAACGTGCTAAACACTCCAATTTAGCCAGGGGTGAACACAAACTTGTAATCGACCCAGAACCAGTGCTTTAAATGGGCCGGTACTGTCCAGTACTGAGAACCGGCACTTTTTATTTTGAGAGCGAGAGCACCTGCACTTCTCCAGTATTAGGGGTGTCTTTCATAGATTCACATGCTTGAATATCCCCGGTCGTCGAAGTGGGAGTCCCACGGTACATAAAATAGCAGTCATATATGCATGTATACATGAAAAATATAACTAATAAAAATATACATACATATAGTGCAGTAAATTGTAAATTCTAAAAGTACCATAGAACATAATAGGCCCATTGAAAAGCCTACGGGAGAACTCACTTTAGTAGCATATCAGAGTCATTATGTGTTGGATCACATTCCAGTCAATCAGGCTGTAGCCTCCTCTAGAACCTTCTCCTCAGAAGCCCAAGTCCTCAGATTTTCTACCGCACGTCGTGTGAAGGGAGTCTCCCTGAGCTCTGCTCAGTTTTCTTCAACTTTACCTGTTTTTTCTTCAAGAAAATGTCTTCAAACAAGAAATCTCTGTTTAAAGCCTGCCCTTCATGTGGTAAACTGCGCCTTTTCCACGAGGATCCACACAGTAAATGCATTTACTGTCTCTACCCAGACCATGAGGTGAAAAACTGTAAGTACTGTCGCACTTTCCCTCCTAAGACTCTGAGAGATAGAGAGGCCCGTCTCCTTCTGTGGCTACAGAAGTTGAAGACTTCGGAGTCTGTGGTTTCTGATGTAGAGAGCCTGTCATCTTTTACTTCAAAGTCCTCTCAGAAGCGTGGGTCTGAGACTGAGGTTCCTTCTCCTTTTCTCAAGAAGAGTAGACTGTTGGATCCCTCTAGGATTGTCTCCCCACAGGATTCGCTTCAGGGCACGTCTACGGGACCTGGTTCTCTGACGTCTGCGCCCAAAGCCTTACCTACCAGTAAGAAATCTGGTTTTGGCTCGTCGACGGGCTCGTCGACGCGCCCGTCGACGCGCCCGTCGACGTCTTCAGCGTCGACGAAATCCATTTCTACCACCTCCACGTCGACGACGACATGTTCCATGTCCACCGGCGCTACGTCGACCACCTCGTCGACGGCGACCTCGAAGGTGAGACCCATCTCTTCAGTGGTGAAGATCTCGTCGACGACCGTCAAGGATAGACCGTCGACGACGAAGCCGTCGACGCATCCATCGTCGGCGCATACACCGTCGACGAAGACCAAGCCTCCACTCAGCGCCCCGTCGACGACGAAGCCGTCGACGCATCCATCGTCGGCGCATACATCGTCGACGAAGACCAAGCCTCCACCCAGCACCCCGTCGACGGGCCCGTCGACGGTGCCCCCGTCGACGGCGCCTCCGTCGACCAGCACTACCTCGTCGACGGCCTCGTCGACGACTCTCATACCGTCGACGCCTTCGTCGTCGACGGCCAAAGCTCCACTCTCGTCGACGAACAAAGCCCCGCTTCCGTCGACGAAGAAAATTCCGTCCAAGTCGACGCCGATGGCCTCTTTGTCGGCAATGCACCCGCCTCCGGGTGTTGCTGACGGTGCCGCATTTACGCCAATGGGCTCGTTGGCGTCGCACCAACCTCTACCAAAAACGGCTTCCATCTACACAGTGGTTACTGCTTCTTCTTTGCGGACCATACCACTCATCCAACTGAGTCCTGTGAGGAGTGGCGCTCGTCTTCCAGACAAATTATTCCAGTCTGGTGAGGAAGAATCCGGAAACGATTCGGAAGTGGAAGGATTATTTAGACAGGCAACAAGTCCTTCGGATTTGAACATTAAGTGCCAGGAATATAGTGACGAGGGTGATGTGGTGGACAATGTCGAAGATGGGACTGACTTGTTTCCTGTTGATACGTCCGAACCGGTGCCTTCAGAGCCTGTTACCCAGATACCTCTGTCCTTGGTGATGAACCTTCAGCACATGCTGGATGATTATAACCGCAGGTTTCCTTCTTCTACTCCTGCTTCTCCAGCACCACTGCCTCCTCCGCAGCCTCAACCGCAACTTCCTCAGGCACCTACACCAGTTTCACCGGCTTCACCGGATGGTGCTCGCCCTGACACTGGCGACGAGGATCCGGATCCTCACAACACAGATGACGACGACAATGACGCCGACATGGCTGAGTGGGACAATTATAGGGCTCAAACACCTTCCACTCCGCCCACCTCGCCTCTACATTCGCCCCCAGTGGACATGGCACATTTCCACAATTTGATGATCCGGGCTACAAAACGGTTTCATCTCAAAGTCGAACAACAACAGCATGAAAGTGACTGCTTTCTATATGACTTTAAAGACATCTCACAAAGGCAATCCCACACTATACCAATCGTGGAATATATTTGGAAGGAAGGCCTTAAATTGATCGAACGTCCCAATTCTGTTCCTGCGGTCTTACCCAGATTGGACAGGAAATACAAAGCACCGGCGTCTTCTCCGGCCTGCTTGGTGTCTCAACCGAAGGCAGATTCGGTAATTACTCAGGCTGCACAAAAAAGATCGCGAAATCCTGCAACGCCACTCACGTCTCCTCCTGATCAGAAAGGCCGCAAATTGGATTCCATAGGAAAGAAATTCACGACCATGGCGGCTACTACAGTGAGGGCGGCAAACACTCTGGCTATACTGGGCCGTTATGACCGCCAGATGTGGTCCGAGATTGCTGCATTGATTCCTCAGCTGCCTGAGGCAATCCAGACAGAAGCACAGGCGATTATTCACGAGGGAGTCGATTTCTTCCGAAATCATCGATTGTGCACTCGATATTTCCTCCACGGGATTTCGACAATTGGCGGGGGCTGCAGTCTTGAGGCGTCAAGGCTGGCTGCGCTCTACCACTTTCCGTCCTGAAGTACAGGCAAGAGTCCTAGATTTACCGTATGACGGAGAATTATTGTTTGGCAAACATGTGGATGATGCCCTTGAGGCGATAAAAAAGGACACTGACACTGCGAAATCCTTGGCGAGCCTACAATACATGAAACGGCCTTTTCGGGGTGCACGGGGTAGAGGCGGAGGCTCCTCTACTTTACGTGGCTCAAGTCAATATCGTTCATTCAACACCTACAACGATAACAGACAGCGGGGTGCCTATCAATCTCAAACTCGACAATCCACCTCCAGGCCTTACCAAAGGAAATCCACTTATAGAGGTGGATCAAACACCAAAAAGCAGTGACTGCCTCAGACCCTTCCTTTTGCCGACCGTACATCTTGGAGGTCGCATCTCGAAATACTTTTACAAATGGTCCACAATCACCTCCGACCAATGGGTCCTGGACGTTATATCCAAAGGACATACCCTGGAATTCACAAAATTTCCACCCACATCCACCTTCGGGGCCACCACCCCCTCATTTCAAGGACCTTCTGGCCCAGGTGAACTTAATGATCAAAAAAGGAGCCATCGAACTAGTGCCGCAAGGTCAACGCGGCAAGGGGTTCTATTCCCGCTTTTTCTTAGTCAAGAAGAAGTCGGGGGAATGGCGTCCAATATTGGATCTACGAGCTCTAAACAAATTTCTAATTTCAAAAACTTTTCAGATGTTAACTCTGATCCAAATTCTGAATTTTCTCAATCCAAGCGAGTTCTATTCCACAATCGACCTTCAGGACGCTTACTTCCATGTGCCAATCCACCCCAGACACAGGAAGTATCTCCGCTTCACGGTCGGGCAGCTACACTTCCGATTCAAAGTCCTGCCATTCGGCCTCCGCTCAGCACCAAGGGTTTTTACCAAGATCTTGGCCCCCGTAGCTGCCTTCCTACGTCTCCAAGGTATCCAATTTTACCCATACCTGGACGACTGCCTCATCAAGGCAAGCACTTTTCACCAGACGGAGCAGCACACTCAAGTTTGCGTCTCCCTTTTCCACGCCTTGGGGCTTTCAATCAATTGCCAGAAGTCACACTTTCAACCATCGCAACGGAGAAATTTTCTCGGAGCCTTGCTAGATTCTCGGCAGGGAAAAGTGTTCGTTTCCCAGGAAAGACAGGACCGCATGTTAATGATGGTGCGCTCCCTCCAATCAAAACTGTCCGTTTCTGTCCGAATGTTCAAATCATTCCTTGGCATGGCCTCCTCGTGCATCCACCTCATTCCAAATTGCAGATTGCACATGAGGACTCTCCAGGAGGAACTGGACAGGCAGTGGAAACAGGTGTCGGGGTCCTTCGAGGACAAGGTCCTTTTAACACCTCGCATACAGAAAGCGCTGGAGTGGTGGGCTCACCCTCCACACATATCTGCGGGCCGTTCATTCCAGGACGAACCCCCAACTCTGACGCTTACGACAGACGCGTCTCTCGAAGGCTGGGGAGCGCATCTCGACGGCATGTCTGTGAAAGGGAAGTGGACGGCAATACAACGAACTTGGCACATCAATCGTCTGGAACTCTTGGCGATTTTCTTAGCCCTCAAATCTTTCCAGAGGTTAGTGCGGGGACACACTTTGCTGGTGAGGACGGACACCACCAGCATGCACTACCTCAACAAGCAGGGCGGCACGAGGTCTCTTCCACTTTCTCAACTAGCACAAGAAATATGGGATTGGGCGATTCAACGTCAAATTCATCTCACAGCCATTCACGTGCCAGGTGTGGCCAATGTTCTGGCGGATTCACTCAGCCGAGCGTCATCAGACAATCACGAGTGGGAACTCAATCAGCCCACGGTCGAGTACATCTTCCGGCGGTGGGGCCAGCCACGGATGGATCTTTTCGCGACTGCTGTCAACAAGAAATGCCCACGCTTTGCAAGTCGGCATCCCCACAGAGAGTCGAGCGGGAATGTATTTTCGATCGATTGGTCGAACGATTTCATCTATGCTTTCCCTCCACTTCCTCTGATCCCTCTATTGTTACACAGGATGAGGTTCCAACCTTGTCGCATCATCCTGATCGCACCCAAGTGGCCGAGACGTCCATGGTTCACGGACCTGCTCCTCTTCTCGCAGTCCGATCCGTTGCCACTCCATCCTCTGCCGCACCTCCTCACGATGCAGCAGGGACTAATTTGTCATCCGGATCCAGCATACCTTCAACTCCATGCCTGGAACCTGAGTACAATGAATTTGCACGTTTAACTATTGACAAGGACTGCAGGGAGGTGTTAGCGCGGGCTCGCGCACCCTCCACCATAAAAACGTACCAACTCAAGTGGAAACGTTTCTGTGTCTGGTGCCGCACCAAGGATTTGGACCCAATGACTGCAAAACCTGAAAAAATGTTACCTTTCTTTTTATCCCTGGCAAAATCAGGTCTGTCCCACTCAACTCTTAAAGTGTTTCTGGCGGCGATTTCCCGTTTCCGCCATGATGGTTCCACATCTTTATGTTCTTCAAGGATCATTAAACAATTTTACAAGGGCCTTTTTAGGATGTTTCCACCTATCCGTCGCCCTCCGCCTGCCTGGCGCTTGAATTTGGCCTTGTCTCAACTACTTCTACCACCATTTGAACCTATTCACTCGGCAACTCTTAAATTTCTCACGTGGAAAGTTGCTCTCTTACTCGCCTTAACGTCCTCAAGACGTGTCAGTGACAGCCAGGCGTTTACCATACAGCCTCCTTTCCTAAAATTCTCCAACGAGGCCGTGACATTACGAACTAATCCTAAGTTCATCCCGAAGGTTCCCAGTGACTTTCATCTCAACGAACCTGTAATTCTGAAGACTTTCTTTCCTGCTCCGCAAACTCCAGCTGAGCGGTCATTGCATTCATTAGATTTGAAACGTTGTCTCAAATTCTACATTCAACGAACTGCACCTATCAGAAAATCGGATCAATTGTTTGTGGCATATGGTCCAACTTGCAAAGGACAACCTGTTACCAAGCAGACTATAACCAGGTGGATCTCCTCTACCATATCCTTCTGCCACCAACGGGCTGGAAAGCCCCTTCCTGCTCCAGTTCGTGCTCATTCAACTAGAGCAGTGTCTACTTCGGCTGCCCTTTTTGCGGGGGTACCCTTACGCCAGATCTGCAGAGCTGCTACTTGGTCGAGCAGCCATACTTTTACTAAGCACTACTGCCTGCAATCAACAGACGCCGCGGATGCGGCAGTGGGTCAAGCGGTGCTGCGGAATCTTTTCCAGTAAAGGTGAGCCTCTGTTGCTACCCGCCTCCAGTCATAAAGGTTTTTTCATAATTATGTTTTGGTATTTAGTGCATATTACCATATATATATTTACCTTCTTTGCTTGATGTATTACCTTTATGACTCCTGTGATGTTTTTACTGCTTTCTACTCTATTCAAGCATGTGAATCTATGAAAGACACCCCTAATACTGGAGAAGAACTATAGTTACTTACCTGTAAACTGTGGTTCTCCAGTATTGGTGTCTTTCATAGATTCACATGCGACCCTCCCATCCTCCCCTCAGAGGCTCTCTTTCTCCTCAGGCACTTTTACTTACTCTGTGCTACGAAAATCTGAGGACTTGGGCTTCTGAGGAGAAGGTTCTAGAGGAGGCTGCAGCCTGATTGGCTGGAATGTGATCCAACACATAATGACTCTGATATGCTACTAAAGTGAGTTCTCCCTTAGGCTTTTCAATGGGCCTATTATGTTCTATGGTACTTTTAGAATTTACAATTTACTGCACTATATGTATGTATATTTTTATTAGTTATATTTTTCATGTATACATGCATATATGACTGCTATTTTATGTACCGTGGGACTCCCACTTCGACGACGGGGGATATTCAAGCATGTGAATCTATGAAAGACACCAATACTGGAGAACCACAGTTTACAGGTAAGTAACTATAGTTCTTCTCAAGAGATGTATAAATTTGAATTGGAGAGCACTGTCACTTCCCAAGAGATGTACTAGTTTGAATTGGAGAGCACCGGCACTTCAAGAGAGATGTACTAGTTTGAATTGGAGAGCACTGTCACTTCCCAAGAGAGATGTACTAGTTTGAATTGGAGAGCACCGGCACTTCAAGAGAGATGTACTAGTTTGAATTGGAGAGCACTATCACTTCCCAAGAGAGATGTACTAGTTTGAATTGGAGAGCACCGGCACTTCTCAAACAAGCAGATACTCTGGTACAAGGTGCCTGCACTTCTATTTTCCCATTTCAAGCACTGCCCAGTACTGCAGGCAGCACGGTTCCCTGGCAACACTGCACACTAACAACCTTGTGCAAAGGCCGCCATATTGCTAGAAGAGATTTACTGTCTGAGCCAGGACAGCTCCTGTGCACGTGAACAGTCCTGCAGGGTGCCGTGCACACTCATTCTTGCACACTCGCAATCCCGTGCACGGCTGCTCTTCTGTGCTTTTGTGAGTTTGTGCATTCAGTGTTAGCTCTGTGCACGGTAGCCCAGGAAGCAGGTGTGCCCTCAAGCATTGTTACAGAGGCAGATCCTTGCACAGCAGGTGTTATGGACCGCTAGTTCTGTGCACCGAGCCTTACAGGCAGCTTTGCACTATGCTAGCTATGTGTACAGGTAGCGCTGCACTGAAGCCTCCCTGTGCAAGAACACTGTGCAGCCAGCCCTGAGCATTAGCTGCACTGTAGTCCTCCAGACTGTTCCACTTGTGCACTAGTCAGTCTGTGCACTGGAAGCTCAAATTATTTCCCTGCACATTGCCAGTCCTGCTCATTTACCCTGTGCACGCTGCCAGCCTTCTACACTGCCAGCCCTGTGCACCTGCAGCTGTATGCATTTACAACCATGTACTCTGCCAACTGTGCACATCGCCAGCCATGGACAGAGCCAGGCCCGGACAGAGCCAGGCCCGGACAGAGCCAGGCCCGGACAGAGCCAGACCCGGACAGAGCCACACCGTTACTGTTGTAGCAGTGCTTGCTGCTCAGTCCGCGTTTCCTTCAGAGAAAGTGTAGTTTAGTGAATTTGTTTTGTTAAACCGTCTGTAGTACTTTCAGCTCCTTTCAAAGGAATTCTGAGGCAGAAGATTCACGAGCTGTCCTTGCACCAGCAGCTTCTTTCCAGAGTTGAAAGATTAGTCAAGACAGTTCCAGTGACGCAAGTACAGCTCTGGGAGCAAACTTCAAAATATGTAAAGACTACTCAGTAGTTCGAAACTTTGTTTCCGTTGCTCAGACCCCAAATATCACTCATGTTTCGTATTCAGAGGATTCTTTTAGAAAATGCAAGTTTTCAAAGAGTCTTAGGTTTAAATAATTAGAGCAATAAGTGAAAACTTACCTGTGCTGTTGCTCCAGTTGAGTGTAAAGGCTTCGATGATTCCACCTGCATTAAAAAGGAGAAAGGTTAATAGTTCTACCAACAATATCCGATACGGATTAGTTAAACTGCACAATAGTTACTTTGAATTGTAATTGCATTCCTACAGGATAGGACGCATTGTGCCCTGTTGTGAAATCACTAGGAGTGAAGGATGCGGTTCCTATATCTCAACCCCTCTGTTTTTGTAAATCTTTGGGCATCTTGTGTAGTCTACTTGGAAGATTTCATACAGGTTCAATCTCTACATATGCTCACAGGGGGGACCCTTTTAAGCATACCCTGGTGGGCTCCCTCATGGAAACAGAGCACATAATGCCTCTTCTCTCTGGAAGACAGGCCTTTAGCCCCGGTGAACACCGCAACACACTTCCACTCGATATTTCAATCTATGAAATAGTTTCTGCCTGATCGCAGCTATGGTCGAGACCCTGATTGAAGGGGTGAAGGTCCATCTGCTTCATTTCAATTGTCCGCAAACTCAGGTATGTCCCTTCCCTCGTCTTTGAAAGCAGGCAGGAAGTAACTCGCACACATCTTACCTTGGACAGAGCTTCATCTCATCCTGTACTCAGTTTTCATTCAGCACCAAACTCGCATGAATCCCCAGGCATTGAAGCCCTTTCACTCGGCACTCGTCCCTTATCAACCTTCATTCTTGCACAGAGAGGACTCACCATTCTCTTGACTTTGGCAATTGTTATTGTTGTAATGAACGATATTAATTTAATGGAAATTATTTAAATTTTTTATTGTATATAGAGAATGAAATTCAACATTCTTCTTTTAACCAATGCTTTTAAAAAAGTACTTTCATTTTTTTTGTATCTTTATGAAAACAGAATAAAGAAATTGATTGAGTAACTTTTGTCCCCCCAATATGTCAACTTGGCTGGGGCTAAGATTACACCAGTGGACTTATGTTGTGACCGAGCCTAGCCCCTGCCAGTCCACCACAGGTACCACTCTCTACAATCCCAGTCACCTGTGCCAAATCCTGAGGCATCACAGAGTGTTGGACTGGCACCTGGGAGAGCGGCCTGTAACAGGCAAAAACCCTCCAATCCATCAACAAAAAAGAGTGGCGTTGCTCCTGTCTGCTGGATCCCTGTTCAGTTTTCATACATTTCAGGGGGTCAGAAAACCTGCTCCAAATTAATTACTGCTCTGAATCCCATGTTTTATTTTATAGCCGGCTCTAAATCTCACTTTTTGTTCACAGCAGATGAGAAATCGGAGGCTGCCCCTCATAGTTCGGTAATTCACACTCCTGTTGCATGGCACACGCCCTTCTTCCAGCTTTGTAGGACGTTACGGACCCCTCTTGCTATTTCTGAAGAGTTGGTAAAGACGTCTTCTGGTTCTTGAACACCCCTCCATCCATCACCTGCGGTATCAGAAGATGGAAAGTTCCAACTCATGGTTTGGTACCGCCGGTGTACACCCCTCTGTGTGCTCCACTATCTCTTGGTTCATGGCTGCTTGTAAACGCCTGTTGCCCCTTTTGTTCTTTCGTCGCACAACAGATTCCCACAGAATAACAAACATTACCTATATCTTGATGGCTAGCATGGCTTCCTACAACACGCATGGAATTACCGCCATTATTCTAGGATCTGGAGTATCACTCAAGCACAGACACTACTCTGCCCTCATCCCATGAGTGTCAGCCAGAATGAAAGGATCTACTCTTCACAATGAACATACCGGCTCCGTTTAGAAACTCAATTTGTTCGACTGATTAACGCGGTCAAAGTCTCTTGAAGTTAACCCGGGCAATCCTGGGAAGGTGCTTTTCTTCCATGAAGGAGGCAGTATTTACAAAAGCCTGTGTTGCGCCCAAATATAAAATGTGGCTCTCACATTGATTTTTCCTCTTTATTAAAGTCTTCCATGTTTTACATGGGGGCATTTTAATTTTGTCTCTTTTCCTGTTAAAAGGCAGTCGTACCAGACCACTGCCAATGTGGTTGTTTTAAACTCTTGCACAAAATGACAATCTGTCTCTCTCTGGAAATCCAGCTGTAGGTTCCACTTATAGAACGTGTGCTCCCAAACGCAGCAAAAGCTTTAACTTTGTTAAACAAAGTTTATGTATGTAATAGAATAGTTTACGGAGCGTGAGCCAAGGTAGCTCGCAGGAGCCTTAAGCGCAGGTAGAAGAAACTCCCTGAGAGGAGGAGGAGCTTTGGAAGGAGATGCACATTATTCTCCCAATACTAGACACAAAACTGTCCTTAAATCCATTTCTTCAATGTATTATACCAGGAGGGTCAGAAAGAAACAGGACTGGGAGTTTCTTACAATCAGAAATGCAGTTTTGTCTTCTAACGGAGAAGAGTTTATAAGGTGGTGGCTAGAAAAGTGCATTAGAACAGACGTTTAGATTTCCAGGGAAGTGTCAACCTTCATGAATGTACTCCGTTCAATTCAGTTATTGCTGCATTTGAAGTTGGATTATTAGATCAGTGAGATTGTTCCAATCTAGCTCCCACAGAGACTTAAATACCACTATTATCACATCACATCACATCACCTCATGTGTATTTATTAAGCGCACAGTCAAGGATGGGGGCACCTTGGTGCTGAATAACAATTGTTTTACGTTATCCGAGTCAAGGGTGCTCATTTGATCAACCGTAGAAAAATCACAGTCTGAGTGCAACACCAGGATTTAAACATGTGAGTGTGTGGTCAAACACGGATCCCTTCTGTTGACACGTTTAGTAAGCCACCAGACATACTATATATTTCTTCTGGGTTTTCAACAAAACTATAATTGTACACATCACTGTGGGGACTTGAACATCACTGTTAACACACTAATTCTGTGGGGACTTGAACAATACTGTGGGGTTGGGTGTACGTGCGCGGGTTGGGTGCGTGGGCGCGTGGGTTGGGCGCGTCGGTTGGGTGCGTGGGCGGTTGGGTGCGTGGGCGGTTGGGTGCGTGGGCGGTTGGGCGTTTTGGGAGCGCGCAGTTGGGAGCGCGCAGTTGGGAGCGAGCGGTTGGGAGCGCGCGGTTGGGAGCGCGCGGTTTGTCGCACAGATATTGTGTATTTATAGTCGTGTTCAATCATGTCTGATAATAGTAATGCCCAGGTGTCCGCCGATATTGTTTTTGGTGTATGATGATAGGTTTGCTGCAGTTCATATTGAAAAGTGCTATTGGAGTAATGCCCGGGTTCCACAGAGATAGTTTGTGATTATTGTGACGTTCAAAAGATGGTATTTGATTTATTATATGATCATATTGAAGCCCAGGTCCCCACAGAGCGACCGAGTGATTATAGGGATGTCCAGGTCCCCAAAGTTAGTGTGATTATAGGGCTGCAAAGGTCACCAACGTGTTCGATTATAGGGATGCCCAGGTCCCCACAGAGAAAGTGTGCCGCATAGGGAGATTAACTGAATTGCGACAGGCACCGACATGAATAGGAAACGCAGTGACTGGCAGGAGGGGAATGGGGATGGCACCATGAGCCAAGTCAAAAGTAAAAAGCAAAGCAGTAAAGTGAGGGCTTCGGATGGCAAATGATTATCACTTTTGCTGCCGCTTTGATGTTCTCAGTGGCCGCACGGCTCACTGAGAACATTAAAGCAGCCGCAAAAGCGATCACGCAGGCGGACAAATGATGCGGGCCCCCGTCGCACGTGCACTGTACCCAATCCGCACTTTGCGAGCAGTTTTGAAATCCCTTACTTTATATCTCGCCAAAGCATTGCTAACGCGATGGCTCAGGGAGACCTAAAAATGAGCAAATTGAAAGATTTGAGGCAGTGCTATTAGCCAAATGTTTGTTTCTCCATCAGAAAATTACAATTATCCATTGGTAACAATATTGGATATTGGAAAGGGCTCGGAGTCCACGGGTGAAAGCTGCAAGCAAGGAGGCCTATGCTGGTGTTACCGCCTGGCTCCCAGGTCAGTCATGGAATCAGCACGTGCCCAGGTCTGTCACTCGTCCCTGCCTCTTGATCTGAGAGTTGAAGTATGGGGCCTACAAGAGAGCTTGCTGCCTGAACTCTGAAGAATCGATCAGCCATTCACTCAAACGGCTGCCACATGTGCTGAGAATGATGAGCGAGGCGAGACAAGAGTGGGTCTATGGAAGCAGCAGAGCACATCTGGCCATTGCTCTGGGACATGCCTTCTGCGGAAGTGACGTATTCACCCATCCAGCAGCCCATACGGAACGTGAATGGAGAGCTTGATGCCATCATCTCGCGGGCCCCTACACATGTTGGGAGTCACCTTTCATTTATTTTGCTAGATTGTTTTGTGCCTCAGGACCCTCAAAGTCAGATGCTTTCAATGCACCCAGGGAGGGGGCCTTGCACGGATGTCAACGCTGGGTATTATAGCATTCCGTGAAGGAATCATAGGACCGCAGGAAACCAGCAATCCGCAGCGCACGATCCTAAAACCAGCACTTCATATTGTAAAGCACTTCCGGCTCCGTCCGATGTATACACTGTAGAAACCCCAGGACATGGAGGGCCTGGAGCAAAGCTGCCTCACAACAGACCAGCAATCCTCAGCCACAGGCCTCACTCCGACCATGATCCATCTGCCTACAACCCGCAGCACACGATCCTAAAAACCAGCACTTCGTATAGTAAAGAACTTCCTGCTCCATTTGATGTATACACTGTAGAAACCCCGGGACATGGAGGGCCTGGAGCAAAGCTGCCTCCCTCACAACAGACCAAGAATCCTCAGCCACAGGCCTCCCCACCCGACCACGGTCCATCTGCTCCAATCCCCAATACACGATCCTGAAACCAGCACTTCATATAGTAAAGCACTTCCTGCTCTGTCTGATGTATACACTGTAGAAACCCCGGGACATGGAGGGCCTGGAGCAAAGCTGCCTCACAACAGACCAAGACCCCTGACAGTCACAGGGCACCCCTCCGACCACGGTCCATCTGCTCCAATCACAGGCTAAAGATGCCCCATGCTGAGGGGTGTGCATCTCCAAACACGCTGGGATCCTCCGAGACCTGAGTTCCACCTTAGATAAGATCGAAGAAGACATTGCCGCCGTAGACTGCGACATTCTACTGCCCCCTCAGGCGCCCTGTCCGATACTCGGGTAGTGCTTTATCTTAACGCGGTGGATAGGGAACTTTCCTTTCTAAATAAACACTGCGGAGCACGGCGTTATGGAGAGGGCGAACGCCCTGGTCGCCTGTTAGCGAACACACTGCGGCCTCCTAGAGGCCCAACTTACATCATTACCATGTCTGGTCCAGATGGCTCCCCAGTACAGTCCACACCGGCGGTCTGTGAGCTCTTCCTCACATACTACAAGACCCTTTACACTTCACGCCTCACAGGGAATCAGGCCGATCAGGAAGAGTATCCATCAGAGGTGGCCCTTGTGTATCTGGAGCGTTACATGCAGGAGTTCCTTCTAGTCCCTATTGTAGGAGAGTAGGGTCTGCAATCCTATGGTCACCCCAGATGTTTGCATTTTTCCTTCACTGGTTTACGACTTTCCCTGGCTGTGGGCCTGCTAATCAGACCCACAGCCTTGCTGTTCTCTCTAAATTGACACACATGTACTTTAGGTGCATTTTCCAATTGGTATTGGGTCACTCTTGTAAGTCCTTGTACCATAGGTACCCAGGGCATAAGTGTACCCAAGGCCTACCAGGGGCTGATGCATGTATAATGCCACCCCTGGCTGGCCATCCAAACAGACAACTGTCTGATAACACAGCTGGGGCAAGGTGGTGTAAACACCCTTTGCTGTAGATATAGTATACCTATATCTAACCCCAAAATGGACACATACTCCTATAAGTCACCCCTATGGCAGGCCTTATCAATCCTGAAGGCAGAGTGCTTGGAATTATGTGAGATGGTGCTCTAGCATGAGTTGAGCCTGTCTGCAGCTTGCGGAACCAAGTCCTAATAGCTGTTCCATGATAACGCTATACCATATACTCTTAAGTGCATTATAATCCTCGCGGTTATTGCTAACTTTGGTATAGCATTATCAAAACATGTAGTGTAAGGTGTCATACGCTTTGGAATACTACCCCCTCGCCAGTTCTGGCGACGGGGGTAGTATTCCACCCTCCTAGAGGGATAAGACATGTTAGTAACTAAGAACCCCGGTTAAAGTTAACCCGAGCCTCAGCAACACAAAATGGATGCTGCCACCGCAGACACAAGTCTGACCTCCTGCTGCTGGGAGTCCTTCCAGCGAGGGAGGCCTGGACAAAGGGTTTCCTGCCTTGGGAGGTGCTAGCACCACCCCAGACAGGACTTTGTGTATTGAGGTAGGAAGGGCTGAAAGGAATGAGACATGCCTGGTTCACACAAGGTGTCCCTGTGCATAACCCGGTTCAAACCAGTTGCTGGGGCACTCCAGCCCCAGCTCTGGCGCGAAACCGGACAAAGGATAGGGGGTGTAACCACCCCCCTTCCTGGTCCCACCCATGGGAGGGACCTAGTCACTAGTACAGCCCCC
The DNA here is from genome assembly GCF_964261635.1 of Lissotriton helveticus. NCBI lineage: Eukaryota > Metazoa > Chordata > Amphibia > Caudata > Salamandridae > Lissotriton > Lissotriton helveticus. The sequence continues at coordinate 920,199,036 of NC_136073.1, forward strand.
TTTAGCAGAATAAAGGTAGGAGCTGGTCCCATTCCAAAACACATTATCCTGAACAACTTTTACAAGAAGAAACTCTGGACTTCGACGTTCTGCTCCACAGAAGACTGAAGAAATCTCCCTTGTGGCAAAGGAGTGACCACCCTGCATCCGCAAACACCATCAAGCGTCCTAGCGGTTCACTTTCTCGTCCTTCCTGGCGGAACCAAACTTCAGAGCCCGACGAGACCTGGACTTCCAGACCTCTCCAAACAACTCACATCTGCAGCACAGCTGAGATCCGTGGGTGCGACGAGACACGTGGGACCGGCCATCTTGGAGAAACTGCACTTCGCTTCCAGCACGACTTCAGATGCATCCTCGAGTAAGTGCTCTGGGGATTGAAAAGCCCCACCCCCGAGCAGCTCCTGCACAGAAGACCAGCCCTCCAGCATCCACGAGATCTGCGTGGGGCCCTTTTGCTTGATTGCTGCTCGACGCGTTGTCTGGTCACTTGCCGGCTGGCTAGTGGCCTCCTCGACGATGATCCTTGAAATCTACACCGCTGGTCTGGTTGCTCCAGACTGGTCCTTGCTTCCCTGTGAAGGAGAAGTACCCCGGACCCTCCTGGTCCGCACCAGATGCCATCTTCACTCACCGCGTGGGTTGCCCTTGCCAAGGCCTGTTGATGCCAAATTCGGATCAGACACCGAGAGCCTGCGTGGGACAGCTCGTGCCTCCATCCTGGTTGTTGAAGACACCTCCTGGTCCACGTGGCTGCAGAGTCAAGCATCCACTCTTCACCTGATCGCGACAACAGCATCTGGTTCCCTCCTGGTTCCACTCCGGTCACTGGCTAGTGACTTTGAACACTGTCCCCTCTGCTTTCAGGACCTCATCTTCCTCGATCCACCCTTGGATCGCACCTGACATCTTCCTCCTGGTCGCCTGCAGCATCTTTCTCCAAGGCTCCATAGACTTCGACGCGGAAACCCGACACTTTCACACCTATGCACCCGCAGCTCGTGGGTGAGGTAACAAGAGCATTTCGGTGCTCAAGGGTAGATGGACTCTCCTAGTGTCCAGGTATCCTGTCATTTTAGTGGTAACTAGTTGGAAGTGTCTTTTACTTACCTTTTCGTAATTTGTTCTGCCCATTCACTTTGTTCAGCATCCCGCGTGTGAGTTCACACTCTGCACACGCGTCCCGTGGGCCTCCTGATCCTTATCTAAGGTTAGGGTAATGTAGTCCCAGCGATCCTACAGCCTCTGGGCATCCTCATTTCTTCTATCTTTCTACTTATACCATTTACTTAGTATATGGTTTGTCGTGCCCCTAGGGCACCATTGTAATTTGTGCGACTTACTGTATTTTTCTGAAGAGTATTGTTATGTGCTTAGCCCTCTGATCTCATAGAGAGTTCAGAGGTGTTTGTTAGTAATAAATATATTGTTTATTTTCATAACCTGTGTGGTGTCCTTTCATCTGGTATTCAAGGAATATATATATGGTAAAACAGCTGGCTTCACATGCCATAAGAGTTTAGCCTAAGACTGCTTTGTCAATGCTACCACTAGGATAGCTGGTCTATAAGGTTGACTTACAACCAATCACCATAAAGGTTGTTTGGACTGATACAAGGTGATCACTAGAACTAGTGAGCATCATATATCAGGCCAACTTCTCACACCTATTACCACAGACAGCATTATAGAGGTCATTGACGCTCTACGCGGCTCTTCTGCCCCCAGACTAGACTGCTTCTCTGCCGACTTTTATAAAACATACAAAGACCTACTTGTGCCTCGCCTGGTTGAGGTCTACGCAGAGGCCCTGGAAGTTGGCACCCTCCCTCCGACCTTTCGTGAAGCAGTGATAATTTTATTGCCTAAACCCGGGAAGGACCCTCAGCATTGTGGTTCATATAGGATGCTGTCACTATTGAAGACCGATTACAAAATTCTAGCCAAGGTAATGGCAATCAGACTGTAGCTTCTGATGGAATTCATCATCTCCCCCGTACAATCGGGGTTTGTTCCACATATGTCTACCTCTTAATCTCCGAACCTTATTTACGATCTTACACCGTATCGACAGATATTCCAGCTGCTGCGATTTTATTGGATGCGGAGAAAGCATTTGATTCATTGGAATGGCCTTTCTTCCTCTCGGTAATGCGCCGTATGGGCATGCCGGAGTGCTCTGTCACAACCATGGCCCTTTTGTATACCAGGCCCACCACATGGCTGAGACTCAATTGTATATTACCAGATTCCTTTCCTCTGTCACGGGGTACAAGGCAAGGTTGCCCCCTTTCCCCTCTTGTTCATTTTAGCTCTCGATCCATTAGCCAGACAGTTCCAAGAGAACCACCTCCAGCGCGGGTTACAGTTTCGAACTGGCCCGTTATTGCTGTCTATGTATGCGGATGATATGATTCTATACGTCAGACACCCCCACTGCAATTTATCCCCGTTAATATGGGAAATTATACGATTCGGAGCGTTCTCTGGACTAAATATTAACTGACACAAATCGGTCATTTTTCCACTTACTACCAGCACTACTCCCTGGTCTTTTGAATTTCCGCTAGCATGGTGCCAGGATTCTGTTAAATAACTGGGAATACATATCCATCTAGACACTGCATTGCTGATACGGCTAAACTATGGCGCTGCAGTTTCTAGGCTGGAAACACAGATCAGCCGCTAGGGATCTGGGGTACTTTTATCTAGGGATCTGGGGTACTTTTATCACCCCCCTCCTCTAATGGGGCCTAAGAAATCTTCTCAAGAAGGGGGCAGAGGTCCGTGGTTCCCACATTATCCAATCTTGGATTTCAGAGCAAGGGCATGGACACCAACCCAAGCAGCCCCACCGCAGGGCTGGGGTTGGTGACTTGGTGATACAGCCTCCCCTCCTAGGGTTAACACACCACGCACAGTTGGGCGGGTATCCTTGTCTAATATTTCTGCGGCTCAACCCAGTTATGCCCCCTTTCTCAGGTGATGGGTCTGAGACTATTGAGTTAGTGGATGGAGTACAAACTCCCGATACACAGGGTGGGGAAGCAGGACGCGCTGAGCCCCTGCATCATGCATCCCTGAAAGCCATCAGCTGGAATGTGGCAGGCTTAAATAATAAGTTAGGTGCCCCGGACTGGGTGGCGTTCATTGAACCCCATTCAGTCTGTGCATTTCAAGAGACGTGGTGTGTGGAACCAAGGCATCGAGTGGGTTATGCCACTTTCTTTGTCCCGGCAGGTATTCCAGCATCGGGAAGAGGTCGCCCTTATGGAGGTCTCTTAGTTTGGGTAGATATTTCCCTAGGATGGAGAGTACATCATCATCCCCAAAAATCTCCAGACTTGATGCGCCTCACCGTAACATGCCCAAGGAAAGCTGAAAAACTGGAGATTATTAATATTTACACACGTGGGGCCTCTGGGAGAGATTTATCACCAACACTTTCGGCTTTGGAGGTAGCTTTAGGTGAGTGCAGTGGAGACCCGTTAATTATGGTCATGGGGGACTTTAATTGCACATTCGAGCCCCTATTGTCCGATGAAACTTTGGACTTGTATGATGAAGACTCAAGGAGAGGTGTCCCGTTACTTGATCTCCCAATTATAAATAGATGGACCCCCAGAATTATTCAGCTAAATTCCCTTACACTTGAGCATGGCTTGAGGGCAGCCAACGGGAGAACACACTCAGACTTAGCGGGGGCACATACATATAATAGGGTTGGTCACTCATCCAGGATAGATTATATCCTTTTAAACTTCTCTATGTGGGCTCACATGAAGGATATGATAGTCTTATCTTCCCTGGATAGTGACCACAACGCACTTTCACTATCCCTAACATATTGGTGGAGGGAGAGTCACTTAGCTTGTGGAGATCATGATATACCCGAGTCTGGGTCATTGGGTGGGGTGGTTCCCTCAAACTGCCTAAGACGTTTAAAATGGGACAAAGTGGCAATAGATGAAGAAAAACTATCATGCATTAGAGCTGTTACCTCTACAGCCTGTGCCATTTTTGAAAATGAGTCTGTCAGCCCAAATCAGATTTCAGCAATGTTTAGCGAGGTCTCGATGGCGATTGGGGATCTATTCAAGGTTAAAATAAAAAAGGGTAACAACAACCGTGATAAGAGACAGGGCAAATTTGGTTGGTACTCGACGGAGTGTCGTGCTAGAAAGAGAGCACTAATATTGGCTGTAAAAAGTGGAGACGCAACCCTAATAGCCACTAAACGCAAGAGCTACAAAGCAGAGTTAAAGACAGCAAGGAGAGACTGGGAAGATGCATTTTGGCAGGAACTCCGTGTAGCCAGCGTTGAAAAAATGCAAAAGGTTTTTGGGACTTAATACGCAAGAAAAACAGACCCCTAGACTCTGTGATCACATGTAACATAACTGAGGATCTATGGTACTCACATTTTTCAAAATTGTATACAGCATCTGTAGCTGAAGCGATGGATTTCGCATTACCACAGATCTCACGAGGTGACGGGAGTTATGAGGAAAGTCTGTTCACCAGGAAGGAAGCGGAAGGTGCTATAAAATCTCTTGTCCCGCGCAAAGCGGCTGGTCCCGATGGCCTTCCGGGCGACCTGCTTCGTGCAGACTTAGGCGATTGGAGTATGTTAATCACATCAGTATTAAACGCTGCCTTGGCGGGTGCTCCACTGCCCGCCTCATGGATGGCCGCCGAGGTGGTCCCTCTGCACAAAAAAGGCTCAAGAGAAGACCCCGCGAACTACAGGCCGATTAGCCTGATTGATTGTTCGCAAAAAGTAGCGGGCAAGGTCCTTTTAACCAGAGTTCAGCAGTGGGCAGATGAAAACAGGATACTTTCGGATCTTCAGGCTGGGTTCCGAGCTGGTACAGGAACAATTGAACAATCGTTAAGGCTACTTATGATCCACTGGAAGGTCGTCACGATTGGGAAGGGTACTTTATATCTGGCCTTCATCGACCTCCGGACGGCCTTCGATTTGGTCCCCAGAAATATTTTATGGAAGGTTCTATGTGATCTTGGCTTGCCACCTTACCTGCTTCACCTGATCATGAGGTTCCACGAAAAAAACTATGCCCAAATTCGTTGGGGTCCAAATGGTCAAAAGACCTCAAGAATAGACGTGAATAGAGGCGTGCGGCAAGGGTGCGTACTTGCCCCAACACTCTTTTCGCTCTATGTTAATGGGGTGGTGGAGCACTTGACCAGGATACCAGCAGATGCACCCCGCTTGGCAGGTCGCTTAATTCCCACTCTGCTTTTTGCGGACGATACTTTGCTTCTGTCAAAATCCCCAATGGGCCTCCAGCTGCTTCTCTCTGGTTTTGATGACTTTTGTAAGCAAAGAGGACTCTGCATTAACACAGATAAAACAAAGTATCTTATCTTGAATCCCCCGCAAAAACTTGGCCCTCCTCCAACACTGGGGTCCGTTGCTCTGGAAAGGACCAAGACATTCGATTATCTGGGTATCCGGCTGGTGGATTCCATGAAATGGGACTATCATTTGACCAAAATGTTGCTAAATTTGAAAAGAGTAACTGGGGCCCTGCTGAAAGAGCAGAGAGCTGCCTCTATTAAACCTATAGCAGCAGTAATGGACATTTACTCGGCCAGAGGAGTAAGCGCAGCTCTGTATGGGGCGGAACTCTGGGGAATGTCAAATATGAAAGAGCTTACTCGAGCTGAGAACACCTTCTTGAGAAGCTTGATGTCCCTCGGTCCATCTGTTCCCATTCTGCCACTGCAATTGGACATGGGTTGTCGGGCGATCGAAGATCAAGCAAAGTTACGCCCTTTGCTTCTGTGGGCCCGCATCTGGAGAGTTCCTGAGCTCTCAAGTTATGCGGATGGCCTGCGGGAGATAATCAGATCTTCAGGTTGGGCAAAAATAAAGTGGTTAACGGACATCAAAGTACTACTTACCAATCTGGGGCTGGAAGAAGCATGGTACCAACAGACAGCCCCGCCCAAATCAGTGCTAAAACAACTTTACTGGAATTGGGTGGCAAACAGAAGAAACTCTTCTGCCTCGATTTGTAAATCGACTAGAAACTTTATGGAGTCCAAAGATGTCCCCATTAGAGAACTGTATTTGGACATTATCTCAGCCCCTTGGGAAAGATCCCTGTATTTCAAATTTAGAATAGGTCTTCTCCCTGTAATGGAACTCACAAGCCATTGGAAAATTCCTTACCAGACTGCTCCGTGGTGCCCCTTCTGCCCACAGCGCCATGAATCTGTCCCTCACTTTTTATTCGAGTGTCCTGCCTATAAAGTTCCACGGATGAAATGGCTAAGACCCATGTGTCTTAGACTGGGAACAAGACATTATATTGTGGCACTAAGGATACTGCTTACAGACACTCGCACATTTTACGCATGCGCCACCTCGAAGTATCTCGGGTGGGCATGGCGGATCCGGTCAAAAAGACTTAGACAAATTGTTTAATCATGCTTTTATCTCTGTGGTCTGTTTTATAAACATACCTTTTTTAGGTAATTTATACATTCTTCCCCTAAATAATTATAGTACAAATTGCAGATTTACATCATGCAAGGGTTTTTTTTTATATACGTTTTATCCTCAATGTCTTGAAGTGAATTTTACATGTATGTATGCTTTTTAAGATATTTTTTATGTCGAAATAAAGCCTTTTTGACTTGAGATCAGCCGCTGGATTAGTTTACCCCTCTCCATGGCTGGGAGGGTTGCAATTATTAAGATGGTGGTGCTCCCACGATTTCTATATTACTTTTATAACATACCGGTTCCACTAACCAATGCCTTCAAACAACTTCGCTCCCTTCTGCTTCGCTTGGTGTGAGGAAACCGCACTCCCCGTGTCGGTTGGAAAGTCTTGACCATGCCCGCTGACAGGGGTGGGCTGGGTGTTCCAGACTTTTACTTGTATTATTTGCTTGCTCAATGTGCCTACGCCTATTCATGGTTCCACCCAGACGCGCGAATTCCATATTTACGTCCAGAGGCAGATCTGATTCTCCCTAGACAGCTACTTACACTTCTCCCAACCGGATTCCCTCATGATCCACGCGACATACAAATCGTATCCACAACATGCTGAACCTGGGTTAAACTGCGTAAACTTATAGGGCTCAATATGCTTTACTCCCCAGTGCTGCCCCTTCCCAATGCCTCCCTTCCCATTCCAGAGAAGAAGTTGGTGAAACGCACCTTGCAGAAATTTGACATTGGCACATTCGGCGATCTTTTCCCCGAAGGTCACGTGTTCTCTGTGACGGAGGAGGCCCGATTCTCTGACCGCTCCTTCATGGACACATTTATTCTCACACGGCTTCGATCAGCATTGCGGGCCTGTTTCCCTTCCTTCCCTTTAGCCCCTGAAGAGGTCCCCCATTTACACTGGTGATACAGAGCCCATCCAACACACACCTGATCTCCAATTTATACAAACAATGCGTTGCACTTAAACCTAGCGATGACTCTAAAATTAGGGCCGACTGGGAGGCAGATCTGGGCGGTCCTATCTTGGATGAGCAATGGACATATTGTTGTAAGGCAGAGTTATTCAAACTGTGGGGCGCACCCCCCTGGGGGGGCGCTACGCAATACAAGGGGGGGCACGACGCCATCTCAGGGGGGGCGCGCACTCCACTATGAAATTTCACACTTTCACTGTAGAAGGGGTGAAGACCACCAACGCCTCATTAACATGGAAAAGGTCTTTAAAAGACCTGTGAAGTACTCAGGTGCCTGCGAAGCTGAAGCGGTCTCATCCCAGGCAGCCACCCAGAGACGCAGGAGGGGGGGAGGGGTGGGGGGGGACTGAGAAGCCCTTTAAATCCAATGGACGTTGCGCGCCTGTTCTTCACGCATTTCAAATGGGGCTTTTGGAATAAACTTACAGCAGCCGATTAGAAGCAGTCCAGTCGGGCCTTTCTTATTTTGATTCTGGTACATGTAGTCTTGATTTGGTTCTCGCAGTCTTTTTATTCCATTATTAACCGTAGACTACAAATATCATACCACAAGGGAAACAATGGCACTGGATGAGCTAGTTATGCGCGCTCTGATTCAAGAAGCCACGGCGCTGTAGACTTCAGTACGCATACCTTCGGCAATACCAGCTCTCAGAGGGTTCGATGTGCAGGGAATAAGTGTTAAGAAAAGTTTGGAACTCCAATACCCATTTATATTCAGAGAATCCATTAAATAAACAGCACAATATCGTCGAGCACAATATGGACCGTTTTAAGTAAAGCGGCACGCAACTATTTATTCCCATTGAACGTGTAGTGTAGTTACAATCACTACGAAATCACACGTAAGATTACACGAACACTTGCGGTGAAGACAGTTCAGGCCTTTCCTGCCAATCCTTCTGTAGCCATATATTCATTCAAACAACAAACCCTCCAGCCTCCTACCCGAAGTGCTTCTGCTTCTCCCAAATGCACACCTGCAACGATTTATTCCGGATACAGCAAGCTGAGCAGGGGTACACAGGGTAAGACGGTCTCCAGAACAGACCTGGCTCTATCAGGGGCCCCCCCTTAAAGGCTGGGACCCGGAGCCAGAGCCCACGTTGCCTACGTCTTAAAACGTCTCTGCCAGGGAAGACACATGCTACATACAACCTGTGTATCAAATAAACTGCTTACCTCAATGCCTGGCATAGGGAGTCGACCGCTTTTTTTCATGGAAAGAGAAGCTGTGATAGGATGGGCAGTGCAGGAAGGGGGAGTTTTTTCTGGGAGGTGAGAATGGGGCAGTGCTGCTGCTGTCATGATGGCCAGAGTTAAAATTGTTTTGTTTTAATGCCATTGGACAGTGCTTCTCAGTGGAGAGCATAGTCTTTGAATGGTACTCATTATATTGACCACAGAAGTTTCTTTGAGGAGGCTTCGCAAGTATTAAGTGCAAACCCGTAACAAATTGCACACATTTTATCTTGAAAAATGTCGTTTTGGACTGTGTAGTAAGCCTCTGTCATTTTACCACACCAACTCGCAAACCTGCAGTTTTCTAAACACTCTTACTGTGTTTAACATTATTAGCCAGATATGGACTGGGAAATGCGGATGACGGTCGATTATGTAGAATACCAGGTTCCAGAATTTTTTGTCAAGTGGTGGGGGGGCCCGACATCTAAATAAATTCAGCTGGGGGGGCTCAACCTAAAAAAGTTTGAAGACCTCTGTTGTAAGGCCACGACGGATGTCTCCTTGAATAGTCGGCATAAGTTGTTACAGTTTAAGTTTCTCCGGCGGCTCTATTTTACCCCAGCACGTGCTCACAGGATAGACAACTCTCGGCCTCACCACTGCCAGAAGTGCCTTTCCCCCATTGCAGACTTTGCACACTTAACATGGATTTGCCCCAAGATGCAGCAATTTTGGTTGGACGTTGACTCTATATTCGGGGATATACTCTATTCCTCTCCTGCCCACGCCTGAGATTGCTCTGCTGGGATACGTTGCGAATATTCCCAAGAACATTCGTAACTTGGCAGCAATTAGCTTCATGTTGGCCAAGAGGGAGATAGCACTGCTCTGGGGCAGTGAGGAGGTCCCCACTCTCAGAGCATGGTTAAACAGTTTGGCATTTTGTAATTCTAACTGCGAAGGGTTCAGCACTTTGCTCCCCCCACCTCCAGACCTGTTGATATATGGGAACCCTACCGCGCCTACATTTCCCGGCGACAAACGGCCCAGGAAGCACTGACACAATCCGGCACCACCCCAACCGGGGTAGGTTGAGCGTCCCCAGACTCTGCGTGGGGGCAGTGTGGTGCTGGAGTCTGCATCCCTATCTAGCTGATATTGCCTTTTGTTGATAGTAGTTACTATAAGTCATTTTATCATTGGAAGGATTTCCGGTCGGTAGGATGTCTTGGATATAATTCAATACTGAGTTTTCCTGGTACTCCCTCTTCAGAATTTACTTTGAGATTTGTCATTTCTGTTCATATTTACTGGACATGTATTGCTACATTATTGTTATTGTCAATACTCGATATACTTTTGCACTGCTATCAATCAATTCTCAATGTTATTGATATACGATATGGAACTCGATTGAGATCCACATAAAACATGACATAAAAAGCGCCAAGTACAAATACATGAAATCTATAAAATACACTCTATTGACTCAGAGAACAAGTAAAAGGTTCATGTCCATTAATATAAATCTAAGAAACATTTAAAGAAATTAAAAATTCTATAACCGAACATTTCATTTGGGGGTTTATTAATAGCTTCTACTAAAGAATTGGCAGATAAAATACTTCATTTTAAGCAAATTGGTCTCACCCACTTTCGGCAGTGAGCCATCAAAGCAGGGCATACGAATAGAACGTGGGTAATATCCTGAATCGAATTATTACACAAGTTGCACTTTTCGGAAGAACCATACCATCTAGCTAATAATTTATTCAAAGGGAGGAGATCCTGCCTCAAGAGGAACCAAAAACGCCGTAAACCATGAGGTAGGTTCCAGGAGGCATAAGGTTGCATACGTTTAAATAAACAAGAGTTAATAACAGAAAGAGCGCCTTTCTTTAAAATAAGGGATTCTCTATCCCTCCCAAAACTTAAATTCCAAGTTGCAAGTTTTAGGGTGGACTTTAGCTGATGTGCGGAAAGCAAAAAAAGAGTTGATTCTTCCAATTCAAGTAGTGCAACGGCCCTTCTAAAGTTCTTTATAAGTAGGGAATATTCTTTTAGGGGACCCAATAATTCTTTTTGGATGAGGAATCTTAAAGTGGCCGGTTTTCCCTTTACCAGACAAGAGACCCATCGTATTATTCCCGCCAAGCCCTGAACCCAACTGCTACGTATGCCAAATTCAAGCCTAAGGGATGCCACGGTATAAGCGTTGTTAACCGTAGTTAAGTATCGCAATAGTCTGCCCTCAACAGTGTCCAAAAAGCCCCATTGCCCCAAATCAAGAAGTTCAATGCCATAAAGCGTAGAGGCCGGGATTTTTGCCCGAAAAGCCTCTAACAAATAAACAAAATGTCTTTTGCCTGTAGCTTTATAAAGAGCACTTAAGCCTTTACCCTGTGTCATGGCCTTCCGGATATTACTATCTATATGGGCCTTTTCGCTCAAGTTGCCACATACTATCTTCCCTAGAAAAACATAAGATTTTACAATTTCCATCCTGTGACCACCTAAAAACCAACTAAAATTCCCAAGTTTCGTTTTTTTCCTTCCCATCATACACATTACTTTGCTTTTTGAGATATTAATCTTCAGATGATGGGACTCGGCAAACACATGCAATGCCTGCAGACGGTTATTTAGACCTTTTGGAGTAAGGTCCCATAATAATATATCGTCTGCATACATCAAGCATGTAATTGGTTTGTCCCCCAGAACCGGGGCAATGCCTTCACTTAAGGATAAGCTCTGGGGGAGATCACAAACAAAGGGAAAACAATAATGGGGCCAATAAGCAGCCCTGTTTGAGTCCATTGGCCGATGGGATGGCTTGAGATAAGCCTCTCTCCCCTCCCAATAATACTCTACACCAGGTATCAGAGTGGAGGTCTGGAACTAAGTCTAAAAGCTGGGCTGGCATACCTAAAGCCGATAGTTTCCTCCACAGCAAAGGACGATCAACTTTTTCGAAAGCTGTGGAGAAGTCTATAAAGGCTGCGTAGACTCTCCCCCCTCTCACCCTGATGTATTTATCTGATATTACTTGCAGGGCTGTTAAATTATCCAAGGTGCCATGGCTCTTACGAAATCCCGTCTGCTCTAGGGGTAGTATATTACTCTGGTCCACCCAATCATTGATTAATTTCAAAAGACATTTTGCAAAAACGTTGCCAATTGCATCCAAAAGGGCAATTTGACGATAGTTTTGAGGGGACTGCCGGTCACCCTTTTTAAAAAGGCGAACCAGGATACTCCCCTTCCAGGAGGGGAGAACCGTTCTGCTCGAAAAACAAAGATTAAACACCGGGCAAAGCAATTTGCTCCATTTTACACTACTTTGCTTTAAAGCAGAAATGGGGAGTTCATCCGGTCCCATTGCCCCAGAACAACGCATTTCCCTAATAGCCAGTTCAATAGCATTTTCAGAGAGAGGGACTCAGGGATGACTGTCCTCACTAGAACTTACACGGGGGACCACTATTCCATTACTTGCATAAAGGACTGAAACATGGTCCACCCAAATTTGCTCTTCAATGGGGATTGGAAGCGGACTTGTTCTGGCTCCGCATCCCTCTCCTATGAGGGACCAAAATCGTTTCATTTGTCCATTAATAGCGGCCTCTCTTAATTTTATCCAGATAGAATCCTCCCCCTCTTTTCGTAATTTGGCCCGTAGTCTTCTCCTTTTTAGTAGGGCTATTCTGCGGGCTCCTTCAGACGATTTACGCAAATACTGTTCCCTTACTAACTTATTTATTTCTATATTGAAGAGTCGAAGGGAACTAGAAGGTAATATGGTATGTCTTTTCTTATTTGAGTCTTTAGCGACAGAAATCACCACTTCATAAAGTCTAAGAAGCGCACGATTTCTAAACCTTGCCAATTAGCAAGGTCATTTACTGCTACGTCAAGAATATTCTCCAAGCCTCTTAAGGCCTTTGCATTCCAATAGCATCTCCCGGACTTTACTCCGAAGCTCACCAAATCACTATCTTAACGACCAACGGTCCGATTTGGGAGGATTTATTTTTACAGAGACAGATAATAACTTGTGATCGCTAAAGAGTGTTTCCATAACCCTGAGATCCTTCAGTAAGGCAAAGGCAGAATTCTCCACTATTACATAATCTAAAATGGATTCACCCGGATTAGATTTATGGGTAAAATTTGCAGGGGAATCGGAGGGGAACCTTCCATTCACAATGATCCCATCCATCTCATAGAGTTCTTCGAGAAGTATCTTCCCTCTCTTATTCGTTTTAATATTCTCAGGGAAGAGAGCTTGGGGAATCTGCTGGGATTCTTCTTTATGTTTATCTCAAAACAGACGTAGACTGATTTGAAATTTTGCAATTCATGTCCCCTACCAGGATTATATGAGGGGTAGGAGTTTTCTCCCTAATACTCTGTACATAGACAAAGACTTTTTAAAATTAGGTTGGAGCAAGCATCGGGGGGGATATAGACATTAATCAAAACTAAGGGTTTAGAAACTTCAACATTATCAAAACTAAACAACGTTACTGTCTGAAATAGATTACTAGAATCCAGATAACGAGAGAAATTCCATTTTATCTGGTTAGACAGTTAACAAGCTATACCCCCACTAGCATGACCTCTCCTTGAGGGGGAAGCATGACCCTCCAGTACAAAATAGTCCTTTCCTACCAAAATTTTCTCCGAACACCACGTCTCTTGAAGACAAATCACACTGGCTTCTAAAGAAAGAGGAATTGGATTTTTTCAGGGTTATTCTTCAACCCTGCAGCATTCCAAGATAGTATTGATATGTCGCTGCTAAAGATGAGAATGGGACATTTACATTTATTTATCAATTTCCTCGAGAGAACTCCAGGCAACCAGTTCCACCGGAGACTCTCATCGACAGCATTACCATAGTGAGTGGGCATAGGAGGGTTAGTATGAGACAAGGCGGAAATCTTTTGATATACAAATTTTCAAATTATCAAATCTGCTAGACCACTGTGCTGGCAGAGGCTGCCTGCAGGAGTGAGAAAGGGGGACCTAAGGGTTTAGAGGGTTTAAAAGGTCTACCAGATAAAACATTCCCCCAAAAGGGTATGACATCAATCCCTCTACTCTGAAAACCTTCCGACCGTTGAAGGATAAGGTTTACTACTAATTTAGAGTAAAACTTTACCCTTGTACGACTTCCAGCCTCTGTCTTCATGATCCGTACTAAATCTATGTCTGCAGATTGTAATAATTTCAGACTTGAGAATTCCTGAAAACATTTAAGAAGCATCGATCTATTTAGGATGCAATCAGAATCAAATAAAGGGAAAAAAATCTAGGAAAAGAGTGTCAATACTTTCCTCTTTGGGCATCTCTAGGAGTGTTTTAAAGACCACTTCTCCTTCCGCCTTATCAGGATAGGGTCTACCTAGGGGATTAAGACAGATTAATGCGGGGTCAATTGATTTGAACGCATTCCCCAGAGGGGCAGAACTAAAAGAACCCCCTTTTTCAATATTACGACCACCGGATAAGCGAGAAGGGTTATTAAAGGAAATAGCCGGATTAGCTGGAGAGGCTATCGGCCTTTGTTCTAAGGAGATTGAAGTGACCAAAACTCCTTTTGCGTCCTCAATCTCACCCTGTAATGCAATTGAAGAAGCCTGCGGAGGCTCTTTTTTAGAAGACAAATCCAAATTTACTCCAAAGAGGATTTTTCTCCGCCTGTTTTTTCAATTCTTCTGATTAATTTCCTCTTTTTCCTCCCATTCTTTTTAGCTTTCCCTGATTTACCCGTTTTTCTATTTTCTTCTTATTCTAAAACCTTATCTCCTTCACCCCTCTGTATATTAAAGATCGGAAAAAATTCTTTATCTACCCTTGAATCGGTTTCATTCAGAACCTCTACCACTGGGTCAAAATCTACTGCACAATTAGAGGTAGGGGCTCTCAATGAAGGGACAACATTTTCCCTTTCATAAGGTATCTGAGAAGCATTAGGAGGCTCATTCACCTTCCTAATATCCTTCAACTCTACAAGTTTTTGCCGGCTTGCTTCTAAATTCGAGCTAGTTACCTTCTCCTGTTGGTTGCTCAATAAAACTTGCAATATTTGAGTTACTGTTTCCAGTACACAATCAGACCCCCCGACAAATGTTTCCAATAATCGCAGGATAGAAGAGAGTAAATGTTCTAGGGAGGAAAGAGTTAGAAACGGGTTTATCTAACCTGATTGGATGGATAGCGTTGATGCCTGTTATGCGGAGATTAGAGCTCATGGGCGTATTTGACTGGGAAATGATAAAATGGGATTTATTAGAGGGGGTACTGCTATACAATTGGAGGCCAAGGGGGGCAGATACTACCGGGGTTTTTATAGGATCAAAAACCTTACTAGAATCTTACTCAATAGATCTCCTACAAAGATCTAGATCAGAAGAGACTAAATCGTTATATCGCACACCACTCTGAGAAGGGGAGCTAAACGCATTTTTAGAAGGAGACTCGCTGGGCTTAAGACGAGGGACATACACTATAGACCCCACTGCTTTTGAATTGGCTTCTGACAGAGCTCGGAGGGGAAGAGAGGATTCTTTATCTTTAACCCCTAAAGTTAACAGGGAGGTAGACACCATTCTCCAAATTAGGATCACCTTCTACAATTTCAACTAATGGGGTGGCTCCCTCTTTTTTGTTATTTTGTTCCATCAGACCCTCAGTGTGTAACCTCATCAAAGTAATATGATCTTTTACGATAGCGCTCTTTTCACCCCCGACATACGACGAAGACCTCACGTTTGTGGCTCTATTCTTTCCCCTTTCCCAAAGATTAAATAACTGGCAAGTGCCCTTTACTTGTGTAGCATGGCTATCCTTATTTCGAAGTGGATTCGATTTAGTTTTAGAGCACGACTTCCCACTAATATTTTCCCTGACCTTAACTTTTTGACCGTCATTTCGGAGACCAGAGAAAAACACAAAAAAACACTAAATACTATAAGGGTTCTAAATATTAGGGACAATTTAAACTGCTGATGGACACAAAATAAAAAAGAAACACGAATAAATCAAATTATTTGAAAAAGAATGGGCACAGCTCAGCCTACTTCAGCCTCTGCCACCCTTTGCCCAGGCTTAGCCCTGCGCACTCCCGCGCAGTGGGGTTAGTAGCCGGCTAAAATAGGAAGGGAAATGACCAGGAAATGTCCGGGGGGCGTGTTCAGCAGGGAGAGCGGCCCAGGTGGAAGAAATTGGGCACACAGGGACTCCTGGGAGATTGAGTCCCTGCTTCAACACTCGCAGCCCTGCTCCGCCACCACACAGTCCACAAAGTTCCTCCTCAGGTATGCAACCCCTATAACAGCTCCCGCAGATGGCAATGCGCTGCGGGTCCGGCAAGCAGTAAAGGGTTGACGGTGGCAAAGGGTTGACAGTGGTCAGAGAAAAAAAAAATAGAGACAACAGCCAAGGTTCAGTCACAACGATCCAAAATGGCAATGTCAGTATCTCCTTCCTCCTTCCCCTTCTCCTTCACGGAGGACACGACCCTCGGCTCCCACCCTTGCCACCCTGTTCACCATTGCGGGTGTAACTCGCTTAAGGGGTCTCGGGGGGAGCTTACTGCAATTAAAACAAATGGAAAACAGTGCTTTGAGGCTTGGAGTTCGGCTCTTGGGGCACCAGATGGTTTCTCTATGGCCCTGGGAGCCACGGCTTCAATATGCCACAGTCAGCTGCCCCCCACCCAACGATGAAACACCCTCACCTACTTCTCTCCACACCGTGGCCCTGACAATGCAGCCCGGTTCGAGGTGATGTGGGGTGGGGTGTTTGCTGGCGATGGGGGGTATTTCCGTAGTTCTGCTTGGCTGCTTGGCTTCCTGAGTTTTGCCGCCAAAGCCGCTGCTTTACTGAGCTCTCGCTGGGCAACTCCAACAACTCGCCGCCGCTGCCCAACCGGGCACAGGCCGAGGCTGCCGGAAGAAAGCTGACTGTCGGGCGCAACTGTGCGCGGGCCGGACGTGGAACGCAGGCCCCCTCGGCTCCTGCAGCACAGCCGGCTCCGACCTCTGCCGTCTCAGGCAGCACAGCAGCCTCCGGCACACCTTACTACTCACTCTGCTCCTCGCTCTGCGCTCGTCAATGAGCGGGCTGGTTCTCTGCAAACAGTGGACTGGATCGGCAACTAGACTGGCTCACCTCAGACTACCAGCTCTCCTGTTCTGCGTGCTCCTGTATGTCTAGCACTTTAAAAGCTTCACAATATCCTTTTAAATGTGCTTTTGGGCGCTTCAAGTACTGCGGGAGCCACCCCGGCACCGCCTCGCCTCCCCTCCTAGCTAGTTTGTGTTCGGCACCTCGAGGCTTAAAGGCACTGTGGGCACTAAGTAGCACTAAGGCGCGGCACTTTTACCACCGGTGTTGTCACTCGCTCCCGCTCCCTGCTTCTGCCTCTGCTTCTACTTCTCTGGTGCAGAGCGGTGCAAAGTGCCTCAGTGCCTCAGTGCCTCGGGGCGGATCGAACCACGAACGCTCTCGGCCCATGCCCAGCACCTCGCTTCCACTTCTCTGGTGCGGTGCGACGTGTCTGAGCTTGTTTTGGGATGCTTCGGAATGCTTCGATGCCACCAGCACGCCGGTTACGGCTCCCGGCTTGCAGCACCGGCTCCGGCTCCCTCTACGACACCCGCTCTCAATCGACAACAGCAGCCCTGTAACCGCTTGTAGTGTTGTTGGCAGTGGGGCGTACCATTGCAGCGCACGGCCCCTCCCACTGTTGTCCGGTTTGCCCCTCCAGCGTAGAGGGGTTTGGTTGAGCCCAACGTGAGCGTTGGAGACGTAAGGAGAGTTAATAAAAAGCCCGGGGCTCCGGGCGTGGTTTAAGTTGAGTGCTAACCACCAATAGCACATGTGTGTCCTCCCGCCTGTTGATTTCTAGGCCTGAAGCCAGGACACTACACTGGTGACGACGGTGGTCCAGTGTCCACCCTGTCGCGAGCCCTATCGCGCCACCTCCACATGTGTGCGCTCCAGCTGCCTGGCGCCGTGCAGCCTGCACGTAACGCACTGCCCGGCACCCCTGAGCCGCCGACGGTCCGCTGTGGCCCGCCTCGACAGCGCTTTCAGCCTGCCTACCCCCCCTGCTGCCGCTACGCTCACCGGTGCCCTGGGACGACTTTTGCCTGCCTCCTGAGCCGTCCCGCGTCCTCCTCAGCTGTGCAGACTGGAGCGCCGCCGTCAGGTACCGCTTCGAGCCCTCCTGCTGCTCCCCCTGCCTCTGGCCCCCAGGCTGCGTCGCTCTCCTCTGCACAGGCCCCGTGCAGTTCCACGGCTCTCCCGCGCATGCGCGTTGAGCGCCCGGCTCCAGGTTCTGGCGCGCTACGCGACCTCCCTGCCATCTCACGCATTTCGCGTGTAAACGGACCCTGCCAAACCTCACGCATCTCGCGGAGCGAGGCCTACGAGCCTTCACGGTGCCTGGATCCATCGCTGGTGACTGCATAAGCCTGCACTACCGTCTGGTGCCCGACCTGTCACCCCCTGTGCCTTGCTTCAGCCGTCATGGCCAACGTGCCGCCTCTAGAGCCTTTCGCTATTACGGGGACACCCCCCTCACAAGCTGCCCGGTGGAGGAAGTGGGTAGAGCGTCTCGAAAACTACTTCATCGCAGCGGACATTGCAGTGGCGCGTCATCGCGCAATGCTTTTACACCTGGGGGGGGAAGCAATCCACGACATCTCCAAGGACATCACGGAAGGAGACCCGCCCCACACCTACGCCACCCTTCGGGATGCCATCACGAGATATTTTGAACCGTTTGCCAGCGCGGACTACGAACGTTTCCTACTCCGCCAAGCCCGCCAACTCCCAGAAGAGTCTGTAGATGTATTCTACGCTCGGCTCAAGAAGTTAGCCAGCACGTGCACCCTCCCGGATGTGGAAGACGAAATCCGCGCCCAGTTTATACAGGGGTGCGCCTCCCTGAAGTTGCGGGAGAGGGTGCTGGAAACGGACGCCATGTCTATGCGCGACATCCTAGCCCTGGGGCGGTCCAAAGAACTTTCCAAAGCCCGTGCCGCCCACATGGAGCCTAACCCAGCTGTCACGATCAAAACGGAACCTGTCTGCGCCATCAGGTCGCAAACTCCAGATATCCGGACGAGACCAACCCGCAAAGGGCGACTGAGGCCAGCCCAAGCCGCCCACGACCAAGCATGCATGTGGTGCGGAGACTCCACTCCCCACAAAGGCGCGTGCCCCGCCCAAGGCAAGATCTGCAGCGCCTGCGGCAAAGCCAACCACTATGCGAGTGTTTGCTTATCGTCGCAAAGGAAAAAGCTGAGTGGCCCACCCAGGAGAGTGCGACAGATGGCTCCGCTACCGAACACATCCAGCCCTCATCGACACAGGCGCAACAATAAACCTCATGGCCGCCAGCGTATACCAGGATCTAGAGAACGCTACTACACTTCACCCCACCAGAGTGCAGGTCTTCGCCTATGGGACTCGTCGCCCGCTGCGCCTGTGCGGTGTATTCCGAACTACTGTGTCCCACGACTCGACGCAAATGCAGACAAAAATCTACGTATCCCAGGAGGGGTCAGGATTCCTCCTTGGCTGCAAGACAGCGCGAGAGCTCGGGTTGATTCACTTTGCCCTAACAGTACAAGCCCACGGTTTGGATCACCTGGTATCAGAACACTCCTCGCTGTTCGAGGGCATAGGATGTCTAAGAGGACCTCCGGTCCGACTCCACATCGACCAGTCAGTAGCCCCAGTAGCCCTCCGGCACAGACGCATCGCGTTTCACCTCAGACCGAAAGTCGAAGCCGAGCTGCGAATGCTCGAACAGGCTGGCATCATCGAACGAGTGACCGGGCCCACACCATGGGTGTCCCCCATTGTGGTCGCCAAGAAGCCAAAGCAACCCGATGCAGTAAGAATCTGTGTAGACATGCGCCTCCCCAATTTAGCCATCAAAAGAGAACGTCACCTGACGCCGACCATCAACGACATCGGGGAGCTCGCAGGATCCAAGTGGTTCTCCAAGATGGACCTAAGGTCAGGATACCATCAGGTCCCTCTTCACCCAAACTCACGCTCTATCACGACCTTCTCCACCCACGTTGGCCTCTGGAGATACACCAGGCTTAACTTTGGCATATCAAGTGCAGCCGAAGTCTTCCAAAACATCATCCACAATGTACTGCAAGGCCTCAATGGAGTGCTCAACGTGAGCGATGATATTCTGGTCCACGCCCCGACCTTGGAGGAACACATCCGACGCCTCCAGGCGGTATTCACCCGGTTGCAGGAGAGAGGACTGACCCTTCACAAGGACAAATGTGAATTCCTACGCAAAGATATCAGCTTCTTTGGGTACAAGTTTTCCGATCAAGGAGTAGGCCCAGATCCAGAGAAGGTCAAGGACATCCACAACGCGTCAGCCCGCACATCTGTGACAGCCGTCCGCAGCTTCCTGGGCATGGTAACATACTGCGGGCGCTTCATCAAGGATCTGTCGGATTTGACAGGCCCCCTTCGTGACCTCACAAAATCAACTGCTGCCTGGACATGGGGCCCGGAACAGGAGTCGTTTGCAAAGACCAAAGCGGCTCTATCTGCGGACACAACCCTGGCCTATTTCAACCCGCAACACGAATCACAACTAGTGAGACCCCCGCCCCGGCCCCCCCAGGCATGGAATGGAGACCCCGCCCCGGCCCCCCCCCCCAAGCATGGAATGGACCCCCGCCCGGCCCCCCAGGCATGGAGACATCCCCCAGGCATGGAGCCCCCCCAGGCATGGAGCCATCCCCCCCCCAGGCATGGAGGAACCCCCACACAGGCCTCAATCACGGGCACCCTCCCCGTGCCACCTTTATTGGGCCAGAATCGGGGTAACACTGGCCCTCGTCAGCATCCCGTTACCGGACGCCGGCCCCCAGGCATGGAGCCCCCCCCAGGCATCTAGACATCCATGCCCCCCCCCACATGGAGCCCCCCCCAGGTATAGAGACCCCCCCCAGGCATCTAGACATCCATGCCCCCCCCACATGGAGCCCCCCAGGCATAGAGACTCCCGCCCCGGCCCCCCCAGGCATCTAGACATCCCCGCCCTCCCCCCCCCCCCCGGCATGGAGCCCCCACCCCAAGCATGCAGCGCCCCCGGCCCCCCAGGCCACCCCAAGCATGCAGCGCCCCCGGCCCCCCAGGCATGGAGCCCCCACCCCAAGCATGCAGCGCCCCCGGCCCCCCAGGCCACCCCAAGCATGCAGCGCCCCCGGCCCCCCAGGCCACCCCAAGCGTGCAGCGCCCCCGGCCCCCCAGGCCACCCCAAGCGTGCAGCGCCCCGGCCCCCCAGGCCACCCCAAGCGTGCAGCGCCCCGGCCCCCCCAGGCATGGAGCCCCCACCCCAAGCATGCAGCGCCCCCGGCCCCCCAGGCATGGAGCCCCCACCCCAAGCGTGCAGCGCCCCGGCCCCCCCAGGCATGGAGCCCCCACCCCAAGCATGCAGCGCCCCCAGCCCCCCCAGGCATGGAGCCCCCCACCCCCCGCTCTGCACCAGACTGACGCCGGCCCTGGGGGGAGATGGACGTGAGAGTTCAGGGGCCGCGAGCGATTCCGAGTTTTCTCCCACAATTATGCATTTCCCCCTTGAACCCACTGCCACGTCCCTCAAATCCATCATTCTATTGGCATTGGTTTCCTTCCTCCCCATCCGCTATTGTTGACTATGATATAAGCTATTCACACGTGGTCTTTTTTATTTCTTTTTTGATGTATTAATTACTATTCAATCGCTTGTTACATGTGTTTCTTTTATTTCGAACCCCTGACCCCCAGTCAGTAAGCTGCTATGTGTTCATATTCAAGATCGTACATTATACCCTTGTAAATCGATCATGTTTAGCATAGAGTGCTCATGTGGCCTTTACGATTGTTTTTACATTTACTGCTGACAATTCCGGTCTTCATATTTATGTCTGTACCGTATTATTACACATTCATGCCTCCCTCTGTTGTCAAAACTTTACACATTGACAGGCTCTTACCCCTCCCCGCCCATTCACACGCGCTCTGACTCGCCCCGCCCCCCCCGACGTGTCATCGATCACATTACCTTCTCTCCAACCCAAACACGGAAGTACAGCAACTTCCAGTTGCCGCTGACATCAACCAGTACCCGGATTAACTCCACTGCAGGCCCGCTGCTTAATACAAGTACGAGTTCCTCTCCCACCGTCTTCGTCCCCCGAGAACCCTCCTTTTTCTTGAGGCTTTGCTCATACTTATATCACACCTTCTTTATTTACAGGACCTATGCCCCCAGACGGGCCGAGACTTAGACGGCCCTTTGACTCATCGGAAACATGTTAGTAATTATAAGGTTTTCTTCACATCGCTTGCTACCTCCCCTCCCGCCCGGCCCTCACGATTTCCTTTTTTCCCCCTCAGTGCCCCTGTGCAGACACGTTGCCGTCCACTGAAGACGGATCACTATACAGGTATGCGCTGCCCGTCGCTCCTCCCGCTCGCACCCAGTCACCTTCTCTGTCCCTTCGTGCCGTTCCCCGGACATGCTAGACCCCGCCTTTCTTGATTAACCTAGCAAACCGCCAATCCTACACCTATCCTTGTCACTACCCTGGACGCTAATTATCTTGCATCATTCGGTTTCCAATTCTGGCAGGCACCTTGACCCCTGTAATTGCCCTCACGCTCCTCACGCTCCTCCCACTCGCACTCAGTCCTCCTCAGTACCCCAGCGCGCCGCTTCACCCGTGCTGACCAGGCCCCTTCTCGACACTCAATGGTTCAACACAGTAGCCCGCCCAGACATCACTCTTCTCCCCCCAGTCACTCATTATCATGCACGTCCCTGTCTCGAATTCTGGCATACAATTTGACTCTCTGATCTCGTCCTCCCAATCGCTGTTTCGTCAACCAGGTGGCTTCCACTGCCTTACCTAATAACCACAGGCCAACATACAGCATTATACCACCGATATATCACCACTCCACGCCCCCCTCTTAGTTTGCCATAACCACCGCCTCTAGTCCCTGGAAATGGCCTGCACCCCTAACTGGTCCATTAATTACCACCGCCTCTCACGGCGCATAGCCATCCGTACGCGCTCCCTCCCCCTAGACTCTTCCTGAATTGTCCCCTCTTCTTCGCAGCACTTCACAAGCAAGACAACCATGTCCTGATGACGATCCCAATTCAAGAGGATCAAAACGCCATTGACTCTGCAGCGCAATACTAGGCGCACCTAGACGCACCTTCCATTGTGGCTTAATATAAATTACAAAGTGCCTAATACAGTGATGTCACTCTGTCACCATACTTGAGCCACCCACTGTACATTATTTGCATTATTGTTCACTGTGCGCCGTCCACGCTGTTCATCCTATCACTTGCGTCGCCACGTTATTCATGTACACGTTCTTGAGCACCAAGTGCATTATGGTTGTCACTGAATTTGTTCTATACAGTGCTGCTTTAACTGTATATGCCCAACCATGAAAAATATTTTCTAAAATATAAGATGATTAACAATCAACTGAATAGTGGTCTTCCTATTTCTGTTATTGTAATGCTTGCTGCATACATGCTTATTAGTATACTATTACCTGTTGGGATATTGTTTAATTATCTACCTGAGCTGACCCATTGGCAGCAGGAAGGGGGCCCCTCCAGGGAAGAATTCTGCAGGGAGCAGAAAGAATGCCCTTCTCTTGTGGGTCTGCGGTAGCAGGCTGCAGACCAGGCCAATGGTGATCAGTCCGGTACACATTTCATTTACTGGGAGAATGACCTCCTGTATTCAGAGCCTTAGGTTCCTGAACCTGGGTCAGCCCGTGCGCTGGCAGTACCCCAGAAGTTCAGAGCCTTCCTACTGGGGCTGGCTCATGATGTACCGTTAGCAGGGCATTTGGGGCAAGACAAGACCCATGGCGTGTAAGTGGGACGTCCTCTTACCATGCCTTCTCTTTGCATACCGTGAGGTGCCACCGTCTCTAGGGTTCAGCCCCTTTGAGCTCCTGTATGGCCACCCAGTGAGAGGACCTCTAAGGCTGGTCAAAGAAGGCTGGGAGCAATATCCCCCCAGAATGTATATAGCTACATGCTGGCCTTTAGGAACCAGACGAGGCGTTTCAGGAAACTTGCTGAGGCAAACCTGGAAGCCAGCCAGGAGGAAATGAAGCGGTGGTACGACCCGAATGCCACTCTGGTTGAGCTTCAGCCTGGTCAGAAGGTGTGGGTCTTGGCCCCCGTGGAGCCTTGTGCACTCCAGGATAAGTGGACAGGCCCCTTTGAAGATGTTGAGGGCAAGAGTCCTGTCACCTACTTGGTGGACTTGCAATCTCCCAGGAACCCCTTGAGGGTCCTACATGTCAATCGCCTTAAGCCCCACTTGGAGAGGTCTGAAGTGGGCATGCTCTTGGCAACAGACGATGGAATGGAGCAGAAGACAGGGCCTCTTCCTGACCTCCTGGGTGCCACAGAGAAAGATGGGTCAGTGGATCCTGACCCCGAAACAACAGAACGACTGTCGCCAGTTGCTGGGACAGTTCTCTGACCTGTTTTCCCTGGTCCCTAGTATCACTGACTGGTGCGTCCATGATTTGGATACAGGGGACAGTTCACCTGTGAAGCACAAGGCTTACAGGGTGACTGACAGGGTCAGAGCCTCCATCAAGGAGGAGGTCTCAAAGATGCTTGCTCTTGGGGTGATTGAGTCCTTGGGCCAGCCTAGTGGTCTTGGTCCCGAAGGCTGCAGCGCCGGGTGCCACACCCGAACTCCGGTTCTGTGTAGACTACAGAGGACTCAATTTGGTCACCAAGACTGACGCGCACCCCATCCCTAGAGCTGATGAGCTCAATGATCGGTTAGGGGCTGCACGGTACCTCAGCACGTTTGATTTAATGTCTGGGTACTGGCAGATCGCCTTGACTGATGGGTCCAAAGAGATGTCAGCATTCTCCACACCAGAAGGGCATTTTCAGTTCCGGGTTCTGCCATTTGGGATGAAGAATGCCCCTGCCACCTTCCAGAGGTTGGTCAAGCAGGTGTTGGTTGGGTTGGAGGAATTCAGTACCGCCTAACTGGATGACATTGCAGTGTTCAGTGTCACCTGGGAAGAATATCTGCGCAACCTCTGGGAAGTGTTGACGGCACTGCGCAAGGCAGGCCTCGCGATCAAGGCGAGTAAGTGCATAGAGTACTTTCACAATAGTGAAACTGAAAAATTGTAAAGCAGTGGGAGATGTGATGATTTTGGGATCCTCCCTAACCTAGGGAGAGTATCAAACAGATGCCTTGAAAATAAAAAAGCACATCTAATTGAACGATTTAGTTGTGGTCCCATCCTCTTAGGACAAATCCAAACACAGTTATTGGCAAAAAAAAAATACCCAACCAAAGGCCCTGCAAAGCAATATGGGATGAAATTAGCAGTGGGCAGTGAATATTATATAGTATACAATATCAAAAGAATTCTACAAAGAGCTGCAGTTCCACTGGTCGTCCCTAGATGTCCCTCACGAGTCAAATGCAAATGCTTGATGAAAGGGTTTCAATGGTTTTGCATTTCACTTGTGAGGGACATCTAGGGACTACCAGTGGAACTGCAGCTTGATGTAAGAATAATTTCAATACTTTGCATCTCACTTGTGAGGGACATCTAGGGACGACCAGTAGAACTGCAGCTCTTTGTAGAATTATTTTGGTATTGGATACTATAATATTCACTGCCACTGCTAATCTTGTCCCATAATACTTTGCAGGGCCTTTGGTTGGGATTGTTTTTTGCCAATAACTGTGCTTGGGGTGGTCCTAAAATGATGGGATCACCACTGAAGTTCAACAAAATGTGCTTTTTATTTATGCTCTTTGTGTTCAAGGCATCTGCTTGGTGCTCCCCCTAGGTTAGGGGGGGGGGGGGCAAAATCATCAGCTCTCTCATTATCTAATGTTTTCATTGTTAAAGTTCGTTTTTGTGAATTGGTTATATGCTGTGAAGTATGTAAAATTGTATTTTTAAAGCATCTGAGAATATTGTTCATTTAGATGCTACGTTACGCTGCAATTTGCGAAGTGCGATATTGCGTCAGAGTAGCAAAAAAAATCCATTTTATTTTTCTCTTTCCTCGCTGTTCCCTCTTCTCGCTGCATAACACACGCGTATTATCAAACACTATCCAGCAGATTCGCAACACACTAACATGCTACATAAATAATAAAATCTATCAGCCTTATTCATCAATGGGCCGTTTTGCGAGCCCCTAATAGCGATTCATAGCGAATCGCTATTAAGGACTCGCAAAACGGTATTCATGTAGGAATTGCTAAATAAATAGCGATTCCTACACATTCCTTATTTGCGAGTAGAAAATTGCTAATCGCAAATAAGGAATAACTCCCCATTCATTCCTATGGGCCAAAAGGCCCATAGGAATGAATGGGGAGTATTCCTTATTTGCGATTAGCAATTTGCTACTCGCAAATAAGATAGCGATTTAAAGGGTGCCAGGGGTGTCCAAAGGACACCCTGTAGCACCCCTTAAAGGCAAATTGAAACAGGTGTTGCGCACACACATGTCCAAAGGACATATGTGTGTGCAACATGCAACTTAGAAAAATGCTTTTAAAAGCATTTTTCTAAGTTTTTGCTATTTACCGAGAGGTCTGACCTCTCGGTAAATAGCGGCCCAAAATTGCATTTTCGCAAATTTAAAATGCTTCATGAATTGCATTTAAGGAATCTCAAATAGAGATTCCTTAAATTCAATTCTTCGCAAATGTGCGCATTCTTAAATGGCGAATATTGCATTTGGGATGATGAATCCCAAATGCAAAAATTGCACTCGCAAAAGGCAAGATTCTGAGAATCTTGCCCCTTGCGAGTGCAATTTAGCTTGATGAATCAGGCGGTATATGTTTTCTCTAGCCCCTACATTTACAATAGGAAAAACAGTTAACACAAAAAGATGGAACCACAAAAGAAAACAAAACTTACCTTTTGCTTCGCTCGCTGTGCCTTCCTTCTCGCGACCGGTTACAGAGGTGGAGTATCACAAAATTAGCATAAACATTGGAAATCCCTGTACAGTACACGTGCGCATTATGAAACATTACACAGCAGATTTGCAACATAGTAATATATGCATTATTATTAAATAGTTGCCAAAACAACTATTTAAACACAAATACTCATTTTACAAAAAAATAAACACAAAGTAATGCAAAAATAGAATACAATATTACATTATTACTTACCTTGCTGTTCCGTCTTCTGACGTCCACGCAGTAAAGAAAAGATTTAAAAAATAGCATAAACATTAGCAGGTACCGTCAACTACACAAACGCATTAACAAAAAATACAGAGCACATTCCAAACAAAATAAAAAAACATTTTTAATAAATAGTTACATCAAATATTTTTTCAAACACTAATATTTACAATACAAACCTAGTTAACACAAAGAAATCTACATAACACATTTTTAACTTTTATATCCCTAAGGGCGCAGTCTTATCATATCCAATCCATGTTATAGGGCATCACAAACACAGCATAACATTTTTTTATGTAAATCATACACGCGTAATCCCAAACACAAAAAAACAGATTCGCAACATAATAAAATACCAAAATATTTTGAAATATGTAAGACAAAGAATTATTTTAACTATAGCATTTACAATAGAAAAACGGATAACACATAAAGTACTGTCAATATCACAAACACAATTTACTTTCGCTTTGGTCGCTGCTACCACGTGCGGTGCATGGTATGGAGCATAACAACAATAACAAACATTTAATAAAACTGTGAATCAACCATTAACATTAACAGTATTCACATAGATAATACACAAGTACAGGCAACGTTAACAAAAACTCTTACCTCTCTCTTTCCTTGCTTTTCAGCTCCGGTCTGTCAAGTGAAGCATCAGAACGATGACATCAGCATTAAAAGTTATGCTAAATAACACGCGAAAATTATCAATCACTACCGAGCAGATTCGCAACACACTAAAATACTGCATAAATAAATACTTAAATCTATGTTTTCTTAAGCAATAACATTTACAATAGAAAAAACAGTTAACACAGAAAGCTGTAACAAAAAAACCCAAAAAACGTACCTTTTACATCGCTCGCTGCGCCTTGTGCTATTTGCTACCAATTATGGCATAAGCAATCACTAAAAAATACCAACAGTTTTGCTGAAAATCCAAGATTTATCCAATATAACATTAGTCTAAATAAAACAAAATATATATGTAGCACTTGCTATAGACATTAGCAAAGATAAAATACCACCATGCTCATATATGGAATGAAATTTGAACATATACCAATACAATTACAATTGCATAATTTAGAAGAAAGATGACTTTCTCCACAAATTCCTTTCGCGCAAATTTTAACATTACCTCATGGCTCTCAAAAGTCATCAGGGGCTGTTGTTAATGTACCTGCAGATGATATGACAACAGTCACAATTTTACCAAGGCAAATCAATGATGAAATGACAATTCCAATCAAACTAAAAAGAAAGTTAGCTTTCAAATCATTTACCCATTTTGAAAACGTTAGACCAAACATAGTGAAAAGAGCAGCACTATGGCTAGCAACAAACAGTGACATGTTTAAAGAATATGGAGTCACTGTTAATCCAGATTGGGAATATATACCGCAAGAAATAAACTATTGCAGTGAAACATCTGAAGATCATAATTCAACAAGCTCCTCAGACAACATACAAGCAGGAAATTTAGATACTTTATTAATAAATGAAACAATCACAACCGATAGTCCCAATGTATTATGTTTAGCACCTGCTGAACATAACACACCTAGAGTTTCATATGAAGACAAAGATTCAGAATTTTTAGCTTTTCCAACCATATTTGTTGGCCCTCGAAGACCTAATAATAATGATAGACATGTACCTGTACATTATAGTACAATATGCCAAGGGGAATTAAGGAGCTATGATAAAAGAGTGTCCAAATCTATTACAAATATTTTCTTTAAACTAAAAAATTTGCACTTAAAACAAATACAAGGGAAAGTAAATATTTCTTTAATGACATTTTTCAACAATGGTGAATGTATTACTGCCAAAGACAAAGCATCTTTAAATATAATGAAGGGTACAAAATATTAAAAACTATTTGCAGTTCACCACCATATTGAGAGCACTGCAAAAAAGATCTCTTTGCAATGATAAGGCAACTTGGAATACGAACATTTTTCCTCACTGTATCTGCTGCAGAAACTAAATGGCAACAGTTAATTAATATATTATTACGAGTGTAAAATCTACATGATTGCAATGAAGAACAATTTAAAGAAATGTCCTGGGAAACAAAATGTAAATTAATACTTGAAGATCCCATCACCTGTGCAAGGCATTTTGACTTTCAAGTAAGAAAATGATTTAATTGCGTGATAATGGACAAAACAAACCCTATTGGAAAATTACAAGACTTGTTTTACAGGGTTGAATTCCGACAAAGAGTTTCACCACATATACACGCATTATTATGGATTGAAAATGCACCATTATATGGAATAGCAAAGTAACCACAAGTCACTACATTTATAGATAAATGTATAACTTGCAGTAAATTGCAAGAACCAGAATTAGAGAAATTACTACCTCTACGAAAGCATGCACACACCAACAATTGCAGAAGATAGAGGGATGGAAGAGATAGGAGGGATGGAAGAGAGCGATAGAGGGATGGATCTTCATAGTACCGTAAATAAATTGTTACAATAATATACAACCACATTCAAGTGGAGGGAACATTAAATATCGAAGCATGCCTTTCTGCTCCCATGCCATCCTCTCTTCCTAGCGTTAAGGAAACAGGTAAACATATATAAAACAAAAAGATAAACTACATCAATATCAAAGCATACCTTTCTGGTTGCATGCTGTCCTCTGTTGTCACCGCCTTATGAAAGACTTGACACATACAATAGAATGTGATGAAATACATAAAATAGAAGCAACATTAAATATTAAAGCGTACCTTTCTGGTCGCATGCTGTCCAGTCTTCTCAACTCTGTACAAAGAGGTGCACATATACAATACAGAGATATAAAATAGTCAATACATTACAGTAAACTCAAAGTACAGCCAACGTTCAAAACCAAATCTTTCCTTCCTCTTCTCTTATTGCTATGTCTTTATTACTCCTGTTTGTGATATAGGCATCGCAAAAACACTATCAATATTGTTAGTTGCAATGGGATTCTATTTTCGCAATACATAGAAAGAAACGTACCTTTCACTTCACTCGCTGCTACATCTTCTCTGGTCAGGTCATTTGAGGTGGGTTATTAGTTCATAACATAAAATAACACTTTGGTAACGTAAATTATACACACGTAATACCAAACACAACAAAACAAATTAGCAAAATATCAAAGTATAAAAATTGATTTGCAAAAAAAGTCTTTTAGCTATAAAATCTACAGAAGATAGAGGGATGGAAGAGATAGGACGGAAGGTAACACTCTTTTCCAGCCCTGGTGTGAGAGATGGAAGGGAGGGAGTGAGGGATAGAGGGATGGGTATAGGGTTATACCTAACCCTTTAGCTATATACCTAACCCTGAAGCTATATACCTAAGCCTAAAGCTATATACCTAAGCCTAAAGCTATATGCCTAAGCCTAAAGCTATATACCTAACCCTGAAGCTATGTACCTAACCCTGAAGCTATGTACCTAACACATGGAAAGGAAAGGAGGGAAGGTAACACTCTGTTCCAGCCCTGGTGGGAGGGATGGAGGGAGGGATGGAAGGGAGGGATAGAGGGATGGAAAAGAGGGATGGGAGGGATGGGAGGGATGGAAGGGAGGGATAGAGGGATGGATCTTCATAGTACCGTACATAAATTGTTACAATAATATATGACCATGATCACATGAAAGTACACTAACTATTACACACTAGCTATTTACCTTTCTATTAGCTTGCTGCTCCATTTTTTTCACTCCGTTCAGCAAAGTAAGGCATCAGAAAAATAAATAATCTTTGACAGGTCCCTAAATTGTAAGCAGTTAGTACCAAACAGTACAAAAGTGATGCCAAGCCTAGTAAAATACACAACAATTAAAAACTAATAGCACATAATAGTTTTTTTCATACAAATATATATAATACACTGAAATGAACACATCAAGTAGAGGTAACATTAAATATCGAAGCATACCTTTCTGCTCGCATGCCATCCTTTCTTCCTAGCGGTAAAGAAACAGGTAAACATATATAAAACAAAAAGATAAACTACATCAATATCAATACCGCACCCTAGTACAGCGCCTCAGCAACATCGGAATCCAGGAGAAGGCACTGGACTGGATCACCTCCTTCCTCGACGGAAGAACACAAAGAGTCCGCCTACCACCGTACAAGTCAGAGGCCACCAAAGTCATCTGCGGCGTACCCCAAGGATCCTCGCTGAGCCCAACCCTCTTCAACGTCTACATGAGCCCCCTCGCGGCCATCGCACGCCAACACAACCTGAACATCATCTCCTACGCCGACGACACCCAGCTGATCCTCTCCCTGACCAACGACCCCGCCACCGCCAGAGCCAACCTGCACGAAGGGATGAGAGACGTAGCCGAATGGATGACGACCAGCCGCCTGAAACTGAACTCAGACAAGACGGAGGTCCTCATCCTGGGCTCCACGCCCTCCGCCTGGGACGACTCCTGGTGGCCCCCCGCCCTGGGCACCGCACCCAAACCGACGGACCACGCACGCAACCTGGGCTTCATCCTGGACTCCTCCCTCTCCATGACCAGACAAGTCAACGCCGTCTCCTCGTCATGCTTCAACATCCTGCGCATGCTACGTAAGATCTTCCGGTGGATCCCCACCGAGACGAGGAAGACGGTCACCCAAGCCCTCGTCACCAGCCGACTGGACTACGGCAACGCCCTCTACGCCGGAACCACTGCCAAACTCCAGAAGAGACTCCAGCGGATCCAGAACGCCTCGGCGAGACTCATCCTCGACATCCCCCGACGCAGCCACATCTCCGGACACCTGAGAGATCTGCACTGGCTCCCGGTCAACAAGAGAATCACCTTCCGGCTCCTCACCCACGCGCACAAAGCCCTACACGACCAAGGCCCGAGCTACCTCAACAACCGGATCAACTTCTACACTCCCAAGCGCCTCCTCAGATCAACCAACCACGCCCTCGCCGCCGTCCCCCGCATCCGAAGAGCGACAACAGGAGGAAGATCCTTCTCCTACCTGGCCGCCAAGACCTGGAACTCACTTCCGACCAATCTGCGCCTGACCCAAGACCACCTCTCCTTCAGGAAGAAGCTCAAGACCTGGCTGTTCGAGCAGTAGCGGCACCCCCCCCCTCCCAGCGCCTTGAGACCCTACGGGTGAGTAGTGCGCTCTACAAATGACCTGATTGATTGATTGATTGAAAGCATACCTTTCTGGTTGCATGCTGTCCTCTGTTGTCACAGCCTTATGAAAGACTGGACACATACAATAGAATGTGATGAAATACATAAAATAGAAGCAACATTAAATATTAAAGCGTACCTTTCTGGTCGCATGCTGTCCAGTCTTCTCAACTCTGTACAAAGAGGTGCACATATACAATACAGAGATATAAAATAGTCAATACATTACAGTAAACTCAAAGTACAGCCAACGTTCAAAACCAAATCTTTCCTTCCTCTTCTCTTGTTGCTATGTCTTTATTACTCCTGTTTGTGATATAGGCATCGCAAAAACACTATCAATATTGTTAGTTGCAATGGGATTCTATTTTCGCAATACATAAAAAGAAATGTACCTTTCACTTCACTCGCTGCTACATCTTCTCCGGTCAGGTCTTTGGGGTGGGTTATTAGTTCATAACATAAAATAACATTATGGTAACGTAAATTATACACACGTAATACCAAACACAACAAAACAAATTCGCAAAATATCAAAGTATACAAATTGTTTTGCAAAAAAAGTCTTTTAGCTATAAAATTTACAGAAGATAGAGGGATGGAGAGATGGAAGAGATAGGACGGAAGGTAACACTCTGTTCCAGCCCTGGTGGGAGAGATGGAAGGGAGGGAGTGAGGGATAGAGGGATGGGTATAGCGTTATACCTAACCCTTTAGCTATATACCTAACCATGAAGCTATATACCTAGGCCTAAAGCTATATACCTAAGCCTAAAGCTATGTACCTAACCCTGAAGCTATGTACCTAACCCTGAAGCTATGTACCTAACACATGGAAGGGAAAGGAGGGAAGGTAACACTCTGTTCCAGCCCTGGTGGGAAGGATGGAGGGAGGGATGGAAGGGAGGGATGGAATAGAGGGATGGGAGGGATGGAAGGGAGGGATAGAGGGATGGATCTTCATAGTACCGTACATAAATTGTTACAATAATATATAACCACGATCACATAAAAGTACACTAACTATTACACACTAGCTATTTACCTTTCTATTAGCTTGCTGCTCCATTTTTTTCACTCTGTTCAGCAAAGTAAGGCATCAGAAAAATAAATAATCTTTGACAGGTCCCTAAATTGCAAGCAGTTAGTACCAAACAGTACAAAAGAGATGCCAAGCCTAGTAAAATACACAACAATTAAAAACTAATAGCACATAATAGTTTTATTCATACAAATATATATAATACACTGAAATGAACACATCAAGTAGAGGTAACATTAAATATCGAAGCATACCTTTCTGCTCGCATGCCATCCTTTCTTCCTAGCAGTAAAGAAACAGGTAAACATATATAAAACAAAAAGATAAACTACATCAATTACAGAAATCATTCAATATCAAAGCATACCTTTCTGGTTGCATGCTGTCCTCTGTTGTCACAGCCTTATGAAAGACTGGACACGTACAATAGAATGTGATGAAATACATAAAATAGAAGCAACATTAAATATTAAAGCGTACCTTTCTGGTCACATGCTGTCCTGTCTTCTCAACTCTGTACAAAGAGGTGCACATATACAATACAGAGATATAAAATAGTCAATACATTACAGTAAACTCAAAGTACAGCCAACGTTAAAAACCAAATCTTTCCTTCCTCTTCTCTTGTTGCTATGTCTTTATTACTCCTGTTTGTGATATAGGCATCGCAAAAACAATATCAATATTGTTAGTTGCAATGGGATTCTATTTTCGCAATACATAAAAAGAAACTTACCTTTCACTTCACTCGCTGCTACATCTTCTCCTGTCAGGTCTTTGGGGTGGGTTATTAGTTCACAACATAAAATAATATTTTGGTAACGTAAATTATACACATGTAATACCTTACACAACAAAACAAATTCTCAAAATATAAAAATATAAAAAAATATTTGCAAAAAATGTCTTTTAGCTATAATCTTTAAAATAAGAAAATGGATAACACATAAATTAGTGTCAATATTAGAAAACACAACTAATCTACGCTTTCCTCAATGCTACCTTGTGCGCTACATAGAATAGAGCATAACAATAACAAACATTAGGTAAAACCATAGTGATAGGGATCTGACACCGGTTAAGACCTTGCCGTTGGCCCTTAACGATAGGATGTACAAAATTCGTATGCAATGCACGATGCCATGATGTTAGACTCGGCTAGGAAATCTTTGTATTAGAGATTTGTTAAGGTTAGCCTCAATACCTGTCTTCATCAAGTGTAATGAAAGTTGAATTTTGTACATGATAAATGAAACGTTTTATTTAAAGTTTTAAATTTTGTTTCATATTTTAATAAATATGGCCGGGGGAGTCGTGAGGATCCCCTGCCTTCCAAAAGCTCAAACTGTGTCTGTCTCCTACCATTGGGATTGATGGTGGAAGGGGTGGCGGGCATACCAGACCATATATTCACTAAGCCTGGGCGTAGTTTGTGTAGCAGCACTACACGCAGCTTCATGTAGTATAATTTTAAACTTTGCGTAGTGCGCCCTAGGCCTAACCACTGTTCGATTGGTATCTCTTATACCACTTGTTTAGTATATGGTTTGAGTGGCCCCCCGCCCTCATCCATATTTGTGCAACTTTGTATGTTATACTGTGCTTTTGATTTAACGCTTGTGCCCCTTTATTCATACAGAGTACTGGGGATTGTTTTTAGTAATAACCACATATATTTTTATAATATATACTTGTGTGGTGTCCTTTTATTTGATATTACAGGATTGTATGTGGTAAAACTGCTCGCTTAACACAACCTCTTAAGTTAAGCCTTTAGGCTGCTTAGTCCATGCTACCCCTAGGATAGCTTGTCTAACAAGGTTGACTTACAACCAGACACCATAAGGGATTGTTTGGTCTGATAACAGGTGGTTCCAGAATTGGAAACATATGAGAAAATAAGTTTTTCTATCTTTATATGCTAAAGTGCATATAGTTCTTTCACAATGGTGAAACTGAATAATTGGCAAGCAGTGGGAAATGTGATGATTTTGGGATCCTCCCTAACCTAGGGAGAGTACCAAACAGATGCCTTGAAAATAAAAAAGCACATCTTATTGAACAATTTAGTTGTGGTCCCATCCTCTTAGGACAAACCCAAACACAGTTATTGGCAAAAAAACATACCCAACCAAAGGCCCTGCAAAGCATTATGGGATGAAATTAGCAGTGGGCAGGGAATATTATATAGCATACAATATCAAAAGAATTCTACAAAGAGCTGCAGTTCCACTGGTCGTCCCTAGATGTCCCTCACGAGTCAAATGCAAATGCTTGATGAAAGGGTTTCAATGGTTTTGCATTTCACTCGTGAGGGACATCTAGGGACGACCAGTGGAACTGTAGCTTGATGTAAGAATAATTTCAATGCTTTGCATCTCACTTGTGAGGGATATCTAGGGACGACCAGTAGAACTGCAGCTCTTTGTAGAATTATTTTGATGTTGGATACTATAATATTCACTGCCACTGCTAATCTTGTCCCATAATGCTTTGCAGGGCCTTTGGTTGGGATTGTTTTTTGCCAATAACTGTGCTTGGGGTGGTCCTAAAATGATGAGATCACCAATGAAGTTCAACAAAATGTGCTTTTTGTTTATGCTCTTTGTGTTCAAGGCATCTGCTTGGTGCTCCCCCTAGGTTGGGGGGGCCCAAAATCATCAGCTCTCTCATTAACTAATGTTTTCATTGTAAAAGTTCATTTTTGTGAATTGGTTATATGTTGTTAAGCATGTAAAATTGCTTTTTTAAAGCATATGAGAATATTGTTCATTTAGATGCTATGCTACGTGATTAAGTGCGTAGCGAAGCTATAAGCCCAGTGTTAATATTCACATACAATATACATATATAATGGCAACGACATCGGCATTATTAGTTATGCTAAATAACACACGCGTATTATCAAACACCATCCAGCAGATTCGCGACACACTAAAATGCTACATAAATAATAAAATCTATGGGGCAGATTTATGAGGCTCTTGCGCCACGTTTACGCCGCTGTTCCGTCACGCAAGGCGGCGTAAACGTGGCGCATCCCTACGAACGATTTACAATGTGACGCATCTAGGCAGATGCGTCACGTTGCAAAGCCCTGCGCCGCTTGTGGGCGTTCCGGCGCAGGGTGGGCGTTCCGGGGCAGGTGCGCCTCGCAAAAGTGGCTGAGTGAAATCTATAAGATTTCACTCAGTCACTTTCAGGCCAATGCTGCGTCAAAATCCTGCGCCTGCTTGAAGCAGGCGTAAGGCTTGATGCAGCATTGGTCAGATAGGGCACCCCCGAGCCTTGCTGGAGCTGCGTCGCGCTTGCGACGCAACTCCAGCAATGCGCCGCCTTTACGGCACAGATGCGTCACGCATCTGTGCCGTTTTTGCCCCAAGGTGCGCCGCATTGTAAATGCGGCGCGCCATGGGTGGCGGAGCTGTGGCGCACTGTGGCGCACATTAACTGGCGCATCCCTGGGGATGCGCCAGTTAACATAAATCTGCCCCTATATGTTTTCTCTAGCCATAACATTTACAATAGGAAAAACAGTTAACACAAAAAGATGGAACCACAAAAGAAAACAAAACTTACCTTTTGCTTCGCTCGCTGTGCCTTCTTTCTCGCGACCGGTTACGGAGGTGGAGTATCACAAATTTAGCATAAACATTGGAAATCCCTGTACAGTACACGCGCGCATTATGAAACATTACACAGCAGATTTGCAACATAGTAATATATGCATTATTAATAAATAGTTGCCAAAACAACTATTTAAACACAAATACTCATTTTACGAAAAATATAAACACAAAGTAATGCAAAAATAGAATACAATATTACATTATTACTAACCTTGCTGTTCCGTCTTCTGACGTCCATGCAGTAAAGAAAAGATTCAAAAAATAGCATAAACATTAGCAGGTACCGTCAACTACACAAACGCATTAACAAAAAATACAGAGCACATTCGAAACTAAATACATTTTTTTTTTTTAATAAATAGTTACATCAAATATTTTTTCAAACACTAATATTTACAATACAAACCTAGTTAACACAAAGAAATCTACATAATACATTTTTTACTTTTATATCCCTAAGGGCGCAGTCTGTTCGCATCCAATCCATGTTATAGGGCATCACAAACACAGCATAACATTTTTTTAATGTAAATCATACACGCGTAATCCCAAACACAAAAAAACAGATTCGCAACATATTAAAATACCAAAATATTTTTTAGTGTGTAAGACAAAGAATTCTTTTAACTATAGCATTTACAATAGAAAAACGGATAACACATAAAGTACTGTCAATATCACAAACACAATTTACTTTCACTTTGGTCGCTGCTACCACGTGCGGTGCATGGTATGGAGCATAAGAACAATAACAAACATTCAATAAAACTGTAAATCAACCATTAACATTAACAGTATTCACATAGGTAATACACAAGTACAGGCAACGTTAAAAAAAACTCTTACCTCTCTCTTTCCTTGCTTTTCAGCTCCGGTCTGTCAAGTGAAGCATCAGAACAATGACATCAGCATTAAAAGTTATGCTAAATAACACGCTAAAATTATCAATCACTACCGAGCAGATTCTCAACACACTAAAATACTGCATAAATAAATACTTAAATCTATATGTTTTCTTAAGCAATAACATTTACAATAGAAAAAACAGTTAATACAGAAAGCTGTAACAAAAAAACCAAAAAAACGTACCTTTAACATCGCTCGCTGCGCCTTGTACTATTTGCTACCAATTATGGCATAAGCAATCACTAAAAAAATAACAAACAGTTTTGCTGAAAATCCAAGATTTATCCAATGTAACATTAGTCTAAATAAAACAAACTATATATGTAGCACTTGCTATAGACATTAGCAAAGATAAAATACCACCATGCTCATATATAAATGGAATGAAATTTGAACATATACCAATACAATTACAATTGCATAATTTAGAAGAAAGATGACTTTCTCCACGAATTCCTTTTGCACAAATTTTAACATTACCTCATGGCTCTCAAAAGTCATCAGGGGCTGTTGTTAATGTACCTGCAGATGATATGACAACAGTCACAATTTTACCAAGGCAAATTAATTATGAAATGACAATTCCAATCAAACTAAAAAGAAAGTTAGCTTTCAAATCATTTACCCATTTTGAAAATGTTAGACCAAACATAGTGAAAAGAGCAGCACTATGGCTAGCAACAAACAGTGACATGTTTAAAGAATATGGAGTCACTGTTAATCCAGATTGGGAATATATACCACAAGAAATAAACTATTGCAGTGAAACATCTGAAGATCATAATTCAACAAGCTCCTCAATCAATCAATCAATCAATGACATTTATAGAGCGCACTACATACCCGTAGGGTCTCAAGGCGCTGGGGGAGGGGGGGTGCCGCTACTGCTCGAACAGCCAGGTCTTCAGCTTCTTCCTGAAGGAGAGGTGGTCTTGGGTCAGGCGCAGGTCGGTCGGGAGGGAATTCCAGGTCTTGGCGGCCAGGTAGGAGAAGGACCTTCCACCTGTAGTCGCTCTTCGGATGCGGGGGACGGCGGCGAGGGCGTGGTTGGCTGATCGGAGGTGGCGTTTGGGAGCGTAGAAGTTGATTCGGCTGTTGAGGTAGCTCGGGCCTTGGTCGTGTAGGGCTTTGTGTGCGTGGGTGAGGAGGCGGAAGGTGATTCTTTTGTTGACGGGGAGCCAGTGAAGGTCTCTCAGATGTCTGGAGATGTGGCTGGTTCGTGGGATGTCGAGGATGAGTCTGGCAGAGGCGTTCTGGATCCGCTGGAGTCTCTTCTGGAGCTTGGCGGTGGTACCGGCGTAGAGGACGTTGCCGTAGTCCAGTCGGCTAGTGACGAGGGCCTGGGTGACGGTCTTCCTGGTCTCGGTGGGGATCCACCAGAAGATCTTCCGTAGCATGCGTAGGATGTTGAAGCACGCCGAGGAGACGTTGTTGACTTGCCTGGTCATGGAGAGGGAGGAGTCCAGGATGAAGCCCAGGTTGCGTGCATGGTCTGTTGGTTTGGGTGCGGTGCCCAGGGTGGGAGGCCACCAGGAGTCGTCCCAGGCGGAGGGTGAAGAGCCCAGGATGAGGACCTCCGTCTTGTCGGAGTTCAGTTTCAGGCGGCTGGTCGTCATCCACTCGGCTACCTCTTTCATCCCTTCGTGCAGGTCGGCTCTGGCGGCGGCTGGGTCGTTGGTCAGGGAGAGGATCAGCTGGGTGTCGTCGGCGTAGGAGATTATGCTGAGGTTGTGTTGGCGTGCGATGGCCGCGAGGGGGCTCATGTAGACGTTGAAGAGGGTGGGGCTCAGAGAGGATCCTTGAGGGACGCCGCAGATGACTTCGGAGGCCTCTGACTTGTACGGTGGAAGGCGGACTCTCTGTGTTCTTCCGTCGAGGAAGGAGATGATCCATTCCAGCGCCTTGTCCTGGATTCCGACGTTGCTGAGGCGCTGTACTAGGGTGCGGTGGCAGACCGTGTCGAATGCCACGGAGAGGTCTAGGAGGATGAGGGCCGCTGTTTCTCCGTTGTCCATCAGGGCTCGGATGTCATCGGTGGCGGCGATGAGGGCGGTCTCGGTGCTGTGATTGGCTCGGAAGCCGGACTGTGAGGGGTCGAGGGATCCATTCGTCTCGAGGAAGGCGGCCATCTGCTTGTTGACGGTCTTCTCGATGACTTTGGCTGGAAATGGGAGGAGCGAGATGGGGCGGT
The DNA here is from genome assembly GCF_964261635.1 of Lissotriton helveticus. Taxonomy (NCBI): domain Eukaryota; kingdom Metazoa; phylum Chordata; class Amphibia; order Caudata; family Salamandridae; genus Lissotriton; species Lissotriton helveticus. The sequence goes on from NC_136073.1 coordinate 920,238,904, forward strand.
AGTTCTTGAGTTCGGTGGGGTCCGCTGTGGGTTTCTTGAGTAGAGCGCTGAGTTCGGCGTGCTTCCAGCTCTCAGGGAAGGTGGCGGTGTCGAAGGATGTGTTGATGATGTCTCGCAGGTGGGGTGCGATGACAGCGTCGGCCTTGTTGAAGACGAAGTGAGGGCAGGGGTCAGTCGGTGATCCGGAGTGGATGGAGTTCATTGTTTGGATGGTGTCTTCGGTGCTGATCGGGGTCCAGGCGTGGAGGGTGGTGGTGGGGGGTGGTTGTCCGGTCCTGGTGTGCGTTGGTTGGTTGTTGAAGCTGTTGTGTATGTCTGCGATCTTGTTGTGGAAGTACAACATACAAGCAGGAAATTTAGATACTTTATTAATAAATGAAACAATCACAACCGATAGTCCCAATGTATTATGTTTAGCACCTGCTGAACATAACACACCTAGAGTTTTATATGAAGACAAAGATTCAGAATTTTTAGCTTTTCCAACCATATTTGTTGGCCCTCGAAGACCTAATAATAATGATAGACATGTACCTGTACATTATAGTACAATATGCCAAGGGGAATTAAGGAGCTATGATAAAAGAGTGTCCAAATCTATTAGAAATATTTTCTTTAAACTAAAAAATTTGCACTTAAAACAAATACGAGGGAAAGTAAATATTTCTTTAATGACATTTTTCAACAATGGTGAATGTATTACTGCCAAAGACAAAACACAACTTAGAAAGCATCTTTAAATATAATGAAGGGTACAAAATATTAAAAACTATTTGCAGTTCACCACCATATTGAGAGCACTGCAAAAAAGATCTCTTTGCAATGATAAGGCAACTTGGAATACGAACATTTTTCCTCACTGTACCTGCCGCAGAAACTAAATGGCAACAGTTAATTAATATATTATTACGAGTGCAAAATCTACATGATTGCAATGAAGAACAATTTAAAGAAATGTCCTGGGAAACAAAATGTAAATTAATACTTGAAGATCCAATCACATGTGCAAGGCATTTTGACTTTCAAGTAAGAAAATTATTTAATTGCGTGATAATGGACAAAACAAACCCTATTGGAAAATTACAAGACTTGTTTTACAGGGTTGAATTCCGACAAAGAGTTTCACCACATATACACGCATTATTATGGATTGAAAATGCACCATTATATGGAATGGCAAAGTAACCACAAGTCATTACATTTATAGATAAATGTATAACTTGCAGTAAATTGCAAGAACCAGAATTAGAGAAATTACTACCTCTACGAAAGCATGCACACACCAACAATTGCAGAAGATAGAGGGATGGAGGGATGGAAGAGATAGGAGGGATGGAAGAGAGCGATAGAGGGATGGATCTTCATAGTACCGTAAATAAATTGTTACAATAATATACAACCACATTCAAGTGGAGGTAACATTAAATATCGAAGCATACCTTTCTGCTCCCATGCCATCCTCTCTTCCTAGCGTTAAGGAAACAGGTAAACATATATAAAACAAAAAGATAAACTACATCAATATCAAAGCATACCTTTCTGGTTGCATGCTGTCCTCTGTTGTCACCGCCTTATGAAAGACTTGACACATACAATAGAATGTGATGAAATACATAAAATAGAAGCAACATTAAATATTAAAGCTTACCTTTCTGGTCGCATGCTGTCCAGTCTTCTCAACTCTGTACAAAGAGGTGCACATATACAATACAGAGATATAAAATAGTCAATACATTACAGTAAACTCAAAGTACAGGCAACGTTCAAAACCAAATCTTTCCTTCCTCTTCTCTTATTGCTATGTCTTTATTACTCCTGTTTGTGATATAGGCATCGCAAAAACACTATCAATATTGTTAGTTGCAATGGGATTCTATTTTCGCAATACATAGAAAGAAACGTACCTTTCACTTCACTCGCTGCTACATCTTCTCCGGTCAGGTCTTTGGGGTGGGTTATTAGTTCATAACATAAAATAACACTATGGTAACGTAAATTATACACACGTAATACCAAACACAACAAAACAAATTCGCAAAATATCAAAGTATAAAAATTGATTTGCAAAAAAAGTCTTTTAGCTATAAAATGTACAGAAGATAGAGGGATGGAAGAGATAGGACGGAAGGTAAAACTCTTTTCCAGCCCTGGTGTGAGAGATGGAAGGGAGGGAGTGAGGGATAGAGGGATGGGTATAGGGTTATACCTAACCCTTTAGCTATATACCTAACCCTGAAGCTATATACCTAAGCCTAAAGCTATATACCTAAGCCTGAAGCTATGTACCTAACCCTGAAGCTATGTACCTAACACATGGAAGGGAAAGGAGGGAAGGTAACACTCTGTTCCAGCCCTGGTGGGAGGGATGGAGGGAGGGATGGAAGGGAGGGATAGAGGGATGGAAGTGAGGGATGGGAGGGATGGAAGGGAGGGATAGAGGGATGGATCTTCATAGTACCGTACATAAATTGTTACAATAATATATAACCATGATCACATAAAAGTACACTAACTATTACACACTAGCTATTTACCTTTCTATTAGCTTGCTGCTCCATTTTTTTCACTCCGTTCAGCAAAGTAAGGCATCAGAAAAATAAATAATCCTTGACAGGTCCCTAAATTGTAAGCAGTTAGTACCAAACAGTACAAAAGGGATGCCAAGCCTAGTAAAATACACAACAATTAAAAACTAATAGCACATAATAGTTTTTTTCATACAAATATATATAATACACTGAAATGAACACATCAAGTAGAGGTAACATTAAATATCGAAGCATACCTTTCTGCTCGCATGCCATCCTTTCTTCCTAGCGGTAAAGAAACAGGTAAACATATATAAAACAAAAAGATAAACTACATCAATTACAGAAAACATTCAATATCAAAGCATACCTTTCTGGTTGCATGCTGCCCTCTGTTGTCACCGCCTTATGAAAGACTGGACACATACAATAGAATGTGATGAAATACATAAAATAGAAGCAACATTAAATATTAAAGCGTACCTTTCTGGTCGCATGCTGTCCAGTCTTCTCAACTCTGTACAAAGAGGTGCACATATACAATACAGAGATATAAAATAGTCAATACATTACAGTAAACTCAAAGTACAGCCAACGTTCAAAACCAAATCTTTCCTTCCTCTTCTCTTGTTGCTATGTCTTTATTACTCCTGTTTGTGATATAGGCATCGCAAAAACACTATCAATATTGTTAGTTGCAATGGGATTCTATTTTCGCAATACATAGAAAGAAACGTACCTTTCACTTCACTCGCTGCTACATCTTCTCTGGTCAGGTCATTTGAGGTGGGTTATTAGTTCATAACATAAAATAACACTTTGGTAACGTAAATTATACACACGTAATACCAAACACAACAAAACAAATTAGCAAAATATCAAAGTATAAAAATTGATTTGCAAAAAAAGTCTTTTAGCTATAAAATCTACAGAAGATAGAGGGATGGAAGAGATAGGACGGAAGGTAACACTCTTTTCCAGCCCTGGTGTGAGAGATGGAAGGGAGGGAGTGAGGGATAGAGGGATGGGTATAGGGTTATACCTAACCCTTTAGCTATATACCTAACCCTGAAGCTATATACCTAAGCCTAAAGCTATATACCTAAGCCTAAAGCTATATGCCTAAGCCTAAAGCTATATACCTAACCCTGAAGCTATGTACCTAACCCTGAAGCTATGTACCTAACACATGGAAAGGAAAGGAGGGAAGGTAACACTCTGTTCCAGCCCTGGTGGGAGGGATGGAGGGAGGGATGGAAGGGAGGGATAGAGGGATGGAAGAGAGGGATGGGAGGGATGGACGGGAGGGATAGAGGGATGGATCTTCATAGTACCGTACATAAATTGTTACAATATTATATAACCATGATCGGTAGGGAAACATGGCGGCGGCTGGTTGAGCCGCAGCAGCGCTCCGCATATGGGCTCCTGCAATCTCTCGATATCGGGGGTTTAAACTTGCTTCTTCAGAGATTATCCCTCATGCTTCTATCGCAGGACGGAGTATAATCTTTCCACCATTCTTACTCGCAAAATTGCGGTCTAACCGAGTTTCAGTTCTTCTTCGGAACGGCGGCGTCGCTCCGCCATACCTCTGACTCCCATGTGTTTAGAGGAGGAGTTTACTCAGAAAACTACAGCGTCTGCAGCAGCGGAGATTACAGCATCTGCGGCAGCGCTTACAGTACCGGCGGGTGTGCAGGATTCACTGTATCCCGTAGCAGCAGATCAGCCGGCACAGATATCCCCGCGTTTTCCAGCGGGGGTGTGGATCTGGTCACTGGCCGCCCTGGAGCTTAGGAGAGGACGCCGTATTCGAGGTGTTCTACCTGGGCGGCATGGCTCTACTCTAGCGTCACAGGCACAGGCGGAGTAGTGTGAGGAGGGAGAGATTTTGGATGAGAAGCAGCCTCAAGCCCAGCCTCAAGCCCAGCAGCGATGTCAACGCAGACATCGCAGACGCCAGAACAAGAAACGATCCGGTGGTAACAGTGGTAACAGTGGTGAAGGGAGTAGTGGGGACGACTTAGAGAGCGTGAATTCTGAGGGCACATCGGGGAGACTACCCGGGGAGGCAGAGGAAAGGGCGTAATCACTGGTAAAAAAGAAATAAGTAATAACAAAACATCTCTTTTTCAAAAACTTGAATTCAAAAGCAAGCCTCCCGCTTCTAAAGCAGATACAAGTATAAATACAAGCGATCTGAGGGCTTCAACTAGTGTCAGCATTGGAGAGGGGGGTTTGGGCTTAAAAGCTCATACTAGCTCCAACAACAATACTGCAGCGGGTACTGACAATAAAAAATTGTCAACATATCTAACAGCCCAGGTTAAGGCAAAGCGCTCTATTACTTCTAAGTCAGCAAAAAATAAGTTAAAGAATTTTGCCACCACTTCAAAAATAACGCCCTCACTGCGTTCCTACTTTAAAGTGGTCCCTCAAGTGGTGCTGTTGGGTAATAACCACCTCTCCCCTTTACAGAGTCAGGAGGTAGGGGATCCTATACCAGAAGTACGGATGGCTTCTAAAGAAGTTGAAGGATTTCCTATGGAGGATTCGGCGAGCATGAATGTCCCCACTTCTGATCTTTCACTGGATCTCACTTTAGAAGGTGTAGAGGGACTAAATGAGAACAGCATTTCTGTTATTGCTAAACCTAATGATGACAGCAATATTGTGAACTATAACAATGATAAGGGGAAGAAAGATAAAGACAGCAATTTGGACCAACTACTCTCCCCTAGGTTAGGAGGGTCAGGTCAAGTCGATCCAGTGGATTATCATATGCCCACTAATTTGGAGCAATCTGTATCTTCCTTGGTTCTGTTCACCCCACTGGCCCCCCCATTACCTTTTGCTCCTCCGAGTGTAGCACCTGGTGTGAGCTTGCAGTCGGTTCTTCAAGATGCTGGCTCAACAGCTTCTACCAGAGGCGAGGGAGTTCCTAGTATTGCCTATGATACCACTCACGCCTTGAATACTGATTTGGTCACCACATTGCAGGCTTCCTTTCAGGGAATGTTTGCAACTTTGGCTGCGGACATTAAAAAGGGCTTTGAGACCTCCGCATCAAATCAAGCTGACATTCGATGCTTCTGTCAATCTCTGGACAGTAAGCTTGGTGCTCTTACTACCAGGACAGAAACTCTCGAAGATTCTGTTACAGAAGTGAACATCAACTTGAGCGCCACAAAAGCAGAACTAGTGAACCTTAGACAAGAGAATCAGAGCTTGTCCGACAGGATGGAGACTTTAGAAAACCATGCCCGGAGGAATAACCTACGAATTCTGAATATACCGGAGGAGAAAGAGGGTTCAGATATTAAACAATTTGTGGTCTCTCTGTTAAAGGAAGCATTACGACTAGACATGTCTGAGCAAGAAATAGCCTTGGATATCCAGCGCATCCACAGAGAGCCCTTTCGAAGGAACCCCCAGAGAACAAAACCCAGAAAGGTTTTGGTTAATTTTCTCACCTACTCTGTTAAAGAAACTATCCTGAATATTGCGCTGAAACAGAAGGTGGTAAACGCTAAGGGGTTCAACTTCCAGATTAGATCGGACTTATCTAGAATTACACTTGATAAGCAATGGGAGCTCGGTAAGAGGTTGGAAGCCTTCAGGAGTCAGGGGGCTGTTGCCCAGTTGGTTTTTCCGGCAGCACTTAGAGACATGTATAAGAACACTATGCACAACATAAGATCAGTGCAGGCCGCAGACGAGTTCCTGCTGAGCATGGGTAGGAGGACGGAGTCTGCTAAGTAGTTTGGGCCTATTTTCTACTCCATCTGTTCTTTGGTCCATGCTAGTTACTGCCTCCTTCCCTTCCAGGTTTCTGACGAGCTCACTAATAGCTTACTAAAGCTAACTTAAGACTCTATTAGAAATTTGTTAAAAGGTATAGAATCTCCATTTATGTTGATATAAAGATATTGAATAGAAAAACTAGGAGATACATAGAAGAGAGTAAAGTGGTGTTGGGTAGGTGGAAAAAAGGAAAAAAGAAAAAGGAAGGGAAAAAAGGGGGAAAAAAAAGGAAAAAAAAAGAAAAAGAGGTGGAACGCCTTCACACCGGTTAACACATTCCTGACAAACCTGGTGATAGGATTTACATTTACTTAAGGGTCTTATTCAAGGGTTTAATTGCACCTAATCCCACTTAGTTTTCTTTTTCTTTTTCTTTTCCCCCAAATCTGGCTGTTGGTTGGTAATGGCAGGGGTCCATAGCGGTGTGCTATCTTTCTGGGAGTCCAGATAGATAGAGTGGGGGTTTCCCGTGGGTGGGGGATAGAAGTGGGAGGGGGGTTGGGGGGGGGGGAAAGTAAAAATTGTCCTCTTAAACGTCCTTTAAAGCACTTTCTAGAGGGGAAAGACAGGAGTCAGCTAATACATAGCACATCCACCAGAGTATGGCAGAATTGGCCCTCGGTTCTTGTAATTTTTTTCCAGTATAATGCATAACCTTCGCATTTTGTCCTGGAACACTAATGGTCTTCGGACTTGTCAAAGAAGAAATAACATTATGCAATATCTACGAGATTCTGTTGCGCAAATATTAGTGCTCCAGGAGACACACTTGGCAGAAACTGAAATGCAAAACTTGTTGGGTAAGAATAGATGGATAGATTTCGGGGTTGTCACATCACAAACTTCACATATTAGGGGGGTGGCCATCCTTTTTAAAAAATCTATTAGGGCAAGGCTTGTCTCTAAACAGGTAGACCCCTATGGCCGATGGGCAATAGCTTCAGTCATTATTTTGGGTTCACCATTTACGATAGTAGGATACTATGGCCCGAATCAGGACGACCTTTCAGTCTTGGCCACACTTTTTTCACACCTATATCTATTCCCAGAGCCGGTCATTCTGGCAGGCGATTACAACATAGTCTTGGATCCAATATTGGATAAGTCACCTTCCAATAGGGCTATAACTCTATCTAAGACTAGGATGTTTCTGTTAAACAACATGAAAGCATTAAATTATATCGATATCTGGAGGACACTTCATGGGTCTCAAAAGGGGGTCACATTTAAGAACTATAAATTTCACCACCAATCTCGGATTTACTTCATTTTGATTAGCCATATTTTGGTTAAACAGGTTAAATCAGTCTCTCATTTACCTTTTCATCTTTCTGACCACTCAGCCATCCTTCTTGAGCTTGAGCTTGTATCTAGGCCCTCTCTAAGAAACTGGTCTTTTGACAGATCAATACTCGTCTCTTCCGATATCATAGAGGCATTAAATCATGAAGTTAAGTCCTTCTGGGAGATTAATCAGGGGTCTGCCCCTCCTGGGATTACCTGGGATGCATTCAAAGCTACATTAAGGGGTTATCTAACCAATATATCTGCATATAAAAATAAGACCTATAGGGATGCAGTAGCCTCTCTTGAATTGGAGATAGCAGGAGTTCAAGAAGAGATTGACAGGAACACAGCATCATCAGGGTCTCCATTAGAGGAGTTGCAGGACAGACTAATGGTTTTAAAAGGAGATCTCTCCTCAGTTTTGAGTGCACGGGTTTTAGAGAGATGGGAAGCTAGTAAACTGGCCCATTTTGAATATGGGGAAGGCGCTGGCAAGCTCCTGGCCTGAAAGTCGAAGACAGATAGGGTCCGAAACAATATTAATTCTATTAACAAGGATGGAGTAATACATTCTACAGATGAGGGAATTAGTGGAGCTTTTAGAAGCTTCTTTAGCAAAATATATCATGAGGACAAGAATGTACAACCCAACCAAGCAAGAGACTGGTTATCTGGGATTTCTCTTCCTGCCTTAAATTTAGAACAAAGGAAAGCCTTGGACGGCCCTATTACTTTGGAGGAAGTACGTTCCGCTATTTTTAAAAGCAAAAAGGGCAAGGTTGCAGGACCTGATGGCTTACCTTCCGAAATATATAAAGTAATTTGTCCAACAACTCTTCCCTACTTAACAGACTTGTTTAATAGTATCCTACTGGATGGTGTCCTACCTCCCGCCTCTTGGGATAGGGCTTCTATAACTTTGATTTTAAAACCGGGCAAACCAGCAACTAACTGTGGGTCATATAGGCCAATTTCAATTCTCAGCACAGACTATAAAATGTTTGCATCGGTGCTTGCAAATAGATTGGGAGGGGTAGCAAACAACATCCTGCATCTGGACCAGAAGGGATTCGTAAAGGGAAGGCAACTTTATGAACTGACTTAGGACCTCATTGGTGCAATAGATATGGCCACATTAGCATCGCTTCCCTTAGCAGTTTTTACCCTTGATGCTACAAAAGCTTTCGATAGGGTAAACTGGATGTATTTAGCGGAAGTGTTGAAAAAGATTAATCTTGGTGATAATTTTAGGCGAGCAGTAAAACTACTATACAAAAACCCTTCTGCTTCACTATTGGTCAACGGGGAACTCACTGAGCCATTTAGCATTACGCGAGGAACCCGTCAAGGGTGTCCCCTCCCCCCACTTTTGTTTGATTTTTATATAGAACCTTTTGCCCAACTAATCCGTGACAATATTAATATAAAACCTTTTATTTTTGAAGGATGGGAGCGGAAAGTCGCACTATATGCGGATGACATTCTTATTTTTTCATCCGAGTTGAGCTCGGCGTTTCCTACTGTAATATCCATTGCAGAAGAGTTTGGTGCAATATCCCGCTACGAAGTTAATGCATCTAAGACCGATATTATGGTCTGGAATCATCCTGCACCGGTCATAGGGGTACAGCCTAGTTCTACTCTCAGGTATCTCGGTTTAAATATCTATACGGATATTAATAAGATCGTCCCTTTAAATTGTGCTCATGTGGCTAAGGAGGCCCGCAGATCGATGAGAACATGGTCTGCTCTTCCTATTTCCCTGATAGGCAGGTCTAACCTGGTTAAAATGACTATTTTACCTAAGATTATGTTTTTGTTCAATACTATCCCTCTCTTTTTGATCCATCTTTGACTGCTAAACTTCAAACCGAGATAAACAGATTTATATGGAACAGTCATACGCCCAGATTATCTTGGAAGAAGATAAGACGTCGGCGAGAAAAAGGGGGCCTTGCAGCACCAGATTTGCAGTTTTATGGATGGGCTTTTCAACTTTCTCATATCAGGATGCTTTTAAAGACCCCTAATAACGCCGGGTGTGGGAAATTATTTCTAGCACTTCTTAAGGGGGAAAAAATCCGGCAGACAAACTTTTTGTTAAAATTTGGTGACCCTAAGTACTTTAAAAAGGTTAAGCTAAAGGTTTTGAGGGATCTTGCTAGAACATGGGGTAATTTTAGACGTACACTCAAACTGGACTACTATCATAGTAGGGCCCCATTGTGGGACTCTCCAGGCGCGCCTTCTTGGCTTTTGGATAGCCCAGCTCTCTCAGTTAGAGAGGCCGGACTTACATCATGGGGGGACCTGTTTGTTGAAGGAGTTCTACTTTCATGGGAGACTCTGAGTTCAATAATAGGAACTCGCTTCTCACGATTTAAATACCTTCAAATTCAGAGTTGGTCTCAGGCTTATAGTCAAGGTAGGGGTAGGTATAAAATAGGTGCTGAGAGTAATCTAGTAACCCATCTGATTGACAAACCACCTTTCAAAAAAGAGATTACATATTGGTACAACCTCATGTTAGACGAGACTGATGGCGAATTCTTGCTCCCCCACTCGCTCTGGGAAACATATATCATCAACACCGATGTGGAGGGTCTGTGGCTAAAATCATTTAAGATTCTGGGGAAGACGGTGAAACCTTCTTGGCTTCGTCGTAACCACCTGTTTACATTGCATAGGGTGTACTATTCTCCACTGCGTTTATCAACGTTTCCCAATAATGCTCTGGTGGCCTGCCCTAGATGCGGTCTGGTAGCCGCATCAGATGTCCATATGTTTTTTGAGTGTTCATTCTTAACACTATTTTGGAATGAAATTGCGCTTTCCTCTCGTTAGCGATAGGTTCGCAAGTCAGCCCTTGCCCCATGTTAGTCTTTTTTGGTATTATACCAGAGCTTGATGGCATAAGTAAAAAACTGATCTTCTATGGCTGTTTGTTGGCTAGAAGAGAAATATGTAGACGTTGGAAAGATAAACCACCTCCTCTCTTTAACGATTGGCGTGCATCTATGTTACAGATGTCCAAATTGGACATGGTTAGAGCGGGTAACCAACATAAGAGGAGATTTTGGCTACTTTTGAACTGTTTACCATGGATCAGAATATCACGTTGTTTTTTTTTTCCCCCCATGTCCTATGATTGTGCTGCTTGGAAGGATCGTGTTATTTGATCCCCTTTTTGTTATACACACCCTACATGGGCGACTTGGGTTACGAAATGGGTTGTATATAGCAGTATGCTAGCCCTGTTGGTACCATGTGATGATGATTAAGTAGTAGATGCTTTACACTGCGGGATTCTCCGGTAGGAACCATTAAAATCCCTCTCAGTAAATCTGGGTCAGTATTCCCGTCATCTCCTCTAATTGTTCGTTACTATATGGTCACCAAGGGCGAATATGAGGACACAAAAAAAAAAAAAAAGAAAAATATATATATATAACCATGATCACATAAAAGTACACTAACTATTACACACTAGCTATTTACCTTTCTATGGCTTGCTGCTCCATTTTTTTCACTCCGTTCAGCAAAGTAAGGCATCAGAAAAATAAATAATCTTTGACAGGTCCCTAAATTGCAAGCAGTTAGTACCAAACAGTACAAAAGAGATGCCAAGCCTAGTACAATACACAACAATTAAAAACTAATAGCACATAATAGTTTTTTTCATACTAATATATATAATACACTGAAATGAACACATCAAGTAGAGGTAACATTAAATATCGAAGCACACCTTTCTGCTCGCATGCCATCCTTTCTTCCTAGCGGTAAAGAAACAGGTAAACATATATAAAACAAAAAGATAAACTACATCAATTACAGAAAACATTCTGTCGTGTTTTGGCAGCTCCTGAGTTAGCGTTTAGCACAGCTACACGGTCTTTTCTGTTAACTTGACCAAAACGAACGGGGGCCATTTTGAATCCCTCTGACTTCCGTTTCCTATGAACACGCTGCCTCGTGGTCAGTGTGCCCTTTCGTCCTTTCTCGATACCCATGGTCACTAGTCTGCTCGGCAACAGGCTATTTTTAGTACTGGTCAAGCGCACATGCGCATTACGCACCAATTGGTCACTCTTTAGGAATGTTCACACTAACTGACCAGTGCTGTTGAAGCTCCTCCCACACGTTGGCTGTGTTCCAAAAATGACCTTATATGTACCTAAAATGTGTAACTTGTAACCGCCTATCTTTTTATTACTATTAAACTGTATAAAAGAGGTCGCGCACCAATGTTCGGTGTGCTACTTCTTACATTGCCGAAGGGTGCTGTAGGAATGTATCACCACCCCATGGGGTCTTAATAAACTTGTCTTTTACCTTTTCCAGTGTCCGTGCCAACTTCTATACTAAGGTGTTAGAGAGTTTAGCAGAGTATGTAGGCCTGATTTGAACCCAACACCACAATTGGCGACCACGAAGGGACTCATCGGCGACTCGGATGCCCGAAGGAGAGGTCGTGACGAAGGTCAGGAAACTCGCCATGGACGCGTACGCTGCCACTGAGTGACCCGAGTCTCGGCACCCGCGGTGGGTTTTCCCGTCCTTCCGATCTGACCTTCCAGGTGGCGCCGGTCTTCGACTGAGATTCTGATCTTGGATTGTCGTGATGTGCCGTTTTGGCTGATTTGACCACAGAATTTGGCAGGTGGACGTTGGACGTTTGAAAATAGTTGGTAAGCTTTTGAGCGGTGAGGTAGTCTACTGACACTTACTGTGGCCTTTTGAATTTTGAATTTGAATTTGAATTTGTTAGCTAACGTTTTGAATCTTTGAATTTGAATTTGAATATGTGAAGTGCACCTCACATAGGCAGGCATGTAGGGATATTTCTCTGATTTATTTGATTTGAACAGTGCACCGTGTTAGGTGGCATTTTTGTAGTATCGCGTTTTCGTGGTACTTTTTGAAACATGCCTGTTTTTAGCACACTCCGTAGGATGTGCTGTTCCGAAAATGGTACCAATTATCGATTAAGTGAAAAACAGCCGGCTCCCCCAGAGGGGACTCCAAATCGTGAAATGTATATCAAATTCGGTATTCCACCTATAATGTATAGTACATTATGGCATAAGTATACTAAGACTGATCGTGAATTACAGTGGCCACTATATGGGTCGTTTGACCTTCGAAAGGTACAGTATGTAGAACAGTGTTTGTTTCAGCGAAGGTCTAGACAAGATATGTTTGATTGTGTGCGTATGTGGGAGAAAGAGGTGCGTGAACGAGCGAAGCGTGAGGAAGCCTTGGCGGAGAAAGTGCAGCGGAAGGCTGCACATGACAAAGCTTTACAGCTACAGGAGAAGGAATTACAGGAAAAGAAAGAGAGGGAGAGACGAGAACGAAATTTACAGGTTAATGGTCAATTCCCTATCAGGCGTCCCCTTTATCCGGTCCTTACTAATGAAATAGATGATTTTTCCTTACTAGATCGTTGTCCGCCCCCGTACGTCGTACCTACGGCTCCGAACGAGGACTCGGACGAGGATAGTGATCGAACACAGCGTACCAGGTTATATACGGAACGAGCTGCGGAATTGCGCTCAATTGCGCGAAAGCTAAATATTAATACTGTTACTGTTTCTGATGTTACTAAACAAATGGAACAGTGGTCTGATAAGGAACGACTGTATTTTTTAGATCATTTTGGAGATGAAGTTGTTGAGCGGTATAGAAAATATTCTCTCGAGTTAGAACCAAAGGAGATATCCAAGGATCGTGAGAATTTTCGTAAAGGTCTTTTTGTTCTTTCAGATGCGGACGACTTCTTCAAGCGTTTGCTTGAACTGCGTAATGAGACGACACGGCTACGGGAGTTGGAAAAGTCGAAGAATTCGTCTACGTCCGGAGTGACGGGGATATCCAAAGAATGCCCTATCTTTGAAACAGATAAGATCGCTGCGATTAATGTTAGACCTATGCGAGAAGCTGCGCCTTTATATGTCCCTCATAAAGGGGATGGCACAGATGATGATAAAGGATCCAAAGACGCGAAAGGGTATTTTGTATATAATTGGGTTTATACGCCTTGGAATAGAGCAGATGTCATGGCGCTTAAGAATGCTTTACCTGATCCCCGTAAAAACCCTGCGGCTTTTTATGAAAATGTTGAAAGTGCAATTTCTTCATGTATCATGACGTTAGTTGATATTGATCTATTTTTCGGGTTGATATTGCCCCCTGATATGTGGAGAGCGATTCGTAGGTTTGATGACCTCACGACTCTCGGGGCCACTTGGAAAGATCTTGTTCAGGCTGATTTAAATAGAGAACCAGCATGTAAGCCGTGTCAATTAATATTAGACCTTCCAGGGGCCATACTAACAAAACTAAAGACTCTTGCTCCTGCTAAAAAGATTGATTGGACTATATTAGCCTCTTGTAAGCAGAAAGCGGATGAATCAGTTTCCGATTTTTTCTCTCGCTTCGAGGAAGCGTTCCATGATTACAGCGGTCAATTATTGACAGAAGATACTGGCAGGCATTTATTCGTTGATAAGTACGTGGCTAATCTCCTACCGGAGATTGCGAAACGATTGAAAGCGAGTGAAAGTTCATGGACCACAGCAACCCCTGCTTCTTTATTGACTATGGCTCAATATTATGAAAGACAGGAATTGGAGGCGAAGGAAAGTAGTGAAAAGAAGGCGAAGGAATTGAAAACGAAGGTAATGTTAGCTCAGGTTCAGGCTACGAGAGGAAACAGTAGAGGAGGGCGAGGATCATATAGTAATGCTCCTCCCCCTCGTTCTGACATTTCTGTGAATCAATGTGCATACTGCAAACAGTTTGGGCATTGGATTGCAGACTGTCCGGTGTTTCGAGAGCAGCGTAATTTGAGGGGACGAGGAAGTGGAAGGTCTAGGAATTATTATGGAGGGTCAAGAGGAGGTTATGGCACGAATGATCGAGGAGGTTATGGCACGAATGATCGTGGAGGATATGGAGCAAGGGGTCGTGGTCAGTCAGATTATAATACGTTTGATAATCGCAATCAATATCAGATAAATGAGGGTGGTCCTGCTGAACTACAGGATGAGCATTACGCATAGGATTGCGTAGGATGGGGTGTGGAATCGGTTGAGGTACCAGTTGATCAATGGGGTCCATACATAGAAGCACATGTTCTGGGTTCCACTGATCAATTTCTGGTCGATACAGGAGCTACTCGTAGCGCTTTGTCCAAACACTTGGTTCCAAGGGCTCCCCTGTCTGGCGAGGTAATTACAGCAATAGGGTTCGATGGAACACCTACTTCTAGCCCATTGTCTCAACCAGTTGCATTTCATGTTGATAAATTTGCTGCCCCATGTCCCTTTTTGTTGTCTCCAAATACACCAGATAATATTATTGGACTCGATATGTTAAAACACTTTCGAGCTACTATTCGCTGTGCCCCAGAAGGAGTGCGAGTTGTGTTGAATGAGAATTACCCGGAATTGGAGCGAGTGTGTTTTGTCCATGAATCTGAAGTTCTGGCCTCCTTACCGAAAACGTTGTGGGCCACTTCCGATACGGATGTAGGGCAGATGCTAATCCCTCCAGTACGTATTACTGTAAAGGAGGGAGTGTCTCTGCCACGTGTCCCACAATATAAGATTTCCAGAGAAGGAGAACTTGCTTTGATGAACATTGTGAACGATTTGATTTTGGCAGGAGTAGTTGAGGAAGTCCCCTACAATGTTTGCAATAGCCCCATTTTACCGATTCTTAAAAGAGATACAGATGCCAAGGTTTACCGTTTCATTATTGATTTGAGGGAAATAAACAAGATAGTAGTGCCTCAGTACCCGGTGGTGTCTGACATCACCACGTTGCTTACGTTGGTCCCATCGACGGCAACTACTTTTACAGTCATCGATTTGAAGAATGCCTTCTTTTCGATCCCTGTACATCCTGACAGTCGATATCTATTCGGCTTTACATTAAATAATAAATCGTACAGATTCTGTCGAATTCCTCAAGGCTATACTGAAAGTCCTAGCATTTATAGTCAGGCATTAAAAAGACAGCTTGATTCTTTTGACTTACAAGAGGGAGTGGTTCTCATTCAATATGTAGACGATATTTTACTTGCTGCAGACACGCCAGAACAATGTGAGAAGAGTACCTTTTCTTTGCTTTCCTTCCTGGCCAAACATAATCATAAAGTTTCGAAGAAAAAGCTACAATATTGTAGACCAAAGGTGACCTACCTCGGTCATCTTTTGTCTAAGGAGGGCCGTGCATTGACACCAGATCGAATTCAAGCAATCCTAGATACTCCAGTCCCTCGCACTCAGAAGGATGTTCGCGCCTTTATAGGTTTGACGTCTTTTTGTAGGCAATGGATACTGGGTTTTTCACATGTCGTTAAACCTTTGTTGGCATTATTGTCTAAAGATACACCGATTCCCATTGAATGGACGGATGAATGTCAGAATGCTTTTGAGCAATTGAGACAAGCTCTTTGTTCTGCACCAGTGTTGGGTACACCTGATTACACGAAGATCTTTACATTATATGTACACGAGAAGGATGGGTGCGCATTGTCAATGTTAGTGCAGACACACGGAGACAAACAGAGGCCTTGTGCATACTTCTCGGCGGTACTCGACCCTGTGGCTCGAGGATTGCCCGGATGTTTTCGAGCCGTTGCAGCAACAGCAGTTGCGATACGACAAAGTGAGGGAATAGTTTTGTCACACAAATTGTTGGTGCTAGTTCCCCATGCGGTAGATGCGTTACTGAATCAAACAAGAACGCAGCATCTAACCAGTGCCCGTTTGACAGGATATGAGTTAACATTGTTGGCGCCGCACATCACACTAAAGCGATGTGCGACACTAAATCCTGCTACTTTACTGCCGGATCCTGTTGCTGAGACCCAGAAGGAAGAACAACATGATTGTGTTTTTCTGACTGAGGAACAGACAAAGGGTCGTATCGACTTACAGGATACGCCATTTCCAGATGTAGATGGGGAACTGTGGGTTGATGGATCGTGCGTGAGGTTACCAGATGGTACGACTTCCGCAGCTTATGCGATCACGACACTTAAGACTGTGGTAGAAGCAGCACGGATACCCCAAAAATCGGCTCAAGCGGCTGAGTTGATAGCCTTAACGAAGGCATGTGAGTTAAGTGCTGGACTATGTGTGAACATTTACACGGATAGTCGTTACGCTTTCGGAGTAGTGCATGATTTTGGCCTACTTTGGAAGGAACGAGGATTCCTGACTTCACACGGAGTACACATCATGCATGGAGAGTTGGTACGTGATCTCCTGAATGCACTGTTATGCCCAAAGAAAGTTGCAATAGTCAAGTGTAGTGCACACAAAAAGGTGACGGACAAAATAGGGCAAGGCAATGCCTTTGCAGACCGCATTGCAAGGGAGACCGCTATGCTGCAAAATAATTTCCCCATGTATGTGGTGAAGTCACAAGCTGAGCGGTGGCATGATGCTAGAGAAGAAATACTAGATATACAGAAGTCAGCATCAGAGGCAGAACTTGTGAAATGGGCCACTGAAGGAGTATTAGATGATGAGGGTTGCTGGCGTAGTAAAGATATGGAGAGATGGAAACTACCCATGGCCTATTTACAAACAATGGTGCAAATGACACACGGGCTGGCACACATTGGAGCTCTCGCAATTACTAAATTGCTTACACGAGTTTGGGAAAATGCTGACATTGCTAGTACGGCTAAGAGAGTAGTGCAGACCTGTCTGATATGCTTGCAGCACAATCCTGGACAAGGGACTCATACTCCTAAAGGTGGGTTTGTTCCACCTACTGCACCATTCGAAGTACTACAAATGGATTACATCCAGCTGGAGCGCTGTAATAATCTCAAGTATGTTCTAGTGGTGGTGTGTGCCTTCAGCAAATGGATTGAGGCTTACCCTACGAAAGACAATACAGCATTGACAACAGCTAAGGTGTTACTGAAGGAGTACTTCCCGCGCTACGGTGTTTGTAAACTTATGTGGAGTGATAATGGCCCTCATTTCATTGGAAAAGTAGTGGAATATGTCCTGAAAGGATTGGGAATCAAACAACGATTCCATGCTGTCTTTCATCCGCAATCAGCAGGTTTAGTAGAGAGATACAATGCAACTCTGAAGCTGAAGCTAGCAAAGATAGTGGCATCGACATCTCTGAAATGGCCGGACGCTTTGCCTCTGGCATTGCTGTCCATTAGATCAGTGCCCCATTCTCGGTCTGGCCTCACACCCTATGAAGTGGTGTTTGGAAGGCCTATGAATATCTGGGGAGTTCCGAAACCTCGTTTGATACATGATATGCCTTGTATAATGATGAACGATTATCTGGCACGATTAACAAATGATTTGCTTTCTATTCATCAACAGGTTCGAGAGGCGCTCCCTGATAACTCCACTGGTGAGGCTCACGATCTCCGCCCTGGGGACCACGTGATGGTCAAAGTCTTTGAGCGATCCAGCAGTTTGGAACCGAGATGGCATGGCCCTGAGCAAGTGCTGCTGGCTACGCGAACTGCTGTGAGAGTCACCAACAAGAAGCGGTGGATACATTCAACGCACTGCCGACGTGTCTCTCCGGATCTGGTGAGCCCTGTGGTGCTATCCGACTACAGAAAGATTTTGGATACAGAAAAGAGCCCAGCTGTCACGCCTGATGAATTGGAGGGAGCCTTCCCGGACCACGTTGTTTCTGATAAAGTGAAATATAATCTACGCCCCAGGAAATAAGATTTCTTTTGTGCTCTTTTTGAAACTGGTTGGTGACCGCTCTGAGGTTTGTGAAACGGAAGCCGGGAATATCAAGGGGGGGGGATCAGTTCTGCCCAGTGTAGCGACACCCGTCTTGAATCCCGGAGAACAAATCAACGGCAGCCTCGGTTCAGAACCATCGTTTTTATTTTTCCCGCTTAGTGTTGTTTTTAAAGAGTATTGTTTTATGAACTATGGCATCTCCTTCGACACGAAAGAGGAGAATTCTTGGTGTTGTTTTGTTTGTCTTGACCATAGTGGTGATCGCAGTATTAGCTTGGACTATAGAACTGTTGTTTCCTGTACGAGAACATTTACTGCCCACCACTCCAAGTCCGTCTGAACATTTTCATTTCACTCTGCCTTTTCACGAAGAAAGGCATAGGCAGACTTATTTGAATAACAGTTTTATTAAAATTTTGCATCATACTCATAACATGACCAATACGTCCAATTGTTGGGTATGTGGAATGTTGCCCGGACACCAGAAGAAGGGAGGAACACCACTCATTCCTCTCCCGTTTTCTCATAATGGTTCTTGTCATGCTTGGTACACTCTTCTTTTTACTCTGCGATGGCCGACGAAAGGTGGATTACTTTTTCGGTTGAATAAAATATGCTATAACGATAAAGATGGCTATCCACACGCTGAAGGAACTAAATTCGAATGGGAAGAATATCGTCCGGACAATGTTTCTACACCTCGTGTATATACGAATCAAAGACTTATAAATGTGACGAACTCGCATATAATAACCGTTATCGATACAAAAGCAGAGTTGTGTATTAGAAATAAAGGTACAATCCCTGTAGGCCGCAGTGAATGTAATATTACACTTACCTTTGATACACCGACTGGAATTGCATTTGTAGCTTCACATAACACATATTTCGTTTGTGGAAATAAGGGATACCATCGTCTACCATTGGGATGGTTGGGAACGTGTTATATAGCATTTGTATTACCACCTGTGTTTATTGCTCCTCCCATGTATCACAATGATTATGTTTTGTACCATGATTTCATATTGAATAGAGTGAAACGAGCACTAGATCTTGATGAAATAGACCAGACTGATACCACTTTACAACAATATGTAGATTTTAATTTGGGGTTATTTTCATTTGTAGGATCTGCACTGAATAGCAGGAAGATAAGGCGGCTTACACGTGTGGTGGAAGCCGTCGCTAACGAAACTGCCTCTGCTTTAGGGAATATTACTGAGGAATTACAAATTACCAGAATTGTAGCGCTCCAGAATCGAATGGTTCTAGATGTGATACTAGCTGATAGGGGTGGAGCATGCCGCGTCATCGGAAGTAGTTGTTGCGTGTACGTACCAGATAACTCACCTTCTGTATATGATTCAATTACAAAATTACATAAGATAGCTGCTGAGATCCACCCAGAAAATGGAACATGGACCTTTTCTGGTTGGTTCTGGACCCTGCTTAGTACTTGGGGTTGGAAATTATTAACGATTCTCTGTGTTTTTATTGGAATACTATTTTTCCTTTGTCTATGTATTCAATGTGGCCCTACATTATGTTCTGTATGTATCACAGCCTGTATTCCGTCCAAACGAGCTATTGTTAAGCAAGAGAAACTGATCAATGATGAAGTATTGAAAATAATGGCTATTAACATTGAAGATGAACATTCTGACTATGTCCACTATGAGGTAGCTTTTGCTAAACGCTAAAAGGGCCGTCTGTCGTGTTTTGGCAGCTCCTGAGTTAGCGTTTAGCACAGCTACACGGTCTTTTCTGTTAACTTGACCAAAACGAACGGGGGCCATTTTGAATCCCTCTGACTTCCGTTTCCTATGAACACGCTGCCTCGTGGTCAGTGTGCCCTTTCGTCCTTTCTCGATACCCATGGTCACTAGTCTGCTCGGCAACAGGCTATTTTTAGTACTGGTCAAGCGCACATGCGCATTACGCACCAATTGGTCACTCTTTAGGAATGTTCACACTAACTGACCAGTGCTGTTGAAGCTCCTCCCACACGTTGGCTGTGTTCCAAAAATGACCTTATATGTACCTAAAATGTGTAACTTGTAACCGCCTATCTTTTTATTACTATTAAACTGTATAAAAGAGGTCGCGCACCAATGTTCGGTGTGCTACTTCTTACATTGCCGAAGGGTGCTGTAGGAATGTATCACCACCCCATGGGGTCTTAATAAACTTGTCTTTTACCTTTTCCAGTGTCCGTGCCAACTTCTATACTAAGGTGTTAGAGAGTTTAGCAGAGTATGTAGGCCTGATTTGAACCCAACACCACAATTCAATGTCAAAGCATACCTTTCTGGTTGCATGCTGTCCTCTGTTGTCACAGCCTTATGAAAGACTGGACACATACAATAGAATGTGATGAAATACATAAAATAGAAGCAACATTAAATATTAAAGCGTACCTTTCTGGTCGCATGCTGTCCTGTCTTCTCAACTCTGTACAAAGAGGTGCACATATACAATACAGAGATATAAAATAGTCAATACATTACAGTAAACTCAAAGTACAGCCAACGTTCAAAACCAAATCTTTCCTTCCTCTTCTCTTGTTGCTATCAGCCTGATTCATGAAGCAAAATAGCGCCCGCAATCGCTGCGAAAATGCAATTGCGGGCGCAATTTACGTAATTGGCATTCAACAACAAAATAGCGAAATCGCTAACACATAATAGCGAATACGCTAACACATAATAGCGATTACGCTATAAAAATCGCAGATTCCCGGTAGGCGAGCATTAGCGATACGGAAAAAGCGACCAACCACGGAATCTGCGAAATAAATAGCGAAACGCAATATATTCTCAATCGGCATTCATAAAAAATCTCCAATAGCGTAAAACCCCAAAATCGCTGTTTGCGCGGCGCAAATTAAGGACAACTCAAAGCAGGTGGTAACCATAAAAGCCATGAATAAATTACATTTGAAAAACCGTTGGCCAATCACCAACAGGTTCAGGCCTGACCAATCACACATAAGGACATTCAGCAGCAGCATTAGGCGTTCCACAATGCCTGGGATGTACATGGTGGTGAGGCGGCGAAGGCTACAGCGAGCAGCACGGAGGAGACGCATGATGCAGGAAAGGATTTACCGCCAGCGGGTCACCTTGCTGGGCCAAACCAGAGAGCAGATATTTACTAAATACAGGCTGAATGGGGAAATGATAATCCAGCTGATACATGACCTTGACCCCCTCATGCAGCACCCAACAAGGCGAAACAATGCGGTGCCTACACATGTGCAGGTATTGTGTAGCCTGCTTCTCCTGGCCTCCGGGAGTTTCCAGGGCATAGTAGCGGCTGCTGGGGGGATATCCCAGCCCACCATGTCACGCTGCCTCCACACTTTCGTTGACGCCATGCTCACCCAGCTCCACCGTCACATCACATTTCCCACGAGCCAACAGGAATTGGACTTGACAAAGCTACAATTCTACAATGTAGCCCATTTTCCCCATGTACTCGGATGCATAGACTGTACCCACGTCGCCATCTGCCCACCAGCTGCCACGGAGTATATGTTCCGCAATAGAAAGTCCTACCACTCCCTCAACATACAGATGGTCTGCAATGCTAAGATCTACATCACTGACATTGTCGCCCAGTACCCAGGGAGTACCCATGACTCCTTTATCTTCCGGCACAGCGGACTCCACACACGACTGCTCAGGGGAGAGTTTGGGGAAGGACACCTACTTGGTAAGTACACTTTGTCGACAATGTCACATTGCTATGAAGTAACTGCGCAGCACAGGCAATCAACATCTGCTCCTCTCATTCAGGTGACAGTGGTTACGCCCTACGGGAATACCTCCTGACCCCTTACCTCAACCCTGCCACACCTCAGCAACGGCGCTACAATGTTGCGCACATTCGGACAAGGAACTGTATAGAAAGGACATTTGGCCTGCTCAAGAGCAGGTTCCGCATACTGCACAAGACAGGTGAGGCCATGTATTACAGTCCTGCAGTGTGCTGCCGCATTGTGGCTGTCTGTGCAATACTTCATAACATTGCAACCAAGCGCAGGATACCTGTTGACATCTCTGGCAGTGAATCAGAAGGGGACGACCGGCCACCAGCACATGCGCACCATGCACGCGGGGAGAACCCAGCTGAAGGCCACAGACGTCGCAACCACATAACAGAGAACAATTTCTAGGCCACCCTCTTCCCTCACCCCACAAATCACAATTGCATGCAAAATGTAATGATGACACAACGCTAATGTGTGCAGCAAAATAAATATATTTGTTTCATTCACAAAAAATGTCACCAGTACAACTATTTTCTACTAACAGTATTACTTCATACTGCAGTGTCAAAGGACAGGGCAGGCTTATAGTCAGCCTGTGCCTGTAATTGTCTGAATGAGTCAATTGCGCCTCCCGCGCGTTACGCCCAAGCGCCTCTGAGGCTCTTCCTCTTCCGGGGCACCTGTACCTGGCGTTGCCCTGGTGCTGCGCCTGAGTGGCGGGACTAGTGTGGCAGAGTGGCTGCTGATGCTGGATGCCCCCTCACTGCCATCATCACCCCCTACAGTGGCAGGTAGAGCAGGAGGGTGTAGTGCCGTAACCGCCGTGGTGAGGTGCTCCAGGACCCTGGTCATGTCCTCACAGCACTGTACGAGTTGGTGCTGCTGTGCTAGTGACCGCCGCGACAACTGTGAAGTGGCATTTGCTGCCACATAATTGGACCTGCTGTAGGAGGCCAGCCGGCTCATGAGCTGGTGGTGGCGCCGGCGTGCTGCACTGCGCCCCTTAGTCATCGCAGCAGTGTTGGCCTCCATGGCTGCAGTCATGCAGGCCATTCCCTCCCCCACACCTGCCATGGCTGCAGTCATGTTGTCCATGCAGTCCCCCATACCTGCCATGGCCGCCGTCATGCGGTCCATGCGGTCTCCCACTCCGGCCACATTGCGCCCAATCTTGTGGAGCTGGAGCTGAATGGCACCTTGCTGCTGTGCCTGGCGCTGATGTACTCTCAACATGCGTCTTTCGACGCTCATACAAGCATGACTCTGTCCATTGCCCCTCCTGCTGATTGCAGCAGTGGTGTGATGGCGAGACCTCCCACGCCTGCTCTGCTGGCCTGTCACTGTGGCTGGCCGCTGTGTTGGCGCTGTCGCAGGCCCAGATGTTGTAGCACCAGCTGCTGGTGGTGTCACAGCAGGCGTTGCTGGTGCGGCAGGGACTGGAGGCACAATGGTGGCGTGCCTGGCTTTGGCTGTCGGTGGTCCGCCAGATGCACGGGGCAGAATGGTGGCGGGCCTGGCTTTGGCTGTCGGTGGTCCACCAGATGCAGGGGGCACAATGGCGGCGGGCCTGGCTTTGGCTGTCGGTGGTCCACCAGATGCAGGGGGCACAATTGTGGCGGGCCTGGCTTTGGCTGTCGGTGGTCCACCAGATGCAGGGGGCACAATGGTGGCGGGCCTGGCTGCTGGTGTTGTTGCAGCGGCAGGGGCTGGTGCCTGGGTTTGTGGTGGAAAATCCTCCTCCTGGGCCTCCTCATCTATTTGCAGCCTTTCACTGTCGCTGCTTTCTGCGCCACCTGTGAGGGTAAGTGGACACTCATTAGTTGCATGTGACTGTCAGACGTGCTGTTGTTACATGCATGCTGGGTGACATTCCCTGTATGGCTGTGGATTTGCGTACTTTGGAACCTGTCTGGCTGCATTGTGGTACTACTACATTGTGGCCAAACTACATCTCCCACAATGCTTCAGGGCATTTCCTGATGTGCAACAATGGCATGACTAAGGGTCATTATGTGAGCCTATTTGGTCAGGGACGGTCATAGGGGACAGGGTCGCAGTCGCATGCCACTTACCTTGGGTGGGGCGGGAGGAGTCCAGAAGTGTGATGCCAACGCACGCCTCCCTCTCAAGGGTGTTCTCCACCTGGTCCTCCAAGGGTGTGTTAGGAGGGACTGTAGGTCCGCCACCTCCAGTGCCCGATGACTCTCCAAGGCGCTCCGCCACCCTCTCCTTGGCACGACCTCGGAGGTCATACCATCTTTTCTTCAGCTCCTCAAGTGACCTATCGGCCACACCCACGGAGTTGACAGTGGAGGCTATTCCCAGCCAGATCCTCCTTTTTTCTTTCTCCGGGACCTTCCTGGAGTCTTTGCCAAAGAGTTTTTCGTGGTTGGCCACCACCCCTTCAATCAAATTTTCGAGCTCCTGCTCAGAAAATTTGAGCTTCCTCTTCCGCCCTGTATTGTTGCTGGGGCCAGGAACAGGTTCCTCTGACATGGCAGCAGAGTAGTTTCACTTTAGAAATCACCAGCAGCAGCTTTCCCACTTGCTCCCTCGAGGTCTGCCTCACTGTGGTGAATGGGGGTGGGAACTGCCTGCTTCCTGGTTGTGATGTCATCACTGTGCTCGTAATGCGACTTCCTGTTTTCCCGATCTCGCGAGATTGCGATTGGCAATCCCGACGCGGGTAGCCGGAAATAGCGATTATTCTGCGATTATCGTTAATCGCTAACGGAATTTGCGCCCGCGGGCGATTCGCTTTTTTTCACCGGTAATCTTCATGAATTCTGATTTGCGGGTTCTCAATAGCGGTTCGCATTTTGTCGCTATTTGAGACTCGCAAATCCCGTTGTTCATGAATCAGGCTGTATGTCTTTATTACTCCTGTTTGTGATATAGGCATCGCAAAAACAATATCAATATTGTTAGTTGCAATGGGATTCTATTTTCGCAATACATAAAAAGAAACATACCTTTCACTTCACTCGCTGCTACATCTTCTCCTGTCAGGTCTTTGGGGTGGGTTATTAGTTCATAACATAAAATAATATAATGGTAACGTAAATTATACACACGTAATACCTTACACAACAAAACAAATTCGCAAAATATCAAAATATAAAAGAATATTTGCAAAAAAATTCTTTTAGCTATAACCTTTAAAATAAGAAAATGGATAACACATAAATTAGTGTCAATATTAGAAAACACAACTAATCTACGCTTTCCTCAATACTACCTTGTGCGCTATATAGGATGGAGCATAACAATAACAAACATTAGGTAAAACCATAAATCACACATTTACATTAGGAATATTCACTAAGCCTGGGCGTAGTTTGTGTAGCAGCACTACACGCACGTAGCATAGCTGAATACACTGTGTACTTGTCTGTACTGTGCTAAAATTTCAAAATAATTGCAAAAAGCTTCCTGTACATGACCAGATATGTGAAAATAAGTTTTTCTATTTGTATATGCTAAAGTGCATATAGTACTTTCACAATGGTGAAACTGAAAAATTGGCAAGCAGTGGGAGATGTGATGATTTTGGGATCCTCCCTAACCTAGGGAGAGTACCAAACAGATGCCTTGAAAATAAAAAAGCACATCTTATTGAACAATTTAGTTGTGGTCCCATCCTCTTAGGACAAACCCAAACACAGTTATTGGCAAAAAAATACCCAACCAAAGGCCCAGCAAAGCATTATGGGATGAAATTAGCAGTGGGCAGGGAATATTATATAGCATACAATATCAAAAGAATTCTACAAAGAGCTGCAGTTCCACTGGTCGTCCCTAGATGTCCCTCACGAGTCAAATGCAAATGCTTGATGAAAGGGTTTCAATGGTTTTGCATTTCACTCGTGAGGGACATCTAAGGGACGACCAGTGGAACTGCAGCTTGATGTTAGAATAATTTCAATGCTTTGCATCTTACTTGTGAGGGACATCTAGGGACGACCAGTAGAACTGCAGCTCTTTGTAGAATTATTTTGATATTGGATACTATAATATTCACTGCCACTGCTAATCTTGTCCCATAATGCTTTGCAGGGCCTTTGGTTGGGATTGTTTTTTGCCAATAACTGTGCTTGGGGTGGTCCTAAAATGATGAGATCACCAATGAAGTTCAACAAAATGTGCTTTTTGTTTATGCTCTTTGTGTTCAAGGCATCTGCTTGGTGCTCCCCCTAGGTTAGGGGGGGCAAAATCATCAGCTCTCTCATTACCTAATGTTTTCATTGAAAAAGATCATTTTTGTGAATTGGTTATATGTTGTTAAGCATGTGAAATTGCTTTTTCAAAGCATCTGAGAATATTGTTCATTTAGATGCTACGCGATTAAGTACATACATAAAAATTGCATTTCTCTTTCCTCGCTGCTCCCTCTTCTTTTCACCTATGGTCTGTCTAATGAAGCATTAGAACAATGACATCGGAATTAATAGTTTTCTAAATAACACACGCGTATTACTATCCAGCAGATTCGCAACACATTAAAATGCTACATAAATAATAAAATCTATATGTTTTCTCTAGCCATAACATTTACAATAGGAAAAACAGTTAACACAAAAAGATGTAACCACAAAAGAAAACGAAACGTACCTTTTGCTTCGCTCGCTGTGCCTTCTTTCTCGTGACCGGTTACGGAGGTGGAGTATCCCAAAATTAGCATAAACATTGGAAATCCCTGTACAGTACACGTGCGCATTATGAAACATTACACAGCAGATTTTCAAGACAGTAATATATGCATTATTAATAAATAAATGCCAAAACAACTATTTAAACACAAATACTAATTTTACGAAAAATATAAACACAAAGTAATGCAAAAATAGAATACAATATTACCGTCTTCTGGCGTCCATGCAGTAAAGACAAGATAAAAAAAAATAGCATAAACATTAGCAGGTACCGTCAACTACACAAACGAATTAACAAAAAATACAGAGCACATTCAAAACAAAATGAAAAAACATTTTTAATAAATAGTTACATCAAATATTTTTTCAAACACTAATATTTATAATACAAACCTAGTTAACACAAAGATATCTACATAATAAATGTTTTACTTTTATATCCCTAAGGGCGCAGTCTTATCGCATCCAATCCATGTTATAGGGCATCACAAACACAGTATAACATTTTTTTAATGTAAATCATACACGCGTAATCCCAAACACAAAAAAACTGATTCGCAACATATTAAAATACCAAAATATTTTGAAATATGTAAGACAAAGAATTCTTTTAACTATCGCATTTACAATAGAAAAACGGATAACACATAAAGTACTGCCAATATCGCAAACACAATTTACTTTCGCTTTGGTCGCTGCTACCACTTGCGGTGCATGGTATGGAGCATAACAACAATAACAAACATTCAATAAAACTGTAAATCAACCATTAACATTAACAGTATTCACATAGGTAATACACAAGTACAGGCAACGTTAAAAAAAAACTCTTACCTCTCTCTTTCCTTGCTTTTCAGCTCCGGTCTGTCAAGTAAAGCATCAGAACAATGACATCAACATTAAAAGTTATGCTAAATAACACGCGAAAATTATCAATCACTACCGAGCAGATTCGCAACACACTAAAATACTGCATAAATAAATACTTAAATCTATATGTTTTCTTAAGCAATAACATTTACAATAGAAAAAACAGTTAACACAGAAAGCTGTAACAAAAAAACCAAAAAAATCATACCTTTTACATCGCTCGCTGCGCCTTGTACTATTTGCTACCAATTATGGCATAAGCAATCACTAAAAATACCAACAGTTTTGCTGAAAATCCAAGATTTATCCAATGTAACATTAGTCTAAATAAAACAAACTGTATATGTAGCACTTGCTATAGACATTAGCAAAGATAAAATACCACCATGCTCATATATAAATGGAATGAAATTTGAACATATACCAATACAATTACAATTGCATAATTTAGAAGAAAGATTACTTTCTCCACGAATTCCTTTTGCGCAAATTTGAACATTACCTCATGGCTCTCAAAAGTCATCAAGGGCTGTTGTTAATGTACCTGCAGATGATATGACAACAGTCACAATTTTACCAATTCAAATCAATGATGAAATGACAATTCGAATCAAACTAAAAAGAAAGTTAGCTTTCAAATCATTTACCCATTTTGAAAATGTTAGACCAAACATAGTGAAAAGAGCAGCACTATGGCTAGCAACAAACAGTGACATGTTTAAAGAATATGGAGTCACTGTTAATCCAGATTGGGAATATATACCACAAGAAATAAACTATTACAGTGAAACATCTGAAGATCATAATTCAACAAGCTCCTCAGACAACATACAAGCAGGAAATTTAGATACTTTATTAATAAATGAAACAATCACAACCGATAGTCCCAATGTGTTATGTTTAACACCTGCTGAACATAACACACCTAGAGGTTTATATGAAGACAAAGATTCAGAATTTTTAGCTTTTCCAACCATATTTGTTGGCCCTCGAAGACCTTTTAATAATGATAGACATGTACCTGTACATTATAGTACAATATGCCAAGGGGAATTAAGGAGCTATGATAGAAGAGTGTCCAAATCTATTACAATTTTTTTTTTTAAACTAAAAAATTTGCACTTAAAACAAATACAAGGGAAAGTAAATATTTCTTTAATGAAATTTTTCAACAATGGTGAATGTATTACTGCCAAAGAGAAAACATAACTTAGAAAGCATCTTTAAATATAATGAAGGGTACAAATTATTAAAAACTATTTGCAGTTCACCATCATATTGAGAGCACTGCAAAAAAGATCTCTTTGCAATGATAAGGCAACTTGGAATACGAAAATTTGTCCTCACTGTATCTGCCGCAGAAACTAAATGGCAACACTTAATTAATATATTATTACGAGTGCAAAATCTACATGATTACACTGAAGAACAATTTAAAGAAATGTCCTGGGAAACAAAATGTAAATTAATACTTGAAGATCCAATTACCTGTGCAAGGCATTTTGACTTTCAAGTAAGAAAATGATTTAATTGCGTGATAATGGACCAAACAAACCCTATTTGAAAATGTCAAGACTTGTTTTACAGGGTTGAATTCCGACAAAGAGTTTCACCACATATACACGCATTATTATGGATTGAAAATGCACCATTATATGGAATAGCAAAGTTACCACAAGTCATTACATTTATAGACAAATGTATAACTTGCAGTAAATCGCAAGAACCAGAATTAGAGAAATTACTACCTCTACGAAAGCAGCATGCACACACCAACAATTGCAGAAGATAGAGGGATGGAGGGATGGAAGAGATAGGAGGGATGGAAGAGAGCAATAGAGGGATGGATCTTCATAGTACCGTAAATAAATTGTTACAATAATATACAATCACATTCAAGTGGAAGTAATATTAAATATCGAAGCATACCTTTCTGCTCCCATGTCATCCTCTCTTCCTAGCGGTAAGGAAACAGGTAAACATACATAAAACAAAAAGATAAACTACATCAATATCAAAGCATACCTTTCTGGTTGCATGCTGTCCTCTGTTGTCACCGCCTTATGAAAGACTTGACACATACAATAGAATGTGATGAAATACATAAAATAGAAGCAACATTAAATATTAAAGCGTACCTTTCTGGTCGCATGCTTTCCAGTCTTCTCAACTCTGTACAATGAGGTGCACATATACAATACAGAGATATAAAATAGTCAATACATTACAGTAAACTCATAGTACAGCCAAAGTTCAAAACCAAATCTTTCCTTCCTCTTCTCTTGTTGCTATGTCTTTATTACTCCTGTTTGTGATATAGGTATCGCAAAAACACTATCAATATTGTTAGTTGCAATGGGATTCTATTTTCACAATACATAAAAAGAAACGTACCTTTCACTTTACTCGCTGCTACATCTTCTCCGGTCAGGTCTTTGGGGTGGGTTATTAGTTCATAACATAAAATAACACTATGGTAACGTAAATTATACACACGTAATACCAAACACAACAAAACAAATTCGCAAAATGTGTTTTGCAAAAAAAGTCTTTTAGCTATAAAATTTACAGAAGATAGAGGGATGGAGGGATGGAAGAGATAGGATGGAAGGTAACACTCTGTTCCAGCCCTGGTGGGAGAGATGGAAGGGAGGGCGTGAGGGATAGAGGGATGGGTATAGGGTTATACCTAACCCTTTAGCTATATACCTAACCCTGAAGCTATATACCTAAGCCTAAAGCTATATACCTAAGCCTAAAGCTATATACCTAAGCCTAAAGCTATATACCTAAGCCTGAAGCTATGTACCTAACCCTGAAGCTATGTACCTAACACATTGAAGGGAAAGGAGGGAATGTAACACTCTGTTCCAGCCCTGGTGGGAGGGATGGAGGGACGGATGGAAGGGAGGGATAGAGGGATGGAAGAGAGGGATGGGAGGGATGGAAGGGAGGGATAGAGGAATGGATCTTCATAGTACCGTAAATACATTGTTACAATAATATATAACCACGATCACATAAAAGTACACTAACTATTACACACTAGCTATTTACCTTTCTATTAGCTTGCTGCTCCACTTTTTTTCACTCCGTTCAGCAAAGTAAGGCATCAGAAAAATAAATAATCTTTGACAGGTCCCTAAATTGCAAACAGTTAGTAACAAACAGCACAAAAGAGATGCCAAGCTTAGTAAAATACACAACAATTAAAAATAATAGCACATAATAGTTTTTTTCATACAAATATATATAATACACTGAAATTAACACATCAAGTAGAGGTAACATTAAATATCGAAGCATACCTTTCTGCTCGCATGCCATCCTTTCTTCCTAGCGGTAAAGAAACAGGTAAACATATATTAAACAAAAAGATAAACTACATCAATTACAGAAAACATTCAATATCAAAGCATACCTTTCTGGTTGCATGCTGTCCTCTGTTGTCACCGCCTTATGAAAGACTGGACACATACAATAGAATGTGATGAAATACATAAAATAGAAGCAACATTAAATATTAAAGTGTACCGTTCTGGTCGCATGCTGTCCTCTGTTGTCACCGCCTTATGAAAGACTGGACACATACAATAGAATGTGATGAAATACATAAAATGGAAGCAACATTAAATATTAAAGTGTACCGTTCTGGTTGCATGCTGTCCTCTGTTGTCACCGCCTTATGAAAGACTGGACACATACAATAGAATGTGATGAAATACATAAAATAGAAGCAACATTAAATATTAAAGTGTACCGTTCTGGTCGCATGCTGTCCTGTCTTCTCAACTCTTTACAAAGAGGTGCACACATACAATACAGAGATATAAAATAGTCAATACATTACAGTAAACTCAAAGTACAGCCAACGTTCAAAACAAAATCTTTCCTTCCTCTTCTCTTGTTGCTATGTCTTTATTACTCCTGTTTGTGATATAGGCATCGCAAAAACAATATCAATATTGTTAGTTGCAATGGGATTCTATTTTCGCAATACATAAAAAGAAACGTACCTTTCACTTCACTCGCTGCTACATCTTCTCCTGTCAGGTCTTTGGGGTGGTGTGAGAAAGAGACTGAGCGGAGCAGTACCCTTACCAAAGGGATGTCGGTTCCCTACCAGTTTTCAAGACCATGAGATCCAGACTCCTCTAATCTGTTTCCACAGGGACGCGGTCAGAGCTACAACCCGGAAGTCCCGCCTTCACGAACCGGAAGAGGATACTCTGGACCAATAATAGAAGGGTGGACTGAGTGTGACGGAGAGGAGAAAGAAGACGCGGGACCCGACCAACGGAAAGAAGACGCGGGACCCGACCAACGGAAAGAAGACGCGGGACCCGACCAACGGAAAGAAGATGCGGGACCCGACCAACGGAGAGAAGACGCGGGACCCGGGTTACAGAGAGAAGACGCGGGACCCGACACAGAGGAGACCTGGATGCCGGAGAATACCGAGGACGGTGAAGAAACTTGGTCCGAGGACTGGTGGTGTCCGGAGGTGGCTGGGGAGCGGCCGTGACTCAGGAGAGTTACGGCAGAGCCAAGTTAGTGTTTGTGGCTTGGGAGGAAGAGGGTGGGAAAAGAGCGGGAGGGAATTTTCTGGCAGAAGCGTATAACAGAGGGACCATCATAGTGTTATCCCCTTGTGACCAAATACGCCGTAGATAAAGAACCCTTACCGTCGAACTGAGTGTGAGCGTGCACCATTTCATTTTCTAGTTGAGCACGGAACTTAACTTTGCTACACTGAACTTGGCTGTTGGAACTATTCTCGAGGCACCTTAACGAACCTAGTGCACCAGGTGTGGTGATGGAAATATAACCCTGAAACAGTACCATATACCATTCTGACGGCTCCTTTTAATTTCTTTATCCTCCTATGAGCCTCCGGGGTGACCACCACGGTCAAGGACAACCAGAAGACAGGACAACACCTTTATCCTCATCAGACCATTCCAGTTCACGGGATTCATCAGAGGAAGAGGAAGAGCAACCAATAACTTTATCGCAACAATCTACATCTTCTACTTTTAATAATAAATCTTCTTTTAAACCTATACTTAAGCCTCCACGCCTGTTCATCAAGCCTGCCCTCCCACAAGTGGTGTCAGAAGTGGGATACAAAGGCAAAATGGAGGTGGCTCTAGCAAAGATGGCTGAAAATCAGGAACATTTGGGGAAGGTTATGGAACGCTTTTTGACTGTTGTCGAGGAAGATCGAGGAAAATTACACCAAGTACTCGCTGGTCAAGAACAGACTCAAGGGGCCGTTATGGATAAACTGACTACGGCCCTTGGACAACAAAGAGGTCCTACAACCCTGCCCTCAGTAGTACTACAATGATATGTAGCGGGAGAAGATCCAGATTTTTTCTTCAGTAATTTTGAACGTATGGTAAGTGCAGCCTCGTGGCCCGCAGACAAATGGGGTCAGTATTTGGGGCCACTGTTATCAGGAGAACTACAGGCCGCATACCAAGCTGCCACCCTCCAGGGAACAGTTCCATATGCAGAGATAAAAAAAGTATCCTAGAGAGATTGGGAATTGATGATGAAACTTATAGAATAAAACTAAGGCAAATGAAAGAAGGCCCGCAAGAGACACCACGTGCTCTGTACTTTAGGGTCAAGGACATGGCGGACCGTTGGCTGAAACCTGCCACTACAGACAAGGATGGAATCATGGCAAAGATTTATCTGGAACAATACCTAACCTCCTTGCATCCCCCTATTCAACGTTGGGTTCGACAGCAGGCGAACCTCACACTAGAAACTGCAGTAGAAATAGCTAGTGCTTATAGTAGGGCCCAAGATTTCCAGAAAGGTAAAGAAGAAAATGTAGGGAAAACCAGGGGGCACCCAATTCATAGGCCGACAAGGCCACTCGTAGCCAAGAAGTCTGAACCACTTGCTTTTGTTCCTAGCACCCCTATGCCCAGTATCCCGTTCATCAGACCTCCTGTAACTGGACCTCAGTGTTTCCAATGTGGAGGAATGGGACATATAGCCCGCTTTTGCCCACAACGAGAGGAGCCTATGGAAATAGGAATGGCTCGCAATTACTATTGCTCTCCACCCAACAAGAAGCTTCCTCCTTACAAATGCACTGTCTCTGTGAATGGTCAACCAGTTACAGCTTT
This sequence comes from Lissotriton helveticus, assembly GCF_964261635.1. NCBI lineage: Eukaryota > Metazoa > Chordata > Amphibia > Caudata > Salamandridae > Lissotriton > Lissotriton helveticus. The sequence continues at coordinate 920,272,723 of NC_136073.1, forward strand.
AGCTGACACAGGATGTCTACATAGTGTAGTCCGACCTCAGGACCTAGGTAAAAATATAGGTCCCATTGACGGTATGGTAACCATTAAGTGTGTACATGGAGACACCAAACCGTATCCCACCGCTAAGGTATTAACGCAACCTCCTCAGGATCAAGGCACGTCCCTAACTGTAGGACTAATACCCCGACTACCAGAACAATCCATACTTGGTAATGATTACGCCAAGCTACCCCAGTTGCTGCAGGAGTCAGGATCAGAGGAAGTGAATGAATGGCTAGCTACAGCTCCCTTTTCTGAAGACATAGACAAAGAGTGGCCGACTTCCAAATCCCGGAAAAGCTGAAGTCAGAGAAGGGCTGAGAAAGGAATAAAAACCCTGGTAATGCCAGTCATTCCGATAGAAAACCCTTGGGAAACATGTAGGTCCATATTTTTTTACTAAGAATGGATTGTTGTATCGGAAAGGAGGTGCCGACCATAAAGCCCAGTTGTTAGTACCAGAGCCCTTTCGAGAAAAGGTATTATATCTTGCCCATAGTCACCTTTTAGGGGGTCATTTCGGGGCAGATAAAACTGAGAAAACCATTGTAGAAAACTTCTACTGGCCAGGGATATACCAGCAAGTAAAGAAATTCTGTAGAGAATGTCCTATTTGTCAGCGACATAGTCGGTATCATCCCCCAGACCCCCATTGCTACCACTTCCCATCATCAATGACCCTTTCAGTCGAGTGTGTATGGGTATAATTGGTCCCCTGTTACCTTCTCGAAGTGGGTATAGATATGTACTGGCTATGGTTGATTATGCCACTAGGTTCCCTGAGGCCATACCACTCCGTCATCCTGACACTACTAATATAGCCAAAGCTATGATTGGGGGGTTTTCCAGGGTGGGATTTCCCAAAGAAATCTTAACTGATCAGGGAACCCCTTTTGTTTCCAAACTGATGAAAGACATATGTAAACAGTTAGGAATAAAACAAATCAGAACATCTGCATATCATCCACAAACGGATGGATTGGTGGAAAGATATAATGCCACTATCAAAGCCACTCTCAAGAAACTGCTGGATCTCGAAACTAGAAGGTGGGAGGACATTCTTCCCTTAGCACTCTTTGCCATCAGGTGGAAGGAACAAAAAAGTACTGGTTATTCCCCCTTCGAGTTACTCTATGGGCATAAACCCCGTACTCTCTTAGATATGGCCCGAGAACAGTGGGAGACTGAACGAGATAATACCAAACCCTTACCAGAGTACGTCTCAAATCTAAAGACACATTTAGGACAAATACGAGAGATAGTCAGAAACAATTTAGAAGGTGCACAGAACGCACAAAAGATCCAATATGACAAAGGGGCCAAACTGAGAACCTTCCAGGTGGGGGATCTCGTGTTACTTATGATGTCCTCGTCGGACCAGAAACTGTTAGGACAATGGCAGGGTCCCTACACAGTGCTCCAACAAGTCACCCCTGTAACCTACCGCATAGAAGTAGACAGCAATAAAAGAATCTCGCTGATTTATCATGTGAATCTGCTGAAGAAATGGGAGGAACCGGCTCCAGTGGCCGTTCACAGTATAGAAACCCCGGTGGCCCTGTTTGACCAATGCATTGATCCAGAATTACCCAAGACTTTACAGGACAGCTTACTCGAGGTGTTACAACCTCTTGATTTTGTCTTTTCCACTACCCCAGGTGTGACCAACCTTATTTAACACGCCATAAAAACCCCACCGAATAAGCGTGTTAGATTAAGACCCTACCGCATACCCAAAGCGAGGCGCCAAACAATAAGAGAGGAAGTGCAGAAAATGTTACAGATGGGAATTATTGAACCATCTAAGAGCGAATGGAATTCTCCCATAGTACTCGTGCCTAAGCCAGATGGATCGATTAGATTTTGCATTGACTTTAGAGAAGTGAACACGATTTCAGAGTTCGACACCTATCCGCTCCCACGAGTGGATGAAATGGTAGAAAGAATAGGAAAAGCCAAATATATCAGCACCCTGGATCTATGTAAAGGTTACTGGGGTGACTTGGGATACCTTTAAAAGAAGAAGACAAGGAAAAAACGGCTTTTTCCACGCCCGACGGGTTGTACCAATTTAGAATGTTGCCTTTTGGCTTACATGGGGCGCCTGCAACATTTCAGAGAGCCATGGATACAATTCTAAGGCCTTATGATGATTTTGCTGGAGCTTACATTGATGATATTGAAATATACAGCGACACATGGGAACAACATTTAACCCATCTCACCACAATCGTGCAAACCTTAGGTGCACAGGGTTTGAAAATCAATCCAGCCAAAAGTCATTTGGCAGCTCAAACAGTCAAGTATCTAGGATACTTACTGGGGGAAGGTGTCATAAGACCACAGCCATCGAAACTATCGGCTATCTCCCAGATACCATTTCCCAAAACAAAAAAAGATTTGAGAGCATTCCTGAGTTTACTAGGTTACTATAGGAGATTTATTCCTCAGTTTTCCCAGATGGCAGCTCCCCTGACTGATCTTTTACAGAAGAACTGTAAAACGGAACAAGTATTACAATACCCTCCTAGTCATGTGAGAACTTCCTTTGAGGCTCTGAAAAAGTCTCTAACATCGGACACTGTCCTAATTAGTCCAGATTATTCTCGTCCTTTTGTTCTACAAACAGACGCCTCAGATCAGGGGCTAGGGGCAGTCATTTCTCAAGAGACACCTCAGGGAGAAAAAACAATCCTATACATTAGCCGTAAACTCTTTCCTCGAGAAAAAAATTATGCAACAATGAAGAAAGAGGCCCTCGCCATCAAATGGGCAATAGAAACCTTGCGATATTATCTGGAGGGGAGAGAATTTACTCTGTTCACGGACCATGCACTATTAGAATGGTTAGCTAGGAATAAAGGCCACAACGAGAGAGTACTGAGATGGTTTCTATCCTTACAACGGTATAGATTCCAGACTCGACATAGGAAAGGGCGAGATCAAGGGAATGCTGATTATCTGTCAAGATATCCACAAGAGTCACAACTCCTTAGAAGAAAGACAGCAAGGGAAAGGGGATGTGAGAAAGAGACCGAGCGGAGCGGTACCCTTACCAAAGGAATGTCGGTTACATACCAGTTTTCAAGACCACGAGATCCAGACTCCTCTAATCTGTTTCCACAGGGACGCGGTCAGAGCTACAACCCGGAAGTCCCGCCTTCACGAACCGGAAGAGGATACTCTGGACCAATAATAGAAGGGTGGACTGAGTGTGACGGAGAGGAGAAAGAAGACGCGGGACCCGACCAACGGAAAGAAGACGCGGGACCCGACCAACGGAAAGAAGACACGGGACCCGACCAACGGAAAGAAGACGCGGGACCCGACCAACGCAGAGAAGACGCGGGACCCGGGTTACAGAGAGAAGACGCGGGACCCGACACAGAGAAGACCTGGATGCCGAAGAATACCGAGGATGGTGAAGAAACTTGGTCCGAGGACTGGTGGTGTCCGGAGGTGGCTGGGGAGCGGCCGTGAATCAGGAGAGTTACGGCGGAGCCAGGTTAGTGTTTGTGGCTTGGGAGTAATCGGGAGAGGGTGGGAAAAGAGCGGGAGGGAATTTTCTGGCAGAAGCGTATAACAGAGGGACCATCATAGTGTTATCCCCTTGTGACCAAATACGCCGTAGATAAAGAACCCTTACCGTTGAACTGAGTGTGAGCGTGCACCATTTCATTTTCTAATTGAGCACGGAACTTAACTTTGCTACACTGAACTTAACTTTGCCACGCAGATATATATATGTCATTTTTCCGTTATTCCTCTTCCTTTCCTTATCCTTGCCTTATTCTTGGCTGTTGGAACTATTCTCGAGGCACCTTAACGAACCTAGTGCACCAGGTGTGGTGATGGAAATATAACCCTGAAACAGTACCATATACCATTCTGACGGCTCCTTTTAATTTCTTTATCCTCCTATGAGCCTCCGGGGTGACCACCACGGTCAAGGACAACCAGAAGGCAGGACAACACCTTTATCCTCATCAGACCATTCCAGTTCACGGGATTTATCAGAGGGAGAGGAAGAGCAACCAATAACTTTATCGCAACAATCTACATCTTCTACGTTTGTTAATAAATCTTCTTTTAAACCTATACTTAAGCCTCCACGGCTGTTCATCAAGCCTGCCCTCCCACAGGTGGGTTATTAGTTCATAACATAAAATAATATTATGGTAACGTAAATTATACACACGTAATACCTTACACAACAAAACAAATTCGCAAAATATCAAAATATAAAAAAATATTTGCAAAAAATGTCTTTTAGCTATAACTTTTACAATAAGAAAATGGATAACACATAAATTAGTGTCAATATTAGAAAACACAACTAATCTACGCTTTCCTCAATACTACCTTGTGCGCTACATAGGATGGAGCATAACAATAACAAACATTAGGTAAAACCATAAGTGCTGTCACTGGGAGGCGCCTGGACGGACCAGCTTGTCGGCGCTAAGCAGGGACTCGGAAGACCAGGAGTCCCTGCTTCCCCAGCTGCACAGGCGGACGCGCCCACAATCAGACACGCCCCCGCCTGCAACGCCCCCTATTTTAAGAACAGCTCGACGCTTAGCGGGACGCCGAGCGAAGCCCGAGCAAAGGGTGGGCAGTCTGTGGCAGTCAGGGGCTGTCAAGGCTGGGCTGGGCCACGTCCCCTTCCACCTCAACGGCGGTGCGTACACACGGCCAGTGCGAGGCTTTGTGGTGTCCTTGAAATCATGCCTACCCGATCAGGTAAACTACTTAGGAGTGAAGGTGAAAGGGGGTCCACCGTTGGGAGCCCTGTGATTGGAACAATGGACCGCTTCATTACCCGGGTAGCGGCGGTGATAGAAAAGGAGATAGCGATGTCTGAGCGGCGTCTATCTGAGATCTATCTCCCTTCAAGACGTTCATCCTTGGGGGTTGCTGCCCAGTCGCCTACACCGGCTGGTGAGAATGTTCATTCTGCTCCCTTACCCGGAGTTTCTGGCATCTCTATGGACCTGCCCCAGTTGGCTGAAATGGGGCAAAATATAGCCAGGTTGGAAAACCTGGCCACGTCACTCCCCACTGCCTCTACAGAAGATGGCGGGCTTAGTACCTTGTCCCCATCTGCAACAACCAAATCCCTAAGTGAAGCCATTAGCGTTCCTCCTTCCCCAAAATCACCTATCCCCCTAACAGCTACATCAGAAGGGGTTCCAGATGCTGTGTTTCCAAATATCAAAACTCCCGAAACAAGGCAGGACAATAGGCTTAGAAATAAAAAGGCAAGGAAACGCAAAAAGGGTAGGCTTGTTAGGCAGGCCGCTCTTTATCAAAGAGCAAGAAGGCACTCTGGACAAGGAATGAGAAATACAAGGCCCCGGTCTACAGAAAGTGAAGTTGACATAGAAGGGGGTGATGTGGCCCCTCCTGTGGGCCCATGCACAGACGACAATTCCACTAATGTTTCTAACCTCGCTGACTCTGCTACCATTGAAAATATCCTTGAGAAGATAAACAGTCTCTTGAAGCCCCTATTAACAAAGGTTAAGGGATTGGGGGCAAGGATAGACAAATTAGAGCAATCTACCCTCGACGGGTTCCACTCACTCAAAACTACAATTAAGCAACTAGCTAGAGCGAGTGGAAACCAGGACATGGGTACAAAGGGGAATGAACTACCACCACAGAGAGATCCTAAGCCCCTAAACTGTTTAAATAAGGTTGGCTCTAACAGTATATTAATTCCAGCCCCTAAATCTTTCCCTTATCCTAAAACAGGGCCACATCATAAGGGGTCACCGGTACACTTAGAGTCTGCTATAAATAAGCCCAAGTCTATCTCACAAAAGCAGTCACAGCCTGTTAGTGGCAAAGCGAAAGACCCCCAAACGACTGGTACATGCTCTAAATCTCAAGGCTTGGAGATAGGGAAAACCTCCACTCCTATATCCCAACTTACAGCACCAGCTACCATTCTATCGGTCCCTAGGAATCCAGTGCGTCGGATTCCTCCAGTAAACCTCCCGCCAGACTGTCAACCCTTTGTTGCAGTCATGGTAAATGTCCCCCCTCTAAAGGAAGGCCAGATGGAAAACCATCAATCACTTAAGAATAAGTGTATCCATTGGCTGAAGGCTAACAAGCCCATTCCCTTGGACGTGGATGGGATTATTTTAGGTGTACGCAGAGTTGGGTGGGTAGGGCAGGGGAAAAAAACTCAGGAAGGGGATTGCATAATCATCAACTTCCAAGACCCTAGAGTAGTGCCCTCTATCTGTACCCCTATTAAAAATATGGGGGCACCGGGGGTTAAAGTGGTAGACTTATCCTTTTTTTATCCCAGGCAACCTGTTAGCTTATCTGGAGCAAGCGTAATCTCCCCCGATCTCTGTCACAATGGGGAGACACATTGGACAGGGATAATGGGAGGCACAAGGGTGAATCACCCGTGGGCACCAAGGTGCCACTGACTGGAATTTGGGAATAGAGTTGATCCATCAGGAGATTTGCCCACCCCTATCCTCTTAACCAGCGGGTTGCTATCCGCTAAGGCTACTCCCCAAGGCTTTTGCTCCCCTCAGGCATCCTTGATGAGGACTACAGACGGGGATATTCTTGCACCCAGAGACATTCCAGCTGTGACGGACCTAGCTATTAAGGTTCTCAGCTGGAATGTCGCAGGGATTGCAAGAAAGTTGTCTTTACCAGACTTTACTGCTTGGGTTGATGAGCACTCTGTATGTATTTTTCAAGAGACATGGAGCCTGGTGCCGGCCCATAGGGTGGGATACTCTTCTTATTCTGTCCCCGCTCAAACTTCCGAAACAGGGAGAGGGCGCCCTTCGGGCGGCCTTCTCATCTGGGTCGCTGCCTCTTTAGACTGCAGAGTAGAGGAGTTTGCTACAGCCTGCCCGGATATCCAAAATATTACCTTAACAGACCTAAGGGGGAGACTGGTTCTAAATATCTACAACGTTTATGCCCGTGGGACCAAGGGTGGGAGAAAGTCTCCTGTAATTTCTGTACTTGAGACTATTCTAAAAAATACCCCACACAAGATGTGTACTTTGGTTGCAGGCGACATGAATTGTACATTCGAGCCTTTGGGCTCGGACGTTGCCCTTGACCAAGATGAGGAGGATGCTAGGCTGGGGATCCCTGTATTGGAAATCCCTCCGATAAGGAGGTGGTCAGAAGTGGCGCTCCAGTTATATTCCCTGAGTCTCGAATTCAATTTAAGGGCAGCCAACGGGAGGACAACCTCGGATAGGGGGGGGCCCACACGTATAATAGACCGGGACACACCTCTAGGATCGATTATCTGTTAATAGATGTATGCTTATGGACCCATGTAAGGGACATGCTGGTGGTCCCTGCGACTGAAAGCGACCACAACTCGCTTTCCCTGAGCATGGACCACTGGTGGTGTCCTAGAGGGAAGGAAAAAATTATCCGGGCACCTGCACCTCCTGATGAGTCTGAAGTCTCCCTCTGCGGTAGAAGAATAAAGTGGGCGAAATTGGTCCTTTCGGAGGCAAGGGTAGGGGAAATTTCATCTCTTTTAAACCATGCAGTGACATCCCTTGGGTCCCCTTTAGAAGGGGTGGGCAGAGCGAGTGGGCTCTTTGTCTCCCTGGTAGAGGCCCTGACTAACGTGTTCACCCTACACTCTAGTACGTCGGGTAATAAAAGATCTAAAAAATTAGACGACGGCTGGTATACCCAATCATGTAGGGTTCACAAGGCGAATTTAGTTGAGGCAGTAAAACACAAATCCCCTATTGACATACAGGATGCAAGGAAGGCCTACAACAAATCTCTAAAAATTGCTAGGAGGGAGCGGGAAGACAAGTTCTGGGAAGACCTGCTTAAAGCTAGTAAAAGTAGGGATACAAGGGCTTTCTGGAATCTTATAGGTTCACGGAATAAACCCGCTGCAGCTATGAGACCCTGCAATATTCCTCCCCAAAATTGGGTAAAACATTTTGGGGCTTTATACCTCCCTCCAGAAGGAGATATGAATGCCGGGTTGACAATCACACTAGTAACCGAGCCTCACGCCTACGATCTCTTCACTCCCTTAGAAATTGAAGGGGTTATTGGGTGGGTAGCTCCCCGCAAAGCAGCGGGTCCAGACGGCCTCCCGGGGGATCTTATGAGGGCATACCCACTGGAATGGGGAAGGGTGATTGCCGCTCTACTCAACGATATCATGATGGGAGGAGCAGTGCCAGAATCGTGGAAAGGGGCGGTGGTGGTCCCGATTTACAAAAAAGGGTGTAGGGAATCCCCGGGGAACTACCGCCCAATAAGCCTGATAGACTCCACCCAAAAGATAGCTGGTAAAGCTATACTTGGAAGGATCCAAAATTGGGTGGAGGAGAATAAAATCCTATCGGACTTTCAGGCAGGTTTTCGGGCAGGAATGGGGACAACAGAGCAGGTGTTCAGGTTGGCACTTTTGGGGTGGAAGGTGGTGGAACTAGGCAAGGGTAGTCTTTATTTGGCCTTTATAGACCTGAAGACTGCCTTTGACCTAGTCCCTCGGGAAGAACTATGGAGGGTGCTTTATGAGCTAGGGTTACCTCCTTATATCTTGTCCCTCCTCACTAGCCTCCATGCCAACACCTTTGCACAGGCTCGCTGGGGTAAAAACGGAGAGATCACGGAGAAAATACCGGTGTCTAGGGGTGTAAGACAGGGCTGCGTCTTGGCGCCCACGCTATTTTCACTTTATGTGAATGGGGTGGTTGAACACCTCCAACAAGAACCAGCCGACGCCCCCTCTCTTGGAGGAGTCCGGATCCCCACTCTGCTTTTTGCGGATGACACGCTCTTGATCTCGAAGTCACCCCAAGGCCTCCAGAAACTGCTAACGCGCTTCCAGGATTTTTGTGCTGCAAAAGGGCTAATAATTAATGTGGACAAAACCAAATATTTAGTCCTAAATCCACCAAGGAAACTGGGCCGTCCACCTATGCTGAACTCAGTTGCCCTAGAGAAAGTATCCGAATTCGACTACCTTGGAATTCGGATAACGGACAGAATGACCTGGGCAAACCATATAGACAAAATGGTCCTCAACCATAAGAGAGTAGGAGGAGCTCTTATGAGGGAGTTCCGGGCTTCACCGAGGAGATCGCTCACCCCTGTAATCGAAATCTACAAGGCCAAGGTAGTGACATCAGCCTTGTACGGGGCAGAACTATGGGGCCACTGTCGATTGGATGCTTTGGCGACAGCGGAGACTAAGCTTTTGAAATCAATTATTGCTATCCCCCTGAGCACTCCTTCTGTACCAGTGTTGTTGGACACAGGCTGCAAGAGCATCAAAGATCAAGCTCTGCTTCGACCACTCCTTTTATGGACACGAATTTGGAGGGGGGAAGAGCTAAAATCCTACGCTGATGGCCTGGGGGAAATAATGAGCTTGGGGGGCTGGGCAAAAATAAGATGGCTACGTGACACAAAAAAACTTATGGAGAAAATTGGTCTGGGGGACTACTGGTCATCACGTTCAGCCCCCCCGAAAGAGGTTGTAAAGGCCCTTTTTTGGAAATGGGCTGCAGAGCGCCTAATTACAAACTCGAACCACTGCAAGTCCACTGCCTCCTTTTTACTAGTTAAAGACATTGTGGTATTTGAGCCCTATTTAGATTTAATTACCCTTCCCTTTGACCGAGCGCTTTATTTTCAATTTAGAGTTGGTTCCCTCCCCATTGGTGCCCTGGTATCAAACTGGAGTTCAGCGGCCCGTATGTCCCCTAATTGTGCTTGTTGCCCGAGCAAGATAGAGTCCGTTGCTCATGTCTTGTTTGAATGCCCGGACTATGCAAGGCCGAGGAGTATCTGGTTGAAGCCCCTTTGCCGAAATATGGGTACACGGAGCCACTTAGTAGCTTTACGTATTTTAACCACGGACACATCTCCCCCAATCGTATGTGGAACAGCAAAATTTTTAAAACAGTTTTGGCTTATTCGTTGTAAGAGATTGTCAGTAGCGATTTAATCCTTTTTTTAGTTAATTTATTATTGGACATCTTTGTCCTTTTATCTCTTTTAAATGTCTTTCTATACTGACTTCTTAAGTAATGCTTTTGTAATTGAAAATGATTGTATTGTAAGTGTGCTTATAAGATATCTTGCATATCGAATAAAAGCTAATGACTGACTGGTAAAACCATAAATCACACATTTACATTAAGAATATTGTAGGTGCCTTCTGTGAATACCAAAATGAGTAAGTGCCTTCTGTGAATACCAAAAAGGTAGTAAGTTTAGGATTTTGTCTTAAGTTAGTTCTGTGAATCGGGCCCAATATGTTTAACGTCCTATTTTAAGTAGGTGGAATGAATTAGCTGTTTTGCTAATCAAACCCAAGTGGCACAGTGTCCGTACATAGTCACTCAAAGCCACGCTAGTGGTGATTCCGGATCTGTTTGATTACAGACTCCCCTCACTGATTTAGATGTAACATGTATAACGCTTTACTAGCGATTTTCACCCAACAATATTTTTGTATCGGCCAGGAACATATTATCTGTTATTTCAAACTTTGCAATGGTGAGGAAAACCACCACATAAAGATATATTGCTCCAAGCGATGTCATGTAAGCGCAACTCAAAATGTAAATAAGCACGTTGTCATATATGACGTATTTTATGCTAAAATTGTAATGCTTTTAATTAACTACACAATAAAGTTGTTTTCCACTTACAGAAGTGTATAGCTTTCAGTTTTTCTCTGAACACAGTGTTTGTTGCATTTATTCATTTCATAACATCATCCTGTCTCTTAAAGTAAAGAAGTAGGCATTTTTTTTTCTTGTCCTCATTTGCCTTTGCCCTCGTGTAAGAAACACCGACCACCACTGTGTGTCTACGTGTCTACGTAGGCGAGCCCAGAGATCTAGGTTATAGCTCAGACCAGGACACAGATGGCATATTGGCAGGAGAGGTAACCAACACAGAACGGGCGACCTGGTAGACTCCATCAAGATATATTACAACCTGTTGGACCACAATGTAAACCGAAGGCAACCCATACCTTAGGTCCATGGAGCAGAAGAAGGCATAATCATAGGGGGAAAAAAACGGAAATCCTATCTCCACTGTGTACCAAGAGGTCCCAAAAGGCCAGCTTTTTTCTACTACACGATCTAGCCATGTCCGCTCTGGAGACTTCGTATAAGGACGTCAACCAACCCGAGTGAGTTGGTGGGGTGGGATCAACCCAGAACCTGCAAATTTGCCTCCTTGCCAAGAGAATTGCATAGAAAAGAAAGGGTCTTGCATTCCCGGAGATGTTTTCATCAATGCCAAAAATGATTAAGGGAAGAGTGATATTCAGTGTAGAGTCCAGGGAGGCCTTCACTTCCTCCCAGAAACGGCAAATAGAGGGGCAATCTTTAAACATGTGCACGTCTGATGCTTCTGGCAGGTCACATTTGTTGCATTTTTTCCCTGGCTGGAATTTTGATAGTTTTAGGGGAGAGAGGTATGCCCGATGTATCGTGAAGAGGTGATTGCGCTGGTTTCACTATTTTGTGGAGAAGGTTGAAAGAGTCCATCCACAACTGATCACATTCAAAGCCCAACTCCCCTCCCCATAACACCTCGGCAAGTTTGAAATCCCCATCTATCTCTTCCAGTATCGTCCAATACCAGAAAGAGACCTCTTTGCCTCCCTCTGGCCTGGCCTGGCCACCAACTGATTTTCCAGATTGCTGATTTTCCCCAGGTGGACCCCCTGCCTACTCAGCGCCTGGGCCCAGATATTTAGCTGCATATGTTTAAATCTTGAAAGACCGGGCCCAACTCTCTCCCGCAACTCCTCCCACGACACCATTGAGCCGGCCAAGAGCAGGGCTCCCCAATTCAAAATTCCGTCATCCTTCACAGGACTCGCCAGTCTGTCATTAAGACAAGGTGGAGTACCTGGTGAGTCCCACATAGGTGCAAGATTTGAAAAGTAGCTAAACCCTATACGGTTTCTAATTATTGACCAACTTCTGGCCAATGATTGGAGGCTTTTTAATTTTACCTTTTTAAAGAATTTCTGGTCCCCAAACTTAAAAAGGAAGCCGTCAGGTGGTAGATCGGCCCCTTCTAGCATGGCCCGAAACATTGCTCCCCTCGAAGTATTTGATGGTGTTTTTAGAAGCATTCTGGAGTATGAAAGCTGAAACGCCCATGCATAGTATTGCAGGTCAGGTAATGTTAGCCCACCTTTTTCCCTCCTTCGCCTCAACTTCTTCCAAGCCAGTCTGGTGGCTCTATATTTCCAAATAAAGGAATTTATCTCTCGTTGACACTTGTCTATTTGTTTGGTGTCAAACGCCAAGGGGATGGAATTAAAAAGGAATGTGTATTTAGGCAAGATAGACATCTTCACTGAGTTTGTCCTCCCCAAGATGGTTAGGGGGAGGTGTGTCCAAGACTTTAACTGCTTCTGACATTCTTTAGAAACACGTTCGAGGTTGTGTTTAGCGATTTTTCTGACATCTTGAATAATTCTAATTCCAAGATATCGCATGGAGGTAGCCACGTCCAGTTGTGTACTAGTGATATTCCAGGCCATAATTTCAGTTTTGCTGGCATCTACTTCATACCAGGAAATCTTGCCAAACTCCTCCGCACTCAGATGTTAAAATAAGAATGCCGTCTGCCCACCAAACCTAAAAGATGGTATATTAGACTCCTCTCTGAGAACCTGAGCAAAAGGTTCGATATAGAGATTAAAAAGGAGGGGATAAAGCGGGCAGCCCTGCCTTGTACCCCTTGTGATTTTAAAGGCCTCTGTCAAGGAATTATTGACTAACAATCTAGCAGTTGGAGCTTTATAAAGAAGTGCTATCATACAACAAAATCTATCAGCTAGGTTAAATTTCCTCATGACCGCAGCCAGATAGGCCCAATTCACCCTATCAAAAGCTTTGGTTGCGTCCAAAGTGAGGGTGGCCAGAGGAAGAGCGAAGGTAGAAGCGATGTCTATGGCCCCAACTAGATCTTAAGTTAGGTCTGCTAGTTGTCTACCTTTTATAAAGCCTTTTTGGTCTTGGTGACTGATCGAGCCTGCAACGCCCCCTGACGCCATAATGGCAGCGAAGATTTTGTAATCGCTGTTGAGAAGCGATATTGGGCGATAATACCCACACTCTGTTGGTTCTTTCCCTGGTTTAGGGATTAGGACTACCGTCGCGTCACTCCTTGACTTTGGGGGGGTCCTCTCCCTCCAGGAGAATGCTATTAAAGACAGTAGTCAAGACTGGAGTAATCACCTCACTAAGAACCCGGTAGAGTTCCCCCGGTAAACCGTCGGGCCGGCTGCCTTCCCACGCTTCACTTGACCTAATACCTTACTAATTTCTTCCACCGAGATTTCTGCCTCCAAACATCTGCTTTGCTCAGATGAAAGACAAGGGATGGTAATTTTATCGAGCCAGGCATTTCTTGCTACCTGATCTTCACAGGTGTCTTCCTTATAGATAGCCTGAAAGAAGTCCTGAAACGCACATCCGATATCCGAATTTGAAAACCAGGGAACTGATTCCCCTTCCACCCTAATCTCCCTAATATAGTTCCGCGCTTGGTCAGCTTTTGTTTTCCAAGCGAGAATTTTTCCAACCGCCTCACCAAATTCAAATTGGGAAATTTTGCTCGCCTCCCACCTCCTGGTGACCCTAGTCTGCAATACATTTTCAAGTTGATTTTTAGGTCTCGCCTGTCAATGCGCATTGAGCTTGCGAGACTATAGCGTCTTAAACAGACTTTACCTAACTGGGCGATTTGGTGCTGTGCCCGTGGCTTTTAGGTCAATGCGCAAGCGCATTGACCTAAAATGCGCGTGCACATCATCAAATCGCCGTCTGTTCCCTCAGCCGCACTCCTCCCACACCTTTGAAGTGAAGCTTAGCTTCACTTCAAAGGCATCTGCTCCCCCCGCCCCCTGCTTCACACGTCTCACGGCCGCAAGGCCGTCTCGTATTTCTCCTCCCTCCCTCGCCTCCCTAGTGAATGCCATGCAACTGTGGGACACTCTGTTTTTGAGAATCCAGTGACTGCCTGGTTGCCATTAACTTCACTTGAGAGCACAAGCCCAGAAGAAGCACAAAACTTGTAGGATAATCGTGCTCTGACACTACAGGTTCTGTTGCTGGCTACCTTGACCAAAGCCTGGACCTGATGACATCAACTCGTGTTAGTCTTTCTTCTTGCAATGGCCATTTCCATTCACCACAGGCTGATTTGTATTCCCCAACTAGCACAATCCGTGTGGAGCGTGATTGTTTGTCATCTGCTCTGATTAGTGTGCATTTTCCGCGATTACCGCAGAATATGTTTTGCTTCGTGCTAGTCTCCCTCCCCTGACCCTTGTTGGGTTTCTGGCGCCTTCGCCCAAGGGTGGGCGTCTGCTGGCTGCACCCTGCACCCTGCCCTTGTGTTTATTCAGCTATAAATACAAACAGGGAAGGACAGGGGCAGATTCATCGATCGCACAATGGTTAGGATCGATAAACTGTGCAGGTCGATAAATGCAGCTCTGCTTTTTGTACGGCCACCAGAACATGTAGATCACCATCGCCTCGCCGCCCCCTCCCCCTCCATCCCCCGTTACTGCTTCCTTTCTGGGTGGTACCCCTAGGGATGAACAGAGGCGTTGCACGGACATAATTGCTTTAATTTAGAGCAGGGCATGTCTTTTACATCGTGAATTCACTGATTTGCCGATTGTCATGAAAAGTTCATTTTATAATTCAATAAAACATTACCTACAAAAAAGTGATGGCTGTCTGAACATAGAGCTCGGTATTTACTCACATCATCCAGTCATAATAGAGGAACAATTGATAACTTTAGAACAGCTAAAAAGACTTTCAGATCGGCCTTTACCTTCCGTAGGTTCTGTGGTGATGGAATGTATGACGTTACGCATACATTCACAACGCATACCATCACAATGTCTTTTAAAACCGACTGCCCCCTCCTCCTGCTTTCCTCTGTTTCTAAAACAAACCGCCTCCCCCCCTCACCCCCCCCCAGCCGAATCCACTTTCCTGTTGAAGAAATGCCATAGCTGCTTGAAGCTTTTTCTATATCTGGTGCTCTCAGAGTGTACTTTACGTATTTATTTTTCTAGCAAAGAGAAGTACACCGAAGGGCACATGTACGTTTCACAGAATTCATAAGTGTATACTCCTGTCAAATGTCAATACTGTGGTCTTGCGTGCAGCTGCATTAAACCGATTTGCATATTCTGTGGCCAGCACGCCTGTGTTCATTCACCTTTGTTTTAGGATTCAAGTTATACTTTCTTATTTCGCTGTGATCTTGTGTTTTTTTGGTAACTAAATAATGGTATTAATTACTACCAAACGCTCTCATTTTAGCAAATACCTCGCACATATTCAAACGTAAATCTTGCCATTTGCATGGAAATGTTTGCTCCAAAGACATAGCCCACTGCGTTATTTTGCAAGGACTGGAACTTATTATCTTATTCACAACCTTCGGTATCAATTAGGCAAGTTAACTGTAAGCTGTGTCTGAGGTCTGTGGCACAAAGGCCCCTGCTGCTTCACACTACGGCCCGTGTCTCTCCCCCATCGCCGCTCTCCCCGCTCCGCCCCCTGCTGCGGCCGTTTCGCATTTCTCCTCCCCCCTCCCCACAGCAATGCCCTCCGTCTTGTTCGTCTTACTGTTTTTGTTTTTTTGGTAACTAAATAATGGTATTAATTACTACCAAACGCTCTCATTTTAGAAAATACCTCGCACATATTCAAACGTAAATCTCGCCATTTGCATGGAGATGTTTGCTCCAAAGACATAGCCCACTGCGTTATTTTGCAAGGACTGGAACTTGTTACCTGCAATTACAACAAGAACTCCTGCTATAAACAAATTAACCCTCCGTGGTATCTTCTCTAAATTCAGTGATCGCTTCAGGTTATTCACAACCCTCGGTATCAATTGCCATTATAAATTACAATAACTTTTTATTTAAGTATTAATTATAAAAAAATAAAGGCCATTGTTATTTGTAATATGAATACATATAAGTCACGTAAATAAAACATATTGCATTACAAATGCTATAGGTGTCACATTTGCAAAAGTTATAACTATTGGCATTGTAAATGACAAAGCTATCAATTTAGCTATTTTAAAAACCAACACATAAATAAAATATGTGTCATTTACAAGACCAATAGCTCCAACTTTTCTAATGCGAGACCTATTGCATTTCCAATGCTTGTTTAATAAGGCTAGCCTTTCTGATCTTCACTTGATCCTATGAGGGCGCCTACATTTTGTTCGATAGCCTTCATATCCGCCTCGAGATTTTTAATATTTTCCCTATACGCCCTTCTTCTATAGGAGGCTCTCCTGGTAATGCAGCCCCTCCAGAAGGCTTTCAAAGCATCCCACACGGTCGCAATGTTTACCGAGTCTAAGTTGGCCTCAAGAAAGTGGTGAGTCTCCAATCGAAGGGAGGTGATTTCATCCTCCTCTAATAAGATGGTGCGATCGAAGGACCAGGAAGCATGTGTATATTGCTGGCCAGATTTCAGACAAAAGGTGATGGCAGAGTGGTCAGAGAGATGGGAAGGGAGATATGTCATATCTACCAATAGGTCTTTAAGACTGTAACTAAACAAAGCGTAGTCTATTATTGACAGATGTTTGTATTTGAAGTTTCGGAATGAGACCCCAGCTTAACCCCTGCCCTTTCCCTCCAAATATCTGTGAGCCCCAACTGAGCCATTATTGTCAAAATGGCTTGCCAGGATTTAGAAAAGACACAGGCACTAGAGTTGGCTGATTTGTCGAGTTTGAGATTTAGAACGATGTTAAAGTCTCCGGCCCAAATTACCGGGTCATGAAAGGCTAATAGTTGGTCTTGCATAATATTCAAGTAGGAAGCATCGTCCTGATTTGGACCATAATACCCTACCAAAGAGCATGGCGAGCCATCCAACAAAACCCTTACTAAAAGCCATCTGACACTATGGTCTTCCATGTACTCCACAATTTGAGCCTTTGCTTGTCTCTTAAAAATAAACAGGATCCCTCTAATATTCGCAGATTGGTCTGTGCACACAAAGGTGTCTATCCATTTCTCTTTCTTTAGTATCTCAGCGGTCTCAGATTTAAGAAGATGTGACTCCTGTATGGCAATGACCTGTGCCCGGGAATCTCTCAGATATTGAAGGATTCTAACTCTTCTACCCCTCAAGCGCAGGCCATTGACATTCCAGGATAAATACTGTATCTGTGTCATTCCTCCACAACCCCCCTCACCGCCCCCTCCGACTTCCTTGAAAATCCCTTGTCACAAATTCCTTTTTCCATCCTTATTCCTAGAATATTCTGAGCACGATAACTTAAACCCTGTCGGTGATCAAACCTAGGGGCATATTATCAAGCCTGTGCGATAAAATTATCGCCGCTTTATCGGCCGAAAACGGCCGATAAAGCGGCGATAATGGGCTTGATAATATGCTCTATGGTATTCCAATCGAAGCCCATGTTAGATGTGAAGACATCTAACATGGGCTTCGATTGGAATTTCTTAGAGCATATGATCAAGCCCATTATCGCCGCTTTATCGGCCGTTTTCGGCCGATAAAGTGGCGATAGTTTTATCGCACAGGCTTGATAATATGCCCCCTAGATTTTATGAAAGGATGCGAGGGCTCTGACCTATGTGGAACTTTTACATTTTCACCCTCACCCCCACCACCCCGCGTGGCACCCTCCCTCGGGAAACCCCTCCCTACTTACACTGGTCTGATGTATTGCCAGTTTTACGCCCTCTAGCCACCCCCCCCCTACCCACCCTACTACCAAACTGTGTTAAAAAGTAGTGCATTAAGTTTTCCACTCTATTTTTCCATTTTTGGTTCCCTCTTTTTTTTTTTTTTTAAACACCATAAGTATCCTTTTAGCTTAATTTAGTATATCTTTATATATTTTTTCATACCAAATTGTGCCTTTTATAATTATAACCGTGTATATATATATATATATATATATATATATATATATATATATATATTTTTTTTTTTTTTTTTTTTTTTTTTACTAATCTCAAGGAACAATACCTATATATCACTTTTTATTTTTTCCACCCAAAATTCATTACTATGTATATAGGACCTGCCTCTTATCACAACTAAAGCTGGTACTCTATACACTAAGCAAGTCTTGGTTTACCTAAACTAAACTAGTGAGAGTAGAACATACGGTCTCTAGCCTAGCTTATACCCACATCGAATTCCCTGCACCCCCCATGCGAGGTCTTTTAGTAAATCCAACACCTCGTATGCTTCAAAAGGTGATCTAACATTATTCATCTTATTATTATGCATAACTCGTAGGAAGGCAGGAAATCTCATTTGCACCGTAGCGCCCAGGGCTCTAAATTTTTCCATCCTTTGGCCGAGTTCCCACTGCCGATCCAAAGTGGTCTTAGACAGATCTGAACGGATATCAAACGAGAATTCCGGACCTTTTAGTGTTTTAGCTTTTAGGGCCAAATTTAGGATCTTTTCCTTTATTGAATATGTAAGGACATTTATTTTTTTTTTTTTTTCCAAAACCTTTATTTGTAATCACATATGAACACCGCTCTTATGCCAACAACCCGGGGACAGGCAGCAACATATTTTCTGTTCTCATGATTCCACATCAGCATGAATTCTAGGTATTAACACTTCAAACTGCTCTGCAGCACATATATCAAAATGTAACAAAATTTAGCGGTTAGATAAGCAAGTCTTATACAGTTACGCAAGAATAGTCCTAAAGAGCACACACAATCATAGTAGTACCTGTTGAGTGTCTTCTATCCCCCGATTCATCCATATCTTCACATGTATTCAGTCTGCAATTAGTTTCCTATCCTAGCAAGATACAATTTTATTCAGTCCATTAGATATGCTCCGTGTCACCAACCTATATTCGCTATCCTTGTCCTAGTCCAGTTACTGTTAGCACTGTCCCTTCATGCTAACATTTCCTACCAGTATCCCACCACTCGTTCATGCTCCATCAGCACAGATCAGACCCCTCCCTTCTCAGCCAGTCCACTAATGGCTCCCATATGTCTACAGGTCTAGAGCGCTGCGGCATTAGCTCCCAGTATGTCGTCAATTGATCCTTGCAGTAAATAGCAGACCTTAACCACCCTGCAATGGTCGGCGGATCAGCCCTCTTCCAGTGTAGTGCAATCTGTCGTTTTGCCAGTAGCAGAAGGATGGCCACTAGTTTCCGCGAGCTAGAGGGGATGTCCATCACACATCCCAAGAGTGCCAATAACAGATTTTCTTGCAGTTCCAATTCAACCATATGACCTATGTGTTTTAGCACCTCAGTCCAATATCTACCCATTTGGTCACATTCCCACGTCAGATGGAAAAAATGTGCCTCCTGCGCGCCGCATCGCCAGCAATTTGTGTCACTTTGAAGACCCATGCGATGGAGCTGCCTCGGTGTGCGATATGTTCTGTTCAGGTAGTTAAAATGTATTAGTCTCAATCTATAGTTAGGAGAGAGATTCTCCAGTTGCGTGCAGCTAAAAAGCCATTGTTTCTCTGTAATGACCAATTGTGCCTCCCTCTCCCACTCTTCTCTTGATGTACACATCAACACTGGTGCAGTGTTTTGGGTGCTACTATAGATACGCGTCACTAGCTTGCGCCGTGAGCTATTAGTTAATACGTTCTCCAATGCAGCCAGTGTAGGTGGTGCACTCGGGAAATCCGAATACCTAGCTCTACCTGCCGCTCTCAACTGATAGTAGAGAAGCATCTCCGAGGCCGTAGGGCTGCGCGGTTCACATATCTTTTGGAGTGATAGAAAGTGGTCATCCGGGTATAAGTCACCTGTAGTAACTAGTCCACATCCACGTGCCCTTTCTGTTACCGCTCTATCCGTCAACGGCCCTATCAGCGGATTGCCACCTAGTGGCATCGAAGGAGCGTACAGTTCTGTAAGTCCAGCCCTTTTGGCTATCTGCTTCCATGCCCATCTTACGATCTCAACTGTATTTATCTCTTCGTGAGGCCTCTTGAATGGGTGGTATGCAGACACGTTAAGTGGAGTGGGGGCAGCTACATCCAATGTGTGGCTGATAGGTAGGCTTTCCTGTTTTCAGTTTCTATTTTTGGTAAATTCTGGTGGGGTTTTTTCAGTGTTTTCCAGTGATTTCAATACCTTAAAAAAACAGAGGTTATCAGTGGTTACACATTTTTGCGCCATTAAAAACAACAGAAACAGTGTTTTTTCCGGTGTTTATGGAACTTTTTGCTTTTATTATTGCTTGCTTCTGCGCTGATAGTGCATGGTATATAGACAGTGTACTCACAGTGTATATGAGGTCCAAATGTATTTTTACCAA
Source organism: Lissotriton helveticus (assembly GCF_964261635.1). Taxonomy (NCBI): domain Eukaryota; kingdom Metazoa; phylum Chordata; class Amphibia; order Caudata; family Salamandridae; genus Lissotriton; species Lissotriton helveticus. The sequence goes on from NC_136073.1 coordinate 920,293,142, forward strand.
TCAAACTTATCATAGTACACTATACAATACTTCTTCAGTGAGTCTTTGGTCATGCACGCTCGCTCCTTCCTTCTCATGTAAACTTTTATCCGTGAAAAGGCCCTCTCAATATTGGCACTTGAGACAGGCAATGCCAAAATAGCCAGTACACAATTTGCTAACTCTGGCCACTGGCACATTTTTCCATGCCTATACTGGTGCATCTGAAGATTGTGATTCTTAGGGCAGATTCTGCAACATTTGTTTTGAACTGGGCGCATATGCCCTCAGAGGTATTGAAGCGGTCCAAAATGAGGCAACATTTTGAAACGCCGTAGAAAATTTCCTTTTACGGAAGGGATCTATAACTTGTGCAGAGTACCACAGTGAGGCTTCAGTGACTTCAAATGCCATGGTTGGTGAAGGGATATTTCTCATATGTTGTAAAATAAAAGTTCCTGAATTCCTCCTCAACATTTCTTTGCTTACTAAGTGGCAAACACTCTAACATGGAACATGTTGCAGTGCCAAAGTCACTAAAAGTGTCACCCAGCTTACTTTCAAGGAGATGTTTCACATCTACACAAATAAGGCTGAACACTTGGCAGACAAGGGTGTTTTCAGACACTCAATTTTTTATTACGTCCACTACAGCAGTCATGCTTTCCTGTAACAAGCTAAGAATGCAGTAGAGTGTATTTTTTTCAAATCCCATCAATATGTGACATAAGATCCTCACATTTCATGCTGTTTTCATCATCACTCAGCAAAATGTTTGTGAACGGCTGTCACATGGATCATATAGCACTCATGGCCTCTAGGACTGAGAACCACCAGCTAAGTGACACATTTGGGATGATTCTTTCTTTTATGCCACACAGAGCACAAAATGAGAAATATTTGTGTTTTAATTGCCTCGCATAACAAAACAGTGCACCAGAATGGACTAAAAAGTCAATAACATTCTTCATTAACTCTGAAGATTGTCATGATGCTTTCAGATTGCCATCTAACAAGTGGCAAGAATCTCTTACAAGGAAGAACTTCAGCTCAGGTATCAATTTTGACAGGTCAACACACAACTTTTTAGTTGAATCACTGCAAATACAAACAATATCACTCCAATCTTTGGTGAACTTGGTAAGAACTTTTTGCATCAGCATTCCAAGTGACACTGCATTGCATGTTTTCCAAAAGTCTGGTGTCATGTTTTCACCAGTATCCCAGATGCTTTGTTCCGCCCTCTTTTCACATATACCCGTCACTATACCTTGCACTGAATGTTTAAAGCCTGGGGTGTTTGGTAAATCACCTACTATCAATACTGACTCACTAGAAAAGAGGGCTGATGTATCAAGGGTTTTTACCCATTCTCTGTGGGTAAATGTGATGGTACATATTGGGAAAGATTCTTATGAAACCTACATCAGTGAAAGACTCAAATGTAGCCATTTAGTTTGTGGTTGTGTAGGTTTTTTTTCAGTTTTTATATGTTTACACTGGTGAGGGCTATTTCCCTTCCGGTGGGGTTTTATCAGTTATTATAGGTTTAAACCTAAAACCGGACAGCCTACTGATAGGGTATCGGGTGTTGCCAATAGTGCAGGTATTGTGCCTGTGCACTATATACATATAGTTTGAAATCTGGTGCGGCTAGGCCCCCTTGGTTGAACGGTAACGTCAAAAGTGTCCACGCCACTCTTGGCTGTCTACCCGCCCATATCAGCTCCAGTACGTTTGTCCTCAGACGCTTAAAGAATTGTCCCGTAAGAGGCACCGGGATGTTAACAAATAGATAAAGCAGTTTTGGGAGTATTACCATTTTAGTTATCGCTATACGCCCCGTTAGGGAGAGTGGCAATGTTTTCGATCTTTGTACTTTAACTTCAAGCCAGTCCATCACCGTGCCATAGTTGGCAAGCCATATTTCTTGAATCGAATGACTTATTCTAATACGTAAGTACTTGACCTCATCCGTCACCCACTCTATGGGGAATTCTGTGGCATGTTTTCGGGTCCCATCCGTTAATGGCAGCATTGTCGATTTTGACCAGTTAATATTAATGCCCGTGAGGTATCTCACAAATTCTCTCATCAGAGGGTCAAAGTTATCTAGGGGGTTCATCATATAGACTGTCATGTCGTCTGCATACATGGAAATCAGTAACCCTCGTGATGTGAAGCCAATACTGCGTTGCGTGTGGTGTTGCCTCAAATGAGCCGCGAGCGGTTCAGTCGCAATGGCAAAAAGCAGTTGCGACAAAGGACAGCCCTGTCTAGTGCCCCTCATGATGGTTATTTGGTCCGAAATTTGACCATTAATCTTCACACGAGCCGTAGGCTCTGTGTATAATAGTGTTATGTGTTTTATAAATAATGGGCTGAACCCCACACGCGTGAACAGGGCAAATAAGAATTTCCATTCAAGCGAGTCAAATGCCTTTGTAGCATCTAGCAGAGCAGCTGCTGCCTGCACCTTAGGGTCTAAATAATGCAACAATCCAAATCATACACGCAAATTATGAGAAGTCGATCTACCTGGGACAAGTCCAGATTGATCAGATAGAGCAATTTGAGGTAGCATAGGTTTCAATCTTTCCGCCAGTAGGGTAGCATATATTTTTGCATCTAAGTTGATAAGCGACAGGGGGCGATACGAATCGGGGCTTGTTGGATCTTTATTAGGCTTCAAGAGAGTAATTATCATGGCCTCACATAGCGCTGGCGGCAACATGCCTGTTTCCATCGCCTCAACATATACCCGGTGTAACCGCGGTGCAATAATATCAGCATATTAGTTGTAAAAGGCTGATGTCATGCCGTCCGGCCCTGGGGCCTTATCAGCTGGCATTCCCGCTATGACCAGCCTTATATCCTCTGTAGTGAAAGGCTGATCCATGTATTTCCTAGCACCGTCATTAAACCATGCCAGGGCTATAGTCTCTAAATAATCTATTATCACCTCGTCATCCGGTGTGGTTTTGGATGTATATAGCGTCCTATAGTAGTCTGTCATTGCGCTCATTATGCCTGTAGGCGTCCTTACTATTCCACCCTCTGCATCCCTCAATTCCGTAATGTATTCCATACTCTTTGGGGTACGCAACAAGGCTGCCAGTGTTTTGCCTGCACGATCTCCCTCCCCGTATTTCCTGGCCTGAGCATGCTTACTAAGAAATGCAGTTTCTCTTTCCGCCTCTTCCTGATATTTCGTAAGAGTGTTTCTAAAGTCAGACCACGATGTTTGTGAGGCGCCCATCGCAATTTCGGATTCCAGTCTAATAAGCTCCTTTTCCAATCTTTCTAATGTGTCTCTGATGGACTTTAGTACCCCTGTCTTTAGAGCCATACAGTGACCCCTGGTTACTACTTTGCAGGCCTACCACAGAGTGCCCGGGGATTTCACCGAGCCTTCATTGAACTCAAAATATTCCTCTATTTTTGTGCGTAGCTCCTCCCGGAACGCCTGATCCAGCAGTGCCCTGGATGGGAACCGCCAGCTAAACGGTTGTCTACATGCTGGAGGTACAGCAATCGCCACCAGTACAGGTGCATAATCCGATAGGGATCTTGGCAAATGAGCGGATTCCAGCACCATGGATTGTAACTCTCTGGATAGTAGCCAGAAATCTAGTCTAGACCAAGCGTGTCTGTGTTCCGTTACACAAGTGCCTTCTCGTATGCCCGGGTGCAAGACCCTCCTTGTGTCAGTCAGACCAGTGTCAGTCATAATGTCCCCCATTACCTCCGATGCCTTGGGGTGATGCTCTCTAGGTGCGCCATGTCGGTCAAGCGCAGGGGACAGTATAAGATTGAAATCCCCGCCCCACAAAATCGCACTTGGACCACTAACTTGAATTTGATGCCATATTGTCTGAAAGAAAGTCGGGCAATCTGAGTTGGGTCCATATACATTTACAATCACCAATGGCATACCACATAGCGTGCCCACTAACAATATGTATCTACCCTCCTTATCAATGATTTTCGAGGTAGTTTTCCACTGCAGACCTCTGCAAATTAATATGGCCACCCCTCTGGCATAAGTTGGAGTATGGTACCTCCACTATCTCACCCCATCTACCATGTTTTAGCATAGGCAAATTAGCATTCGCCAAATGTGTTTCCTGTAATATTCCTGGCATATATCAACTTCTTTCCTTGACAAGTATGAATGTAGCAGTCTTGCTTTTCTGCGCTCATTTACCCGCCGTATGTTCCAAGCTATGCATTTAATTTTACTCATTTACTCCCTGATTAGAACATATATAAGTCTATATGCGATACTAATCCTATAGCTGAACATCCTCTCATATACGCTTCTGGACCTACTAACGAATCTATGACATAATATCGACCACAAAAATATCGAAATACAAAAATATCGCATCAAAAATATTGAGGACAATAATATCGGGATCCTATCTCTAAAAAGGTAAGTACAAAAATATCGAAAAAAATATATTGATGTAAATAATATCGTTTTTTAGAAAATATCGTTTTTTTAAAATGTAATATTAACAAAATAATACTTATAAATATAATAAACATAGTTAAAAATATATTATAATATTTAAAATTAATAAATGATGTAATAAAACGAATAATAATAAAAAATATAATACATATAATATATACATAATTAATTGTAACTCTAAAATATTTATTTTAATAACTTATAAATAAATTAAAATATAATAATTACAAATCAATTTATATACATAAATTAATAATATAAATAACAATTAATAATAATGTAAAACTGATTAAAAAAATTAAGTACATTTTGGATAGCGTACAGATAAAAATTACTATTCCCACTCCAAAGAGTGCAACAGTAGGGAAAGTGTTGGATAGCGTAGGGGTAAAAATTACTATTCCAACTCCAAAGAGCGCAACAGTAGGGAAAGTGTTGGATAGCGTAGGGGTAAAAATTACTATTCCCACTCCAGACAGTGCAACAGTAGGGAAAGCGTTGGATAGCGTAGGGGTTAAAATTACTATTCCCACTCCAGTGAGTGCAACAGTAGGGAAAGTGTTGGATAGCGTAGGGGTAAAAATTACTATTCCCACTCCAGTGAGTGCAACAGTAGGGAAAGCATTGGATAGCCTAGGGGTAAAAATTACTATTCCCACTCCAGTGGGTGCAACAGTAGGGAAAAAGTTGGATAGCGTGGGGGTAAAAATTACTATTCCCACTCCAGTGGGTGCAACAGTAGGGAAAAAGTTGGATAGCGTAGGGGTAAAAATTAGTATTCCCGCTCCAGAGAGTGCAACAGTAGAGAAAGTGTTGGATAGTGGGAGGGTTAAAATCACTATTCCCACTCCAAAGAGTGCAACAGTAGGGAAAGTGTTGGATAGCATAGGGGTAAAAATTACTATTCCCACTCCAGAGAGTGCAACAGTAGGGAAAGAGTTGGATAGCGTAGGGGTAACAATTACTATTCCCATTTCAGAGAGTGCAACAGTAGGGAAAGAGTTGGATAGCGTAGGGGTAACAATTACTATTGCAACTCCAGAGAGCGCAACAGTAGGGAAAGTGTTGGATAGCGTAGAGGTAAAAATTACTATTCCCACTCCAGAGAGTGCAACAGTAGGGAAAGTGTTGGATAGCGTAGGGGTAAAAATTACTATTCCCACTCCAGAGAGTGCAACATTAGGGAAAATGTTGGATAGCGTAGGGGTAAAAATAACATACTTATAAATAAATGTTTTTTTAAATAATAAAAATATTAACTATAAAAAAATATAAACCATTTACAAATACCAATACATAATTATTACAAACATGTGAACAAAATATATGTAATTAAAAAGTTATTAAAAATAGCTTTTCATAATATTTAATTAACAATTAATAATTAATTAACAATTAGATAATTAACCAAACAATTAATTAAAGAACATTATTACCTAATTACATTTAAATTACTTCCCACCCTATTCCCCTATAAACCCACAACCGACTACAAAACATAATTATCAATTAATCAATTAATTAAAATTAATTACCAAATAATTATAAATAATTACCAATTAATAAATATTAATTTATAATTCCTACTATAAACCCACAACCCACTACAAAACATAATTATCAATTAATCCATTAATTAAAATTAATTACCAATTAATTATAAATAATTACCAATTAATAAATATTAATTTAAAATTCCTACTAATTAATAATTAATATAACATAATTAAATTACTTCCCACCCTATTCCCCTATAAACCCACAACCCGCTACAGAACATATGTATCAATTAATTAATTAAATAAAATTAATTACCAATTAATTAAAAATAATTACCAATTAATAAATATTAATTTATAATTCCTACTAATTAATAATTAATTTAACATAATTAAATTACTTCCCACCCTATTCCTCTATAAACCCACAACCCGCTACAGTACTAAAATACAAAATTTAATTAAATTACATAAAAATAAATTAAATACATAATAAATACATAATAATATAGACAAAAATAATTTAAAATTCGATATTAGTAACTTCGAAATTATTAACATCGATATTACTGACATCGATATTTAAAACTTCGATATTACTAATATCGATATTTAATTTATCGATATTACTTACCTTCTATATTTTGTCCCATCGATATTTAAACTTCGATATAATTGTATATCGATATTTAAATATCGATATTTTGTCTGAGTACCCCTACTAACATATTGAACACATTCATGTGCTCAACAATTGTATTTCTAATTGTATCTTGCATGCAAAATGTAAAGAGATAATGTGGTAATCTTAGGATATAATAATTCTGAACTTAGCAATAGTATCTGATTAAGCATATTTACGTTACTCTTCAACGCATGTTCGAATTTCCAACTATGATATGTGTACGCGTCAGCACTCCTCCTCTGTATTTGAGAATTCTCTAAACAAAGCTTCTCATTTCGGACTGTAACTCTAACTCCCTTACCCCTCCCACCCGCATCAACCCCCCAAATAGGTTGTGCATTCTCCCCTCCCTCAGCCCACCCGCATGTCTCAATCCAAACCAACAATAAGAAAAAAGTGGCCGATACGGGAATCATCCCAGTGGGAACGCAGGTTGGCTACCATATTACCCTGTTGTAGTTACAGGGTGACCGAGCGCTAATGCCATGTTAGTCTCTCAAGGTCCCACCCGGCATGTGATGATCTCTTAGGTTAATGGGGAGAAAGTATCTAACATAACTTTAATACCTTCCATCTAGTAGCCGCCAATGTAATTATCACATGTATCTATTTGTATAGTGCAAGGCGCGAACCTCCGCCTGTGGCAATCATACATGCACTTTAGTACTACAAAGCATGAAATTTATTCAATGTCACTTAGCCTGTCCGTAGAGCCCCTCCTCTCCGGCGTCGACTGCTGCTTCTGTTCCTTTACCATTTGCTTGGCATATTGAAGTGACGCCTTTGCGTCCACGAAATATGTAGGTCTGCCTGGGCCCTGAACTCTCAGCTTCGCCGGGTATATTAGCGAGTATTTGGTGCCTGATTGCTGGAAGACTTTTTTCGCTGGTATGAATTCCCTCCAGGCAGCCTGTACCTGCATCGTGAAGTCTGGATATAGTTCTATGTTGTTGCCTTGATATTGGATCTTCCCCTTGTCCCTCGCCAACCGGAGGATTTTGTCCCGATCCCTGTAGTTCAAGACCCTGGCCAAGATTGGCCTGGGTGGTGCACCAGGTTTTGGTCTGGGGCCTAGGGACCTATGCGCCCTTTCGATTAAGAACATTGGGGAAAGACCATCATCAAACAGGTCCCTCATCATTGTTTCAATATAGCGTTCCATGTTCGAAATATCTGTAGATTCTGCCACACCTATAATGCGTACGTTATTTCACCTTGATCTTGCTTCCAACTCCTCGTTCTTCTGCTGGATGAGGGCCAGTACTTTATCCATTCCTTTCACCGTGTTTTCTATCTCGGTCTGTCCCTCCTCCGTTTCAGTGACTCGCGTTTCCAACACACTCACCCTGCCCTCTTGCTTATCCATCCTGTGCGTGATACCATCCATTCGGGCAGCAAGCGTGTCCATTTTAGAGTCGAGACCCTGCAAACTAGTTTTCAAGTCCTTGAACATAGCCCTTATATCATCAGTTGAGATCTGACTCGCTCCTTCTTCAGCAGCGTCTTGGTCTGATTGTTCCGGTCCAGGCGGTTTCGGCGTTTTCCTGTCAAATGCGATTTTGGGTTGTCGAGTGTCCGGTTTACTCATTTCGACGTCTGCGGATTTACTTGTGGTCGCTCTGTTACGTGGCGCCCCTTATTTTCCGGTGCTTGAAGTAGTGTCCCCAGTCGCCCATGCACGTGCCCAATCACGATGGATATACTTCTATGTAGGCTTACAACCTCAGAACGCCATATTACTCACCCAGGTGTCGCAATAGACCGTTTGGCGATCTGCACGTGCATACACAGATGCGTGTCATATGTAGCCTACTTCCACAGTATCAGCCCAGTTGTGCAGCGCGTGTCTTATTCAGGGCAATGGTTGTTTTCTACAGCCGTCTGTTTTTACTGCGCTTTTCTACCTCTTGCCTATAGGGATACAGCGATCTCACAGTACCGTGCTCAAGCCAAATTCGCCGTCATCACGCCCATCTAGGCAAGCAAAGGGTCAAGGTACGCACCCATAATCTCCGTATTCGTCTCCACACCAGATTGTAGTGTTTGCATTTTAATTTAGCCTCACTGAGTTACGTAGGTGCCCAATCGCGTCTGCGCTGATATTTTCAGGCGGCACACCATCTTCTGCACGTTTACACCTGGCGTGGTAATACGTTTATTTACTGCCCTCTAGCATGCACTGCTTATTAGTATGTATTCAACCGCCCTTTTGTCAGGATCCCTCCCAGTAAGGGTCCAGCTAGGTTTCCCAAAACGAAAGCACAGTACTGGAGTCTAATTCCTTCTTGGTCCAGAGCATGGAATTCACGGAATTCCAAGATGGCGGCCGGAGCAGGAGAGTTGCCGGTCTAGTCTCTTGGGACTTTTCAGAGCGGAGTTCAGGTGAGGCGCGCGCTCTATCTGAGCTGCGCACTTCACCGAGAATTCTGCCCCAGTCAGTAGTGTTCTTAGAGAGCTGGAAACGTTAGTAAGAAACGTTTAGTTAGAGTCCCGGAGTTCGTAGGAATTTAGTATAGTGTAGTCATAGGGTTGTTTACACAGAAGAAACATACCGCATTTCAAAGAAAAGACGTGCTGACAGGAAAAGCGGCGGCGGAGAATCTTACCGCATTTCAAAGAAAAGACGTGCTGACTGGAAAAGCGGCGGCGGAGAATCTTCGTCACAGTTGTCATTTTCAAGGCTGCAGCACCGCGTCAGGAACCTTCGTCTCAAGCAGAGCGGCGAAAACAAGAGCTAAGTTTTGATGTTTAAATAGAGCAGCGCTCTTACTTGTTAGCGCAATGAGCATGGAACGAACCCAGTTTTTGGTTAAGTTAACGTAACCCTGTCATGAAGGCATGTGAATTCAGTTTCAGTGGCAGTAAAGTACAGAAAGCACATTCAAGTTAAAGGTTATTAGTTAAGATTAAAACTACTAGCGGAAATACAAAAGAGAGAAGAGAATTCCACTTACCTGAAGTTTAGTGAGATTATCACTGGAACAGGAAGACAGGATTCCTACAAGAGAAAAGACAAGTTACACAGAATCCATTAAGAAGATGTCAGCAGACATTCACTGGTAGGTCAAAAGAGAATGAAAGATAAGGGTCACTTCCTAGGAATCAGTGAATAAACAATTTATTGTTTTACAGATGAGGTTCGCACCAACATAACACCCAATAAGAAATAAGGATAGAAGAACAGGAACTGCATATAGTGGTAGGTTAATAGACTAAAATCATTAAATAGCAGATGGTAGTAGAGAAGGATACTAATTGGGTTCATTTGTTTACAGTAAGGATAACACAGATACGCAGTCCAGATAAAAGAACCTCACAGTAGAAGGAAGAGTTGCAGGTCCATACAAGCCCGTGGGTATGTAAGAGTAACATAGTTGGGGTTTAAGATAAAGTAGGAAGTTATAGGAGAATAAAATATTTGTATGTGTTTAGTATTTACAGGAGTCTATATCAGGCTGATTAAAGGCCGGTAGAAGATTCGTCGGAGTACCAAGGAATCCGGACCAGTCTCTTCTGTGCCTTTATTTTATTATGGTTGTTTTCTCCACTTTTCCCCTTCCCTTTTTCTGATTGCTTGGAGTTATGATTTCACTCTGACTCCGACCGATTGGAGAGAGGGAGTTGGAAAGTTAGCATCTTCTGTTCCCGTGCAAGTCGACATAGAGATCAAAAATTGGAAGTTCGTGGAGCTCTGACACCTTTCCACTCCAGCGCTCTGCCGCTTCAATGCGCAAGTGTGTCTGTGCAACGCTATATACAGCACGTTGACTCTGCCGTCAGGGACCTCCTAGTGAAAGGCCTAATCGTGTGCCTCCTCGGTGCCAAGTTGCGGCAGCGCTGCACCCAACGCTCCAGGCAGGGTCTCAAATCTCGCTAAGGGGCAGTTACACAACGTCTCCTTCTGCCTATGAAGCTTCACAGCCTGCAGCTCGATGCCTATGTGGGCTCCGTTTAAATCACGGACCTGACCGCTATCACAGTTGTCGGTCAGGCAGTATCGCAGGGGCAAGGCTCCACAGCAGACACCATTCAGTTTTTGCTTGGCCCTATTACAGCGCTCACGATGGACACTGCAGTTCCGCACATCAGCCGTCCGCCACTGCGGGTCCCGGTCTTGCCAATCTCTCCAGGCCGCACCTCCTTCTATCTCCGGCAGCGCCAGCAGTCCGGGTTTCAGCTCTCCAACAGTTACGCGTGCTCTGCAACCCGTTCACCCCCACAGGCTTGACGTTCGGGAATCCTTAGCGGCCAGGCTGGTACACTTCACTTGCTGACTAGTGCTAGGCCAAAGCCCGCACCGTACGTCCAATAGCTGCTACCTTCGTCCCCGGTCGCTGCAAACTCACCAGGCCGCATCTCCGCCTCACTCTAGATGTGTCATGCAGCCATGGTATCGTAAACTCCACAGCTTATTTCTTCACAGCGCTGTACAGCGGAGGGTGCCAGTAACACTCATAGCCGGGTAGTTCCGAGATTCCTCGTGCTTAAGTGCGGATATTTATCGGATTATTTGCTCGGTCCGCGGAGCTGCGCAGTTAGGCAGCCATTCCGCTCTGCAGCCAAGCCACACCCCCCAATATGTAAGGAAATTAACAAAAAATTTCCTGGGTTTAGCCCTACCAGGCTTTAAGCGAAAAGGGTCCCTGTGAACCCTTTGAATATCTTTCTCCAAGGTATCCGGTGTCTCCTCAAGGTTTAAAGAATCCTTTAGTAGGGCCACCACAAAAGACTTGATGTCGCTCCCTTCTTTCCCCTCCGGGATCTTCAAGAGCCGGAGGTTATTCCTCCTTGAGTGATTTTCTAGGGATTCCACCCTCTAACGAATAGCATCTCCCTCTCTTTGCAGAGATTGAATTTTTAGCTCTGCGGATCCCAGGTTAGCCTTGAGTACCTCCACGGTGCCCGCCAGAGACTCTGTCCTTTCATACAGTCGATCCACTTTTTTCTCAAGGACGTCACATGCTGCCCTAATCTCATTTTGGTTTTCTGCTGAAACCATAAACCCTTTCCTTATGTCCGCCTTCATTAAAGTAAGCAGAGCATCGATTGAGGGGCAGACTGAACTCGCTAAACCCCCGGACCCACTGGCTTCCGACGATGCAAGGGTTACAGGGATTGAGTTTACAGGTGTCTCGGGCAGAGCTGGAGTCGGAGTCGAGGTCAAGGTCGAAGTAGGGGGCGCTGCGGTATCAGGAACACAATTAACTTGTACACACAGGGAACTGTCTGACTCGTCCATCTGAGCTATAGGTTCTGTTGTATTTACGGGAGAGCCCATGAAAGCCAAGGGTACAGTCGACATACAGGAAGCCCTATTAGGGAAGGAGCTGCCTGGGTCTGAATAGCCAGAGGGTTTAGTTTGATGGATGTTCAAAACCTGGGGCAATAGTTTAAAAGAAGGAACGCAGGGAGGGAGTAATACGGATTGTGTTAATATCTCCACGGCATTTTTGGGCTTCAGCTCTCTGTGACCTTTTTAGGTTCCTTACTTCTGCCCTCTTTCGCACCCCCCCCGCTCGCTTGGGCCGTCTGATCTAAACTGTCATTCTCAGCTCCCTTTTCAGTATACTCTCTACTGGCCTCACTCCTTCCTTATGCCACCGGTGAAGCTTGAAAGCAGTGACCGTGTTTGTCACTTTTGCCCTTCCCCCGTTTAGATTTGCTCTTCGGGGCTTGGCTCCCGCTTTGCCACTTAGTATTTTTTGTTGGGGCACTCCCATCTCCTATCCCCACCACACCTGTGGCTCCCACCCTCTCCTTGCCGGCACTCCCACTATCACCGCTCTTGCTGTCTGTCAAGTCCCGACCGACCAGTACCTCCCCAGCGCCGACAGCTCCAACAGCTCCTGGGGCGTCGCACTCCTCCTCTGCTGATACTGCTGTTGAAAAAAAGGCCACCGAAGAGAAGAAAGCGCTTATGTTTGGCGCGCAGGCTGCCTTGTCTCGGCACGAACCTCCACTGCTCCCGCTTGTGCTGATTCCGCCGGCGTTGCCCCGGAGGAGACCGTGGGACGCCGCTCTGCGGCCACGCCTCAGCTCCACGGCTACACGATCCCAACATTGCGGGAGGGAGGGGTGAGGAGCCCGCACCACGTCTCCAAGGCACATCCACGAGCCGGCTAGCTTACAGACCGATATGCCACAAATCAGGTATTATTTCGCCATTTTCCTGCTACTCTAGCACTACTTCCAAACAGCTTCAGCACTAAGAGTCTCTCATGAGGGGCGAAAGAGAGGGGTTTCTGGCGAGGGCGTGCGCTGCCACTCAGCACGCGGGCGCCATGTTTCCTGATCTCCTCAAAGAAGTAGGCATTGTGTATGGAAGAATCATGTTGCAGGTTTTACAAAACATTAACCTGGAAGCCAGCACCTGTTCATAGATAGACATTGGCTTAGAATAGCACAATTCCAACATTACCCGCCCACCCTCCCAAGCAGCTAGACGATGTCCCCTATCTACTATTTGTGGCATTGTGTGGGGGTGGCGGCATGTAACCTGTGAGTCTGCGGTGTTGGAAGGGAATGGTGGAGACATCATCTTGTGATCTAAACATTTTGCTTTCTGGTTTTATCTATGTATTTCATGCCTGATTCCAGCACAAACTGAATAAAGAGGAACTAAAAAAGAGGAAATATTGACTACCACTTCGAACAAGCATTAGCAAAGTCAATTGGCCTGATCTTGGCAAGCTGGTGCATGGTAATTTTTGATTGCAAGTTAATGAAGCAAAAATAAAAAGGGAAAATAAATCAATTATGCCATCAAATAAAAGTTGCTAGTTTATATTAGCATGTTTTTTTAAAATGTAATAAACATTCACCCATGCAGATGTTTGACAGTGTCTCTAAAACACGTATGTTAACATGCATTGGCATAGCCAATAGGTCTCGCCTTTGGGACCTTATAAGTTTTTAGCCATGCAACAGTTGATGTTATTGCATCAAGAATATTGTGCTGCATAACTAAATACTTATAAGGTCCCAAAAGCGAGACCTATTGGCTATGCCAATGCTTGTTCCTCTTTCTATGTGTCCTGCATTCTACAGCACACATAGCATGAGGACAATGACTCCATAGATTGTTTTTATGCAGGAAGCAACCCTGCCAACTGCGCAGATCAAGGGTGCTTGTGTTGGCGCTATGCACCAAATTGTGCGCTGGCTGAAAGGACAGCAATGCACCGTATCTCGTAGATAGGGTGCAACACACTTCTGACACCCCCTATGCCAAATCTCTGTTAATGAGGCCCTTAGTGCAAGAAAGTGTGAGATAACCCTTCTAGAAGAAGCTCATTGGAATTTGAACCAAGGATTATGCCTCACCAATGTTAAAGGTCATCTGCTGCCACTGTAGACCACCCTGTGTGTACTGTAAGTGAGTCTAGCTAGATATTATATAAAGATGTGTATACCAAGCTGTCCTTAGAAGGCACTGAGCTGCTGGGAATGCCCCACATCGTGCGTAAATAGCGCTGTCCTTAGCTGACTGAACTGACACCCCCAGCACCGTGAAACCCCCAGCGCTAGGCTCCCGTAAGGAGCGCTGGAAGCCCCCCCCAGGCGCGATCCTTTTCAAGCGTGGTGTGTCCTTTTAGCGCTTACCTGTAGCACCTAGTGAAGCGGCGAAATTGCCCCAGGCGGCCCTTGGCGTCAGGAGAGGGCTGCCACTGTGTGCGCGTGGGCCGCGCTCAGCCCGAGACTCAGCCGTCCCTGCGCCGGCCTCCGGAGCTCTGTGGAGGCTGCCGCGAACATCGACCGGGCTGGGTCATGACTGGAGGCCCCTGTCCCTGGGCCTAATCAATTCCTGTCTGCGTCAGAAGCCTAGGCCGCAGTAGGCCTGAAGCCAGCTCCCGCCCCACGTGACAGGGGAGCTCCTTCGAGCACCTACGAGCGCCGCGCAGCCATTGGGCCTGGCTGGCGCGCCCCCGAGGTGGGCCCTGTGATTGGTTCTGACAGCCCTGCTCGGATTGGTCCCCGGGCCGTGGCTGTGCCTGGAGGCGCGGAGAAAGCACAGACTCGTCGTGGAGGGGGCCGTGAAGCAGCAGAGCCTCCTCCGATTTGCCCCTCATGTTAAATTCACTAATCCCGGCGCCGGTGCCCCACATCTGCTCCCTGCACCGCACCGGGCCGAGTGAGGCCCCGGCAGGGCCGAAGCCACTCCGCCTGCCCCCGAGCCATCGCAAGGGCCCCAGAGGGCCAAAGCCTTAAGGTAACCCCCCCCTCCCCCGGGGAGGAGGGCGGAAGGCCGGACAAGGCCCCGAGTTCACCCCTCCCCCGGGGAGAACTGAGACTGGGCCCCGTTGGCCCCCAATGAGCCTCTCGTGACTATGGGGCCTTGGTTAAACTTAAAGGCTCATTCCAAATTAACTGTGCATGCCTGAAGACAGGCTTATTTCAAATTAACGGTACATGCCTGCTAATTGAATTGTGGATTGCATGCCTTGTATTGAATTTCTTGCAGGGGCGGGCTTCCTAGAGTATCTATGGGGATGTGCTATACTGCTGAATGATCTACCCCCTTGCTACTTCAATTCAATTCAAATTAGTCTTTATTTCGACTTTTGAGTCACAAAAGACACAAAATTTAAAAAATACATTTCATTACATTAATATTTACAGGGAAGTACATCTTTAGGATCTACAGATTATAATTTCCACAAACAGGGTATTTCATCTTGACCAATAAAAACATAAATAATGTGTTTAGATAAAAAACATTAAAAATTTGTTAAAAAATATTCCACATTTATACCACGATAGATTTATAAGAGCTACAATGCTTTCAATTTACTACTACGGATTGACCACATCCACTTTAGAAATTTTGCAAGCGCGATCACAAAAGCGTCAGAACAATCTGTCTGAAATATCCTCAGTGCTGCTGTCCCAGTCTGAATCCCCTTTTGGATACAGATCGACCTAATCCATTTATGGCGAGGAGCTTTATACTCTGGGCATTCAAACAGGACATGAGCTATGCTTTCCGTATGTGATATACTGAAAGGGCACGAGTGATCATTTTTGCTTGTTGACCATTTGCAGGTAACTGGGTTGAGAGGGAGGGTCCCAACCCTGAACTGATGAAACAGTTTCCTGTCAAATGGCGATGTAATTAGATCCCAATATCTCTCGTACGAAGGAAAATGTTTCAGCTCCAAAAATGCCCTGGTGAGCGTAGGCTCAGTGTGTGACTGAAACACCTCTTGTGATACCATCACCCAATACGCTTCTCTTAGCTTAGTTTTTGAGGGGAATATACTCTCCTGGGGATTATCCCATAGCTCCCTCATACCTATGGCCTTGAGTAGAGATTTGACCTTCCTAAACCATAAGAGTTTACCCCCTGTGTCCATGTTTCGCGTTTCAAGCAAAGCTGACGCATAGTGAGAAAGTTCAGGCGTCACCCACAATCTCCTCCAATATGCAATTGGTCTGAACCTGCAAATGTCCTGTGTGCTATTACTCCCCAAATCCAAGCGTAATGGTACAAGAGGTGTAGAATGTGGGAGCCCTGTTATACAGCGAAGAAATTTGTTATGTGCCATTTGCAAGCCCGTGATGTCAGAAACCCCCCAGAGTTCTGCTCCATATAGCATGGATGATCTAACTTTTGTATAGTAGATTTTAAGTACTGGGGCCAGTGGTTTGGTGGCTGAGGACTTGAACTCTCTTGTTAGAACACCAGTCAACTGAGCATTCTTGGAGGTTAGATATGACATGTGTGGCTTCCACTGAAGCCTAGAACCTAATATTATGCCCAGATAGCTACAACTGTTCGTCAGTTCTAAGAGTTCCCCATTCATAAAAACTCTGCCCCTGATGTTCTTATTCTTATGCATGACCATGAATGTGGAAAAGTAAATTCTGCCATGTTCTGTGTCCCTACGCGTCCTCCATCATATGTTATGTGTGCATGATTAATATGCATATGTATTCCCCATGTTCGATTAAAGACGCAATTATAGTTGTGTCCACCTCTAGTATGCCAGTTTCCAGTTCTCGTGAATACTACGAATATCAGACCTATGTAAAGTTACGTTGCCACGTTTCTCAGTGTGCACGTTATTTCATTGTAAAGTTCCCGTTTCTAGGCCTCAAAAGGGCCCGGACACCAGATTCAGCTCCTGTCTCCTGAAGCCCTCGCTGAGGAGCGACACGGCCCCCACCTGTATCCCTGACCCTTCACTTACTTCCTGCCTCACAGTGCCCGGCTCAGCCTGGCTCTGCCCCTGAGTCTGCCAAGAGTATGTTATGATTCTAGTTATCAGTCCAGTCCTCCTTCTCTGCATTCCTAAAGCTACTGAATCGCATCAATAGTTTCCGTCATCGTCTAGCCTTTACGTCTCCATGTAAAAGAAATACTGTATTAATGGTCATTTAATATTCTTCATCACGCACTATATGTAGAATAATGCATGCTCCAGTCTTAGAGTCTGTTAGCCTTTACCCCGATAGCTTTTGGATTATATCAACATGTTCTCTAAACATCAGATACTAGATACTGCTTAGGTACATGCCGCCCCGACTTTCCAGACTTCAGTCTCTGCTCCTAGCACAGAGTTCATAGCCCCCAGCTTCTCCTAGTAACACGTCATTGTCAGCTTGCGCGCACCACCAGGTTAGAGGTCCCGGCTCCTTAGGTAGCCCCCTCCATGTTTCCGCCCCATTCATGACATATTCTGTTACGTTTGCATCACATGTCTGTGTATACGCCCTGTTACACCCACTTTCACCCTTATCTTTCGCGACTGCTACGCGTCACACCCTTTGCTCCACCCACTGCTCCGCCTGTCATATGTACTGTAATGCAACTGTTTTACTATATATGCTTGTGTATTGTTATTAAATACCAGCGCGCGCTCATCCCAGATCCTGCCCCGGCAGCTGCCCGGCCCTGCCATCCTATTCCTGTGCAGGTTGTCCTGTTCCTGTCCTTTATGCTGTAATAAACCTGCAAACTCCTACTACCTCGAATCTTGACTCTTATTTATTGAGCTATCTGTTATTGCTATGCCTAGTCAAACCTAGATCCGGTATTATTTATTTATATACCACATAATGGCGCCCGAACAGGGACTTGCCCTTTCCCCACGCGTCGGTGAAGCCACGCCGACCCCCTGACCCTCTGCAGTCGTGACGGAACTCTTCTGCGCACCGGCAGATATTTCTGCTTCAAGTATCCCTCAGGCCCACGGAGGAGACGGAGGAGGCGGTCCAGCATCCAGAGGAGACGGTGGAGGAACGCGGCGAGTCCCGACCAGAGCCCAAGCCGAGAGTCCAAGGTCCGAGGTATCCGGAGGCCCACCCGTAACAGAAGTCCGAAGTTCGTCCGTCCGTCGTCGTAGCAGTCCAGTCGAGTCCGAGGCCTTCCGTTCTTGCTGCCCGGTGAGTACCGTTACTGGGGTAGTATCTAGACAGGGTCAATTTAATTGTCTCTGGTCCATGGGTTGGTGGTACACAGACCCACGAAACGAAGTGTCCACTTCGGTGGATGCGGGTCCTGACGTGTCTCTTTATGGGACCGGTGAGTTTCGTACTGTTTCAGCAGTGCATCTAGTTTCTGTTCTAGTCAGTTCTGTTTCTCGAGAAAATGCATGTATTCTGTTTTCCGTATTCCAGGTAGTATTCTGTTCGAACTGTTATTTTAAATGTTCTTCATGTATTTTAATGTCGTGGTATGAATGTGGAGTAATTATCGTGTTCATTGTGTATTGTAATTACGTATTGTGTCTAAGTTACAGTTCAGTCATGCCGTTATTATCTAAATTACGTCAGTTAAAAACCAGAAAAGGTCTGCTAGAAGCAGCAGTTCCTGTCCCACCTAGGGACAGTCCAGGTCATTTTATGTATCAGAAGCATGGCATAAGCGCCATATTGTATCTAGATTTATGGGTAGAGTATACCAAACAGTTAGAGGAAAAGTATAGATGGCCCGTATCAGGTACGTGGGATGCCGAGTGCATCATGAGAGTAGAAGAAGCATTATGGAAAAAGAAAGCCAGACAGTCACAGAAAGATGCCATCGAGTTATGGCGCAAAGAATCTCATAAAAGAACCGAAAAAGAAATCAGAAAGTCAGAACTAAGTAGGGAATCCTTAGAACGAGCCCAGGAAAAGGAATTAATCGAGATAGGTGAACGAGTTAAAACCGAACAGTCAGACAGACAGAGGAACGCCCTCATTAAGGGTATGTATCCTCTTCTTGCCGAGGGCTTGCCAAAAGCGACCCCGGAGGCATCCAGTAACTTTCCGCCACCGTTAGTTCCGACCAAGCTCCGTCACAAACCGACCGCAGCTGATATTTTCATTTCGTCCTATTTGGACGACACAGTCCCGGAATATGCAAATCCCGCTCCGCCAGTCCCTGTAAATCAGGCACTTCCTGCTCCTCCAGACACCGGGGCACCCCTTGCAGTACCTGCTACGGCACCCCCGGTTCAGCCCGTCCTACAAGTTCAGCCCGCATTTCAATTTCCCGCCGCGCTAGTACGAAGAGCATCAGTCGATGGTTCCAGTTTAGGGGCCGCAGGAGGAGGTCCTCCTCAGACCCCGCCACCAAATAGACGTCCAGGAGCAGTCGAGTTACATGAACGTGCGTTACAGCGTACGCCTAAATATCAGTCCATTGCAGAAATCAGGCGAGCTCTTACTGAATGCTGTTACGATCCAGTCCCAGGCGAAGATAGTATGGTTATATTTTCCGTGCGTGTTAGGCAGGTGTCCGAGTACTTGGTCACTTTACCGAATATGAAGGAAGATCTAGACAGAATATACCGTTTCATCCGTACAGGGGATGATCCAGAAAGTATTAGTGACATCATGTCTCAAAGGAAAGTTGAGATCCAGCTCATGATATTAAAGTTTCTGATTAATTGTCTAATAAGGGAACAAGATTATCCGACCAAAGATCAAGTCGAAATGAGAACCCTGACAAGGTGGAGTGAGAATATAGCCGAGGGTAAGCACAAGACTATCAGTAGTATAGAGAGTATGTACAAGAAAATTCGTAAGGAAATAATAAGGTTACACGACCAACGTAAGGCAGCACAAGTAAGCGAGAAAGAAAATGACTCTACGGAAGAAGTAGAGGACGAGAATCCCGCCAGAATAGCGTATGTAGGAAAATCTAGATTTCCAGATCGCCATTTACGCCTAGAACACAAGTCAACTTTCCATCATCCGGCACCAGAACAAGGGTCTCTAGAACAAGTATTCCAAGCTACTGACCATATTCTGAAATCACGAATCGGTTATAGCAAGTTAAGTACTATGCATGAACAAGAACTAGTCCGATCAGCAGTCCGATGGATTACTGATTCTACCACTTTTCCAGACGAAATAGTGGCACAAATGTTTCTGAAATTGCCCCCAGCCGAGCAACGACTAGCGGGTATGTATATGATTCAACACCTCATTACTTTGCATGAGGGTCAACATTCTGATCCAGGTCCGTTACACGATGTCCTGAACGAGTTACTCCGGTATAAATGGAAAGGTTTAGGTACCGATTTAATTAGTGTCATTCTAGAACAGCGCCACAAATATAGAACGTTTTTGAACCCGCATTTTGTTCATGTCTCACCCCCAGAAAGCAAACCCTTTTACATAGATAGACAGAACCCGTTACGAGAAGTGCATCCAGTTAAGACAGAGGGTGGTGAAATGCAACGAGTGTTTGTTTACACCCCGATCACAAAGATGGAACTCTTAGAGATGAAAAAGTTAATTCCCTGTCACGACAAAGATCCAGCAGGGTTCCACCGAGAATTAAAAGACATGCTCCGTATGGGAGAATACACGTATCCAGACATTATTAAAATGTTAAAAGTCCTGTTGCCCGCAGGGGTATATGAGAAACTCAAAGAAAAAGAATGGGAGGTGGGAGAGAAAAAGATCGATTGGGCAGTCCTAGAAGCTGAAGACAAGGCACGAGTACCAGGTACCGGTCTTGGAGAAAAATGTAAAGAATTACCTGAATTATTGATTCAAGTTTTACCCAGATTATTAACAACTAAAAAGGAAGACTGGGATGCAATCTCAGCCTGTAAACAGAAGCAAGATGAGGATATTAGTGATTTTTATTCTAGATTTGAGAAATGTTTTAGCATCAACAGTGGCCTCAAGACAAGTAGCGAGTCATACCCTCATCTTTTTGTTACTAAATTAGTCGAGAATTCAAGTCAACAAATTAAGAATCGAGTTTTGAAAGTCGAAAGTACCTGGCAAGCCAATACCCCGTCCCAAATGCTCCAGATGCTTCAGTACCACCAGAATAGAATCAGAGAAGAACAAGAACATGAAAGGAAACGTATGAAAGACACGAAAATGAAAGTACTAGTTGCACAATCTGTTCCTCAAGACAGTCAGAAGAGGGGTCCGAATCAAGCCAGTCATCCTGCAGCTCCCGTTAAAGGGAATTGCAATTATTGTAAACAGCCAGGTCATTTTATAAACGAGTGTGCAGTTCTGAAACACAACATAGCTACCGGTAAGACTAAAGAAAGACCACGTCCGCCTAGACAAGAGCAAGTTTCACAGACTCCTCAGCCACAGAATGCACAACAGACAGTTACTGTACCGCAGCCCATCGCTGCAACACAGCATGTTACACAGCAGATGTACCAGTATGCTCAGTCAGAGTATCCAGAGTATCAACCGTATTCATGAAACAGCCTAGAGAGGGAGGTAGGCTTGCCTCTCATCGAGATACCTGTAGATCAAGAAGGTCCCTATGTTCATAGTCAAGTATTAGGGAAAGATAGAAAGTTTCTGATTGATACAGGGGCAAGTAGGACCACTATAAGTCACGCCGAAGTTCCAGGGGCTCCGCTCTCAGGCTCTAGAAATGTTTCCCTTGGATTTTCAGGAAAGCCTATCGTAAACGAAATTTCAAAGCCAGTTACTCTAGAAGTGGGTCCATTGTCCCGCACTACTGATCTGTTACTTACTAAGTCATGTCCAGAAAATGTGTTAGGTATTAAAACACTGAAAGAGTTAGGTGCAGTTATATGCTGTTCCCCAGAGGGAATACGATTGTTCCTACGTGACTTCAAGGGTCACTATGTATTACGAGATTTTGATCCGAGATTGTCTAATGTTCCGCAGCATCTATGGGCGCGAGGTCCAACTGATGTTGGCTATATGCAAATCACACCCCATCGTGTGACTCTCAAGCCAGGTGTAGTGTTACCACGAATCAGACAGTACAGATTGCCACCTGAGGCTGTAGCGGCCTTATCCAAAATTATTGACGAGCTCATGGCTCAAGGAGTAATTGTAGAAACTGACTCCAATGTATGTAATTCTCCGATCATTCCAGTCATGAAACGTACTGATCCAAATGCACCTCCAGTATATCGATTAGTGATTGACCTACGAGAACTTAATAAATGTATTATTCCTCAGTACCCAGTTGTCCCAGACATTTCGTCACTATTGACAGCCATTGATTCTGAAGCCACATTTTTTACAGTCATAGACCTCAAGAACGCGTTTTTCAGTGTCCCCATTCATCCAGACAGCCAGTTTCTTTTCGGATTTTGTTTAAATGGAAGGAGCTATATGTTCACACGCGCTCCTCAAGGTTTCACAGAAAGCCCTAGTATTTACAGTCAAGCACTTAAGAGACAACTAGACAATATTCACATGCCAACTGACACTGCCCTGCTCCAATATGTCGATGATCTACTGATCACAGCCCGTTCTGAACGTGCTTGCGAGCAAGCATCACTTACAGTCTTGTATTTCCTTGCCGAGATGGGGCACAAGGTGTCCCCTTCGAAGCTTCAATTCTGTGTCCAGCAAGTGATCTATTTAGGCCACTTACTGTCCAAGTGGGGTAGGCAGTTGACACCAGACCGTATCCAGTTAATAGCGAGTCTTCCTCAGCCAAAGACCCAGAAGGAGGTATGTGCTTTTATCGGCCTTACTTCTTATTGCAGACAATGGATTCCTCAGTATGCATTTCTAGCCAAGCCACTGATACAGTTAACGACACAGGAGGCAGCCGTATCGACTGTCCTCCCATGGACAACTGAACATACACTTATTTTCAATGAGTTAAAGAAAGCTTTATGCCAAGCTCCAGTTCTAGCTACACCGAACTACAGTAAGCCTTTTACACTTTTCGTCACCGAACGTGAAGGTACAGCATTATCTGTTCTCACACAAGATCAAGCAGGACAATACAAGCCTTGTGCTTATTTTTCGAGCACATTAGATCCTGTAGCCCAGGCTCTGCCTGCGTGCCTCAAGTCAGTTGCAGCCACAGCACTAGCTATCAGACAAAGTGATTCCATAGTCTTAGGACACTCCTTGACAGTACAAGTTCCACACTCCGTGGAAGTTCTTTTAAACCGAACACAAACTCAGCACTTGACAATTGCACGTTTAACAGGTTATGAATTGACACTGTTTCAGCCACACATAGAAATCAGACGCTGCAACGTCCTAAATCCTGCTACACTGTTACCATCAGCTAATCCAAATCCTGCCACACACGATTGTGTGGAAGTAGTTAACATTACGACTAAACCAAGACAAGATCTGACAGATATTCCATTATCAGATCCCGACCTGACACTTTATGTGGATGGTTCATGTATGAGAACAAGTACAGGAGAACTAGTCGCCGCGTATGCAGTGACTACTGACACTGAAGTTATAGAGACGCACCGTATTGACACCCTGTCTGCTCAAGCAGCGGAGCTAGTTGCTCTGACTCAAGCCTGCATACACGCCAAGAACCTGAAAGTTAATGTTTACACAGATTCACGCTACGCATTTGGAGTCGTACACGACTTTGGAGTGCTCTGGCAGGAGAGAGGTTTCATGACTTCTCATGGAACCAAGATTCAGCATGGTCTCCTTATTCAAGCTCTGTTAGATGCCATACACTTACCGACATCCATTGCTATCATGAAATGCAAAGCACATACGAAAGTTACTGATATCATCTCCCAAGGTAACGATCTAGCAGATCGCACAGCCAAGCTTACAGCTCAGACTCCAGACATTCCAGTTAATCTGACACAGACACATACTCCAGATCCGACTACATGTATGACAGTTAAGGACCCTACTCAAGATGTCATAGATATCCAGTTACATGCTACTCCCGAGGAAATCAAGAAATGGTCCGAACAAGGAGGGGTCCAGACAGATCAGGGATGGGTAACGAAGGGTAAAACCACATGGTTTCTCCCCGACTCTATGGTTCAAGTCATTATCAATACCGCACATAGTCCAGCACATTTAGGAGAGAAAGCTATGTTAGACAGTATTCAGAACATTTGGTTCAACAAGCATTTACGAGCTGCAGCCAAGCAGAAAGTCCGTACCTGTATGATATGTTGTCAGTTTAATCCAGGTAAAAGTGTCCCGGTGGAACAAGGTGGATTCCAGCCCCCTGACCACCCTTTTGAAGTCCCCCAGATGGATTACATTCAGATGGAGCGATGTCGAGGTTTCAAGTATGTCCTCGTAGTTGTATGCGCTTTGTCCAGGTGGACAGAAGCATATCCAGTTCCAGATTACACAGCCGCGACCACTGCCAAGCAGTTGGTTCGTGAGTTCTTCCCCCGTTATGGACTCCCTAGGGTCGTGTATTCTGATAACGGCCAGCCATTCTCATCTGAGTTGATGAAACATGTTTCCCTTTTGTTAGGGTACCAGTGGAAGTTCCATTGTGTACGACATCCTGAAGCAGCTGGTCTCGTAGAGAGACATAATCAGACTCTGAAAATTCGAATTGCAAAAGTTTGTCAAGAAAAAGGTGTGGACTGGCTAATAGCTCTGCCAGTTGCCCTGTTCTATATGCGCATGGTCGCACATTCCAGATCAGGTCTGTCCCCGTATGAGGTCGTTTTCGGCCGCCCCCCTAACATGTGGGGTACACCTAGACCCCGAAGTATTACCGATGTTTCAAGTAATATGCTGACAGATTACCTAGCTTCCTTGATGTCTGCCCTCAACTCTTGTCGTTCACAGGTTGCCGCCGCATTTCCAGACAATACTGAGGTGGCACCGCATGAAATCGTTCCCGGATCCATGGTCCTAGTGCGAAATTTTGATCGTTCAAGTCCGCTGGAGCCTCGCTGGAAGGAGCCCCGACAGGTCCTCCTGGCCACCCGTACAGCCGTGAAGTTGGAGGGACGCAAAGGCTGGGTGCATCTATCGCATATCAAAAAGTTTTATGGATTGAAACTAGTTTCAAAGAACATTTCCGAGGATTTGAAAGACTGCCAAAGTACTATTCTTAAGGACTGTCCCGCAAAAGACACTGTTACTGAACCCTCCCTGTTAGAGACAACTCCGCAACAGGAGTATAAGAAAAAGTTAAGGTCTAGTAAAATAAGTCAGCCAGTTTGATTGTCTAAGTCCTCCCCTAGGTGAAACGGTTAGACCGGTTTCTGACATGTATAAAATAGACCCCCATAGTGAGAGAGTTAGTCAAAACTCAATCCGATGTATCGTTTTTCTAAGTTTCGTTTTGTTTCTCAGCATTATGATTTCCTGCACCAGTTATGCATTTTACCTGTATTTTCCAGTTTCTCATGTAAATAAGTCTTCTAATGTTACAGTAGAACACACGTTTAGTGATCTGCCTCCTCACGAACTCTCTTACCGCCTCGCTATGCGTAACAATTCCTTTATCCGCATGCTACATTATTCACACCAGACCAGCAATGCCACTAATTGTTGGGTGTGTGGTCGACTCCCCCCTTTCCAGACACCGAAGGGAGTTCTGCCACTCTTTCCTTATCCATTTTCACATAATGGTTCGTGTGGAGCATGGTCCACGTTAACGTCATCCTCAACAGATATGTCTTTTCTTAACAGTACATGTTTTCCAGACAAGCAAGGTCTTCCCCACAGAACAGGGTTAGATCTAGAAAATGAAGTCTACAATTTAGGTAATTATTCTTCGAATTTCATGGTCCTGAATGTTCAGTCTGATACTACTCCAGACTTACCTGCTATTTCAGTACTACCAGTCAAAGGCGAATTATGTGTCCGAAATTATGGTTCCGTACATGTAGGACATAGTGATTGTACTACTATTGTCAAGTATAGTGACAGTAGGAAATCTATTTTCAAAGCTTCACGTCATTCTTATTTTATTTGTGGTCAAACCGCATATGTTCGTCTGCCCCTCGATTGGGAGGGAACCTGTTACATTGCCTTCCTACTGCCACCAGTTTTCTTAGCCCCATCTGATTATCATAGAAACACACATCTAGTACACATTAGACATAGAAGGGAGATCGAGTCCCCAATTGTCGATTATACTGAAACTGCTTTGAACAGTATACAGATTTCAATAAAGGATTCTTTTTCTTTATAGGGCCTGTCCAGAATAGTAAGCTAATCCGTAGGTTAACCAGAACCCTTGAAGCTGTAGTAAATGAGACTGCCTCTGCTCTAGGTAACTTAACCGAAGAGCAATCTGCTATGAGATTTGTCGTTTTGCAGAATCGTCTCGTCCTTGACGTCATACTGGCCGATAGGGGCGGGGCCTGTAGAGTCATCGGATCTAGTTGCTGCATTTTCATTCCAAATAACGCGCCGTCTGTTTATTCGGCTATAACCAGACTCCATAAAATTGCCCATCTGTTACACCAAGATCCAGGCACCTGGACATAGTCCGGTTGGTTCTGGAATATAGTTTCCGCCTGGGGATGGAAAGTCTTGTCCTTTCTAGGTATTGCAGTAGCGATCATATTCAGTTGCTGCCTCTGTATACAATGTGGCCCTGCGATTTGCGGCATTTGTGCTACCTCTTGTATTCCTAGTCCCAAGCCTCATTCTAAATCCCGTTCCAGGGTAATTCGAGACGAGCAAATGATGCTGTATGAAATGATAGATGGTATCATGAATATTGATGTTTCCTGATGGAAACGTAGTGACAAGGAGGGAATGTGGAAAAGTAAATTCTGCCATGTTCTGTGTCCCTACGCGTCCTCCATCATATGTTATGTGTGCATGATTAATATGCATATGTATTCCCCATGTTCGATTAAAGACGCAATTATAGTTGTGTCCACCTCTAGTATGCCAGTTTCCAGTTCTCGTGAATACTACGAATATCAGACCTATGTAAAGTTACGTTGCCACGTTTCTCAGTGTGCACGTTATTTCATTGTAAAGTTCCCGTTTCTAGGCCTCAAAAGGGTCCGGACACCAGATTCAGCTCATGTCTCCTGAAGCCCTCGCTGAGGAGCGACACGGCCCCCACCTGTATCCCTGACCCTTCACTTACTTCCTGCCTCACAGTGCCCGGCTCAGCCTGGCTCTGCCCCTGAGTCTGCCAAGAGTATGTTATGATTCTAGTTATCAGTCCAGTCCTCCTTCTCTGCATTCCTAAAGCTACTGAATCGCATCAATAGTTTCCGTCATCGTCTAGCCTTTACGTCTCCATGTAAAAGAAATACTGTATTAATGGTCATTTAATATTCTTCATCACGCACTATATGTAGAATAATGCATGCTCCAGTCTTAGAGTCTGTTAGCCTTTACCCCGATAGCTTTTGGATTATATCAACATGTTCTCTAAACATCAGATACTAGATACTGCTTAGGTACATGCCGCCCCGACTTTCCAGACTTCAGTCTCTGCTCCTAGCACAAAGTTCATAGCCCCCAGCTTCTCCTAGTAACACGTCATTGTCAGCTTGCGCGCACCACCAGGTTAGAGGTCCCGGCTCCTTAGGTAGCCCCCTCCATGTTTCCGCCCCATTCATGACATATTCTGTTACGTTTGCATCACATATCTGTGTATACGCCCTGTTACACCCACTTTCACCCTTATCTTTCGCGACTGCTACGCGTCACACCCTTTGCTCCACCCACTGCTCCGCCTGTCATATGTACTGTAATGCAACTGTTTTACTATATATGCTTGTGTATTGTTATTAAATACCAGCGCGCGCTCATCCCAGATCCTGCCCCGGCAGCTGCCCGGCCCTGCCATCCTATTCCTGTGCAGGTTGTCCTGTTCCTGTCCTTTATGCTGTAATAAACCTGCAAACTCCTACTACCTCGAATCTTGACTCTTATTTATTGAGCTATCTGTTATTGCTATGCCTAGTCAAACCTAGATCCGGTATTATTTATTTATATACCACAGTAGGCTCAGTGTGTGACTGAAACACCTCTTGTGATACCATCACCCAATACGCTTCTCTTAGCTTAGTTTTTGAGGGGAATATACTCTCCTGGGGATTATCCCATAGCTCCCTCATACCTATGGCCTTGAGTAGAGATTTGACCTTCCTAAACCATAAGAGTTTACCCCCTGTGTCCATGTTTCGCGTTTCCAGCAAAGCTGACGCATAGTGAGAAAGTTCAGGCATCACCCACAATCTCCTCCAATATGCAATTGGTCTGAACCTGCAAATGTCCTGTGTGCTATTACTCCCCAAATCCAAGCGTAATGGTACAAGAGGTGTAGAATGTGGGAGCCCTGTTATACAGCGAAGAAATTTGTTATGTGCCATTTGCAAGCCCGTGATGTCAGAAACCCCCCAGAGTTCTGCTCCATATAGCATGGATGATCTAACTTTTGTATAGTAGATTTTAAGTACTGGGGCCAGTGGTTTGGTGGCTGAGGACTTGAACTCTCTTGTTAGAACACCAGTCAACTGAGCATTCTTGGAGGTTAGATATGACATGTGTGGCTTCCACTGAAGCCTAGAACCTAATATTATGCCCAGATAGCTACAACTGTTCGTCAGTTCTAAGAGTTCCCCATTCATAAAAACTCTGCCCCTGATGTTCTTATTCTTATGCATGACCATGAATTTGGTCTTGGATACATTTACAGATAACCCATGGTCAGTACAGAATTTTTCGAAACAGCCGATTGATTTCTGAAGCCTTTCCTGGGTCTTGGATACTAGAAGAGTATCATCGGCAAACATTAACAAGGGAACCAAAATACCATTCTGTTTAGGAGCATCTGTATTGGAGTTCCTGTAATAATCTATGACCCGGTTTATATATAAAGTGAATAATGTGGGTGCCAAAACACATCCTTGTCGGACACCTCTTGCCGTTGGGAATCTGTCGGTCACCTGGATCTGGGTACCCCATCTCACCTGCGCATAGTTATCATCGTGCAATTTGATCAAGACTGTGAGCAGTTCAGGTGGCATGCCTTGATCATAAAGCGCACACCACAGCCTATCTCGTGGGACGAGGTCAAATGCAGCCTTCAGATCAACAAAGGCTGCATAGAGTGTGCCGCCCCCCAAAATCACCCATTTCCAGTAAATTGTGGAAAACCTAAAAACTTGATCCACTGTGCTGGTGGAGGGTCGGAAGCCAGCCTGTAACTTGGACATGACCCCCGATTCCTCCATCCAGTTCTGGATCCTGATAAGTAACATTCTGGCCACAACTTTTTGGATACAAGCTATTAGGCTTATCGGCCTATAATTGGCTGGATCTGTGCGGTCCCCCTTTTTGTAGATAGGTATGATTTCTGCTCCCCGCCATGTATCCGGCAAGGCAGTGCCTCTTGCGATGGCATTTGCCAACAGTTCAATGTACGGGACCCAGACTTCTCTATTGTGTAAGAAGAGATCAGCTGGAATTTTGTCTAGGCCTGGGGCTCTACCTTTGGGGATTAAATTGAGGGCATAGTCAACTTCTTTCCTAGTAAACAAAAGTGTGCTGTTGGATAATGGACGAATGATTGGGTCCAAAGCAGTTGGTGGGAAACAATTATCATTGGCAAACTGGGTCCTGAAATACTTTGTCCAGCGTTCAGGAGGGACATGGTTTTCGGGCTGTGGTTTTTGGTTCGCTTTACCCCACCTCACCAGGTGCCAGAAACCCGTCATATCTCTAGACTTACTTGCTTCTAGTAGTTCTTCCCAATATTTGTTATCCCATGCTTTTTTTGCTTCGAGTTGCGTCCTTTTATAATGTTTCCTGGCTCCCTGTATGGTCTCCCTATCAGTTGAACGTACTGCTAAGGCTAAAGATTTATACGCTAACCTACAATTTTTGTCATACCATGACTCGGGTTTCCGTCTTCCTGTACCAGAATGTTTCTTCTTTTGAATGCTAAAAAATTTACCTAATTTTAAAAAAAGAGTCGAGTGAATCTGAACTACCCTGATGTCGTAATCTACATAGGATGACTGTCCCTGTATTTCAGCAGTTGCTTCTTTGACCAGAACCTCCATTTCATTAATGGACTTTGGATCACCCAAGCACTCAGCCCATCTTAGTCGCCTTGTATCATTGGTCATAACAATATCGTCTGTTGTGTCATCTTTCGTTGTTCCTTGACCCTTAAGGAGCAGTATCTCAAGACTAAGCGGGTTATGATCGCTCTCAGGTCATTGAATTATGGACATATCGCAGACAGAGGACCAGAGTTCAAGATTCACTATTATATAATCTATTCTACTTGAACTCACGCCATTATTAAATGTTGGTTCACCCTGCTTGTCCCCTGGTGTTCTCCCATTGACTGCTTGTAGCCCACATTCAAGGGTAAAGGACTTAAGTTGAAGTGCTGCTTGGGTCCACCTTTTTATTGGTGGTAGATTTAATGGGGGAATTTGCCAACAGGTATCTTCCTCCTCCGAGAGCTCTAGGTCACTATGATCCAGAGGCTCAAAGGAGCAATTGAAATCACCGCATATGAGTAGGTTGGCACCTCCTCTCCATGTTCTGACATACTGTCCCAGTGCCTCAACTATCTCTGACGTCTTCCCCCCTGGTTTCCCCCTAGCATAAACGTTAAAGACTATAAGTTCACCAAAAAAAGGGGATTTCAACTTAACCACCAATATATCCCTAGAGTTGGTTTCAAGTTGAGTAATTGAATATCTATCGTCCTGCTTGACCCAAGTGGTCAAGCCCCCCACTGGTCTTCCTTTGTTTGGGTGTGTTGCCGCTATCGCAAAGTGGAGATACCCGGGTCTATATTGTGGTTCAACGGCCCAAGTTTCCTGCATGGCTATTATCATGTAGTTGTCTATAAAGGTGGCCCAATCCCTGGACGCCAGCTTGCTCTTAAGACCTGCCACGTTCCAGGATGCCACATATTGACCTCCCTTATGTGTCTGTATTAGGTTTTGGACCCTATTGTCGCACATGCGATCTTCCCCTAGAGGAACAGTGTACCCCAGCTCGTTCTGGCTTCTAACCTGCGCTCCTTCAATCAGTATTTCTCTTTCCTCAATCACACTTCCAGTTGAATTAACATTATCTGTACAAGTGTTGGGTGAAGCAATCTATGTTACCCTATTGCTAACAACATTATTGGTTAAATCAAGCAGTTTATTCTCTTCTAAGCAGTTTGATTGGTGGTCATTTCCAATGTGATGGTTGGGAGAGGCGTTCGCTAACTCCTCCGCTCTAATAATTTCATTATTCGGACCCGGAATTCCGGAATCACACCGGGGATAGTAGGCTGGGTTTAACATTTCTGCTGCTGAACTAGTTGCAGTAATTAGAGTATCTACCTTAGGGGCTCCCAGCCCATCATCCACCTCGGATCCGTCTGTACTAGGGATAATTGTGCCTCCTCCCCCCTCCCCTCTTTTCAGTAATCTTCAATCGCAATCTTCCAGTCCACTAAATATGTCATACCTATTTGATAACTCCAGTGGTGTAAGTGGTAATAGGTAATTCAACCTACTATGTGCTGTTTGGTTAAACCTGGAGGGTATGGTGTCCCACCCAGGTGTGATGGGAGCTGGAATTGGATAGTACATGGTAGGTGCGTTGCTGGTATTCTCCATATTTAAGAAATGATTAGTGGAGATGGCATTGCTATGTAAAGTTTGTGGTGGGAAAACTGCAGATCTTGGATAGAAATATGTTAATGGGCGGGGGATGATATTATTGTTAGCATTACCCTGTCGCCAGTTTAATATGTAGCGAACTGCATTCTGGTCCCTGAAGTTGACCACAACCACATCTCCCCCTATATCTTTGGGTCTTCCTCCTAACCACTGAAGGCGGCGTACATGAACTATGTCGCCATTAATGTGACTAGCGATTGGCCTATATATAGTCAGCCAATGCATTACCTTATTCTTCAATTGGAAGAAACCTTCCCGCTTGTTCTCAGGCAACTCAGGTACCCCAGTGAGAACCACCACAAAAGGTGCAGCTTCCGGCGGAAGTTCTGTTGGCGGTCTCCTACCTTGTGCCCCCCTTGGATACCTACAGCTTCCCTCCTCCATTCTTGATTTTCCAATTAATGGTATACCCAAATCCCTTGTTGGTTTATTAGCGGGAATGGTTGGGATACAATTAGATTTCATTATTGGTTTAGTAAGGGGTACTTTAGGCTGATTTTTGTGTGATATATGGGGGTTGTTGGGTACAGGTGTTGTACTGGTAGACAAGTGGTTAAGTGCGGGTGGCACAGCTGGTAACGCGATGATGGACGGAATGGTGGTAGAGGATACATTTTTGTTAGCTTCTATTAGGGGATTATGGGCAGATGTTGTAGCTTGAGAGGGAGTTGGTACAGTAGCTAACTCTTTGTTTTCACTTATCCTGGAAGGATTTGCCTTTCTACCCAAAACTGACTATTTTGCCTGATCTATCCTCCATACTTTTGAGCCTTTCTACAATTGCTAGAGTATAGCTTCTCATTATTAATTCAATACTATCCAGTAGATCGGTATTTGGAGTTGGTTGTGACCCCTCAATGACTTGAACAAGTTCAATATTAACCTCTCTATCTGGATGTAAAGATAGTGGCAGTGATGGAGGAGCGGCCACTATTTCAACTATATCCATAGCAGCGGTAGTACCCGTGACATTAGAAGTAGTAGACTTTAAATTCTTCCCAAATTCAGAATGACTCAGCTTCTGTTTAATTGTGTCCACCTTTTTGCGTCTTTTTTTAGTTGGCGGTGGACCATGAATTTTATGTTGCAAGGTTCTCTTGATCTTGCTCTTACCTCTCGCTAGCTTGGAGGGCGTGGGTGTAGGTGCAATCATCACCTTGGATAGACTAGGTGTGCTATTGGAATTTTGAGCTAAGATACTGGCACAGGTTTCAGTAGGACAAATAGAGGGTGCTAAACAATCTCTGAGCAATAAGGGCACGCTGTCCATAGATAACATATCATTATTAGGATCTGAACAAAGCATAATGTTAGAGTCTGAGGCTTGGGTTGGCTCAGTCACAGTCCTATTCTTGATATTACCAATCTAACGGCGGCGCTCGGCCCGCCGCTCTGCTAGGAATTGTTCTTTAGAGCTTTCTGCAGGAGTTTTAATTATGTAGTTGTCCAAGGTTCCATTAGTCAAGCCCCCAGTTTTTTTGTTCACAACGATTTCCGGGCTCAGCACAATGGTAGACATTAGTAAAAAAGTATACGAAACGATGCAGAGCAAAGGAATAAAAATAGGTATGGAACGACTTACTCCAAGTCACCGAGGATGGGGGACACTCGACCAGGGGGTCTAGCCCAGTCCAGTGTCCTCAGGCCTCTGAGGGCCTAAGAGGGCCCGCCCTTTGCCCGGGCTTCGCCCGGCGTCCCGCTCGCGTCCTGCGAGACGGGAGTAGTGACGCTTTTAAGCGCCTCCTGGCGCTGAGAGGTGACGCGGCAGGCCGCTATGCGCTCTGGGAGTTGTGGTCCGCCTCTCGCTCGTCTCCGCTCGGCTGCCTCGCTCCAGGTGGTCAGTGAGCGAGAGGCGGCGGGAGACAAGCGGGCGGGTCCAGGCGGCGTCAACAGCAGGCTCGTGGCAATTCCCCAGGACTTTTCAGGTACGGCTGACAGCAAGCATCAACAGGCAGCAAAAAGGTTTCCCCCTCCACAATGGGAGTAGTGACGCTTTTAAGCGCCTCCTGGTGCTGAGAGGTGACGCGGCAGGCCGCTATGCGCTCTGGGAGTTGTGGTCCGCCTCTCGCTCGTCTCCGCTCGGCTGCCTCGCTCCAGGTGGTCAGTGAGCGTGAGGCGGCGGGAGACAAGCGAGCGGGTCCAGGCGGCGTCAACAGCAGGCTCGTGGCAATTCCCCAGGACTTTTCAGGTACGGCTGAGAGCAAGCATCAACAGGCAGCAAAAAGGTTTCCCCCTTCAATTAAATGTTTACCTGTGATGAACTGTTTATATGTTAATGTTCAAGTCTGCTTCCTGAAATGCCAGTTCTTGATTTATGAAGGTACCCCCCCCTTTAGCCTGCTGAAGAGTATATTGCAACAGGCTGTGTTATTGGATGTTTTGCTCACCTGATCGAAATGCTTAATGAAATGCTTTAATGAGGTACTTTAATGAAATGCTAATGAAATGCTAATGCATTGATTGCCTTGATCTGAAGCCTATATAAAAGACATTGATTTTCAATCAAAAGTACTGGTGTGGTCTCCATTATTGCGCCCACTTATTGCCTCAGTGGATGAGTGTGTTGAGTAGCTACTTTGCACGTAAGCCCCTGGCTGCCTTCCTGCTCGAGCCAAGCTACCCCCCCAGAGAACTGGTGGTCCCAATTCTTACACCGATGCAATGCTGATTGAATACCTTTAAAAAGAATTCCTTGCAGGTGCGAATTAAGAGCAAGGCTGTTGCCAGACCTACAGTCATCTAATATT
Source organism: Lissotriton helveticus (assembly GCF_964261635.1). Classification (NCBI taxonomy): domain Eukaryota; kingdom Metazoa; phylum Chordata; class Amphibia; order Caudata; family Salamandridae; genus Lissotriton; species Lissotriton helveticus. The sequence continues at coordinate 920,327,353 of NC_136073.1, forward strand.
TAATATTTATTCATTTTAGTATTTATTGCTGAGTGATGCAGCCCGTGTGTTTTTAAGAGAAGATAATAAGTTATACACCTGTGAATTTTTGATCAACCTGCTGCTAATCTTATATAAATAACTTATTGATTTGAATCCAGCATTCTGGTGTGGTCTCAGTCATTGTGTGTGCAGTTATTGTCTCAGTGGATGTGTGTGTTGTGTAGTCACTTAACACCTGAGCCTTCGGGTGCCTACCTGCTCGTGCCAGGCTACCCCCGGGGAACTGGTGACTCCAGGTCCTACAATGCACATTCCTGAAATTTCAGAATTTTATGACATTCTACAGAAATTATATTTATTTTTCAGCCAAAGCATCAAATGGTGGGAACTTCTTGCAACTACAAGAGAGAGCACAACTCATTCAAAGTCAACACTGAAGAGACTCTGTCCAACACGTTGGGCATCCAGACATGATGCTGTCCATGCTCTACGCTATCGTTTTATGGACATCATGAAAGCACTCACTACCATTTTGCTGCAGTCTAAAAAGGTTGAAGAGCGCACGGAAGCTCAGGGTCTTAGGAAGGGCAGGGAGACTTTTGAGTTTGTGTTAATGATTGTAATCCAATCCAAAGTGCTGGAGACAATAAATATTGTGTCCAAACTGCTTCAGTCTAAAGATCTGGACTAAGCATGGGCGTAAAATCCGCTCCGATCGCGGATTTTTCGGATTTTCGGCAAATTCGCAATCCGCGAACACTTTCCGTCATTAAGCGTTTGCCGAGTTGTTTCTCTCGATCATATTTAGCGAGTGCCGCGCCATTTTGGATCTTGCTGCGTGATCCCGCGGGAGTTTGGCGCCCGCGAATACGTAATCGCGGCTTGCCACCTTGCACAGCACACCTCGCGAGAGTTCGCAATTGCGAACACGTAGTTGCGGCGGAAAGGAACAATCTCGCACTCGCGAAATACAGATTTTGCAATTCTGCACAAGAAAATCACCAGCAAACAGGATAAACCTTCAGAAAATTATGATTTTTATCAGAATCACTCCTCAGGTTGACATTTGCATGGCCTTTTTTTTTTTTGCAAGGAGTCCATTTTGTGGGGGGGGGGGAGGAAGGAAGTGCCCCACAGTCTCCAACTTCCTGTTCCTGTCCAGCAGGCTCCTCCCAGTGCTTTGTCCATCTCCTGGTCACTTTCATTTGGATCTGGAGCTGGAAGGATTACTTTTTGTGGGTGCTGCTGGATATTTGGATTTGAGGCCTTTTTGACTGTCTTTGGATCACTTTTGGATTAGAAATCAACTTTCACAAGTAAGTTTGTTTGGGGCATTACAGTTGCTGCAAGTACAATTTTGGAATTTTTTCAGAACATTAAATAAATTATATTGTTGGTAGCCACAGTATCCAGTAGGACCAGGGTTGGTTAGGGGTGCATGATACAACTGTTTTGTTGAATTTAAACACCATTGAGGCCATGGATGGGCTGGGATTGTGCTGATTTTTGTCGTTTTTTTGGGCCTGCTGGTGTGGCCCTTTGCCCAGGGGTGTTGAGTGTTGCATGGGCCTAGTCTTTCTGTGGGGTGTCTTCTTGAATTTAAACATCATTGAGGCCATGGATGGGCTGGGATTGTGCTTATTTTATTGTTTTTTGTCGTTTTTTGGGGGCTGCTGGTGTGGCCTTTTGCCCAGGGGTGGTGGTGCATGGACTGAGTGTGCCTGTGGTGTGGTCTCACTCTCTTTAATGTAAACATCATGGATGGCATTGGATTGTGGTGATTTCTGGCTGGTTTTCTGTTTTTTGGGGGTGTACTGTTGATGTGGACTGGCCATGTGGGTGGTGGTGGTGGCCATCTTGAGTCCTGGCTGGTACAGGCAACACGTGCTTGGGGTGTAAGGGGCCATTTTGAAGAGAGGGAGTTTCTGAGGCCTGCACTTATTTTGCCTACTTTTCATCCATTATGCCCAGGGGTAGTGAGTGTTGCATGGGCCTAGGGTTTCTGAGGGGTGTCTTCTTGAATTTAAACACCATTGAGGCCATGGATGGGCTGGGATTGTGCTGATTTTATTGTTTTTTGTCGTTTTTTTTGGGGCTGCTGGTGGGGCCTTTTGCCAAGGGGTAGTGGTGCATGGACTGAGTGTGCCTGTAGTGTGGTCTCACTCTCTTTAATGTAAACATCCTGGATGGCATTGGTTTGTGGTGATTTTTGGCTGTTTTTTTGGGGTGTACTGTTGATGTGGACTGGCCATGTGGGTGGTGGTGGTGGCCATCTTGAGTGCTGCTGGCTGGTACAGGCAACATGTGCTTGGGGTGCAAGGGGCCATTTTGAAGAGAGGCAGTGTCTGAGGCCTGCACTTATTTTGCCTACCTTTCATCCATTATGCCCAGGGGTAGTGAGTGTTGCATGGGCCTAGTGTTTCTGAGGGGTGTCTTCTTGAATTTCAACACCATTGAGGCCATGGATGGGCTGGGATTGTGCTGATTTTATTGTTTTTTGTCGTTTTTTTGGGGCTGCTGGTGTGGCCTTTTGCCCAGGGGTAGTGGTGCATGGACTGAGTGTGCCTGTAGTGTGGTCTCACTCTCTTTAATGTAAACATCCTGGATGGCATTGGATTGTGGTGATTTTTGGCTGTTTTTCTGTTTTTTTGGGGTGTACTGTTGATGTGGACTGGCTTGGGGTGTAAGGGGGGCCATTTTGAAGAGAGGCAGTGTCTGAGGCCTGCACTTATTTTGCCTACTTTTCATCCATTATGCCCAGGGGTAGTGAGTGTTGCATGGGCCTAGTGTTTCTGAGGGGTGTCTTCTTGAATTTAAACACCATTGAGGCCATGGATGGGCTGGGATTGTGCTGATTTTATTGTTTTTTGTCGTTTTTTTTGGGCTGCTGGTGTGGCCTTTTGCCCAGGGGTAGTGGTGCATGGACTGAGTGTGCCTGTAGTGTGGTCTCACTCTCTTTAATGTAAACATCCTGGATGGCATTGGATTGTGGTGATTTTTGGCTGTTTTTCTGTTTTTTTGGGGTGTACTGTTGATGTGGACTGGCTTGGGGTGTAAGGGGCCATTTTGAAGAGAGGCAGTGTCTGAGGCCTGCACTTATTTTGCCTACTTTTCATCCATTATGCCCAGGGGTAGTGAGTGTTGCATACTTGCATGGCCCTAGTCTTTCTGTGGGGTGTCTTCAATGTAAACATCATGGATGGCATGGGATTGTGCTGATTTTTCTGTGTTTTGTCGATTTTTTGGGGTGTATAACTGAACTGATGTTCCTCTGTCTTCCATTGCTTTTAGGTGCACAAGACTCAAGAGAACCACCAGTGCCAGGAAGAAGTCCTGCAGCGGTGTGTGTGTGCAGCATAACGTCACGCGACGTCACGTCTGGACACAGACAACTCTGCAACTCGTGCAACTGCTGCCTGCTGTTCTGACCTGCTCTGAAGAAGATGGCCCCCAAAAAAGTTACCCGTAGCTCCTCTAGTAAGAAAGGTGCCAGTAAGGAGCAGAAGAAGCAAGTTACCAAGGAGACTGGTGTGCCGCCCGCCCCTTTTTTTGGGAGTAAAAAAAAAAGTATGCCTGCAGCAGCAGCGGGATCTGCTGGGGACCAAGCTGGCAGCAGCACCCCCGCTCCATTGGGCTCAGTGCCACCACCACCACCACGCCAACTTAAGTCCAAGCCCTTGAGTGCTGCAGAGGCAGCCAGTATAGTTCTTCAATCACCATCGACCAGTGATGTTGGCTCATCGCAAGAAAGCAGCAGCAATGTCCCTCAATCAACACAGGTTGTTGTAGCTCATCTGACGAGTGTTGAACAACCACAGCCGCAACAACAATCACATGTGCAAGTACAAGCCCAAGTACATGTGGAAGGAGAGGCAGCGCAAGGAGATGCGCAAGCAGAGGTGCATGGAGGGTCACAAGTGCCCACAATAGTTGTTCCTCCCGAAGTAGGGGCACATCAGGAAATCGACAATCAAGGCGAGGTATCATTTGAGGAAGACACTCCTCCTGATGATCATTCATCTTCCACACCCTTAGCAAGGAAGAGATCAAGGGTGGTGTCTACATCTTCTTCAAGCACACCTCCTTCTGATGATACCTATCAAAATTGGGAACCAGCACCACTGCCTGAGAGTGAGGCACACCATGATCTGACAAAGGTAGTTAAGCGTAAAAGGAAGCTCGTCCAAAGTCTCAGAGTTATGGAGTGTGATGATGAGGCTCAACAAGAAGTGGCGGATACTGCTGCTGATGAAGACTCTGACAACAACGACCCAGTCATCATAAAGGTCACTGCAGCTCCAGCGGGCATGCAGCAAACAGACATTTTGACCCTAGCCCGAAAAGCTGCTGAGCGTGATGATGATGTTGTCGACGAGGAGGCAGTGGAAACAACACCACAATCATTGGAGTTAAGTAGTACACCAACTCGTACCGCTTCCATATTTCTTTCTGGCAAGAAGGGACCTCCATCCACCTCGACCTTAATTAGTGGCGGTGAAAGTGCACAACGTACAAATGTTGGGCAATCCAGATCCTCCACTTCATCTGGCATTAGCTTCATGACCACCACCACCAGTATCGCCGCCTCCTCCAGGCCCCACAGACACTTCAAGTCCCCAGTTTGGGACTACTTTACTGTTTGCCAAAAAAATCCAAAGTTTGCCATTTGTACCCTTTGTAAGCTTGCAGTTAGTCGTGGTAAGTCAGGTACCAACTATGGTACCGGAGGCCAGAGAGGTCATCTTGAGAGAAAGCACACTGTCAAATGGTTTGCGCACCTAGATGCGATCAATGAAGCCCGAATTGGAAGTCAAGAAAACGTTGATGTTGCATCTGATGATGACGAGGAGGAAGAAGACGTGTCAAACACTTCCCTTACAGTACCCCTGGCAGCAGCACACCCAATGTGAGGCACACTAAGAGTGTTGGAGCGAGTGAGACACCAACGCACAAAAGTTCACCAGCGAGCAAAATTGGGTCAACGAAGTCATTATCAGCCCGTAAATGCTTGGTCCAGGGCAACATTAGAACCATGTTTTCTTCAGACGTGCCATATGAACGCAACCACCCACTGACGCGTCTGTATAACACTAAGCTGGCTAAAATGCTAGCTGTGGACCTTCTCCCTTTTTCTTTTGTAGAAGCGGTAGGTTTTCTAGAATTAGTGGCAACGCTCTGCCCTAAATGGAAGGTTCCTAGCCGGTTCTATTTTGCCAGAGTTGCGGTTCCAGCACTACATGAAGATGTGCTGGAGGCGATTGGGGCAGCTTTGCAGAAGAGTGCTGTTCACACAATACATCTGACAACAGACATGTGGACCAGTGGCGCAGGCGCTGATTACATGTGCATCACTGCACACTGGGTCTCTTTTTCAGGTGTTAAAGCAAAGCTAAACGCAGGTGTTGACCCGGACAAAGTTTTCAAAGCTGCTCGGAAACATGCAACACTAGCCATGTTTGGCTTGGAGAAAAGTCACACATCCCAAAACATTTTGGACGAGTTTAACAAAAAGGTCTCAAATGCTATCCCCAAAAAAACGCCAGATTGGTTATGTTTCCACGGATAATGGCGCCAATGTAGTTAAGGCCATGGCGCTGGGTGGCTATTTCAGAGTGCCGTGTTTGGCGCACTGTATCAACCTGGTAGTTCAAAAATTCTTGAGTGATAGAGACAGTGCAGCGTTCGCGGTAATGGCCACCTGCCGCAAAATGTGCAACCATTTCAGCCATTCTTTTAAGGCCCGGAAGCATCTGAGGAGGGTGCTACTTCAAAGTCGAATACCAGTGAAAGCACTCATCCAGGAGGTGGCAACACGTTGGAACTCAACCTTCTACATGCTTGAGCGTCTGTATGAGCAGTATACGGTACTCGATCACTATTTCTTAACAGAGGGTACATCTCAGAAGGAGGACCTGCGGATGGGTGTGGCGCAATGGGACATAGTTAAAAGCCTGACAGACATGCTTCGTCCTTTTGAGTTCTTCACGCGTGCAGTCAGCCAGGAGGACTGTAATTTGGGAAAAGCTATCCCATTGTTGTGCATGCTGGAGCACCAACTGATGGCGGTGTCTTCTGAGTTTGAAAAAGATGTAAAAAAAAAGACCATTTTATTTTGTCTGAGAAATTATTAGAGCGCCTACGTGGTGATGAACGTCTTCAAAAGATCAAGTCAGAACAGCATTACATTTGTGCTACTATTCTGGATCCACGCTACAAAAAGGCGCTGGCAGGCGAAGCATTCTTTCCTTTTGCTGATGAAGATGTTCAAAATTACAAACATTGGCTAGCCTGGTCAGCCAAGAGGTTTGAAAAAGAACGGCAGGTTATTGAAGGAGAAGGCAGTACATCAGCATCAGCATCAGCAGGCCATCCCCAGTCACAAGAATCCACTTCTGCACCTGTGGCTGGGGCACAAGTGACCTCTCAGCCGTTAAAGACACCGGCAAGTGGATCATCTGCACCACACACAACACTAACAGTGGCTGCTGTGGAGGATTGGCTAAGTTTGCTTGGGTATGGTTCTCGAAAAAATGTCACAGGCGCAGCAAAAAGTAAGCAAAGTGGAGGAACCGTTGATGACCTTGAGTCGATGGTGCAGGACTATCTGAATGACTCAACAGAGGTCTTTCTTAATGATGAGCCATTGCAGTATTGGCATGGCAAAAAACAATTGTGGCCACAGCTCTCCAACCTGGCTATAAACTATTTGTCTTGCCCACTCGCAAGTGTGTCTTCTGAACGTGTTTTCAGTGCTTCTGGTGGCATTGTAACTCCCAAACGGAGCCTCCTCTCGCCCAAAAATGTGGAGCGGCTGACAATGATCAAGATGAATCAGCACCTCATACCACCAGATTACAAAGTACGAGAAAGCACGCCGCATGAAGACGAGGAGGACGGCAACGTAGATGAGGGGATTTGTTCTCTGTTCGGTGGCACTGACCTCATCCTGCCTGAATTCGCAGAGTATGATGACGAAATCTTCTTCTTATTCCCTGACACCGAGCCCTGAAAATGAGACAATGAATCAATAACTTTCTTTTTCGTCCTTATTCACTTTTATTCCTGTGTGTCTCTCTTTCTTTGTTTTGCACAGTTAATTTAATTCAAACTTTAATCACCTAATCCCAAAAACAAGACCATCAGCAGAACTGTCTTCACTTGTTTGCTTATTGATTTTAAGGTGCCGCAGTCTACATTCCTCAGGTTCACAAGTTCTGAAGGACATGCTCCTCTATCCTCCTCCTCCAGACTGCGATTTCCCTCAAAGCAGAGTGCTGGATTACGCCCAATGAAGAAAGACTCAGCACTTGTGGGGGTGTTCTACTTCTTTGCGGGTGAGTTGACGGATTTGGGCCCATTGCTGTGAAGCTCTAATAATGGATAAAAGTGTTTTGGACCAAATATGAGGTGGAAATTTCTTGCCGTTTTTGCTGACTTGCTTGCCTTTGAGGTGCTCTTTGGCGGGGTTCCGGGTGTTTGTGGGTGAGTTTTGGGGTCTGGGAGCACTGCTGCGACAGTCTAATCTTGACTGCATTTGCTTTTCAGGAAATCCGTGGTGGAAAACAGGAGTTATGATGATTGATGATGACCTAGCTGCACAGCGCGTTTGGACCGAAGGCCGAGAGATATTGTAAGTATGAGATTTAGCTTTTTCGCTGTTTGGGGGTGTTGTCGCGTGCTTTTTTGCGGGTGGGTTGGCGGGTCTTGGCTGGGGCATTCCTGGGAAGGTCTAATACCGGATAGAAGTGTTTTGGACAAAATCCTTAAGGAAAAGCCATTTTTTTGCTATTTCTTCTGACATCTTGCTCAATGTAGCGTTTTGGGGGGCTTCCTGCTGTTAGTGGGTGGGTTGCGGGGTCTCTGTCGAAGCACTGCTGCGACAGTCTAATCTTGATTGCATTTGCTTTTCAGGAAATCCGTGGTGGAAAACAGGAGTTATGATGATTGATGATGACCTAGCTGCACAGCGCGTTTGGACCGAAGGCCGAGAGATATTGTAAGTATGAGATTTAGCTTTTTCGCTGTTTGGGGGTGTTGTCGCGTGCTTTTTTGCGGGTGGGTTGGCGGGTCTTGGCTGGGGCATTCCTGGGAAGGTCTAATACCGGATAGAAGTGTTTTGGACAAAATCCTTAAGGAAAAGCCTTTTTTTTGCTATTTCATCTGACATCTTGCTCAATGTAGCGTTTTGGGGGGCTTCCTGCTGTTCGTGGGTGGGTTGCGGCCGGGGTCTCTGTCGAAGCACTGCTGCGACAGTCTAATCTTGATTGCATTTGCTTTTCAGGAAATCCGTGGTGGAAAACAGGAGTTATGATGATGACCTAGCTGCACAGTGCGTTTGGACCGAAGGCCGAGAGATATAGTAAGTATGAGATTTAGCTTTTTCGCTGTTTGGGGGTGTTGTCGCGTGCTTTTTTGCGGGTGGGTTGGCGAGTCTTGGCTGGGGCATTTCTGGGAAGGTCTAATAGAATTAGAATCTGTTAGAACCTGAGATGCCAGGTCACCTAGGGTAGCCTGGCCTAGGGGTATGACATGCAATTCTAGAGGCACAAGTGTGAAGGTTGCAAACCACCCAATAGTAAATCCACCCAATAGCACACAAAAATGACACTACACCAATGTATGTAAAAATATGAGCTGGTTTATAAAAATATTCTTTGTTCTCTTTGTACTCACAATTTAGTATTATACATTCTGTCAGGAGAAATAGTATTACTCATATGTCCTTAGAAAAGTCACAGCTCAATACATGCAGTTGTCATGAAATCAACAACAATATTTTTAGCAATGTTAACTTGCATTAATTTTCAACATCCATAGAACATTTAATCAGACTCCAGTATTAATTAGATTATACCTCAGTGAGGTGCTCTAGACTTTACTCCTCAACACCACTACCCATCAACAAGGTGCACATTCAATGAGAGGTTTCAGTTAAACCAGATGTTTACAAATGTCTCAGCCGCCTTAATGGGGGGCTTATACCTTTTTTTAATTGACCAGAACTCTCAGCACCACTTCGGCACGTGCTCCTTCTCTCAGGTTCTATTACAATAGCTTCCTTTTCCCTGAGCCAGCACTTACTAAGGGTAGCTTCCTCAATTTCCTTCCCACTTCCTAAATCACAGGTGAGGAAGACAATCAGGGTGTTTGATCTGCTTACACCGGCTCTAGCGCCCCTCCTCTCCCTCACAGACAGATCTCTCAAGGGCCCTTCTCCATTGATACTCGAGGAGATTAAGCCCTAACGGCTCACTCTTCCCACCTGCCCCACACACTCCTTACTGTTCCAGGGAGGCGTTACTCCCCAAGTCTCCACGTGTTGGGCACAATCAGGCGGCTCCACAGCAGTCCAGGCTGGCAGATACCGAAGTGTTCCTCTCCCGCCCAATCGGCTTTCTGTTCCCGAGGCTAGCGCAGGGAGGTTCGAGGACGGGATCTCTTCCACCCGGAACCCGCTGTCAGAGCCTCAAGACTCGCTTCCACAATTCCTGGGGTTAGCGCTGCGGGGACGGACTGGCGCAGATGAGCGCCACTGCCTCTTCCTCCGTCGATCCGGCTCCGCCTCACAGAGCCCGGCGGCTCAACTGGGCATGCGCGGAAAGCGAGTGTCTCACTGCCTGAGACCGCGCTGTTCGAACGGGGCTGCCCTTCTTCTCCGCCCACTCAGAAATCGACAAGGGCTTCTCCCGGTCCGCTCCTCACCTCAGGGCTTTCAACTGCAGTTCCAAATCGGCGCCGCTCGCCTCGCACCGACTCAGGAACAGAACGGCTCGTTGTCTCACCGCCTCTGCTCCCTCAGCACTCACACGCCGATCCAGAAGCAGAACAGCTCGTTGTCCCGCTGCCTCCGCTCCCCCAGCCCTCATTACAACAGGTAGGAGGAGGGACACGGGGGGGGTTTGTGGCACCAGGGGGGCGCGATTCCAGCAGTCGGGCAGAACTTGATTAACGAGCTGAGCAAGGGGGGGGCACAAGGATAAGCCCCTTTCCGTTTGAGATTCTTACTGCAACAGTCTCGCTGAAATCTTTATGCTGGGCAGAGGACTGCACACCGCAGCACTGCAGTCTCCTTCTCCTGAAGACTTCCCCTGTATAATTTAGACAAGGGGCAAGCTAGGCGCCCAGGGTCTCCAGTAACCCTCAACAGCGGGGTCAGGACAAGTAACCAAAAGGGGAGTAGTGTAGTGGATCAGTAAGGCAGCTTCCCAGTCCAGGAGGTCAACCCTATGTCTAACCTTTTCCCACCCTTAGCTACAGCCTGTCCTCCAGCTGACTCTCACAGGTAGACAAAATGGCTGCCCCGCATTCCGCCTTATATAGGCTGCCCCTCAGTGGTCCAGAATGGACCAGAAGGTTCTGGAATGCCCTATACTGGTCTATGGGTAAGTTCTGGGCTTGGCAGTTAGGGCAGTTGGTAGCCACCATTTTGTGGTTCCAACTTTCCTGTCAGAACAGGCCTCTGGGCCTGAGGTGAAAGATTATGAGGGGAAAAAGAACACCTATCCCCTTGACCAATACCTATAAAAAGTAGTAGACACAAAAATTATTAAGGGTATGAGGGGCAAAAAGGGGACAAAATAAATAATAATGGGGAGGGACTACGCAAAAAAATCCAGACAGGTCTAACACGCGTCCCCCCAGCTGAAAGTGGGGAGAACTACCCAACCCCTTGGGAGTCCTCATCACTAAGGCGGAAATACCTGGAGAGACCGTCTGCATTGGCGTGGTCCACTCCAGGCCGATGTTCCACCCGGAAGTCCATTCCCTGTAGGGAGATGGACCACCTCAACAGCTTGGGATTTTCCCCCTTCATTTGCATCAGCCAACAAAGGGGTCGGTGGTCAGTCTGAACCAGGAAGTGCGAGCCAAAGAGGTATGGCCGCAGCTTCTTCAGAGCCCACACCACCGCAAAAGCTTCCCTCTCAATCGCACTCCACTTCTGTTCCCGGGGAAGCAGTCTCCTGGATAAGAAGACTACAGGCTGATCCAGGCCCTCTTCATTTAGTTGCGATAACACTGCCCCAATGCCATGTTCTGATGCATCTGTTTGGACAATGAACTCCTTGGAGAAGTCTGGGGCCCTCAGGACCGGTGCTACACACATTGCCTGCTTCAACTTTTCAAAGGCTTGCTGACAAGCCTTCGTCCAAACTACCCGTCGAGGTTGTTTCTTGGAGGTGAGCTCTGTGAGGGGCGCTACAATAGTGCCATACCCCTTCACAAAGCGACGGTAGTAACCTGTGAGGCCCAGGAAAGCTCGGACCTCAGTCTGTGTCTTGGGGGGTTCCCAGGCCATGATTGCCTCAATCTTTGCCTGCAGGGGCTGCACTGACCCCCTACCCACCAAGTGTCCAAGGTACACAACCGACCCCTGCCCAATCTGGCATTTGCTGGCCTTGATTGTCAATCCAGCCTTTTTCAGGGCCTGGAGAACTGCTTGCAAATGTTGCAAATGGTCCTCCCAACTGCTACTGAAGACAGCAATGTCATCCAGGTAGGCAGCAGAGAAACTCTCCATTCCAGAGAGGACCTGGTTCACCAGCCGCTGAAATGTGGCAGGGGCGTTCTTGAGCCCAAAGGGCATCACACAGAACTGGAAGTGTCCCTCAGGCGTGGAGAAGGCTGACCTTTCCTTTGCTCCATCTGTCAAGGAGATCTGCCAGTACCCTGAAGTGAGGTCAAAGGTACTTAGGTATTGGGCAGCTCCTAGCCGGTCAATTAACTCATCCGCCCTAGGGATTGGATGAGCATCAGTCTTTGTAACTGAGTTCAGTCCTCGGTAATCCACACAGAACCTCAGTTCTGGTGTGGTGGGGTGGCTTTTGGCACTAGCACCACCGGACTGGACCAAGGGCTGTTGGAAGGTTCTATCACTCCTAGCTCCAGCATCTTGGCAACCTCGCCATGGATGCTAGCCTTCACCTTGTCCGACAGCCTGTAGGTCTTTGACTTCACTGGGGGGCTGTCTCCTGTGTCCACATCATGGGTACACAGGTGGGTTCTTCCCGGGACAAGGGAGAACAGCGAAGAGTACTGCTCCAATACCTGGCGGCAATCCTCTCGTTGCTCAGGAGTTAGGGATGGGGAGAGAATCACTCCCTCCACCGACCCATCCTTCTCTTGGGATGAAAAGAGATCCGGGAGAGGCTCGCTTTCTGCTTCCTCAGCACCATCAGTCACCAACATCAGGATGACCTCTGGCCTCTCATGGTGGGGTTTGAGGCGATTGGCATGCAGCACCCGTAGGGGCTGTCGCGGGGTCTTAAGATCCACCAAGTAAGTGGCCTTACCCTTCTTCTCCAACACCTCAAATGGGCCTGTCCAACGATCTTGAAGGGCACTTAGCTCTCCAGGTTCCATCACCCATACTTTCTGGCCAGGCTCCAACTCCACCGGGTGAGCATTTTGGTCGTACCATTCCTTCATTACTGCCTGACTGGCCTCCAAGTTGTCAGAAGCCTGCTTCCACAACTTGGCCATCTGGCTTCTGAAGGCCAGCATGTAGCTCACCACATCCTGAGGAGGTTTCCTGGGAGACTTTTCCCATCCATCCTTCACCAGGCTGAGAGGCCCACGCACAGGGTGCCCATACAACAATTCAAAAGGGCTGAAGCCCACTCCCTTCTGCGGCACCTCTCTGTAAGAGAACAGCAAGCAAGGCAGGAGGACGTCCCACTTCCTCCGTAAGCTCTCCGGCAGACTTCTTATCATGCCCTTCAGGGTCCTATTAAACCTCTCAACCAGTCCATTTGACTGGGGGTGATAAGGAGTGGTGAACCGGTAGGTCACTCCACACTCCTTCCACATTGTCCGCATGTAAGCTGACAGGACGTTGGTCCCCCTGTCGGACACAACCTCCTTGGGGAATCCTACACGGGTAAAGATTCCCATCAGGGCCCTAGCCACCACAGGTGCAGTAACAGTCCTCAGAGGGATGGCCTCTGGGTACCGTGTGGCATGATCCACCAGAACCAGGATAAACCTGTGACCAGCTGTTGTTGGTGGATCCAATGGCCCTACAATGTCGATGCCCACCCTTTCAAAGGGGGTGCTAACGACTGGAAGTGGTTCCAGGGGAGCCTTTAGCTTCACCCCTGTTTTCCCACTGGCCTGGCAGGATACACATGTCCGACAGTATGTGTTGGACGCCACTTTCATCTGAGGCCAGTAAAAGTGGAGGACAAGCCGTGCAAAGGTCTTGTCCTGGCCTAAGTGTCCTGCCAGTGGTATCGCATGAGCCAATTCCAGCAGAAAGGCTCGGTATTGCTGCGGGACCACCAAGGCCCTTGATGAGCCAGGTAGGGGTACCTTGGGTTCACTGTAGAGGAGTCCATCCTCCCAGTAAATATGGTGGTGTCCCGTAGCATCACCTGCTGCCTGGGCTTCAGCCTGACGCCTCAGTCCCTCATGGGTAGGGCACTCCCTCTGCCCCTTACAGAATTCCTCTCTGGTAGGACCTCCCTCCACATGCCACTCAGCAGGGATGGGTAAATCCTCCAAAGAGTCTACTTCCCCCTCCATGGACTCCTGGCCTACCACCGCAGGTGGCCGATCTGTCACATGGGGCGTGGAAGCCGAAGCAGGCTCTTCCTGTCTCCGGGTCTGTCCCTTTTTGGCAGCGGGTTGGGCCATTGTTCCAGGCTCCAACCCAGGCGAACTCCCTCTCCGGGCAGTGGCAGACCGTGTGCTTACACAGGCCCAGTCAGGTGTACCCAGCATCGCAGAATGCGTCCGGTATTCCACCTCTCTCCAAGTGTTGTGCTCCATGTCATTCCCCAACAGATAATCAACTGGCACGGCAGGGCTTACGGCAACTCGAAGTGAACCCCCTCCCACTCAAAGGGAACCTCAGCCACTGGATAGTGGCCCATTCTGCCGTCAGCCATCGCGGCGGGGTGGAGTACATTAGGAACAACCTGCTCTGGAGACACCAGTTGACTTCTCACCATAGTCATACTGGCTCCTGTATCTCTCAGAGCCTCCCCTCTTTGGCCATTGATGGTAACCCATTGCCCATACTTTGTAGTATTTGAGGGCACCTGGATCTTTGGAACCATCTCCCGCTCTCCCAGGGACACTAAGGTGACACCCGCCCACTCACCCCCCTTATCTAAGGGCAACTCCTCCCCGAGCGCTACACTAGCTACTCCCGGTGACTTTCCTCCGGTGGGAGGGGGTGGTCTCTTTGGGCATCTGACATCTCCCTTATAATGTCCAACACCACCGCATTCAAAACAGTGGAGAACCCTTGGCTGCTGGCTTTGGCCAGGATTAGGGTTTCTGGGCGGGTTTGCCCTAGGGGTGAAACCTGCTCCCTTACCTTGGAAATTATTTTGGGGACCTTTGGAGAACTCCTTCTTTTTATCTCCCCCCTCCTTCTTCTGGGGGGCGCCCTGTCCGGCTTTTTGAGAATCCCCTCCAGTCCCCTTTGAGGACACCCGGGTACTTGCCCAAGTGTCCGCCTCCTCTGCAAGCTTCCGGGTTTCGGTCAGCTTGCTGTCCACCAGGTGTTGGCGCAACTCGGGAAAACATTTCTCGAGGAGGTGTTCTTTCAAAAATAGATTGTACAGCCCCTCATAATCTTTCACCTCGCTGCCCTTGACCCAACCCTCCAAAGCTTCCTTGGCGTAGTCTAAAAAGTCTACCCAATTCTGGGTACTCAGTTTGTGACTTCCCCTGAATTTCTGTCTGTACCTTTCAGGGGTAAGTCCAAACTTCTTCACCAGTGCCACCTTCATTGTAGGGTAGTGGGTTTGCTCATCCTGCTCCAGAGCCAACAAGGTGTCTCTGCCAGCAGGGGGCATGTATTTATACAGCCCACCTCCCCAGTGAGTTTCTAAGATCCCGTGAGCCCTTAAAGAAACTTCGTAGGCGGCCAGCCATTTGGCAATGTCATCTCCTGGGGTGTAACTAGCGATGACATCTTTGGGTAAATAGGGTCTGGGTTCCCTGGTGTTCACTTTATTTTCGCTGCCACCATTATCTGGATTGGGAGACCTTCGTATTAAGGCTTGTAGGTCCATCTCTTTGATGGTTCGTTCATGGGCTAACCTCCTGTTCTCCCTTTTCATATCCATCCTAGCTAATTCCAACCTCGTTCTCCTCTCCTCCCTCCTATCTTCTAGCTCGGCGTCAGTTAAACCCCTCTCTGAGACGCTGCTGCCCGCCCTCGAAGGTGTCCTGGGACCTGTCAGCAGATTCCCCCTTCCAGCTTGGTTCAACATTGCAATCTCAAGGACAGTGTCCCCGTCACTCTCTTCAGTATCTGGTTCTTCCCTTAAGTGAGCTTCCACCCATGCCCTTATGCTTGTCAGCAACTCGCCTTTCTTGGCACCTTTGTTAAAGAATACCCCTTGTTGCTGACACCATTCTCTGAGTTGGGCCACAGTATTGGCTTCTAGCTCTTTAAAATTCAATTCCATCTTTCACTATGGAATAAAATTAACACACAGGAGAAAACCAAGAAGTGACCTGAGGTTAACCTCCACCCACCACCAGAAATACATTTGGAAAAACAAAATTCAAATTAGGAGGGCCGCAAGGAGAAAACTCCTGGTGTAGGTCAGTGTATTGCGTTGAATTACTAATGAGTAGCTGCAACCAAGTCAGAATCCCACCGCTAGGCGCCAAATGTTAGAACCTGAGATGCCAGGTCACCTAGGGTAGCCTGGCCTAGGGGTATGACATGCAATTCTAGAGGCACAAGTGTGAAGGTTGCAAACCACCCAATAGTAAATCCACGCAATAGCACACAAAAATGACACTACACCAATGTATGTAAAAATATGAGCTGGTTTATAAAAATATTCTTTGTTCTCTTTGTACTCACAATTTAGTATTATACATTCTGTCAGGAGAAATAGTATTACTCATATGTCCTTAGAAAAGTCACAGCTCAATACATGCAGTTGTCATGAAATCAACAACAATATTTTTAGCAATGTTAACTTGCATTAATTTTCAACATCCATAGAACATTTAATCAGACTCCAGTATTAATTAGATTATACCTCAGTGAGGTGCTCTAGACTTTACTCCTCAACACCACTACCCATCAACAAGGTGCACATTCAATGAGAGGTTTCAGTTAAACCAGATGTTTACAAATGTCTCAGCCGCCTTAATGGGGGGCTTATACCTCTTTTTAATTGACCAGAACTCTCAGCACCACTTCGGCACGTGCTCCTTCTCTCAGGTTCTATTACAATAGCTTCCTTTTCCCTGAGCCAGCACTTACTAAGGGTAGCTTCCTCAATTTCCTTCCCACTTCCTAAATCACAGGTGAGGAAGACAGTCAGGGTGTTTGATCTGCTTACACCGGCTCTAGCGCCCCTCCTCTCCCTCACAGACAGATCTCTCAAGGGCTCTTCTCCATTGATACTCGAGGAGATTAAGCCCTAACGGCTCACTCTTCCCACCTGCCCCACACACTCCTTACTGTTCCAGGGAGGCGTTACTCCCCAAGTCTCCACGTGTTGGGCACAATCAGGCGGCTCCACAGCAGTCCAGGCTGGCAGATACCGAAGTGTTCCTCTTGTGGCAAATAAATAAATAATACCCTATTTTTGACTAGACATATATCATAACAGATAGCTCAATAAATAAGAGTCAAGATTCGAGGTAGTAGGAGTTTTTGCAGGTTTAATACAGCATAAGGACAGGAACAGGACAACCTGCATAGGAATAGGATGACAGGGCCCAGCAGCTGCTGGGGCTGGGTCTGGGATGAGCGCGCTGCTTTTTAATAACAATACATGAGCATATATACATAACGCAAACACATAGCATTACATTGCAGTAGGCGTAGCAGTGGGTGGAGCAGAAGGCGTGACGCGTAGCAGTCGCGAAAGATAAGAGATAAAGAAGGTGTAACTCAGACATGTGATGCAAACGTAACAGAATATGTCATGAATGGGCGGGAACCATGGAGGAGGCTACCTAAGGAGCCGGGACCTCTAACCTGGTGGTGCGCGCAAACTGGTAATGGCGTGTTACGAGGAGAAGCTGGGGGCTATGAACTCTGTGCTAGGAGCAGAGACTAAAGTCTGGAGGGTCGGAGCGACATGTACCTAAACCCTATCTAGTATCTGATGTTTAGGGAACATGTTGATATAAACTAGAAGTCATGAGGGGAAAAGCTAACAGACTCTGAGACTGGGCCATGCATTATTCTTCATGTAGTGCGTGATGAAGAATATTAAATGACTATTAAATACAGTATTTCTCTTAACATGGAGCCGCATAGGCTAGACAATGACGGAAACTATTGATGTAGTTCAGTAGCTTAGGAATGCAGAGAAGGAGGACTAAACTGATAGCTGGAATCATAACATAGTCTTGGCAGACTCAGAGGCAGAGCCAAGCTGCACCGGGCACTGCGAGGCAGGAAGTAAGTGGAAGGTCGAGGATACAGGTGGGGGCTGGATCGCTCCTCAGCGAGGGTTCAGGAGACAGGAGCTGAATCTGATGTCCGGGCCCTGTTGAGGCCTGGAAACGGGGACTTTATAATGAAATAACGTGCACACTGAGAAACGTGGCAACGTAGCTTTACATAGGCCTGATATTCGTAGTATTCACGAGGACTGGAAACTGGCATACTAGAGGAGGACACAACTGTAATTGCGTCTTGAATCGGACATGGGGAATAACATATGCATATTGGTCATGCACACATAACATATGATGGATGACACGTAGAGACACAGAACATGGCAAAATTTACTTTTCCACATTCCCTCCTTGTCACTACGTTTCCATCAGGAAACATCAATATTCATGATACCATCTATCATTTCATACAGTACCATTTGTTCATCTCGAATTGTCTTGGAACGGGATTTAGAACGGGGCTTGGGACTAGGAATACAAGAGGTAGCACACATGCCGCAAATCGCAGGGCCACATTGTATACAGAGGCAGCAGCTGAATATGATCGCTACTGCGATACCTAGAAAGGACAGGACTTTCCATCCCCAGGCGGAAATTATATTCCAGAACCAACCGGACCATGTCCAGGTGCCTGGATCTTGGTGTAACAGATGGGCAATTTTATGGAGTCTGGTTATAGCTGAATAAACAGACGGCGCGTTATTTGGAATGAAAATGCAGCAACTGGATCCGATGACTCTACAGGCCCCGCCCCTATCGGCCAGTATGACGTCAAGGACGAGACGATTCTGGAGCACAACAATTCTCATAAAGGATTGCTCTTCGGTTAAGTTACCTAGAGCGGAGGCAGTCTCATCTACTACAGCTTCAAGGGTTCTTGTTAACCTACGGATTAGCTTACTATTTACAACTGTACCTAAATAAGGGAACACACCTTTATCAATATCAATGAATTGCTCTGCAGCAGTTTCAGTATAATCGACAATCGGGAGGTTTCTCTTGTGTCTAGTATGTACTAGATGTGTATTTCTATGATAATCAGGTGGGGCTAGGAAAACAGGTGGCAGTAGGAAGGCAATGTAACAGGTTCCCTCCCAATCGAGGGGCAGACGAACATATGCGGTTTGACCACAAACAAAATAAGAATGACGTGAAGCTTTAAAAATAGATTTCCCACTATACTGGATAATAGTAGTACAATCACTATGTCCTACGTGTACAGAACCATAATTACGGACACATAATTCGCCTTTGACTGGTAATACTGAAATAGCAGGTGAGTCTGGAGTAGTATCAGACTGAACATTCAGGACCATGAAATTCGAAGAATAGTTACCTAAATTATACACTTCATTTTCTAGATCTAAACCTGTTCTGTGGGGGAAACCTTGCTTGTCTGGGAAACATGTGCTGTTAAGAAAAGACATATCTGCTAAGGAGGACGTTAACGTGGACCATGCTCCACACGAACCATTATGTGAAAAAGGATAAGGAAAAAGTGGCAGAACTCCCTTTGACGTCTGGAAAGGGGGCAGTCGACCACACACCCAACAATTAGTGGCATTGCTGGCCTGGTGTGAGTAATGTAACATGCGGATAAATGTATTGTTACGCATAGCGAGGCGGTATGAATATTCGTGAGGAGGCAGATCACTAAACGTGTGCTCTACTGTAACATTAGAAGGCTTATTTACATGAGGAACTGGAAAACACAGGAAAAATGCGTAACTAGTGCAGGATATCAAAAGGCTGAGAAATAATATGAAACTTAGAAAAACGATACATCGGATTGAGTTTTGACTAACTCTCTCACTATGGGGGTCTATTTTATACATGTCAGAAACAGTCTAACCGTTTCACCTAGGGGAGGACTTAGACAATCAAACTGGCTGACTTATTTTACTAGACCTTAATTTCTGTTTATACTCCTGCTGCGGAGTTTTCTCTAACAGGGGAGGGGTTGTGTCAATGTCATTTGCGGGACAGTCCTTAGAAACAATGTTTTGACAAGTCTTGATATCCTGTGAAATGTTCTTGGAGACCGGTTTCAATCCGTAGAATTTCTTGACGTGCGAAAGGTGCACCCAGCCGTGGCGTCCTTCCAATTTCACAGCTGTACGGGTGGTGAGGAGGACCTGACGGGGCTCCTTCCAACGTGGCTCCAGCGGACTTGATCTGTCGAAGTTACGTACGAGCACCATCGAACCTGGAACGATTTCATGCGGTGCCACCTCGGTATTGTCTGGAAATGTGGCGGCAACCTGTGAACGACATGAGTTGAGGGCAGACATCAAGGAAGCTAGGTAATCTGTCAGCATATTACATGAAACATCAGTAATACTTCGGGGTCTAGGAGTACCCCACATGTTAGGGGGGCGGCCGAATACGACCTCATACGGGGACAGACCTGATCTGGAATGTGCGACCATGCGCATATAAAACAAAGCGACTGGCAGAGCTACTAGCCAGTCCACACCCTTATCTTTACATATTTTGGCAATTCGAATTTTCAGAGTCTGATTATGTCTCTCGACTAGACCGGCTGCTTCAGGATGGCGTACACAATGAAACTTCCACTGGTACCCTAACAACAGGGAAACGTGCTTCATCAACTCAGATGAGAATGGCTGACCGTTATCAGAATATACGACTCTAGGGAGTCCATATCGAGGGAAAAACTCACGAACCAACTGCTTGGCAGTGGTCGCGGCTGTGTAATCTGGGACTGGATATGCTTCTGTCCATCTGGACAAAGCGCATACAACTACAAGGACATACTTGAAACCTCGACATCGCTCCATCTGAATATAATCCATCTGGAGGACCTCAAAAGGGTGGTCAGGAGGCTGGAAACCACCTTGTTCCACCGGGACACTTTTACCTGGATTAAACTGACAACATATCATACAGGTACGGACTTTCTGCTTGGCTGCAGCTCGTAAATGCTTGTTGAACCAAATGTTCTGGATACTGTCTAACATAGCTTTTTCTCCTAAATGTGCTGGACTATGTGCGGTATTAATGATGACTTGAACCATAGAGTCGGGGAGAAACCATGCGGTCCTACCCTTCGTCACCCATCCTTGATCTGTCTGGACCCCTCCTTGTTCAGACCACTTCTTGGTTTCATCGGGAGTAGCATGTAACTGGATATCTATGACATCTTGTGTAGGGTCCTTAACTGTCATACATGTAGTCAGATCTGGAGTGTGTGTCATGTTAACTGGACTGTCTAGAGTCTGTGCTGTAAGCTTGGCTGTGCGATCTGCTAGATCATTACCTTGAGAAATAATGTCAGTGACTTTCGTATGTGCTTTGCATTTCATGATAGCGATAGATGTCGGTAAATGTATTGCATCTAACAGAGCTTGGATAAGGAAACCATGCTGAATCTTGGTTCCATGAGAAGTCATGAAACCTCTCTCCTGCCAGAGCACTCCAAAGTCGTGTACAACTCCAAATGCGTAACGTGAATCTGTGTAAACATTAACTTTCAGGTTCTTGGCGTGTATACAGGCTTGTGTCAGAGCAACTAGCTCTGCTGCTTGAGCGGACAGGGTATCAATACGGTGTGTTTCAATAACTTCGGTGTCAGTCGTCACTGCATACGCGGCGACTAGTTCTCCTGTACTAGTTCTCATACATGAACCATCCACATAAAGTGTCAGGTCAGGATCTGGTAACGGAATGTCTGTCAGGTCTTGTCTTGGCTTTGTCGTAATGTTGACTACTTCCACACAGTCGTGTGCGGCAGGATTTGAACTAACTGATGGTAACAGTGTAGCAGGATTCAGGATGTTGCAGCGTCTAATATCTATGTGTGGCTGAAACAGTGTCAATTCATAACCTGTTAAACGTGCAATTGTCAAGTGCTGTGTTTGTGTTCGGTTTAAAAGAACTTCCACGGAGTGTGGGACTTGTACTGTCAAGGTATGTCCTAAGACTATGGAATCACTTTGTCTGATAGCTAGTGCTGTGGCTGCAACTGACTTGAGGCACGCAGGCAGAGCCTGGGCGACTGGATCTAGTGTGCTAGAAAAATAAGCACAAGGCTTGTATTGTCCTGCTTGATCTTGTGTAAGAACAGATAATGCTGTACCTTCACGTTCAGTAACGAAAAGTGTAAAAGGCTTACTGTAGTTCGGTGTCGCTAGAACTGGAGCTTGGCATAAAGCTTTCTTCAACTCGTTGAAACTAAGTGTATGTTCAGATGTCCAAGGGAGGACAGTCGATACGGCTGCCTCCTGTGTCGTTAACTGTATCAGTGGCTTGGCTAGAAATGCATACTGAGGAATCCATTGTCTGCAATAAGAAGTAAGGCCAATAAAAGCACGTACCTCCTTCTGGGTCTTGGGCTGAGGAAGACTCGCTATTAACTGGATACGGTCTGGTGTCAACTGCCTACCCCTCTTGGACAGTAAGTGTCCTAAGTAGACCACTTGCTGGACACAGAATTGAAGCTTCGAAGGGGACACCTTGTGCCCCATCTCGGCTAGGAAATACAGAACCGTCAGTGACGCTCGCTCGCAGTCACGTTCAGAACGGGCTGTGATCAGGAGATCATCGACATACTGGAGCAGGGCAGTGTCAGTTGGCATGTGAATATTATCTAGTTGTCTCTTAAGTGCTTGACTGTAAATACTAGGACTTTCTGTGAAACCTTGAGGAGCTCGTGTAAACATATAGCTCCTTCCATTTAAACAAAATCCGAAAAGAAACTGGCTGTCTGGATGAATTGGAACACTAAAAAATGCGTTCTTGAGGTCTATGACAGTGAAGAACGTGGCTTCGGAATCAATAGCAGTTAACAGGGAAGAGATATCTGGGACAACTGGGTACTGCGGAATAATACATTTGTTAAGATCCCGTAAATCAATCACTAATCGATATACTGGGGGTGCATTTGGATCAGTACGTTTCATGACTGGAATGATCGGAGAGTTACATACATTGGAGTCAGTTTCTACAACTACTCCTTGAGCCATGAGCTCGTCTATAATTTTGGATAAGGCTGCTACAGCCTCAGGTGGCAATCTATACTGCCTGATTCGTGGTAACACTACACCTGGTTTGAGAGTCACACGATGGGGTGTGATTTGCATGTAACCTACATCAGTTGGACCTTGCGCCCATAAATGCTGCGGAACTTTAGACAGTCTGGAATCAAAATCTCGTAATACATAGTGACCCTTAAAGTCACGTAGGAACAATCGTATTCCCTCTGGGGAACAACATATAACTGCACCTAACTCTTTCAGTGTTTTAATGCCTAATAGATTTTCTGGACATGACTTAGTAAGTAACAGATCAGTAGTGCGGGACAATGGACCTACTTCTAGAGTGACTGGCTTTGAAATCTCATTAACGATAGGCTTTCCTGAAAATCCAAGGGAAACATTTCTTGAGCCTGAGAGCGGAGCCCCTGGAACTTCGGCATGACTAATTGTGGTCCTACTTGCCCCTGTATCAATCAAAAACTTTCTGTCTTTCCCTAATACTTGACTGTGAACATAGGGACCTTCTTGATCTACAGGTATCTCGATGAGAGGCAAGCCTACCTCCCTCTCTAGGCTGTTTCATGAATATGGCTGGTACTCTGGATACTCAGACTGTGCATACTGGTACATCTGCGATGTAACATGCTGTGTTGCAGCAATAGGCTGCGGTACTGTAACTGTCTGTTGTGCATTCTGTGGCTGAGGAATCTGTGAAACTTGTTCCTGTCTAGGCGGACGTGGTCTTTCTTTAGTCTTACCAGTAGCTATGTTGTGTTTCAGAACTGCACACTCATTTATAAAATGACCTGGCTGTTTACAATAATTGCAGTTCCCTTTAACGGGAGCTGCAGGATGACTGGCTTGATTCGGACCCCTCTTCTGACTGTCTTGAGGAACAGATTGTGCAACTAGTACTTTCATTTTCGTGTCTTTCATACGTTTTCTCTCGTGTTCTTGCTCTTCCCTGATTCTATTCTGGTGGTACTGGAGCATCTGGAGCATCTGGGACGGAGTATTTGCTTGCCAGGTACTTTCGACTTTCAGAACTCGGTTTTTAATTGGTGGACTTGAATTCTCGACTAATTTGGTAACGAAAAGGTGAGGGTATGACTCACTACTTGTCTTGAGACCACTGTTGATACTAAAGCACTTTTCAAACCTAGAATAAAAATCACTAATATCTTCATCTTGTTTCTGTTTACAGGCTGAGATTGCATCCCAGTCTTCTTTTCTCGTTGTTAATAATCTGGGTAAAACTTGAATTAATAATTCTGGTAATTCTTTACATTTCTCTCCAAGACCAGTACCTGGTACACGTATCTTATCTTCTGCTTCTAGGACTGCCCAATCTATCTTTTTCTCTCCCACCTCCCATTCTTTTTCCTTTAGCTTTTCATACACCCCTGCGGGCAGCAGAACCTTTAACATTTTAATGATATCTGGGTAAGTGTATTCTCCCATACGGAGCATGTCTTTTAATTCTCTATGGAACCCTGCTGGATCTTTGTCATGACAGGGAATTAATTTCTTCATTTCGAGGAGTTCCATCTTTGTGATCGGAGTGTATACAAACACTCGCTGCATTTCGCCACCCGCTCCTCTGACTGGGTGGACTTCTCGTAACGGATTCTGTCTGTCTATGTAGAATGATTTACTTTCTGGGGGTGAGACATGAACAAAATGCGGGTTTAAGAATGTTCTATATTTGTGGCGCTGTTCTAGAATGACACTAATTAAATCGGTACCTAGACCTCTCCATTTGTACTGGAGTAACTCGTTCAGGATATCATGTAACGGGCCTGGATCAGAATGTTGACCCTCATACAGAGTAATGAGGTGCTGAATCATATACATACCCACCAGTCGCTGCTCGGCTGGGGGCATTTTCAGAAACATTTGTGCCACTATTTCGTCTGGAAAAGTGGTAGAATCAGTAATCCATCTGACTGCTGATCGGACTAGTTCCTGTTCATGCATAGTACTTAACTCACTATAACCGATTCGTGATTTCAGAATGTGATCGGTAGCTTGAAATACTTGTTCTAGGGAACCTTGTTCTGGTGCTGGATGATGGAAAATAGACTTGTGTTCTAGACGTAAATGGCGATCTGGAAATCTAGGTTTTCCTACATACGCTATTCTGGCAGTATTCTCGTCGTCTTCCTCTTCAGGATCAGAGGTACTTTCTTTCTCGCTTACTTGTGCTGCTTTACGCTGTTCGTGTATCTTTATTATCTCTCTACGGATTTTCTTGTACATACTTTCCATGGCACCAATGGTATTGTGCTTTCCTTCGGCTATATTATCACTCCACTTTGTCAGAGTTTTCATTTCTTCCGGGTCTTTAGACGGGTAATCCTGTTCTCTTATTAGACAGTTAATTAAGAACTTTAATATCATGCGCTGAATCTCGGCTTTCCTTTGAGACATGGCATCACTAATACTTTGTGGGTCATCCCCTGTACGGATGAAACGATATATCCTGTCTAGATCTTCTTTCATATTCGGCAGGGTGACCAGATACTCGGTCACTCTCCTTACGCGTACGGAATATAAAACCATATTAAACTCGCCTGGAACTGGGTCATAGACACATTCGCCAAGGGTTTGCCTGATCTCTGCAACAGACTTATTACTTTTAGGAGTACGCTGTGATGCTTGAGCATGTAATTCGAGTGCTGATAAACGCTTGTATGGCGGCGGGGTTTGAGGAAGACCTCCTCCTGCAGCCCCTAAACTAGAATCATCAACTGATGCTTTTCGTCCTGGCAGGGTCGGTAATTGTAACGTGGGCTGGACTTGTATGGCGGGCTGACCCGGGAGGGCTGTTAAGGGCACCCCGGTGTCTGGAGGAGCAGGAATTACCTGATTTACAGGGACTGGCGGAGCGCGAACAGGATTTGCATATTCGGGGACTGTGTCGTCCAGATAGGACGAAATAAAAATATCAGCTGCGGTCGGTTTGTGACGTAGCTTGGTCGGAACTAATGGTGGCGGGAAATTACTGGATGCCTCTGGGGTCGCTTTTGGCAAGCCCTCAGCAAGAAGAGGATACATACCCTTAATGAGGGCATTCCTCTGTCTGTCTGATTGCTCAGTTCTAACTCGTTCACCTATCTCGATTAATTCTCTTTCTTGGGCTCGTTCTTGGGATTCTCTACTTAGTTCTGTCTTTCTGATTTCTTTTTCGGTTCTTTTATGAGCTTCTTTGCGCCATAACTCGATGGCATCTTTCTGTGACTGTCTGGCTTTCTTTTTCCATAATGCTTCTTCTACTCGCATGATGCATTCGGCATCCCATGTACCCGATACGGGCCATCTATACTTTTCTTCTAACTGTTTGGTATACTCTACCCATAAATCTAGATACAATATGGCGCTTATGCCATGCTTCTGATACATAAAGTGACCTGGACTGTCCCTGGGCGGGACGGGAACTGCTGCTTCCAGCAGACCCTTTCTAGTCTTTAACTGACGTAACTTGGAAAATATGGGCATGACTGAACTGTAATCTAGACACAGTACAATACACAATAAACACGATACTTATTTCCCATTCATACCACGGCATTAGAATACATGAAAAACATTTAAAATAACAGTTCGAACAGAATACTACCTGGAAATACTTGAAATTTCTCGAGAACAGAACTGACTAGAACAGAAACTAGATGCACTGCTGAAACAGTACGAAACTTACCGGTCTCTTAAAGAGACACGTCAGGACCCGCATCCACCGAAGTGGACACTTCGTTTGTGGGACTGTGTACCACCAACCCACAGACCAGAGTCAATTAAATTGACCCTGTCTAGATACCACCCCAGTAACGGTACTCACCGGGCAGCAAGAACGGAAGGCCTCGGACTGGACTGGACTGGACTGCTACGACGACGAACTTCGGACTTCGGACTTTAGTTACGGGTGGACCTCCGGATACCTCGGACCTTGGACTCTTGGCTTGGGCTCTGGTCGGGACTCGCCGCGTTCCTCCACCGTCTCGTCTGGATGCTGGACCGCCTCCTCCGTCTCCTCCGTGGGCCTGAGGGATACTTGAGCAGAAATATCTGCCACTGCGCAGAAGAGTTCCGTCACGACTGCAGAGGGTCAGGGGGTCGGCGTGGCTTCACCGACGCGTGGGGAAAGGGCAAGTCCCTGTTCGGGCGCCATTTTGTGGTAAATAAATAAATAATACCCTATTTTTGACTAGACATATATCATAACAGATAGCTCAATAAATAAGAGTCAAGATTCGAGGTAGTAGGAGTTTTTGCAGGTTTAATACAGCATAGGGACAGGAACAGGACAACCTGCATAGGAATAGGATGACAGGGCCCAGCAGCTGCTGGGGCTGGGTCTGGGATGAGCGCGCTGCTTTTTAATAACAATACATGAGCATATATACA
The DNA here is from genome assembly GCF_964261635.1 of Lissotriton helveticus. Lineage (NCBI taxonomy): Eukaryota > Metazoa > Chordata > Amphibia > Caudata > Salamandridae > Lissotriton > Lissotriton helveticus. Next base: position 920,354,124 of record NC_136073.1, read on the forward strand.
TAACGCAAACACATAGCATTACATTGCAGTAGGCGTAGCAGTGGGTGGAGCAGAAGGCGTGACGCGTAGCAGTCGCGAAAGATAAGAGATAAAGAAGGTGTAACTCAGACATGTGATGCAAACGTAACAGAATATGTCATGAATGGGCGGGAACCATGGAGGAGGCTACCTAAGGAGCCGGGACCTCTAACCTGGTGGTGCGCGCAAACTGGTAATGACGTGTTACGAGGAGAAGCTGGGGGCTATGAACTCTGTGCTAGGAGCAGAGACTAAAGTCTGGAGGGTCGGAGCGACATGTACCTAAACCCTATCTAGTATCTGATGTTTAGGGAACATGTTGATATAAACTAGAAGTCATGAGGGGAAAAGCTAACAGACTCTGAGACTGGGCCATGCATTATTCTTCATGTAGTGCGTGATGAAGAATATTAAATGACCATTAAATACAGTATTTCTCTTAACATGGAGCCGCATAGGCTAGACAATGACGGAAACTATTGATGTAGTTCAGTAGCTTAGGAATGCAGAGAAGGAGGACTAAACTGATAGCTGGAATCATAACATAGTCTTGGCAGACTCAGAGGCAGAGCCAAGCTGCACCGGGCACTGCGAGGCAGGAAGTAAGTGGAAGGTCGAGGATACAGGTGGGGGCTGGATCGCTCCTCAGCGAGGGTTCAGGAGACAGGAGCTGAATCTGATGTCCGGGCCCTGTTGAGGCCTGGAAACGGGGACTTTATAATGAAATAACGTGCACACTGAGAAACGTGGCAACGTAGCTTTACATAGGCCTGATATTCGTAGTATTCACGAGGACTGGAAACTGGCATACTAGAGGAGGACACAACTGTAATTGCGTCTTGAATCGGACATGGGGAATAACATATGCATATTGGTCATGCACACATAACATATGATGGATGACACGTAGAGACACAGAACATGGCAAAATTTACTTTTCCACATTCTCCCGCCCAATCGGCTTTCTGTTCCCGAAGCTAGCGCAGGGAGGTTCGAGGACGGGATCTCTTCCACCCGGAACCCGCTGTCAGAGCCTCAAGACTCGCTTCCACAATTCCTGGGGTTAGCGCTGCGGGGACGGACTGGCGCAGATGAGCGCCACTGCCTCTTCCTCCGTCGATCCGGCTCCGCCTCACAGAGCCCGGCGGCTCAACTGGGCATGCGCGGAAAGCGAGTGTCTCACTGCCTGAGACCGCGCTGTTCGAACAGCGCTGCCCTTCTTCTCCGCCCACTCAGAAATCGACAAGGGCTTCTCCCGGTCCGCTCCTCACCTCAGGGCTTTCAACTGCAGTTCCAAATCGGCGCCGCTCGCCTCGCACCGACTCAGGAACAGAACGGCTCGTTGTCTCACCGCCTCTGCTCCCTCAGCACTCACACGCCGATCCAGAAGCAGAACAGCTCGTTGTCCCGCTGCCTCCGCTCCCCCAGCCCTCGTTACAACAGGTAGGAGGAGGGACACGGGGGGGGTTTGTGGCACCAGGGGGGCGCGATTCCAGCAGTCGGGCAGAACTTGATTAACGAGCTGAGCAAGGGGGGGGCACAAGGATAAGCCCCTTTCCGTTTGAGATTCTTACTGCAACAGTCTCACTGAAATCTTTATGCTGGGCAGAGGACTGCACACCGCAGCACTGCAGTCTCCTTCTCCTGAAGACTTCCCCTGTATAATTCAGACAAGGGGCAAGCTAGGCGCCCAAGGTCTCCAGTAACCCTCAACAGCGGGGTCAGGACAAGTAACCAAAAGGGGAGTAGTGTGGTGGATCAGTAAGGCAGCTTCCCAGTCCAGGAGGTCAACCCTATGTCTAACCTTTTCCCACCCTTAGCTACAGCCTGTCCTCCAGCTGACTCTCACAGGTAGACAAAATGGCTGCCCCGCATTCCGCCTTATATAGGCTGCCCCTCAGTGGTCCAGAATGGACCAGAAGGTTCTGGAATTCCCTATACTGGTCTATGGGTAAGTTCTGGGCTTGGCAGTTAGGGCAGTTGGTAGCCACCATTTTGTGGTTCCAACTTTCCCTGTCAGAACAGGCCTCTGGGCCTGAGGTGAAAGATTATGAGGGGAAAAAGAACACCTATCCCCTTGACCAATACCTATAAAAAGTAGTAGACACAAAAATTATTAAGGGTATGAGGGGCAAAAAGGGGACAAAATAAATAATAATGGGGAGGGACTACGCAAAAAAATCCAGACAGGTCTAACACCGGATAAAAGTGTTTTGGACAAAATCCATAAGGAAACACCTTTTGGCACATTTTGTAAGTTAGGGTTCGTTAGGGTTAGCCCTAGCCGCAGGATTGCATGTGTTTCGGGGTGTTCTATTGCAACGCAGTTCTGGGGTTTTAGAGCACTGTTGGAGCGATGCTGGCTATGCATACTTTTGCTTGCTTGCAAGTGGTTTGAATACAATCCACGGTCGGTAAGGGTGTATTTGGGCCTACTGTTACTTTCAAAGTACGTTTTGTCACCATTTTTTCTGCTAGGCATCGTTTTTGGAGATCTGATTGGGGGTCTTCTACATTTTTGCGACTGGCTTTAGTAAGGGTCTTGGTGGGAGCATTGCTGAGAAGGTCAAATTGTGTTCTAAAACAGTTTATAGTACACCTACCTTGAGGGGAAAGATCCGCTATAATATTTTGGCCATACTTATTTATCCTTAAAAAGGTGACTCAGACATAGCACGCAATTTCAAAAATATTGTACTGTCTATTAGGGAAATCAAAGTGTGACTTTTTGCACCACACAGCGTACATACCTTTTATTTATTTATCAGTGGTATTGTAATAGCACTTCCTGTTTTCCGTTCAATAATTACAGGCCGGGTTTCAGTCAACATCCGCCAGGCAGGCAGTGGACAGGGTGTCTTCTGTCAGTGGTCACCAACATTGATGGACGAAGCGTCAGCTGGAATGGAGGAGTGCCGCCAATAAGAGGAATTGTTTGCTGCATGCAACTTACTTACCAAATTCAACAGGACAACTCCAACAACATACAGAATACAGATACAGTATCCATTGTTTTCTTCTATGAGTGTGACTGCATGTGCTTAGCTTTAGTTTGTACCCAAAGATTCTCTTTATCTTCAATTATTGTTTGTCCATGCTGTGCTTTTTTTTTCTTCTCTCAACAAAACCTACCCAAAAAGAAACCCCCATTCCCATCCATTTTCCAAACCCTAACCCTCTTCCCCCGGGCTGTGTTGTTTTGCTTGATGTCTGACTAAAATGACATCAATAATTCCACACACTTGCTGGGGAGGATAAGGTCATAGCAACAGGCTGGTGAAGGAATACGAGGATATCTTCTAGACTTACTCAGCTTCAGTACTATTTCTTCTAGTAGTAGGAGCCAATGTCAAATAAATTCAACGCAAGTACTAGTTATACTTGCAAGCAAATACTTTACCATTTGTTAGGCTACATTATGACACTGTTCTAGTGTACTGTCACCTGCTATATTCTCGATCGTACCGTAACCGTTGTAATGCTACAGTAAGGACAAACCAGGTTTCGTTTTCTTTTTTTCCATAGGCATGCAACTGCCACTGTGTCACACCACTAGTACCACCGCAATGAGGAAATTTCACCCGCCCAGGATTGCCAACGTTAATCCCCATTTCACGTGGAGCCAGCCCTGGGCCTAGCCCTAATTTCTAACACAAATTACAGGTAAGATAAGCGTTTGGTGGGAGGTAGTATAATGGAGTATTAGGACTAGACGAGAGATTGACGGTAGTACTACTAAAGTCCTACGACTGTTCAGGAAAACAAACTTACTGTTACACCCCCGTCCCCCACCCACCAGACTGAAAAGCAGTAAAAAACAGGTATGGTCAGATAAAGTTTAAAAATGTATATTTATGTAGCCCTAACAAAATAATCTCCCTCAAGACCCTCCCTAACCCCAACGATTGTCTTTGAAAAGTCCCAAAAAGAACCCAACTCCCAAATCCCACCCCCCAAAAGTCTCTAAAAAAAGGGCAAGGGACACTCCACTACTGGAGGGTGCTGGTGCATTTTGCGGCATGGGCATCATACTCCTTGCGGAGGGTGGCAAGCTCGAAGCGGAGGCCCTCCACCAAGTTCTTATAGTTATGGACCTCCTGCTCCAGGTAGGACATTCGGACTCCTAGGCGGCGTTGGCGTGCCTTGCAGCTCCTGTGGGGGGCAGCTGGTCTTTCTGCTGCTTGGCGGTGGCGGTTGGCTTTGTTAGCCCGGCTCCGTACCGCTGGAGCACTGCGCATGCTGGCGGCCCGTGGGGTCACGGAGGAGGATGCAGCTGTCCCAGTCGAGGATGTTGTGGTTGCACCGGTCGACTGCGTGTCCTCCTCCTCCTCCAGGGCCACCAGCTGCCGATATTCGGCGACAGTGGCATCCAGCCTCCGTTGCCGGGTCATTCGAGCCTGCTCCCTCTGTGATGTCGATTTGGAAGGAGCAACTATATGAAGAAAGAAAGACATAGTCTGTAACCAATGCTCCTTAGCATAATAACACAAAGTGATTGAGCCGAAAGTTGGGTCACAGTACAAGTAGCAAATTGAAAGCACAGTACATAACTATTGAGGACAGTATCTATGTAACCTCCCACTTCTGCATCCTTGCTCTAACATTAGTGGTAGTTTAATGAACAAATTCTACGACCACTATGGACTTCCATTACAGTCGACTATGACAGTACACCAGTCTTATTCTTCTTCTTCTCTCTTGTTTAGGAAAATTGGTACGTTATCTTATGCAAGCCGGCAGAATGGCAGCACAGTGAACTTGCACCCGAGAAAAACAGTTGCACACCATGATGAGTGAGACAGACTTGCGTTACTGTACCGGTCCAGTACATGCAGGTGGTGAAGCTATTACTTTTCTATTACGGGTGGCACTGAGAATACTCTGTTACAAGGGCTACTGCTTAATTAATTTACCTTTCACCCTACAGTGCAAATGAGTACTAGAAAAGGAAAATGAAGAAGCTAACTAATTTGATTATCTATCACTTCACATGGGACGTATTTGATGACATATGGGATGACTTTAGGTGCTTTGCTTAATATTGAGTGAACAGTGATACACCCACACATGAATGACGTACTACAAGTAAACTAAAGTTATTAAGAGAGGTACGGAGTGTCCACCGTAATAACCAGATATATGCTGTGATTGCAGACGCAATACAAAGTACTGCTACTATTCATGGTAGTATTGGACACATTTACAATTTCTTTTCCTTGCCTTCCCTACACTGGAATGGACGTGCGGGTGCGGTGGTACATGCTCTTCAAGGTAACACTTAGTTCATCCAGCGACCATCTACTCTCTCTAGATACACATGTGCTATCTAAGAGTCAGAGAATACCATGCTCCAGGCATCCATTCATTCAAAGTATACGCACACATACAGTTTCTGTTTCACCCACCCAGGCTGCTGTCCTTCCACCCATCCTTGCTTCATCATTGACCCAGCCATGCACCATACCATATTCTTTCCTTCCCAGCCACCTCGGGGGCCAAGCAAACACATATCATTCTTCTTTGCCAGCCATCATAAAATTTCGCGTCCCACTTACTTACACCCTTCTTTCGCTTTTCGTTCATCCCATCCATCACGTTCATCTAAGATCTTATTGGGATTCTTCTCACCAAAAACTTCACAGCTAAGTCGGAGTACATTTCGAGGAGGCTACTACCTGGTTGATTTGTAATACACCCGTGCAGAAAGCACACTATGCAGTCTTCAATCTCAATAAGTATGGAATATATAGCTTACCTGTTCCCGCCACCGCCCTGCGAACCCCCACAGGACCGTCCGCCGGCTCTTGCACCGCATCCTCCCCAGAGTCCTCCGAGTCCTCGCCCAACACCGCCACCTCCGCGCTGGCCCCGCCACCAGATGTTCCACCTACAAAGTACATTTAAGAATGAATACAATGTAATAATTTGTGACTGTCTACTCTAAAGTAAAAATGTCCCTTTTTCCAGGGAAGGCTGTTGTCTTGCTGCACTTTTATGCACAACTGATGAATGCTTGCTTTTTATTTTTAACACGCACCACTTTTTCTCCTAACAGACAGAAGCTTGACTTCTAAGAACACGACCAGGATCAAGTTCAAACCAGGTGAGAGCTCAGCTCGACCACAAGAAATGTGTCCAATTAATCGTCAGCACTAAGCACTTTTCCGTTTTCAGTTAAATAGTTTTATGACAAAGTTGATTTTAATAAATGTGTTTACTTTTAATAAAGCTTTGAAACTGAAATAGACTCTGTGGTTTTTGGTCCTCCAGACTAGAGTGGATGAGCTAAAGGTTTTGGAATTTTTGCAAGCATGGGTGCCTCTGACACTTCTTGACTGTGACTCCGTCCGTACTCTTGTCCTGCGTAGGATAATCTAAAGATCATTGGGGATCAATCATCGGTGACTTCGGGAGCTAAATGACTCTGCCACACTATCTAGTCAGTAAGGAGACAGTGCATAGAGCTATTGCTGAATAGAATGGGAGTCCAATGGAATTGCCAAATGTCCAATCTTAGTTAGCTACACAGACAGACTAATAAGAATAATCTAGTAATACCACAGGGAGTCATATTCGAGGCAGGATAAGAATTTATATCCAGTCTACAAGAAGATCAAAGACGATTTAGAAAAAATCGAATGAGGAACGCTAGGAAAAAATAGGTACTCTTTATTAAAATTAAAACTTACTGGGGCCAGCAAAGGAGCCCTCGCCTGCCCGATCCTGGCCTGCATCCTCCTGAACAGCACCCTCCTCCTCCTCCTCCTGTGTCCGACTCCTCTTGCCCTTGGGGGGAGCTGATGTACAACATGAAAGAAAGAAAGACCAGAAAACATGGATGAGATTTGTCAACCAAATCAAACATTTCAAAAGAACAATAACAAAATATTTTGGAGAAATAGCAAATAGATAGACAACTATTCCACGGGATCTATCTCATGTGGTATACTACGTTATTCGTATTGCCTGATTTGCGGACCGTTGACTTAGAAAGTTCCTATGTAACTCAATAAACAGACTACTAAAGAGGTTTGCCTAGGCCTGGCAGGCAGCAGTCCGCAGCACGCGAAGTGACAGACAAAGTCCATCCTGCTTGCAGATCAGTGAATACTCAAACTATCAATCCACCCACCACCACCACTATTTCTTCTTATAGCCATGTGTCTAAAGGAAGGACTGGACTTCAGTCTGTTGGGGCTGATTTAGAAGTCCCTTGCGGCTCATTTTCCTCCATTGTTGCGTGACTTTTTGTGACGCAGCGGCAGAACAAAAGACTCGCCATGGTGTTGGTGCTGCCTATATATTAAAAAAAAAAAACATATGGGCGATGCATCACGTTGTAAAGCCCTGCGCCATCAGGGGGCGTTCCGGCGCAAGGGAGGGCGTACCTGCGCAGGAACGAATCCTAAAAGTGGCTGAGGGAAATCTACAAGATGTCAATCAGTCACCCTGCGCGCTTGAAGCCGACGTACGGCTTGATGCAGCATTGGGGAGATAGGGTACCCCAGAGCATTGCTGGAGCTGCGCCATCGTTGGCACGCAACTCCAGCAATGCGCCGCCTTTACGGCACAGATGCGTAAGGCTTCTGTGACGTTTTGGGCCAATGGGTGGTGGTGGCATGGCACACAATTACTGCCGCATCCCTGCTACTTTGCAGGGATGCGCCGGTAATTGAAAATATGACCCTTAGTGTCTAGCATTACGCAGTTCTTATCTTTACACTACACTCATACATAATTTCTCAGGCCAATGAAATGAACACGAAATACAAAACAAATAAGCATAGTAGCAAGCAAGGCTACTGAGAAGGAGAGCAGTGCACCTGAAATGCATAGAAGATTTTGAAATATAATTTACCTACAATGTAATCGGCAGCATTATTGCTCTTGGTAAAGAACAAAGATTTGCAAATAACAGAGCCGGATAAAACAGAGTAGTGATGAATAGCTACTACTACTCACCAAGCCCGGGGACCTCTACGCCGAGCGCGTCCAGCAAGTCCCGTTCCTGGTCCATGACATCTGTCCAGCGGTGGGTGGCCTGGTTATATGTGCGCCGGACCCCAGAGAGCTTAAACATGGCCCGGCACACCTTCTCCCACCGCTTCCGGCGCTCCCGGATCCATAGCCGGTTGCGATCTTGCCGCCTCCCAGGATCGTCTTGGGGAGGCGGCGCTGGACGTGGAAGATGAGTGCGGCCACCTCCTCCGCGCTAAAGATCTCCCGTGGCACCACTTGCTCCCCCCTCAAACGCCCGCACGGGAGCCGGGCACGGGGTGCGGGACCCTTCCCCTTCTCAGGGTGCTTCCCGGCTCCCTTTACCATGGTCTGGGCAGAAATGAAGTTAAATGATAAAGAAGAAATAGAATAGGGAAGAAGAAAAGAAAAGAGTTTAAAAAAGTAGTTTAAAAGTAACTAAAAGCAGCAGAAAACACAAAAATATAGAGCTAGAAAAATAGAGGGATAGATAATAAGTAAAATAGATCAAATAAACTTCAAACAAGCAAAGGATGGCAGAGATTCAGAGAGGATACAGAAAGCATGCCCAGAACCATAGCAATGAATGAGAAACAAGATGGCCGCGCCCGTTCACGACCGCGTGGGTAAGTTCGCGCGAGATTTTCCTCGCGAGCACGCGCGAAATTGTACTAGCGAGCAGCACAGTTTGCGAGATTACACATAGCGGCCGGAAACGGAATTACGTCACGCAAACAAGATGGCCGCGCCCGTGTACGACCGCTAGGGTAACTTGGCAAACGTATAGCTACAAGCGCCTCGCAAACACGCACAAAATCACGCGAACATACACGTCGCAAATTTTTTTTTCGTGTATTCGCAAGCATTCGCGGCTTCCGAAATCGATCTCGTACGGATTCGCGCCCCAAAAAACGCGCGAAATTGCAGAAAAAACGATTTTTGCTAAACTGAAAGCAATGAGCAGGTGCAAAAGTTCAAACTTAACATTAGTAACATTCACTCTAGTGCTTCCTGAGGGGCCCCTCCAGAGTTTGCAACTATTCTATGACCCTGCTATGACCCAAACAGCAGGCTCATAGAATAGCTACAAGTAGACCATAAAGGTCCTGTGAAAAAAAATTGCACTGCAACAGAAAGCAAATTACAGATAAGGAAGGAAGCAGGTGCCAGCCAGACTGGAACTTTCAAAATAACTGACACATTAATCAACCCCAAATTAATTCATGGCAGTTGAAGTAGGGGAGGTGTGCTTGCTTTTTTCAACCCCCATAAACTACAGTGATAAACAAACCTAATGGGTGGCAGTGAGGATGTACCAGAGGGTGGCATGGGTGTACCAGAGGGTGGCAGTAGTGAAACAGAGGGTGCTGTGAACCTGTGATGATAAACCAGACGTAGAAACAACATAGTCGCGGCCGCTGCGAGCCGAAAAGTAAGTTCGCAATTGCGAAATTGTCCCAAAATCCGCGCGAACGCTCGCCAACACAAAAAACGGGAAAATCCGCAAATCCGCGAGAGTTCGCGTATTGTCGCGGATTGCGAATCCGTTAATCCGCAAATTCGCGTACGCGAGATCCGCTAGATTCGCCCATGCTTAATCTGGACCTTTTACAAGCATCAAATATGCTAAGTAGCGCAGCAAATACGTGTGCCAGTTTCAGAGAACAGTTTGAAGATGTTAAAAGCTCAACATCTTCACTTGCTGCTGCATGGGGCATTTAATTGCATTTTACACAAAAACGACCACGATGCAAAAAAAGCACTTCGATGAACTCTGTGAAGACCAAAGACTATGCAATCCCGAAGACAATTTTAAGGTGTCTGTGTTTTATGCTAACATAGATATTATTGATAATCAGATAAAAACTGGGTTTGCTGGTATCAACACCATGATCCAATGCATTAATTTCATGATGCCTTCAGGAATCCTCAAAGCTAGCGAGGAGGAGTTGTTTGAAGTAGCCATGACCGTGGCAACTCATTACGAAAAAGACCTGTCCCTGGAGTTTCCACAACAACTCATCGCTTTCAAAGCAGTGTTGAAAGAACAAATACAACTTATCTCAGGTGGCACAAAGGATCTGGCTGACCTTTTATTCATGAGAAACCACGCAATTCTGCCCAGTGTATTGGATGTTGCAACAGCACTGAAACTTTTTCTTACAATTCCTGTTACTGTAGCCAGGTCAGAAAGGTCCTTCTCAAAGTTAAAATTAATCAAGAACTATCTCCGAAGCACAATGACGCAGGAAAGGCTCTCAGGGCTTGCAACTTTAAACACTGAGAGTGATCACGCAAAAAAATGAAATGTGGAAGCTCTAACAGAAGAGTTTTCACGAAGAAAGGCCAAGAGGTAAATATTCTTTCAGTCAAGTACATCTCTCCAATTCAGTGAACCAAGCAGTAGTAGCCTTCAGCCACCAGTCTAATTTGCCAGTCACTCTTCCTGGTGTAAGCAGTCTTCAGCCTTGTGTCCACTCTTTAAGTATTGTTTACTGCTGTACCAGCCTTCAAACTCTGCAATTAATTTCATCAGGCTCCTGCAAGTACTGTTCCTACTCACAGTGTGATTCTCCTCTAAATGTAGCTGTCCTTTGACTCCCATGAGGAAGCAGTAAGTAATATGGTATTCGGCCAGTATTGTTCTCTTATATATAGGCTATCTCAATATTCTTAACATCATAATACTACAATCTGGACACTTCTTCACTTACATCTGTAAAACAAAGGAAGGCTGTAAAACTAAGGTAAAAAAACGGTTCACTTAGAAACACGCAGAGGCAGGAACCCTCCTCCGTGTGGGTAACCAAAAGAAGCAGGAGCATAAAACACAGGTTTGACCTCTGACGGAAAATCAAATGACCACTTCATGGTGTGTATGCCACATTTTGATTTTGACATGTCTTGTTAATTAGGAACCATCATCTATTGTGTTATTGTGGGCTCTGCACTGACAACCGTGGAACAGGTGGGGCGCCAAATACCTGCATGTTAGCGGCAACATTGTAGCAAGGAAGCCAGGACCCCTGATGTATGCACAGAAAATACCCCTAATTCCCTTGTTTCATAGGAAAAAAAGTTTAGGTGGATTCAGTCGGCCCGATGCCACTGCACCTGCTGCACTGGTCACCTTGCCCACTTCCATCAAATTTGATTTCCCCTCCAAGAAAGCAGAAGAGTTTCCACCATTTTTTGGCTCCAAAGTTCAACCCCTTCTATGCCAAGATGAATGTCCGACCCCCACCGTGGTTTGCAAAGCCAAGAACTAATGACGAACCTCTTACATAATCGGGGAGGAAGTCTTACTTGAAAACATCACTAAAAGTAAACCCTCAAAATAGTTTGCGGATTCCATTCCGCGTAACATTAACAAAGATATTTACCAGCTTATGCACCCTTACTGGCCAAAACTGATGGAGCATCTTCGCTCAGTCAAAGATCATTCCCCGACTCCCACTAAACAACCCAGTCACCCACTTCTCAAGAAGCTTTTGTGGATGACTTCAACTTTCATTCTATCTCCAACCTGCCTTTTCTTGCAAAAATCTTCAAAAGAGGAACCCAACACAGATGTGCCCAACACATCAATACAACCACCTTCTGGGGGGATTCCACTCGGGCTTCAATCAAGGGCGAGACACTGGTACCGCGCTGCTCCGCGTAGTCGCTCTTGCGAGGTTGATCCTCTTCGAGTCCTAGATTCTGCCAGCTCCTGATACTCATCGATCTGTCCGCAGCATTTGATAACGCAAATCACCACATACTTCTTGATATACTATGAAAAGAATTGGATGGGCATTGCCAGGGTGTGCCCTGAAATGATGTGCACCTTCCTCATGGGTAGGACACAGAGGTTCACTTTTGATAATCGTCTCTTTTCACTGAAGACAGTCGATCAAGGAGTCTCCTAGGGTTCCATCCTTGGTCTTACCCTGTGCAACCTCTACATCAAACCTCTGGGAGTTCTACTAAGAAAGGAGGGGATCGCCTACCACCAGTATGCAGGTGACACCCAACTCTACTTAAAAGTCCCATCCAGTAACAACATCTCTCATCTAGCCACCATTAAACTCCGTTCCAGACTGGTTCACTTCTCACAACCTCAAAAGGACCTTTGCAAAACCCAATTCCTCCTTATTTACTCTTCAAATCAACTACTGCATATTCACACCTGGACCAACCAGCCCTTTCAATCAGACATTTACACAGCGCGGCAAATCACCTGATTGGGTCTTGAGGCGCTTGTGGCTCCTGTATGGTCAAATCTCATTTGAACATCCAGGTCTTGAGTTCTCTCCTGATTTGGTGGAGTGATGGGGCAGTGTTGGACTTGGCCCTCTTGGCAGGGTCATCCCTGAACTTTTTGCCTTTCTCCAATATTCTCTCTGACCTGTTTTTGTTGGTTTAATGACTCTGGGCACTATACCACTGCTGTCCAGTGCTAAAGTGCATATGCTCTCCCTGTGCAAAATGTATATGTGATTGATGTCCATGATTGGTTCATTGGATTTACTGTCAGTCCCCAGTAGAGTGTACCAGGAGTGCCAGGGCTTGTGAATGCCAATACTGCTAGTGGGCCTGCAGCGCTGGTTGCGCCACCCACAGAAGCAGCCTTTTAAAATGTATCTAAGGTCTGCCATTGCAGAACCTGGGTGCAGTCTGGTACTGTCATGGTGGCTGGGCAAGTGCACACACTTGCCAGCCTCTAAACCTTCCCTTAACTTCATATTAGTCACCCCTATGGTAGGCCCAAGGGCAGAGTGCATTGTAAGCATAAGGTAGGGCATGCTCTGATGTGTGTGGCATGTCCTAATAGTGAATTACAGCCAATGTCGTTTTCACTATTGTAAGGCTACCTGTTCTCTTAGGCCAAGATGGGCTGCTGGAATTATTACACCCTATAATCCCAGCAGGCTCAGGGAACATGGTAGAAAGTAAAGTTTAGTACGCCTGAACTCAGAATAATAAAATACTTCTTTTAGTAAAGTTTATTTTAATACCCTGTGTTTGCAAATGCTACTTTTAGAAAGCTAGCATTTGCTTGCCTAACCATTTCAGCCCGCCTCTGCTAGGATGTGTATCTGACTGTCTGGGATGTGTGAGTGACAGGGCTGGGGGATGACAGGTGGTGAATGGAGGGATTACACCTTGGTGGGAGGTGGGAGTGCCCCTAGACTCTGAATAGGGCTGTGCTCTGCCACCACAATGCTGGCTCCACCTCCTGGGGAGCGATTGATGACTCAGCCGGCACCTGGCCCAGGAAGGGGGAAGCCTGTCAACAAAGTACTCCAAGCTGCCCCTGTCCACACAATGCTGGCTCCACCTCCTGTGGAGCGTCTGATGTGCCATCCCTGCTCCCTGAAAGGAGAGACCCGAGTTTACCCAACACAGTGCTCAGAGACTGAAAGACGTTATGCAGAGGCCCCCCTGGCCTGCCAGAACAAAAGAAAAGCTGTATAAAAGTAGGAGCCCTGCTCCTAACAAACTAGATCCTGTTTCCCACAACGAACCTCTGCCCAACTAGAAGGAGTAAGAAGAAGCTGGAAGGACTGGCCTGCTGTCTGCCTTGCTGAGGAAGGAGAGGAAGAGACCTAAAGAGGACTTTGCTGACTTGTGCTGAAACTTTCTCCAAGTGCTTGATTGAGCTTGCCCCCTGAACTGAACTCCAGGACTAGTTGGTTCTCTGTGCCTTGGCTCGTCTGCAACAGAGCCGTGTGTTCCTCCCGCTGGAGGCAAGACTGCGTCCCCCCTCGCCCCCTCCTAGAGTTGTGGCACTCAGGAGCGGCCCGCCCTTTTGCCCGTTGAGAGCCTCGCTCTGCCCAGAGCCGCTCTCTGCCCCTCGGGTCAGGCCGCCTGCTCCTCTGCTACTGCTCGCTATCTGTAGGGACCTGGAGTGCTGTCTGCCCCCTCCTGCCGGAATCCTGGTCTCACGAGCGCACCTCTATAGACTGGACGGCCGCCCGTGCGCTATGAACGCACCCGGATGCCCCGCTGTGCCCTCTGACCTGTGGAGAGGACGCGCCGCACATCAAGGGAATCCGCCCTCAGTACGGACCGTACCGGAGGCCCCTGTGCCGCGCCCCGCCCCGCCTTCGAGAACTCGCCACTGTGTTTGCAGACCCCAAGGTACGTCTCGTGCTCCCAAGCGCACCAACTCGTCTGCCTGCCTGGTAGACAGAGGACCGTCGCGCTCAAGCACGAACTTGCACACACCGGGCTCGGGGCCCGCAACGTTTTATTTCCCCGTAGTGCTAAACTGTGTGCTTCTGTTGGTTTTAGAGAAACCATACGCTGAGGGTCGTAGTTAAAGCTGTACGCTTCACATTGTCCACCTGAAGCGCATTTGAGACCCGAAGCGCCTTGCCAAACTGAAGCGCACTTGAGCCTCGAAGCACATTTGTAGCTGGTACGCGACCTAGTGACAGCCCCGTACGCCTCGTTGTCGGAAGCGGTACGCCACGTACACCGGCTCACGCGGGAGGCGTGAGCATCGGAAGGGGTGTCGGGATTTCACCCGTTCGAAGCGCACGAAGCGCTACAAAGCGTGCAACTGGTTCTAGAGCCACAAAAGGGGTTGAAACCTACCTAAATCATTGTAAGACGAGAGAAAGTAACTCAAAGCAGAATTCTTAAAAGACTGAGACCATAGCCAAGTGAACCAAAATCGTTTTAAACAATCTCCAAAGAACTCTGGCATATTTAAAGTATTGTGGCCTTGCCTTGTGTTATCTGCCTGCATATATAGATATATTTTTACATAAAGTACGTATTTTTATAGAAATACCACCTGGTGTCCATTTGTGGGGGGAGTCAGTGTGTCTTACTGTGAAAGGTCATAAATGCTTAACTGTAGCGCCCCGAAGTTTAGCCTTGTCTGCTGGCGCCACACTACCTAAAATGGTGAGCAGGGGTCATTCTGAGGAGTAGTTCCCTTGCCCTGATTGGGAGTGGTGATTTCTGCCTGGCTTTGGTACCAACCTCAGCCAGCCAGGAATCCCATTTCCAACAGGCAGACCTTAGGTGCCGGGGAAGGGTGTTCCATGTCTTGGATACCACGTACGAGAAGGACTGTCCTATACTGTTGGCTTGGCGGATCCGGGGGCTGTCTACAAGGAAGTTTGAGGCAGACCGGAGGTGTCTGGTGTGTTCGGGGAAGGTCAGTTGTTTGTAGAGGTATGCAGGTCCTTCGTTGTGTAGGGCTTTGTAGCTGTGGTTCAGCATCTTGAACTGGCATCTCTTCTGTATCGGGAGCCAGTGTTGTTTCCTGAGGTGGAGTGCGATGTGGGTCCTTCTAGGCAGGTCGAGGACGAGTCTTGCTGCTGCATTCTATATTGTCTGAAGACTCTTCAGGAGGCGTGCCACGATTCCTACATACAGTGTGATTCCGTACTCCAGCCTTCTGGTGATGAGGGCCTGTGTGAAGGTCATTCTGGTGTTGACTTGAGATGTTGTCTTGCGTAGTAAGGAGGTCCCATTGGGTGCGGAGGTGTTCCGGTTTGTGTTTGTGGATGTAGGCCGGTTGATATGGTCACCTGGACATCGTAAATCGCTGAAGCTTTGCCGTTAGAGTCTCCAACCTTACATAGGATCGACTCATGACATAATCTTTCTCGGCCAGCGCAACCAGAACATAGAACTCCCTACCCCGAAAACCAAGCCCACCACCTCACTGCAGATCTTCAGAACGGAGTTGAGCCTTTCTCCTACTAAGACACTTTTGACAGTTGTCCCCTTAATTATCCACCCTGATAATGTTCCCTCTGGAGGCTGAGAATACTGCACCGCCTTCATCTCTTGATCTGACCTTGCTGCTACTACCCTTAGCACCTACTGGGGCCCTGGTGACACAGAGTCCTATGGCGCCACGGAGTCCTCTGGCGCCCTGGTGACACGGAGTCCTATGGCGCCACGGAGTCCTCTGGCGCCCTGGTGACACGGAGTCCTATGACGCCACGGAGTCTTCTGGCGCCCTGGTGCCACGGAGTCCTATGGCGCCCTGGTGACACGGAGTCCTCTGGCGCCACGGAGTCCTCTGGCGCCCTGGTGACACGGAGTCCTCTAGTGCCCTGGCGCCACGGAGTCCTCTGGCGCCCTGGTGACACGGAGTCCTCTAGCGCCCTGGCGCCACGGAGTCCTATGGCGCCCTGGTGACACGGAGTCCTATGGTGCCCTGGTGACACGGAGTCCTCTGGCGCCACGGAGTCCTCTGGCGCCACGGAGTCCTCTGGCGCCCTGGTGAGGCTGTGAGTGTGTGTGGACGCATAGGCTATGAGGGTGTGCTGGACGCACAGGCTATGAGGGTGAGCTGGACGCACAGGCTATGAGTGTGAGCTGAACGCACAGGCTATGAGTGTGTGCTGGACGCACAGGCTGTGAGTGTATAGCAGGAGCACAGGCTTTGAGTGTGTGCTGGACGCACAGGCTGTGAGTGTGAGCTGGACGCACAGGCTGTGAGTGTGTGCTGGACGCACAGGCTGTGAGTGTGTGCTGGACGCACAGGCTGTGAGTGTATAGCTGGACGCACAGGCTGTGAGTGTATAGCTGGAAGCACAGGCTGTGAGTGTGTGCTGGACGCACAGGCTGTGAGTGTGTGCTGGACGCACAGGCTGTGAGTGTGTGCTGGACGCACAGGCTATGAGTGTATAGCTGGAAGCACAGGCTATGAGTGTATAGCTGGAAGCACAGGCTGTGAGTGTGCTGGACGCACAGGCTGTGAGTGTGCGCTGGACGCACAGGCTGTGAGTGTGAGCTGGAAGCACAGGCTGTGAGTGTATAGCTGGAAGCACAGGCTGTGAGTGTGTGCTGGACGCACAGGCTGCGAGTGTGAGCTGGACGCACAGGCTATGAGCGTGAGCTGGACGCACAGGCTGTGAGTGTGAGCTGGACGCACAGGCTGTGAGTGTGAGCTGGACGCACAGGCTGTGAGTGTGTGCTGGACGCACAGGCTATGAGTGCGTGCTGGACACACAGGCTATGAGTGTGAGCTGGACGCACAGGCTGTGAGTGTGTGCTGGACGCACAGGCTGTGAGTGTGTGCTGGACGCACAGGCTGTGAGTGTGTGCTGGAAGCACAGGCTGTGAGTGTATAGCTGGAAGCACAGGCTGTGAGTGTGTGCTGGACGCACAGGCTGTGAGTGTGTGCTGGACGCACAGGCTGTGAGTGTATAGCTGGAAGCACAGGCTGTGAGTGTGTGCTGGACGCACAGGCTGTGAGTGTGTGCTGGACGCACAGGCTATGAGTGCGTGCTGGAAGCACAGGCTGTGAGTGTGTGCTGGACGCACAGGCTGTGAGTGTGTGCTGGATGCACAGGCTATGAGTGTGTGCTGGACGCACAGGCTATGAGTGCGTGCTGGAAGCACAGGCTGTGAGTGTGTGCTGGACGCACAGGCTGTGAGTGTGTGCTGGACGCACAGGCTGTGAGTGTGTGCTGGACGCACAGGCTATGAATGTATAGCTGGAAGCACAGGCTGTGAGTGTGTGCTGGACGCACAGGCTGTGAGTGTGTGCTGGACGATCAGGCTGTGAGTGTGTGCTGGACGCACAGGCTGTGAGTGTGTGAAGCACAGGCTGCGAGTATGAGCTGGACGCACAGGCTATGAGTGCGTGCTGGACGCACAGGCTGTGAGTGTGTGCTGGACGCACAGGCTATGAGTGTGTGCTGGACGCACAGGCTATGAGTGTGTGCTGGACGCAAAGGCTGTGAGTGTGTGGAGCACAGGCTGCGAGTATGAGCTGGACGCACAGGCTGTGAGTGCATGCTGGATGCACAGGCTGTGAGTGTGTGCTGGACGCACAGGCTGTGAGTGTGTGCTGGACGCACAGGCTATGATTGTGTGCTGGACGCACAGGCTGTGAGTGTGTGCTGGACGCACAGGCTGTGAGTGTGTGCTGGACGCACAGGCTATGAGTGCGTGCTGGACGCACAGGCTATGAGTGCGTGCTGGATGCACAGGCTATGAGGGTGAGCTGGACGCACAGGCTGTGAGTGCATGCTGGACGCACAGGCTGTGAGTGTGTGCTGGACGCACAGGCTGTGAGTGTGTGCTGGACGCACAGGCTATGATTGTGTGCTGGACGCACAGGCTGTGAGTGTGTGCTGGACGCACAGGCTGTGAGTGTGTGCTGGACGCACAGGCTATGAGTGCGTGCTGGACGCACAGGCTATGAGTGTGTGCTGGACGCACAGGCTATGAGTGTGAGCTGGACGCACAAGCTATGAGTGCGTGCTGGACGCACAGGCTGTGAGTGTGAGCTGGACGCACAGGCTATGAGTGCGTGCTGGACGCACAGGCTGTGAGTGTGTGCTGGACGCACAGGCTGTGAGTGTGTGCTGGACGCACAGGCTGTGAGTGTGTGCTGGACGCACAGGCTGTGAGTGTGTGCTGGACGCACAGGCTGTGAGTGTATAGCTGGAAGCACAGGCTGTGAGTGTGTGCTGGACGCACAGGCTGTGAGTGTGTGCTGGTCGCACAGGCTGTGAGTGTGTGCTGGATGCACAGGCTGTGAGTGTATGCTGGACGCACAGGCTAGGAGTGTGAGCTGGACGCACATGCTATGAGTGCGTGCTGGACGCACAGGCTGTGAGTGTGAGCTGGACGCACAGGCTATGAGTGCGTGCTGGACGCACAGGCTATGAATGCGTGCTGGACGCACAGGCTGTGAGTGTGTGCTGGACGCACAGGCTGTGAGTGTGTGCTGGACGCACAGGCTGTGAGTGTGTGCTGGACGCACAGGCTGTGAGTGTGTGAAGCACAGGCTGCGAGTATGAGCTGGACGCACAGGCTATGAGTGCGTGCTGGACGCACAGGCTGTGAGTGTGTGCTGGACGCACAGGCTATGAGTGTGTGCTGGACGCACAGGCTATGAGTGTGTGCTGGACGCACAGGCTGTGAGTGTGTGGAGCACAGGCTGCGAGTATGAGCTGGACGCACAGGCTGTGAGTGTGTGCTGGACGCACAGGCTATGAGTGTGAGCTGGACGCACAAGCTATGAGTGCGTGCTGGACGCACAGGCTGTGAGTGTGAGCTGGACGCACAGGCTATGAGTGCGTGCTGGACGCACAGGCTGTGAGTGTGTGCTGGACGCACAGGCTGTGAGTGTGTGCTGGACGCACAGGCTGTGAGTGTGTGCTGGACGCACAGGCTGTGAGTGTGTGCTGGACGCACAGGCTGTGAGTGTATAGCTGGAAGCACAGGCTGTGAGTGTGTGCTGGACGCACAGGCTGTGAGTGTGTGCTGGTCGCACAGGCTGTGAGTGTGTGCTGGATGCACAGGCTGTGAGTGTATGCTGGACGCACAGGCTAGGAGTGTGAGCTGGACGCACATGCTATGAGTGCGTGCTGGACGCACAGGCTGTGAGTGTGAGCTGGACGCACAGGCTATGAGTGCGTGCTGGACGCACAGGCTATGAATGCGTGCTGGACGCACAGGCTGTGAGTGTGTGCTGGACGCACAGGCTGTGAGTGTGTGCTGGACGCACAGGCTGTGAGTGTGTGCTGGACGCACAGGCTGTGAGTGTGTGAAGCACAGGCTGCGAGTATGAGCTGGACGCACAGGCTATGAGTGCGTGCTGGACGCACAGGCTGTGAGTGTGCTGGACGCACAGGCTATGAGTGTGTGCTGGACGCACAGGCTATGAGTGTGTGCTGGACGCACAGGCTGTGAGTGTGTGGAGCACAGGCTGCGAGTATGAGCTGGACGCACAGGCTGTGAGTGTGTGCTGGATGCACAGGCTATGAGGGTGAGCTGGACGCACAGGCTGTGAGTGCATGCTGGACGCACAGGCTGTGAGTGTGTGCTGGACGCACAGGCTGTGAGTGTGTGCTGGACGCACAGGCTATGATTGTGTGCTGGACGCACAGGCTGTGAGTGTGTGCTGGACGCACAGGCTGTGAGTGTGTGCTGGACGCACAGGCTGTGAGTGTGTGAAGCACAGGCTGCGAGTATGAGCTGGACGCACAGGCTATGAGTGTGAGCTGGACGCACAGGCTGTGAGTGTGTGGAGCACAGGCTGCGAGTATGAGCTGGACGCACAGCCTATGAGTATGAGCTGGACGCACAGGCTATGAGTGTGAGCTGGACGTACAGGCTATGAGTTCGTGCTGGACGCACAGGCTGTGAGTGTGTGCTGGACGCACAGGCTATGAGTGTGTGGAGCACAGGCTGCGAGTATGAGCTGGACGCACAGGCTGTGAGTGTGTGCTGGATGCACAGGCTATGAGGGTGAGCTGGACGCACAGGCTGTGAGTGCATGCTGGACGCACAGGCTGTGAGTGTGTGCTGGACGCACAGGCTGTGAGTGTGTGCTGGACGCACAGGCTATGATTGTGTGCTGGACGCACAGGCTGTGAGTGTGTGCTGGACGCACAGGCTGTGAGTGTGTGAAGCACAGGCTGCGAGTATGAGCTGGACGCACAGGCTATGAGTGTGAGCTGGACGCACAGGCTGTGAGTGTGTGGAGCACAGGCTGCGAGTATGAGCTGGACGCACAGCCTATGAGTATGAGCTGGACGCACAGGCTATGAGTGTGAGCTGGACGTACAGGCTATGAGTGCGTGCTGGACGCACAGGCTGTGAGTGTGTGCTGGACGCACAGGCTGTGAGTGTGAGCTGGACGCACAGGCTGTGAGTGTGAGCTGGAAGCACAGGCTGTGAGTGTGTGGAGCACAGGCTGCGAGTATGAGCTGGACGCACAGGCTGTGAGTGTGTGCTGTACGCACAGGCTATGAGTGCGTGCTGGACGCACAGGCTGTGAGTGTGTGCTGGACGCACAGGCTATGAGTGTGTGCTGGACGCACAGGCTGTGAGTGTGTGGAGCACAGGCTGCGAGTATGAGCTGGACGCACAGGCTGTGAGTGTGTGCTGGATGCACAGGCTATGAGGGTGAGCTGGACGCACAGGCTGTGAGTGCGTGCTGGACGCACAGGCTGTGAGTGTGTGCTGGACGCACAGGCTGTGAGTGTGAGCTGGACGCACAGGCTGTGAGTGTGAGCTGGACGCACAGGCTGTGAGTGTGTGCTGGATGCACAGGCTATGAGGGTGAGCTGGACGCACAGGCTATGAGTGTGTGCTGGACGCACAGGCTGTGAGTATGAGCTGGAAGCACAGGCTGTGAGTATGAGCTGGAAGCACAGGCTCTGAGTGTGTGCTGGACGCACAGGCTGTGAGTGTGTGCTGGACGCACAGGCTCTGAGTGTGAGCTGGAAGCACTTACTGTCGGTGACACTCCACGGTGAAGATTGATCCAACAGCAGAAGTGCCACCTCACAAAATGGGAGACCTATTGCATTGAAAATGCTTGTTTAATTATGCGAATAGTGAATAATATTGTTACCTGTTAGTGTTCTATAAAATGGAGTATATTAGCTAGAATATGAAGCTAAGGGAAGTAAAAGCAGAGGCGCCAGCAAACTGTGCACCATGTATGTCGGGGGTGGAGAGAGTGGGTCGAAGCCAGAGGAAGGCCTCAGGCGGGGACGACTGTGATTGGTCCTCCAAGGGAGATCCTGAGCGGCGATGGTATGATGCAGTCTGCAGCTCGAGTGACCATTGAATGTGAGTATAATACTGTATGAGCAGAGAAACATATCCAAAGGGGGGCTTTGGATGAGGCAGAGGTGAAAAATACCGTGAACTCCCTGGGCGTGGGAAGTGTGGGGGACGCAGGGGACATGCCCCCCACCCCCAGATTTGGGAGGGGGGGCGAGGAACCACAATCATTTCCCCTCTCCCTTGCGAGATTAGCGGTGCCATTAGCGCACACAGACGCTTGTAAAGTGGCCCTGCACTCGCCCTGTGCCCTCTCTCCCGTCACAGAGGCCCCCTGCCCTGTGTGGTGCTGCCCCCTGCACTCGCCCTGTGCCCCCTGCACTCTCCCTGTGCCCTCTCTCCCGTCTCAGAAGCCGCCTGCCCTGTGTGATGCTGCCCCCTGCGCTCGCCCTGTGCCCTCTCTCCCGTCACAGAGGCCCCCTGCCCTGTGTGCTGCTGCCCCCTGCACTCGCCCTGTGCCCTTTCTCCCGTCAGAGGCCGCCTGCCCTGTGTGGTGCTGCCCCCTGCACTCGCCCTGTGCCCTCTCTCCCGTCACAGAGGCCGCCTGCCCTGTGTGATGCTGCCCCCTGCACTCGCCCTGTGCCCTCTCTCCCGTCTCAGAGGCTGCCTGCCCTGTGTGCTGCCCCCTGCACTCGCCCTGTGCCCTCTCTCCCGTCTCAGAAGCCGCCTGCCCTGTGTGCTGCTGCCCCCTGCACTCGCCCTGTGGCCTCTCTCCCGTCACAGAGGCCGCCTGCCCTGTGTGGTGCTGCCCCCTGCACTCGCCCTGTGCCCTCTCTCCCGTCTCAGAGGCCGCCTGCCCTGTGTGATGCTGCCCCCTGCACTCGCCCTGTGCCCTCTCTCCCGTCTCAGAAGCCGCCTGCCCTGTGTGCTGCTGCCCCCTGCACTCGCCCTGTGCCCTCTCTCCCGTCACAGAGGCCGCCTGCCCTGTGTGATGCTGCCCCTTGCACTCGCCCTGTGCCCTCTCTCCCGTCACAGAGGCCGCCTGCCCTGTGTGCTGCTGCCCCCTGCAGTCGCCCTGTGCCCTCTCTCCCGTCTCAGAGGCCGCCTGCCCTGTGTGGTGCTGCCCCCTGCGCTCGCCCTGTGCCCTCTCTCCCATCACAGAGGCCGCCTGCCCTGTGTGGTGCTGCCCCCTGCACTCGCCCTGTGCCCTCTCTCCCGTCACAGAGGCCGCCTGCCCTGTGTGATGCTGCCCCCTACACTCGCCCTGTGCCCTCTCTCTCGTCACAGAGGCCGCCTGCCCTGTGTGCTGCTGCCCCCTGCACTCGCCCTGTGCCCTCTCTCCCATCACAGAGGCCGCCTGCCCTGTGTGGTGCTGCCCCCTGCACTCGCCCTGTGCCCTCTCTCCCGTCACAGAGGCCGCCTGCCCTGTGTGATGCTGCCCCCTACACTCGCCCTGTGCCCTCTCTCTCGTCACAGAGGCCGCCTGCCCTGTGTGCTGCTGCCCCCTGCACTCGCCCTGTGCCCTTTCTCCCGTCACAGAGGCCGCCTGCCCTGTGTGGTGCCCCCTGCACTCGCCCTGTGCCCTCTCTCCCGTCTCAGAGGTTGCCTGCCCTGTGTGATGCTGCCCCCTGCACTCGCCCTGTGCCCTCTCCCGTCACAGAGGCTGCCTGCCCTGTGTGATGCTGCCCCCTGCACTCGCCCTGTACCCTCTCTCCTGTCACAGAGGCCGCCTGCCCTGTGTGCTGCTGCCCCCTGCACTCGCCCTGTGCCCTTTCTCCCGTCACAGAGGCCGCCTGCCCTGTGTGCTGCCCCCTGCACTCGCCCTGTGCCCTCTCTCCCGTCACAGAGGCCACCTGCCCTGTGTGGTGCTGCCCCCTGCACTCGCCCTGTGCCCTCTCTCCCGTCTCAGAGGCTGCCTGCCCTGTGTGCTGCCCCCTGCGCTCGCCCTGTGCCCTCTCTCCCGTCACAGAGGCCGCCTGCCCTGTGTGGTGCTGCCCCCTGCGCTCGCCCTGTGCCCTTTTTCCCGTCACAGAGGCCGCCTGCCCTGTGTGGTGCTGCCCCCTGCACTCGCCCTGTGCCCTCTCTCCCGTCACAGAGGCCCCCTGCCCTGTGTGGTACTGCCCCCTGCACTCGCCCTGTGCCCTCTCTCCCGTCTCAGAGGCCGCCTGCCCTGTGTTAATGTGCCCCCTGCACTCGCCCTGTGCCCTCTCTCCCGTCTCAGAGGCCGCCTGCCCTGTGTGCTGCCCCCTGCGCTCGCCCTGTGCCCTCTCTCCCGTCTCAGAGGCCGCCTGCCCTGTGTGCTGCCCCCTGCGCTCGCCCTGTGCCCTCTCTCCCGTCACAGAGGCCGCCTGCCCTGTGTGCTGCCCCCTGCGCTCGCCCTGTGCCCTCTCTCCCGTCTCAGAGGCCGCCTGCCCTTTGTGGTGCTGCCCCCTGCACTCGCCCTGTGCCCTCTCTCCCGTCTCAGAGGCCACCTGCCCTGTGTGGTGCTGCCCCCTGCGCTCGCCCTGTGCCCTCTCTCCCGTCTCAGAGGCCGCCTGCCCTGTGTGATGCTGCCCCCTGCACTCGCTCTGTGCCCTCTCTCCCGTCACAGAGGCCGCCTGCCCTGTGTGATGCTGCCCCCTGCACTCGCCCTGTGCCCTTTCTCCCGTCACAGAGGCCGCCTGCCCTGTGTGGTGCTGCCCCCTGCGCTCGTCCTGTGCCCTCTCTCCCGTCACAGAGGCCGCCTGCTGTTGGACCCGGCCTCATGGCGTGGTCCTACCCCTCCCGCATGGAGGGCCCAGGCCGACATCGGCCCTCCACCCAGTATCGGGCAGCCCTTTTGACCGACACTGCACGCCCCAACATTGCTGGTCCGGTCACCATCCCGGACCCCCCCTACCGGCCTGGCTCCATCGTGGGCCCCTCACGACCTACGCACGAGGCCGCACCCGACTCCATCTTGGGCCCACCACGTCTCAACCACGTGGCTCCGGCCCCGGCCCCAGCGAAGCCCAGACATCGAGGCGCCAAGATCTACCCAGGTGGTCGAGTGGCCACTCGACAGATCCCGGAGGAGGGGAGTTTCAATGGCCCTCCAACCGTCCCCGGACGCCTGGTATCAATCACCCCCGGCATCCCTGGGTGCTGGCTCCATCCCCCTGCTGGGTGTCTGGACACCATCTTCCCGGCCCCTCTGACCCCCAGGCGCGAGGGTCCGGACATCAAAGGACTCCAGTCCTATATCCGGGCCAGCCCCGGAGTAGGACGACAGTTGTATCCTGGACTGGAAAGCCTACTGACGCTGTCACGGCCGACACCAGAAGAACTCATTACCTGTAACCTGACGAGACCCTGAGAGCCTGCTGGCGCTGCCACGGCCCACCTTTGCTGAACCATCTTGAGAGCCTGCTGGCGCTGCCGCGGCCCACCTTTGCCGAACCATCTTGAGAGCCTGATGGCGCTGCCGCGGCCCACCTTTGCCGAACCATCTTGAGAGCCTGCTGGCGCTGCCGCGGCCCACCTTTGCCGAACCGCACTGAGAGCCTGCTGGCGCTGCCGCGGCCCACCTTTGCCGAACCATCTTGAGAGCCTGCTGGCGCTGCCGCGGCCCACCTTTGCCGAACCATCTTGAGAGCCTGCTGGCGCTGCCGCAGCCCACCTTTGCCGAACCATCTTGAGAGCCTGCTGGCGCTGCCGCGGCCCACCTTTACCGAAATATCTTGAGAGCCTGCTGGCGCTGCCGCGGCTCGACCCCTCGGAACCCCCCGGCTCGAGGATTGGGAGCTGTGTGCAGGGCATCCCCTCCTGCATCCATACCGAGACTGTCCCGCTACCCTGTCCCTTTTACGAGACTCTACAGATCCCTCGATCTGCCTGTATATACCGCTGAGACCCAGCCACCCTTATTCTTGATAAAGCCTAAGAACTTAACCTCTTGTGTGGTGTCTGTTTGTAGTGTTGTGGTTATCCTGCTGTACGATCCTAGGAGAGGACCCTCACCCAGGAGGCCTCTCAGTAACGCTCGGCTACTTCTTGACGGAGAGGTGGACCTAGGGGTGGTCAGTCAGACATCTTCTGCCTCCCCCGGGGTCGCCTTTCTAACACCTGCCCTGTGTGGTGCTGCCCCCTGCCCCGTGCCCCCTGCACTCGCCCTGTGCCCTCTCTCCCGTCTCAGAGGCCGCCTGCCCTGTGTGGTGCTGCCCCCTGCACTCGCCCTGTGCCCTCTCTCCCGTCTCAGAAGCCGCCTGCCCTGTGTGCTGCTGCCCCCTGCACTCGCCCTGTGCCCTCTCTCCCGTCTCAGAGGCCGCCTGCCCTGTGTGGTGCTGCCCCCTGCACTCGCCCTGTGCCCTCTCTCCCGTCTCAGAAGCCGCCTGCCCTGTGTGCTGCTGCCCCCTGCACTCGCCCTGTGCCCTCTCTCCCGTCACAGAGGCCGCCTGCCCTGTGTGGTGCTGCCCCCTGCTCTCGCCCTGTGCCCTCTCTCCCGTCACAGAGGCCGCCAGGGGGGGTGTGGCGGCCTGGCAAGAACGAGAGAGACCCCCGCACAGCCAATCCCAGGCAGGCCTGCGAGGAGAGCCCCAACTCGCCGCAGGTGTGTGCGGTGTATAAAGGCCCGGCCGTTGGGCCCGAGGCCCCTGCTGCATTCCTGCTGCACCTGAGCTTGAACCTGTTTCTGCTCAACTCTTGCTGCCTGCTGCTGCTACTACCTGCGAGCCGAGCCCGAGCCTGAACCTGCATCCCTCCATATGCCTGTGCCTCCATCCCTCCATCTGCCTGCCTGTGCCTGCGTCCCTCCAGCTGCCTGCCTGTGCCTGCGTCCCTCCAGCTGCCTGCGCCTCCATCCCTCCATCTGCCTGCCTGTGCCTGCGTCCCTCCAGCTGCCTGCGCCTCCATCCCTCCATCTGCCTGTGCCTCCATCCCTCCAGCTGCCTGCCTGTGCCTGCTACCTCCATCCCTCCATCTGCCTGCCTGTGCCTCCATCCCTCCATCTGCCATGGCCATGGCCGGAGCCGGAGCCCCCGCCGACACCCGGGCCGTGCGGCTGTCTCTACGGGACACGCTGGAGGAGGCCGTGCGGCTGGTGCTGCTGCACCTGAGGGAGGCGGCGCCGCTGGACCCCGCGGACCAGGAGGCCCTGCGCTGCACCGCCACGCACCTCTACATGGCCGTCCGCGGCCTGGCCGGGCTCCCCCAGCCCCAGACCGTCCAGCCGCTCCTCCTGGAGCCCTGCGGCTGCCAGCTGCTGCCCCCCGCCGCCCAGCTGGCCGTGGCGCGCCGCCTGCTGCAGCGGGTGGACCCGGCGCACTTCACGCTGGTGCTGGGCCACCTCCACCAGGCCGTGGCGAGGGAGCGGCGCCTGGCCGCGCTGCTGGCCACCCCGGAGGGCTTCACCCGCGCGCTCTCCGCGGAGCTGGAGGGGCTGCGCCGGGGCCGCTACCTGCCCCAGCTCCACCTGCGGCTGGACTTCCAGGCGGAGCTGACGGACGCCTCCGCCACCGTCACCCAGGAGCGCGTCCACCTGGCGCTGGGCGAGGCCTCCAGCCGGGTGGGCCTCTACCTCTGCGTCAGCCTGGACCCCCGGACGCGCAGGCCCTGCGGGCCGGCCGGGCCCCCCTGGAGGCCATCATGGGGGCCACTCAGGCCAGCGCCCCCGGAGGAGTGACCACCGACGAGGAGGGGCGCGACTGCCTGCTGCTGGTGGTGGCCACCACTGCTGCCCCCCAGCCCGTGCGCCGGCCGCTGGCGCGCCTCCGCAGCTGGGCCTGGCCCCTGGAACTATATGAGGCGGCCTGGGGGCTGCCCCCCCGGGAGCTGGCGGCCTGCATGGTGCCCATCAGGGGCGGCTGGTGACTGGACTCGGTGCACTCTGAGTGCTGTGTAAATATGTAAATACATTGTGTGTTGCCTCGAATCTGCACCCTCAGTCATTCGTTTATTTCACTTGTAAAGTCTTGTTGTTGTTTACAGGGGATCACTGAGGGGGGGGGGGGCTAGAGGTCATGATTGTGTTCCCTCCCCGCAGCCAGGCCTCCCTAACCCTTCCAACAGAGGAGGCTTCACTCCCGTGGGGTCGTGGGGACCCCTCTCCCCTCCGCCGAGGGCAGCGCTGCCCCCTTCGCCTCTGCGCCTGTGTACTGGGCACCTTTGAAGCGCCTCTCGCCTGCGCAGCGCATCCTTCCAAGCGCCTCTCGCCTGCGCAGCGCATACTTCCAAGCGCCTCTCGCCTGCGCAGCGCATCCTTCCAAGCGCCTCTCGCCTGCGCAGCGCATCCTTCCAAGCGCCTCTCGCCTGCGCAGCGCATCCTTCCAAGCGCCTCTCGCCTGCGCAGCGCATCCTTCCAAGCGCCTCTCGCCTGCGCAGCGCATCCTTCGAAGCGCCTCTCGCCTGCGCAGCGCATCCTTCGAAGCGCCTTTCGCCTGCGCAGCGCATCCTTCCAAGCGCCTCTCGCCTGCGCAGCGCATCCTTCCAAGCGCCTCTCGCCTGCGCAGCGCATCCTTCCAAGCGCCTCTCGCCTGCGCAGCGCATCCTTCGAAGCGCCTCTCGCCTGCGCAGCGCATCCTTCCAAGCGCCTCTCGCCTGCGCAGCGCATCCTTCCAAGCGCCTCTCGCCTGCGCAGCGCATCCTTCCAAGCGCCTCTCGCCTGGGCAGCGCATCCTTCCAAGCGCCTCTCGCCTGCGCAGCGCATCCTTCCAAGCGCCTCTCGCCTGCGCAGCGCATCCTTCCAAGCGCCTCTCGCCTGCGCAGCGCATCCTTCCAAGCGCCTCTCGCCTGCGCAGCGCATCCTTCCAAGCGCCTCTCGCCTGCGCAGCGCATCCTTCGGGGCAGGAGGCCGAGTCCTCTGTCTGAGGGATGTTTCTCTTTCTTCCACGGCTGCTTTAGGATGTTGGGAGCTGTTGAGCTCCGCCACATATCTGTCGGGCACTTCTGCCCATTGGGGGCGGATGGCTCAGCGAGTTAAACACTCGCAACTAAATATAAACTTTCTGGAAAATATGAACGACCGCTATCACTTTGCTTGCACATGCTTCAAGGGTGGGCTTGCCAACTGTATGGGTACCTCCATTTTAAGTTACACCTGTGAGGCTACTTTGATTTCAATGACTGATACATTAATTCATGTGGTTTTCAAAAGCCATCGCTTTCGCTTTCCTCATCCCCAAGAACTTTCTTTAGAACTGAAGATCTTGTTCTTGCAGGCCTGGTCTTCTGCCCTCCTGTCTCTGCCCCTATGTGGAGCCCGTCTTCTGCCCTCCTGTCTCTACATTTCCATCTGCCTTTTGTTTCTCTAAGTGATGCTATGTCTTGCTCGGTCATACCTCTCTACCCAACGTGTTCACCCCTCTTTATCTCTTTCTCTCTCTTTCTGTCTTCTTTACTTTCTGCTGTTCTTTTCTGCCCTCCTCGCCCCTCTCTGCCTCACATTTCTCTCATTTCCCCTCTCTCCAGGTACCCGCACCATGCCCCATCCTGCTGAGTTACCTTCCTTCAAAGCGCCTCGTCTTTGCTGATTTCTAATAAATGCCCCCATATTGAGGCGCTTCCCCCGTTTACCTCCGGTAAAGTATCTTGGCGCCTCTAAACTCCACGTCTAATACACATTTAAGCCTTGGTGTAGCGGCTTGAGGCCCTGCTGCTCAGCGGTATTGGAGAAGGGGTCGGTTTCACGTTAATCATAGTTGTGTCGATCAGGCATTATTTCCTGAGTCATCGGGGATTTAAATAGGGCGCACGTGATTGTGATTATGGGATACAGGAAGCATCAGGATTATTGGATGACAGCGGCCCAGTAAAAGGGGAGGTTTGACTGAACCATGGTTGTTTACACTCTTACGTCTGAATCTACCAGCACCCTATACTTCCTGATTAGGATACACATAACGACACCACGTTTAGACGAGAAACAGGAAAAGTGCAACAGTGATTGGTTGAAACCATTTTAAATAATGAGGCTATTCCGGTTTTATGTTATGAACGCGTCTCATAGAGGTTCACCGACCCCTGCCCTCACCCACCGACCCACTGACCCCTGCCCTCACCCACTCACCACTGCCCTCCCTCACCCACCGATCCCTGCCCTCACCCACTGACCCCTGCTCTCCACTCATCCACTGATCCCTGTCCTCCCCTCACCCACCGACCCCTGCCCTCACCCACTGACCCCTGCCCTCACCCACTCACCACTGCCCTCCCTCACCCACCGATCCCTGCCCTCACCCACTGACCCCTGCTCTCCACTCATCCACTGATCCCTGTCCTCCCCTCACCCACCGACCCCTGCCCTCACCCACTGATCCCTGCCCTCACCCACTGATCCCTGCCCTCACCCACTGATCCCTGCCCTCACCCACTGATCCCTGCCCTCCACTCACCCACCCACCACTGCCCTCCCCCACCCACCGACCCCTGCCCTCACCCACCAACGCCTGCCCTCCCCCACCCACCGACCCCTGCCCTCCCCCACCCACCGACCCCTGCCCTCACCCACTGATCCCTGCCCTCACCCACTGATCCCCGCTCTCCACTCATCCACTGATCCCTGCCCTCCCCTCACCCACCCACCACAGCCCTCCCCCCCACCCACCGACCCCTGCCCTCACCCACTGATCCCTGCCCTCACCCACTGATCCCTGCCCTCACCCACTGATCCCTGCCCTCACCCACTGATCCCCGCTCTCCACTCATCCACTGATCCCTGCCCTCCCCGCACCCACCCACCACTGCCCTCCCCCACCCACCAACCCCTGCCCTCCCCTCACCCACTGATACCTGCCCTCCCCCCACCAATCCCTCCCCTCCCCCACTGATCCCTGCCCTCCCCCACCAATCCCTCCCCTCAACCACAGATCCCTGCCCTCACTCCACCCACTGATCCCTGCCCTCACCTCACCCACCAATCCCTGCCCTCCCCCACTCCCACCGATCGACCCCTGCCTGCCCTCTACCCACTGTTGGAAATGGGATCCCCGGCTGGCCAGGGCTTTCGCCAAAGTTAGTCAGAGACCACCACACCCAAGTCAGGGCAAGGGAGTTACACGCCAAGATAACCCCTACTCACCCTCTAGGTAACGTGGCGCGAGCAGCAAGGCTAAACTTGGAGGCGATGTAAGTTAAGTATTTGTGCACGCACCCCAGCAACAACTCCCAGGGCCCACCACAAAGGAAACTCCACACAAGGTTATATAAAAATAGCCTTTGTATTACACCAAAACACATTAGATAAAACACACACTTTACAATGTGCCAGAGGCACGGGCAGAATTTACAAGGGATTATTTACAAGACAGGGCCACCTGGACCACTGTCAGGAATCAGAAGTAGCACTTTCAGAAATAGCACTTTGAATGTAAAATTACTTTAGCACAAAATAGCACACAACCAGTATCTACTGGTAACCAGGACCTCACTAGCACCACCTGTACTAGGGAGAAAACAACCACCTACACATCACAATACCTGTGGGGGTGGAAGCACATAACACATGATGCAATGCATAACATTCATTCAGAGGTGTAAGAGCGGAAAACACATGATGCATCACAATACATTCAGAGGTGCATAGAAAAGTACAATTGCGCCAAACTCACGTAAGTCACCCTCTGTGACTGTCCCTAGGCCCTCTGGCCTTGTTGGGGCTAGGACGCCCTGTGTCCAGTGTCAGGGTCCTAAACGTAGCAGTTGCCCACAAAATGCTGGGCAACTGGTGCAATTGAGGTTTGAGCCTTCCAGGCCTCAAGAACAACAAGGGGGCCAATGTGGGAACCTCGCTGGGCTCTCAGAACACTGGTGGGGCGAAAGGAAATGCCCCCTGGAGCCTCCTCTGGGCTCTAAACACACATGGCACCCAAAGAGCCTCACTGGGCTCTAAACACATGGACTGCCCCTGAGCCTCTCTGGGCTCGTAATATGCCGATTGCCCCCAGGAGCCTCGGGGCTCCTCAACACGGATGTGGGCGGGGAGACCTCAGAACAACTGGAGAGCCACTCGGGGCCCCAAGAACAATGAGGCCGGGTCGGAGCCTCTCCGGGCTCAAGAACAAACAAACGGAGTCCCTCTCGGGGGACTCTGCATCAGGGGAGGCCCCACGGGCCTCCGAGCACCAAGGGTCTTGCTCTGGAGGGGAGGGGCGGGCACCGACAATGTGCCCGACGCCCCCCTCCCTTCCGCACTCACTCACCGGGTCTCTGGTGCTCGGCGGCGGCTCTCCTCCTCCACCGGGGCTCCCTCCTGGTCCTGGGAGCCCCGCGACATCCGGCGACTGCTTCCTGGCTAGCCCGGGGCTCTCCCCAGCTCACGGGATCCCCGGGCGGCCATCACTCCTTCGCGGGCTGCGGGGGCGGGACTTCCGGCCGGCCGCGCTCTGATTGGCCGGCCGGCCAAGCACTTCCGGGTCGCACTTGGCAGCGGCCCGGCAACGTTTTCCAAACACTCCGGGCTGCGGCGGTGAAGTCCTGGGCAATGCCGGGTGGGCACCGGCCTTAATTACCATAAAGCACGGTGGGCACGCGCTCGAAAGGTGGCAATGTCCCCGGCAGGGTGGGCACCTGCCAGGGGGCTCAAGACTCGTCACTGAGCGGGGCAAACGCCGGGTGGGCTCCGGCTTCCAAAAGTAAAAGCGCCCTCAGCGCTAAATGCAAAATAAAGCGCTCGTAAGCGCTAGAAGAAAAACAGCGCTCCCAGGTGCCCTCAGGCAGAGTAGGCGCTGGCAGACAAAATAAAGCGCTTCCAGGCGCTTCAGGGGAACAGCAAGTCCTTCAGGGGTCCATCAGCAAGCCAGGGGCTGGGCAGGGCTCAGGGAGGCAAGCCATCCCTGAGCCCAAGCAGCAGCACGCCCCTGGCAGATTCAAGCAGCAAACAAGAACATTTTCATGGGGTCACAGCCCCTCTTTTATACACCTTTTCCCTTTGTCTTTAGGTGCAGGGTGGGGGCAGAACCAGTCGCAGCTGGTTCTGGAGCACTCTTGATGGCCCAACCACCCATTCTATTCACTGGCAGGGCTTGGGTCATCAGTCACACCACAGGGGGGCGGAGCCAGCATTGTGTGGGGAAAACCCAGCCCATCCAGGACACAGGTACACTCCTCCCACACATCACTCATGCTAATCTCCCACTCACCACCGGGCAGACCCATCCAGACTTCCTGGAGCCTGGCATGCCAGCCAGCTCCAGCCAATCATGCGCCAGCACCCTCACAGCACACGTACAGCCATGTCTAGAAATTGCGCTTCCCTACTAGACACATACATGCTGCATACACCATCTCGCAGCATTCACTCCCCCGAGTTCACACATACCAAACTTGACCATGCAGACCTCACGCACCAGGAACTACCAGGGACACAGACATTCCCCATGCATTCCTATGGGAGGGCAGGCCAATCTCACACACGCACTCAGGGAGAGCACGCACTTTACACTGCGCCACAGTGTCAAAGTGCGCAAAGACCAGAAATCACTATAATTTCAAGGCAAAAAACTCAGGGGTGACCCTGCCAGAAGGCCCAAGTCCAACACAACCCCCTTCCAGCCAAAACGCAGGGTAGGCCAATCACCACCGTGATGGACTTCCCTGCTTGGGGCGATAGAACACGGACGCGGGCCCGCACTGCAGGGACACCCTCCGGTTCTACGCCAAGTTGATCCATAAGACAAGCACATCCTTAAAAAAAACACAGGCCCAACTAGGCTACCCCACTGGTACTCCTTAGCTGTCCACGGCTAGGACCAGGCCCTAGGCCACCCAGATACCACTGGTCCTTGCCAATACACAGAGTGGGGGGTAGTAACCCCTGGCCTACAATAGCCATTCTCCACTCCCTTTCTCAGTGTAGTTCCAAACTACCACTGATCCTTCAACCTAGGGTCCGCACCCTCAGGCTGACCAGAGGTCACGGGCAGGAATGCCCCACCCTACCTCTATTTCTGAAGCACCCTCCAGAACACAACTCTCCCACCAGTTTAGGACCTGACTTCCTCAGCAGCAGTGACCACAGTCAGACCACCACACCCAAGTCAGGGCAAGGGAGTTACACGCCAAGATAACCCCTACTCACCCTCTAGGTAACGTGGCGCGAGCAGCAAGGCTAAACTTGGAGGCGATGTAAGTTAAGTATTTGCGCATGCACCCCAGCATCAACTCCCAGGGCCCACCACAAAGGAAACTCCACACAAGGTTATATACAAATAGCCTTTGTATTACACCAAAACACATTAGATAAAACACACACTTTACAATGTGCCAGAGGCACGGGCAGAATTTACAAGGGATTATTTACAAGACAGGGCCACCTGGACCACTGTCAGGAATCAGAAGTAGCACTTTCAGAAATAGCACTTTAAATGTAAAATTACTTTAGCACAAAATAGCACACAACCAGTATCTACTGGTAACCAGGACCTCACTAGCACCACCTGTACTAGGGAGAAAACAACCACCTACACATCACAATACCTGTGGGGGTGGAAGCACATAACACATGATGCAATGCATAACATTCATTCAGAGGTGTAAGGGAGGAAAACACATGATGCATCACAATACATTCAGAGGTGCATAGAAAAGTACAATTGCGCCAAACTCACGTAAGTCACCCTCTGTGACTGTCCCTAGGCCCTCTGGCCTTGTTGGGGCTAGGACGCCCTGTGTCCAGTGTCAGGGTCCTAAACGTAGCAGTTGCCCACAAAGTGCTGGGCAACTGGTGCAATTGAGGTTTGAGCCTTCCAGGGCTCAAGAACAACAAGGGGGCCAATGTGGGAACCTCGCTGGGCTCTCAGAACACTGGTGGGGCGAAAGGAAATGTCCCCTGGAGCCTCCTCTGGGCTCTAAACACACATGGCACCCAAAGAGCCTCACTGGGCTCTAAACACATGGACTGCCCCTGAGCCTCTCTGGGCTCGTAATATGCCGATTGCCCCCAGGAGCCTCGGGGCTCCTCAACACGGATGTGGGCGGGGAGACCTCAAAACAACTGGAGAGCCACTCGGGGCCCCAAGAACAATGAGGCCGGGCGGAGCCTCTCCGGGCTCAAGAACAAACAAACGGAGTCCCTCTCGGGGGACTCTGCATCAGGGGAGGCCCCACGGGCCTCCGAGCACCAAGGGTCTTGCTCTGGAGGGGAGGGGCGGGCACCGACAATGTGCCCCGACGCCCCCCTCCCTTCCGCACTCACTCACCGGGTCTCTGGTGCTCGGCGGCGGCTCTCCTCCTCCACCGGGGCTCCCTCCTGGTCCTGGGAGCCCCGCGACATCCGGCGACTGCTTCCTGGCTAGCCCGGGGCTCTCCCCAGCTCACGGGATCCCCGGGCGGCCATCACTCCTTCGCGGGCTGCGGGGGCGGGACTTCCGGCCGGCCGCGCTCTGATTGGTCGGCCGGCCAAGCACTTCCGGGTCGCACTTGGCAGCGGCCCGGCAACGTTTTCCAAACACTCCGGGCTGCGGCGGTGAAGTCCTGGGCAATCCCGGGTGGGCACCGGCCTTAATTACCATAAAGCGCGGTGGGCACGCGCTCGAAAGGTGGCAATGTCCCCGGCAGGGTGGGCACCTGCCAGGGGGCTCAAGACTCGTCACTGAGCGGGGCAAACGCCGGGTGGGCTCCGGCTTCCAAAAGTAAAAGCGCCCCTCAGCGCTAAATGCAAAATAAAGCGCTCGTAAGCGCTAGAAGAAAAACGAAGCGCTCCCAGGTGCCCTCAGGCAGAGTAGGCGCTCCCAGCGCTGGCAGACAAAATAAAGCGCTTCCAGGCGCTTCAGGGGAACAGCAAGTCCTTCAGGGGTCCATCAGCAAGCCAGGGGCTGGGCAGGGCTCAGGGAGGCAAGCCATCCCTGAGCCCAAGCAGCAGCACGCCCCTGGCAGATTCAAGCAGCAAACAAGAACATTTTCATGGGGTCACAGCCCCTCTTTTATACACCTTTTACCTTTGTCTTTAGGTGCAGGGTGGGGGCAGAACCAGTCGCAGCTGGTTCTGGAGCACTCTTGATGGCCCAACCACCCATTCTATTCACTGGCAGGGCTTGGTTCATCAGTCACACCACAGGGGGGCGGAGCCAGCATTGTGTGGGGAAAACCCAGCCCATCCAGGACACAGGTACACTCCTCCCACACATCACTCATGCTAATCTCCCACTCACCACCGGGCAGACCCATCCAGACTTCCTGGAGCCTGGCATGCCAGCCAGCTCCAGCCAATCATGCGCCAGCACCCTCACAGCACACGTACAGCCATGTCTAGAAATGGTGCTTCCCTACTAGACACATACATGCTGCATACACCATCTCGCAGCATTCACTCCCCCGAGTTCACACATACCAAACTTGACCATGCACACCTCACGCACCAGGAACTACCAGGGACACAGACATTCCCCATGCATTCCTATGGGAGGGCAGGCCAATCTCACACACGCACTCAGGGAGAGCACGCACTTTACACTGCGCCACAGTGTCAAAGTGCGCAAAGACCAGAAATCACTATAATTTCAAGGCAAAAAGTTCAGGGGTGACCCTGCCAGAAGGCCCAAGTCCAACACCCACCAATCCCTGCCCTCAACCACAGATCCCTGCCCTCACTCCACCCACCAATCCCTGCCTCACCTCACCCACCAATCCCTGCCCTCCCCCACTCCCACCGATCGACCCCTGCCTGCCCTCCCCCACTGATCCCTGCCCTCCCCCACCAATCCCTCCCCTCAACCACAGATCCCTGCCCTCACTCCACCCACCAATCCCTGCCTCACCTCACCCACCAATCCCTGCCCTCCCCCACTACCACCGATCGACCCCTGCCTGCCCTCTACCCACCGATCCCTGGCCTTCCCCACTCCCACCAATCCCTGCCTTCTCCCACTCCCACCGATCGACCCCTGCCCTCCCTCCACCCACAAATCTCACTCACCTCTTCCCTCCCCTCACCCACCCACCCACCCCTGCAATGCAATAGGTCTCGCATTATAAAAGTTTGAGCTGTTGGCATTGCTAATAATAATATCAAAAAACATGTGCAGGGGGTCAAGGGGAAATATTTTAACGACCTGTCAACTCGTGCCCCTACTGTCAAGATACAAAAACACAAAACAGAGAAGACCAGGTCCAATGGGGTGTGCTGTCAACGAGGAAACTGAGGATCACGTGGTCACATGCGCAAAAACATATATTGAGTCACATATGGCTGAAAAATTCCCATCAGACCACCCTTGTGGCGGTTTTTCATCATGTGGGAGTAAGCAGTCAATCCAAACACCGCCCAAACCAGTGAGTGGCGGTGCGGAAGTTGAACATGACGCACTAGCCAAAGTGTTGCTCACAAAGTAGTACTGATGGAGTGCAGTGCTCAGGTGATAGTGCTCAATAAAAATGGCTACCTAGACTACAAAAATGTTTTGTAAGCAGGATTAGTCTAGGTGTCAAGATTAAAAACACGCCTAGTAATTGAAGAGTTAAACTACATTAAGGCGCTGTGTTAGAACGGTCGACATGTTTCAGCTTTATGGAGAAATACTCCAGCTATTTTCAGGACCTAATGGATGGTTAGCTACTGCAACAAACTGTGATATATTGAAAAATAAATTTAACGTGCAATTATACTTCAAATAGTCGTGTATCTACCAGGAACTTGGAGCCCCAATGCCCACTGGAGACAGACTCGTAATCATCTTCCTGTAGAAAGACAGAAATACACAACATATATTCGTTTTTACACAAACATCCACAAGATCACACGGTCACCACATAGACAAGCCACACCTGCGAGAACAATTTACGTTCCGCATTTACAATAAGCATATTAGCTCTATCACATAGAGGCATTTCCTCATAGTGATACTCACCCAGCTTTGTGTGGGTGATGGCCTCACCTCACCCGGCAACCGCTCGGGAAATTAAAGGCCCCGCTCTAATGTGTAGAAAATAAAAGGACACAGTTAGCGCACAGTTCATCTGTGCCCAGCCAAATAGCTCTACACATATAACCCAAGAAACGTGTGATAGACAACCGTCTGCCCCACCAAAAACTAACTCCAAGGTTAACAAAAGGCATTCAAGATGGAGGATTTTCGGTAGGTCGTTCTGAGGTTTATTAAGTACTTCTCAGAATAGTATTGAAAGCTAATCAAAGCCACTTAAGACTACCTCTGCTGACCCAAAATGAATGAAAGCAGTCAAAACTTTAGGAGCCTTACCTATCTGTCGGTACCCAATGCTCACGGCCGAGCGGAAGTGGAGGTACCGGCGGGACCTCTCTCTATGCTTATATCCAGAGGATGATGGAATGATAGGCTCACGGATTGTCCAATGAGCGGCAGTGCCACAGCATTCGAATAGTCAAGGCACACCTCAAAGGGGCCATATGTGCACCCCTTTGCATATAAATTACCAACTACTGAGAACGCGTTTAACTCAGCCGGCACACCGTAGGGTACTAATCCCTCGCGCATGCGCCATTATACTTGGAACCACAGAGTAGGAAGCACTATGCCGATGAGCATGCGCCGTGCTGCCGGCGAATCGCCATGAGGCCAAATGCGATATGAAATAAAGTGGTTTATTCATAGATAGACCTCTTATGAGCTATGAGCAAGAAAATTTCAGAAGGGGACTTGAAGCCCCGCCCCTTAATTGCATTGGTCGGCGTCACCGTTTATGTAAAACTGTTGCCGCCGATTGAAAGTGAGGCTTTTTGGTTTCAGCCCTTTCCCCTTTTCATCCAGCCCATTGGACTGGATTGTCTGCTTTACGGCTGTCGTGAAGCAATTCCATATCTTGGCCATCTGTGGTTGTAATAGAGGATTGTTTACAGGCAGGCAACATGGAAGGGCGGAAACGCTGTATCTGTAAGGCGGCCTGGAGTGAGGAGCGCCGAGGGAATCGATGCCTGCCAGGAGGAGAAGTGATTTTTAAAGCACTGGGCAGCATCTGGCATTCAGCAGATGAAAACATATGACTCAAAAGCAGAAGAGATGACAAGACATTAACAATTTCGCGCCAAAACTCCCCAGGCGCAGTGGCGCTTCCAGCTGCTCTGGAGATGTTTGCAGGAACCAGCTGCAGGCTCTGGCCTCATATTTCTTTACTATAAACCTTGAGCCAGCAACATCACGTAGATCCTTAAAGCATGGCCACCGCACTACACCGACTGGTCGTAAACCACAGCGAGAAATGTCTGTGATTGTCGAGCAGTTTTGAGTGTTGTACAACAGCACACGTTCAACACAGCAGTTTGTTTAGATTATGGAATCGCAGAGAGTGTTATCTCACTGTTTCTGTTAGACAAAATGAATGCTTCTCCTTTAGAAATCTGCATGCCTGCAGCGCTTAGAAACGTCAAAGATGCGGTATGAAGAGCTATATAAAACGCATCGGATGTTTTTCGGCATGTGGAGCCGAGGCAGGAAGGGGGGATCTCTTCTACAAGGGAGCCTGGGTTTTTCGAACTGAAGACCTTGAGAATGACTGCACGGGGCTTGAATTGGATGGTAACTGATCGAGGCAGTCAGTGTTGCTGCCCTGCGCTTGGTGTGTTGTCATCACTTTCTGTCGGTTGGGGGCAGCTGCTCAGTTCAGAGGTTGTGCAGCCACATAGATGCTGCGATGGGTATGTGCCCTCTCGGTGACAATGGTACGTCTTTGATGCTATTCAATTAGTTGGTGAGATGCATGACAAGCTGTGGTGCATGGTGCCTCTTTGTGCCCCGAGAACGGACTATGGACAAGCTGTGGTGCATGGTGCCCCCTTGTGCCCCGAGAACAGACTATGGACAAGCTGAGGTGCATGGCGCCTCCTTGTGCCCCGAGAACAGACTATGGACAAGCTGAGGTGCATGGTGCCTCCTTGTGCCCCGAGAACGGACTATGGACAAGCTGTGGTGCATGGTGCCTCCTTGTGCCCTGAGAACGGACTATGGACAAGCTGTGGTGCATGGTGCCTCCTTGTGCCCCGAGAACGGACTATGGACAACTGTGGTGCATGGCGCCTCCTTGTGCCCCGAGAACGGACTATGGACAAGCTGAGGTGCATGGTGCCTCCTTGTGCCCCGAGAACGGACTATGGACAAGCTGTGGTGCATGGCGCCTCCTTGTGCCCCGAGAACGGACCATGACAAGCTGTGGTGCATGGCGCCTCCTTGTGCCCCGAGAACGGACTATGGACAAGCCGTGGTGCATGGTGCCTCCTTGTGCCCCGAGAACGGACTATGGACAAGCCGTGGTGCATGGTGCCTCCTTGTGCCCCGAGAACGGACTATGGACAAGCTGTGGTGCATGGTGCCTCCTTGTGCCCCGAGAACGGACTATGGACAAGCTGTGGTGCATGGTGCTTCCTTGTGCCCCGAGAACGGACTATGGACAAGCTGTGGTGCCGACACGGATGCATGCCAAGAACCGTGACGATGACAATATGAAATGTGGGCTCCGTGACTCTAAGAGATGCTTCACCAGTGGCAGCAGGTTTACAATTGTGTGCACACCTTTCATCCAAGTGTGCACGGCCTGGTGTGCTCTCCTTGTGCACGAGAACGGACCATGGATCATAGAGTATAAACATGCACCAAAGGATGCGGAAGTGACGAAGATGCTCGCACGAGGCGCTGAATCACTCTATAAAGTTTAGAAGAAAAGTTAAAAAAATGCTCACATGTGGGACTGCCCCTCAGGGTGTAACAGCCGATGTCTACTCCCACTCGTAGAGTATGGGTAAGGCCTCTTTTATTTAAATATACAACAGCTGGTGAATTAATACAGATGAACTAGTCACAGTTTCAGTCGATAAATTCCTTCAATCTGATCTTAATTTTCACCAGTCAATTCGTCCTTCTGTTCTGTTCTCTTAGGACAACGTTCCTTTGGCCATACAGAAAAACAAGGGCCCTTTTGTGACGAGAATGCAGCGTAAGGGCTAAGAGCTGCCTACTTTGGACCTGGGGAACCAGGTTTGAGTCTCAGTGTGGCTCATCAACCTGTGATCCTGTGCAAATCACTTAAGTTGGAGAAATATAAAACTGCAATAAACAACAATGTGACACATATCGGAAGAGAAATGCAGCAAGTCCAGAAGCACCACGTGTGCCTTCACACTCACTAACACTAATACTAGTGATTGTGAAAGCAGACGTTGTCCTTTTAGGCTTGCTTCATACCTGTTGGTAATAGAGTGCAGCAGACTTCATGCCTTTTTGAAAGTTTTCTGTTGATTGCAGCGACCGACATGCTAATACACGGGACTTTCAAAAAGGCAGGCAATCTGCCACCCCAGAATAATAAAAGGTATACAGCAAGCCCAAAAGCACCGCGTTTGCTTTCACAATCACTAGTATCTAATAGTGATTGTGAAAGCACTCGTTTCACAATCACTAATAGATATTAGTTACTAATATATATTAGTGATTGTGAAAGCAAACCTCGTGTTTTAGGCTTGAAGCATGGCCTTTCTTAATACAGCGCAGCTGGGGGCAGATTGTCTGCTTTTGTTAAAATATTCCTGTTGATCGCAGCGCCCGTCTACAGGGTGCGGCAATCAACAGGAATACTTGCCTCTAGTGGTATGGGTGTGCTGTGTGTGCGCACTTCAAAGGCACTGCACGCTGGGAGTGAAAGACGTGCGCACGTGCACGTTGCTGAGAACAGTGCAATCCACGCAATACCACTCAGTGCCACATAATTAAATGTTACATCATTGCACTGCACTCAATGCAACATAAATACACTCCACATAATACCACTCAGTACCACATAATTACACCCCACATAATTACACTGTACTGAATGCAACATAAATGCACTCTATACCACATACCACCAATCAACATAAATGCACTCCACACCATGACTCAATTTCACTAAGCATAATTTCACTCAACATGCCAGTTCCAGGCCACACCATTCAACTCATTCAACACATTTCCAATACACACCCCATAATTACGCACCAAAAAAACATATTTCAACTCCCCAACTCCACAATCCACACCGTATAGTGTCACCACCTGAGCACCAAACATAATCCGCCACCACCGCCTAAGCATAACATCTTTCTGCCCTTGGAATCTGGCATCTGTTGATTCTCCCCTAGTGTCCGACCTCTGCTCGTGTTCTAATTAAATTACTGTTTTCCAACCTCCACTCCCCTGTTTTTTATGTCCCGCTTCCCCATAACAAAAAAAAAATATTACAAACAAGCATAAGCACAGGCAAGAAGTCCTTCTGTTTTTTTTCCGAAACCCGTCTTTGCCTGAGGACGAAAAACTCCAATGCCTGGAAGTTTTGCGAGCCCTTCACATCTACTCAGAACGTAGCAGTTCATTTCAGCAGGTGGTCTCTCAGGGAGGGGGTCCAAGCTTTCCTAGTCCACTGCGACTCGGTGGGTGAAGTGCGCTATTCTTTTGTCATACAAGGCTTCTCACCTTTTGGGTTTATTGGAGGGAGTTTTGTATAGGGCGAACTCGACCTGAAGATATCAGGTATCAGAGCGCTTTACATGAGCACCAGATTCATTACAGACGCGGACAGTATTTTGCCCAGAATCACAGGATGTTCAGCATCGTTGCCGAGACTCAAACTCTGTTCCTCAGCTTCGAGGTCGACCTCTCTAGCCATTAGACCACATCCTCCCTCCTTATCCTTTTGTCCTCATTCAAAGGGCATTCTACATGGAGTGTTTCCTCATCCCGTGCAATGTTTAAGGGGGCATCTCTCTGTGACATTTGTAATCCTGCAGCATGGGCCTCTCCCAACGCCAGTGTTTCCAGTTT
The DNA here is from genome assembly GCF_964261635.1 of Lissotriton helveticus. Classification (NCBI taxonomy): domain Eukaryota; kingdom Metazoa; phylum Chordata; class Amphibia; order Caudata; family Salamandridae; genus Lissotriton; species Lissotriton helveticus. The sequence goes on from NC_136073.1 coordinate 920,396,315, forward strand.
CCGGCTTCAGTTGGGGATGGCTGCCCCCTCAGACTTTGGGGCTCAGGTTGTATCAGCTGTACATAATCTGTTGTTAAAGCTGTTGTTTTTTGCATTAAACTTTCACGTGTCTTGCGTCATCCTTGGTTTCTGTGTGAATCCAGCACCATGCTCTTGGTTTGGGCTCAAGTGTAAGGAATGGGCAGAGAGACGCGGAGGTCCTGCCCAGGTACTTACTGGTAATCTTCATTCCTCTGAGTCCAGGTCTTCCCGTTCCATTCCTGAGCCCGTCGCTCCCTCCCGGGATTCTGTCTTTGGTGATTGTTGTCTTCATTATGAGTTTCTTTGGTATTCTCAGGGTGTCTTTGTGACGCGCGTCCCCTTTATGCATGCTGGGTAGACCACGCCTTATTGGGGGAAGTATTTTGACATCAGCTGGGTGAAAGGTTCTGTGGAGCATGAAGAGCTGGGGTAATCCATCGTGATTGACAGCTATAAACAACCAATGGCTGATCAATGTGTCAATGACACAACAATGCAGTAAAAGAGGGGGTGGCACTCAGCCCTCTCACTCTGTATATGTCATCTAAACTCTGCAAGGCAGATAATGCTGCCTCTAGCCAGACCTAAGGCCTCTCACTCTGTATATGTCATCTAAACTCTGCAAGGCAGATAATGCTGCCTCTAGCCAGACCTAAGGCCTCTCACTCTGTATATATCATCTAAACTCTGCAAGGCAGATAATGCTGCCTCTAGCCAGACCTAAGGCCTCTCACTCTGTATATGTCATCTAAACTCTGCAAGGCAGATAATGCTGCCTCTAGCCAGACCTAAGGCCTCTCACTCTGTGTATATATCATCTAAACTCTGCAAGGCAGATAATGCTGCCTCTAGCCAGACCTAAGGCCTCTCACTCTGTATATATCATCTAAACTCTGCAAGGCAGATAATGCTGCCTCTAGCCAGACCTAAGGCCTCTCACTCTGTATATATCATCTAAACTCTGCAAGGCAGATAATGCTGCCTCTAGCCAGACCTAAGGCCTCTCACTCTGTATATATCATCTAAACTCTGCAAGGCAGATAATGCTGCCTCCGGCCAGACCTAAGGCCTCTCTCTCTGTATATATCATCTAAACTCTGCAAGGCAGATAATGCTGCCTCTAGCCAGACCTAAGGCCTCTCACTCTGTATATATCATCTAAACTCTGCAAGGCAGATAATGCTGCCTCCGGCCAGACCTAAGGCCTCTCACTCTGTATATATCATCTAAACTCTGCAAGGCAGATAATGCTGCCTCCGGCCAGACCTAAGGCCTCTCTCTCTGTATATATCATCTAAACTCTGCAAGGCAGATAATGCTGCCTCCGGCCAGACCTAAGGCCTCTCACTCTGTATATATCATCTAAACTCTGCAAGGCAGATAATGCTGCCTCCGGCCAGACCTAAGGCCTCTCTCTCTGTATATATCATCTAAACTCTGCAAGGCAGATAATGCTGCCTCCAGCCAGACCTAAGGCCTCTCACTCTGTATATATCATCTAAACTCTGCAAGGCAGATAATGCTGCCTCCAGCCAGACCTCAACAGCCTCTTCGAGAGGTGAGGGGTGTGACGTCACGCCTCACTTGGTTGAGGCCAGATCAGCACATTATATTATTCAAACTGGACATAACCAGCAGAGTAAGCGCCGGTGTGTAAGCTTTAGAATGTCAGTATCATTCGATGGAGCTCTGCTGACATCCAGTGGTCGTTTAATGGAAATGCAGGTGATGCAACTCTTGCCAGGTTTGGAATCAGACAGGGCACCAATGTTGGTGGTCAGGTTGTATTAGTGACTATTTATTTCCATTTTCATCTGATACTTTTGTCATGGAGGGTGCAGTGATATTTAGAGGCTCATTTTAAAGGCCCCATTAAGCTACTCTATGAGGAGTCCGTGTTATGATGCAGTGCTTGACCAAAAATCGTTGCAAACATTCACAAATCCGAATTGATCTTGTTAATATGTATTTATATGGGGCATATTTTGCCTTTGGTGTGGTCTCCGGGTGATAATGGGGTTCAGTCCCCTTTGCCCTGTTCTTGATTTCATCGCAGACCAGCATTGTGTGTGATTTTGTTTGCAGGGTGTAACTTGCAGAATGAAATATAAAAATAGATGAGTTTTTTCATTAAATGTGTTCATCGTTAGCACAAGTTCTAAAAAAAGAAGTGGGCGGACTAATCTAGGTAATCAGAATACAATTGACATCGCTGCGTGTGACATCGCGGCGTGTGACATCGCGGCGTGTGACATCGCGGCGTGTGACATCGCGGCGCGTGACATCACGGCGCGTGACATCGCGGCGTGTGACAACGTGGCGTGGGACATCGCGGCGTGTGACATTGCGGCGTGTGACATCGCGGCGTGTGACATCGCGCCATGTGACATCACGGCGTGTGACATCGCGGCGCGTGACATCGCGGCTTGTGACATCACGACGTGTGACATCGCGGCGTGTGACACCGCGGCGTGTGACATCGCGGCGCGTGACATCGCGGCGCGTGACATCGCGGCGTGTGACATCACGGCGTGTGACATCGCGGCGTGTGACAACGTGGCGTGGGACATCGCGGCGTGTGACATCGCGGCGTGTGACATTGCGGCGTGTGACATCGCGGCGTGGGACATCGTGGCGTGTGACATCGCAGCGCGTGACATCGCGGCGTGTGACATTACAGCAAGTGACATCACAGGAAGTGGCATCATAAGAGATGACATCAGATCTTAAGCCCTCACATATATGTTTGACATGTCTATCATGAGTACATTGGAGCATATATCGAGTATTTAGGGAAATCCTCCTGATTTAGGCAGAAGATTCAGACTTTTCTAAGCTACTCATAATGAAATGTTTTCTTTTATCAGCCTAAACTTCCTCTACCCATAGTGTTTTACAAGAAAAAAATAATGATATTTAAATGATTATATTGACTCCTCAGGGGTTGTAAGCACTATGTAAATGCTATTTATTTTGTAGAAACACTGGAAAAGACCAACGCATCTGATATTCTTACAATGCAGGCACAAAGTGAAACGCTGCCTCTCTTAAGTGTGTGGTTCCCCTCTGCTGCACTTGCATCAGGTGTGAGCTGACCGCTCCCAGCCAGGAGACTCCAAGAGGAGGCTGATGACCCGTCCGACTCGGCCTTTGTTGTGGGCGCAGCAGGAGTCTAAACTAAGAAAGCCCCGTCTCATCCTGCACGTTGTTGCGGATCAAAGCAGACAACAAAAGGCAGGCGGGGCTGAACGTGTCCCGGTGTTTGCAAATTACACCGGGACGACTTCAGCATATTTTTCAGTGGGCCCAACTTCTTGGCAGGGTGGACGGCGTGTCCCCTTTTAGAATGGTGGGTGGACGCCGTCCACCTACGTGTATCCCGACTCGTGCCCCGCCCTTTTCATTCTGTTTTCTGGTGCTTGGAAGTTCAGCCAGGTCTGTGTATTCTTCAGGGTAATGTTCCTGCTCCATTGATTGGCTGCAGCTCGAAGGAGCTCGGCATAAGATTAATTTGGAAGCTAAAAGACAAAGGCTCAATTAAGAACTCCACGTAAAGGGGGTCAAATAAAAACAAAGACCATTTTATGTGAAGAGGATCAGAAGAGAAATCTGACCAGAGTAAATTAAACAAGCTTTGTCAAAGTCATTGTCTTTGCTGGCAACAGAGACCTATTGGTATAGTGTCTCTTTGTGTGTATGCATAAGCACACATTTGTTTATTGTTTAGTTACAGTTCGAAGGCTCCAGGCATCAATCTGGGTGCAATCAGTAGAAAATAATTAAATGTGTGCAAAGCTGCATTTTTCAAAGAGAAGTGGCCCCGCGGCAAGTTACAGATGCCGGGCCCTCCAATAAGGGAAAAATGAAGAAACAGTCTTGATAGGGAGAGGCTGAGGAACGACGGTGGAGGGGGAGGGGAGCGATGATAGTGAATGCAGCCCGGGAAAAGGGGACAAGATGGGGGAGCAAGTGAGGAGGTGGGGGGGCCGTTAAATTGAAAAGAAAAGAGGTAGAGATCCAAATGACGAGCCGAAGAGGGCAACATGGAAACCAGGGGCATAGAAGTGAGTGGGAAGCAGCATACATGGGAGAACACACATGCATGCACAGCCATGGAGTGCTAAAGGCGAAAAAAAAAGTTCCATGAAAGTGAATGTAAATATATTGTATTTTATATAGCGCACTTCTACCCGGAGGCCTCGTAGCGCTGTATTCATACCGCTGTGGAACCCATCCTGGCTTTCCTGTGAAATGCCCACTCCTGGGCACCCCCAAGGTAAAGCCAGGCATCCAAGCGCTGCTGGGGCCGTTGTGGAGATTAAGCAAGCTATTGCCCAGAGTCACAGAGTGGGACCCATGATTAGACTCGGCACAGAGGCGAGAATTAACAGGTCCAAGGAAATTGAGTCCAAGAGCCGCCGAGGAGGGAATTGAACCCTGGTCCCGGACCAGACCTCTGCATCAGGGTCTGCCGCTCTAACCAGTGAGCAGCGGAAGTATACAAGTCATCAAAGAATCAAAAGGTCAGTAAAGCATCTATGTAGTAAATAGGGACAGAGAAGAGGAAGGAAAAACACTGAATAAGAAGCCAGAAAATGAGTGACCAATAAGCTTAACCATGGTAACCAGTGGGCTGGTCTGAAGCCCCCTGTAAGTATTGGTATCGTCCGCCTGAGGTCTTCGACAACAGACAGCTAAAGCTGCGAGAAAGCAAAACAGGACTTTATGAGCTGCTGATGCAGAGATCTGGGAGAAGTAGGGGATCATGCATGTCATTGGAGACATGTTCATGCGACTTTCATAAACAAGGTCAATAGTTATGTGTTTTTATCTGACAGTCTTTGTCAAATGTGAGCAGAATGTATTTACCCTTTTACAACCTAAAGGTGATAAGGAAATAAAACTATAGTGTCACACAAAATGCAGCTCATGATCCATTCTTTGAAAAGGTACCAACTGGTATTCTGTAACTTCTTTGTACAGTTTTATTAGTAGTCTTAAACTGTGTAAACATGCCATAACTAAGCACTTTTGAAAGTCCCCAGTAGGAGGATTTCCCTGATAATGGAGCTCAAGAACACATGTTTAGTGGAATGTTTCAAGAAGCCTCTTCCCGCCTTTGTTCATCTGAACGATGATAGTAAAGGAACTTCCACTGGACCTTTTAAACAGTTTCAGCTAACAGAAGCACACAGGTTTACTCACACACCTAATAATCTGTGTCTGAAAGGTAAGAACCATTTCTGGACCTCCAGGGTTTTTACAAGCTAAATCCAGTTTATAATATTTTCCTAAAAATCTGTTCATGCTCTTTCTTGTTGCCATGTCCATCACCGTCGCTACTTTAGAGTAAATAAAAAAATACAGATTCGTTTCTCTCTAAATTCTCAATGTAACCTTAAAGATTGTGCAATGGTACACTGAAATTTCACGATAAATTAATATATTAAATATTTTTTTTATTGCAGAAACATTTTGAGACTAGAACACTGGTATAATAAGAACACTGCGTCACCAGTCGCATAGTGTCTCATGACGTCACGTCACGTCGTGTTAAAAGTATGCGGTTTTGGAACTTCCAGAACTGCACACTCTCAAACCGTGACGTCATGAGACACTGGATCGCCTTGTGTCCATCTCATTCTGAGGGTGTGGCACTGTGGCCAGGCTCGGACAGTTCACTCTTTGGGCCATTTTTTGGTCATTAGTGGGGCTCTTTTATGGTCTTCAGGACTGGTTTTTACTGCAGTTTTTCCAGGTTTCTCATTTGCCAATGGGGGCATTTTTATGATGCCTATTTTCTCTCCCAGTCTGGCCGATGGCAGTTCACCCCTTGTTTTAATCTGTTTGTAGAGATAGATCTCATTTCTTCTTGGGAATGTCAGCCAAACCAGACAGTTTGAGTTTAACAAAAGGAGATTGGGCCCGGGGTAGAGCTCAGTGCTTGATAGGTCATGCTCCCTGCTGAGTGTGACAGAATTCTATAGGTTGAACCTGTAAGTGTAGATGTGTGATGATTTAGTGGTCTAATGATGTGTGGGTTTGTGACCTGGGATGGCACAATGTTCCCTCTTGAGTGGTCTCTGGTTTATCAAGAAGTCACGCAACACAGTACGTCAAGTAAGGTTGCTGTGTCGCATGAAAGGGAGGGCAGAACTGCACCATGTCTATTAAAAAGTGGTGCTGTCCTGTTCTCTCCCTGCGCTGGCACACTTTATGCAGCCACGCATCAACAAAGACACCCTATAACAACAGGTCCTGTGCACACACATAGGAGTAAATACAGCATAAGCGTGAACGTTATTCAGAAATGAAGACAAAGTGTTCTTCCTTGGAGTGTTGATTTATTGGTGTGTCGCTTCACAGGCCAGCCAACTCGTGTTTTGTCATTGGGTGTATAACCCTTTACTTCTTCAGGGCTCGGGTAGAGTATAGCAAGTCTTCGGACCTTTCGGCTGGTGATACTTCCGACCCAGAGGGTCCTAACAATCACTCCGATGCATAAGTTCTCTTTTTCAAAGCTTCAGTAAATCTCTTGTGGAAGGCAATACTATTGACCTTCTGTGGCTGAAACTGGCTTGGTATGCCACAATTGTATCCTTTAAATATCAATACGCCTCTTTAGGCAAAACAAGAGTAACTTGGCGCCATCCACCATAGGAAAGGGTCTGGCGAGTACGCCCTGTAGCTCCTCACTCTGACACCGTGTTATGCCGGAAAGTCACGCATCAACAAAGACACCCTTGGGTGCAAGGGCATCTGTGTTGTCTGAAGCACATGTTTTGTATTGGAAGGGGCTCATTCCAGTGCAAAGCCCATGCTTTAAAGCTTTCCCACTTTGTATGTGTCCAGCACACATGCAAAGTGGGAAAAACAAGGAGAAATGAAAACCCTTTTCCTTATTGTAACTAAATCCCAATCTATATTTCTTTGTAAATAGGGATTTGTGTCAAAACACATAGGTGGTTGCATAACGCCCATCCACCAACCCAATAATGTCCCCTTGACCCAAAGTAACTCAAGGCATCACATGATTAAACTTTGAGTTACTCTCCGCGGTCCTAATGTGTGCTGGATCGCAAATCCCGCCTAAACACTTTGCGTTGGGTCTGCATTAGAAAAGTAGCACAAACCTGACGCAACGCATTTCTAATCCTGGAGCTCTGTGCCTTCTAAGGACAGCTTGGTATGCACATCTGATATAATATCTAGCTAGACTCACGGACAGTACACACAGGCGGTCTACAGTGGCAGCAGATGACCTTTAACATTGGTGAGGCATAATCCTTGGTTCAAATTCCAATGAACTTCTTCTAGAAGGGTTATCTCACACTTTCTTGCACTAAGGGCCTCATTAACAGAGATTTGGCATAGGGGGTGTCAGAAGTGTCTTGCACCCTATCTACGAGATACGGTGCATTGCTGTCCTTTCAGCCAGCGCACAGTTTGGTGCATAGCGCCAACACAAGCACCCTTGATCTGCGCAGTTGGCAGGATTGCTTTTGTGCAGGAAGGGGCACCTTCCTGCATAAAAACAATCTATGGAGTCATTGTCCTCATGCTATGTGTGCTGTAGACGGCAGCACACATAGAAAGAGGAACAAGCATTGGCATAGCCAATAGGTCTCACTTTTGGGACCTTATAAGTATTTAGTTATGCAGCACAATATTCTTGGTGCAATAACATCAACTGTTGCATGGCTAAAAACTTATAAGGTCCCAAAGGCGAGACCTATTGGCTACGCCAATGCTTGTTAACATACGTGTTTTAAAGACACTGTCAAGCATCTGCATGGGTGAATGTTTATTACATTTTAAAAAACATGCTAATATAAACTAGCAACTTTTATTTGATGGCATAATTGATTTATTTTCCCTTTTTAGTTTTGCTTCATAAGCTTGCAATCAAAAATTACCATGCACCAGCTTACCAAGATCAGGCCAATTGACTTTGCTAATGCTTGTTCGAAGTGGTAGTCAATGTTTCCTCTTTTTTTAGTTCCTCTTTATTCAGTTTGTGCTGGAATCAGGCATGAAATACATAGATAAAACCAGAAAGCAAAATGTTTAGATCACAAGATGATGTCTCCACCATTCCCTTCCAACACCTTAGACTCACAGGTTACACGCCGCCACCCCCACACAATGCCACAAATAGTAGATAGGTGACATCGTCTAGCTGCTTGGGAGGGTGGGGGGGTAATGTTGGAATTGTGCTATTCTAAGCCAATGTCTATCTATGAACAGGTGCTGGCTGCCAGGTTAATGTTTTGTAAAACCTGCAACATGATTCTTCCGTATACAATGCCTACTTCTTTGAGGAGATCAGGAAACATGGCGCCCGCGTCCTGAGTGGCAGCGCACGCCCTCGCCAGAAACGCCTCTCTTTCGCTGTTTGGAAGGAGCGCTAGAGTAGCAGGAAAATGGCGAAATAATACCTGATTTGTGGCATATCGGCATATCGGTCTGTAAGCTAGCCGGCTCGTGGATGTGCCTTGGAGACGTGGTGCGGGCTCCTCACCCCTCCCTCCCGCAATGTTGGGATCGTGCAGCCATGGAGCTGAGGCGTGGCCGCAGAGCGGCGGCCCGCGGTCTCCTCCGGGGCAACGCCGGCGGAATCAGCACAAGCGGGAGCAGTGGAGGTTCGTGTCGAGACAAGGCAGCCGGCGCGCCAAACAAAAGCGCTTTCTTCTCTTCGGTGGCCTTTTTTTCAACAGCAGTATCAGCAGAGGAGGAGTGCGACGCCCCAGCAGCTGTTGGAGCTGTCGGTGCTGGGGAGGTACTGGTCGGTCGGGACTTGACAGACAGCAAGAGCGGTGAGAGTGGGAGTGCCGGCAAGGAGAGGGTGGGAGCCACAGGTGTGATGGGGATAGGAGATGGCATTGCCCCAACACAAAATACTAAGTGGCAAAGCGGGAGCCAAGCCCCGAAGAGCAAATCTAAACGGGGGAAGGGCAAAAGTGACAAAAGTGACAAAAGTGACAAACACGGTCACTGCTTTCAAGGTTCACCGGTGGCAGGAGGAAGGAGTGAGGCCAGTAGAGAGCATACTAAAAAGGTAGCTGAGAAGGGCAGATTAGATCAGACGCCCCAAGCGAGAGGGGGGGTGCGAAAGAGGGCAGAAGTAAGGAACCTAAAAAGGTCACAGAGAGCTGAAGCTCAAAAAGGCCGTGGAGATATTAACACAATCCGTATTACTCCCTCCCTGCGTTCCTTTTTTTAAAGTATTGCCCCAGGTTTTGAACATCCATCAAACTAAACCCTCGGGCTATTCAGACCCAGGCAGCTCCTTCCCTAATAGGGCTTCCTGTATGTCGACTGTACCCTTGGCTTTCATGGGCTCTCCCGTAAATACGACAGAACCTATAGCTCAGATGTACGAGTCAGACAGTTCCCTGTGTGTACAAGTTAATTGTGTTCTTGATACTGCAGCGCCCCCTACTTCGACCTTGACCTCGACTCCTACTCCAGCTCTGCCCGAGACACCTGTAAACTCAATCCCTGTAACCCTTGCATCGTCGGAAGCCAGTGGGTCCGGGGGTTTAGCGAGTTCAGTCTGTCCCTCAGTCGATGCTCTGCTTACTTCAATGAAGGCGGACATAAGGAAAGGGTTTATGGTTTCAGCAGAAAACCAAAACGAGATTAGGGTAGCATAAGACGTCCTTGAGAAAAAGTGGATCGACTGTATGAAAGGACAGAGTCTCTGGAGGGCTCCGTGGAGGTACTCAAGGCTAACCTGGGATCCGCAGAGCTAAAAATGCAATCTCTGCAAAGAGAGGGAGATGCTATTCGTTAGAGGGTGGAATCCCTAGAAAATCACTCAAGGAGGAATAACCTCCGGCTCTTGAAGATCCCGGATGGGAAAGAAGGGAGCGACATCAAGTCTTTTGTGGTGGCCCTACTAAAGGATTCTTTAAAGCTTGAGGAGATACCGGATACCTTGGAGAAAGATATTCAAAGGATTCACAGGAACCCTTTTCTCTTAAAGCCTGGTAGGGCTAAACCCAGTATAATTTTAGTTAATTTCCTTACATATTGGGGGGCGTGGCTTGGCTGCAGAGCGGAATGGCTGCCTAACTGCGCAGGTCTGCCGACCGAGCAAATAATCCGATAAATATTCGCACTTAAGCACGAGGAATCTCAGAACTACCCGGCTATGAGTGTTACTGGCACCCTCCACTGTCAGACTTCTTGGTATAGAGGAAGGGGTGGAACAACAAGATCCAAGAGGCTTCGTCATCAAGTTGCTAAAAGGTTCTTTCCCCGATGTGCCATGGCAGTGGGACTTGGAAGTCCAAAGGGCCCATAGATTTCCATTCACCAGAAAGAAAAGACAGGAAGGTGGCCCAGATATACTTCCAAGGGCTATGCTGGTGTTCTTCGGGAACTTTCTTGCGAGACAAGAACTGATGGACAAAGCGAGGCCAGATTCCAGGAAATCTTTTGACGGGGTAACATTCTTCGCCAGACCTGACTTTTGCCACGTGACTGTGGAGAGAAGATGGCGCCTCAGACAGTTAATCCCAGCATTTCAGAAGCAAGGGGCAGAGGCGTACCTAATGTTTCCGGCAAAGTTAAAGATTATATCCGCAGGACGTATGAGAATGTTTTTTTCTGAGATAAAGGCGGGAGAGTTCCTGACAGAGCTGACAGAACAACGTAGAGATAGGAACAAGGAATTGGTAAAGTGATGGAGTGGGGAGGGCTAGGATATGCTGCGGCTTGTAAGATTACCTGAGTCACCGTGAGTATCAAGAGAGGAAAGCGGGGAGGAGAGGGGGGGCGACACTGCAACGCACAGCGATCACGCATAGGTCAGCTCTGACCTATTTGCCTGTGTTGGGGGGGGAGGGGATCTCGTGGGAAGAGGGGTGGGAGGGGGTTAAGGGGGGGGTGGTGGTGATGGCGTAGGAGAAGAGAGATATGCAGTACAGAGATGTAAGATATACAAAGGAAAGAGACAACTAGTGTTTAAGTCTGTAGGAGGAATGGAAGTGATGGCAAAACTAAAATTTGACCAATGGCGGTTAGGATAGCCACGCTTAATATCTGTGGGCTAAATAATGCAGAGAAAAGGCAAAAACTAGCCGCAGCATTACGATTTTGGAGAACTGACATAGTGTGTTTACAGGAGACGCATGTGGCTAGGAAAGATAACTATATGCTTGAGCAAATGGGGTTTGAGGTGCTTGCCCACACAGGACAGGAAGACAGGAAAAAGGGGGTGGCGATATTAGCTAGAAAAGGAGTTGTAAAAGTTAAAAGGAAGAAAGAGGATCGAGATGGGCGATGGGTATTGTTGGATGTGGAATCAGAGGTCGGGAGACTCACAATTACCTCAATATATGGGCCAATTGAAGATGAACCTGAACTGATGGAATTTCTGGATGGGGAATTGGCACTCTGGCCAGAGCCTGTAGTATGTTGCGGGGACTTCAATATTAATGGCCTGGATGGCTTAATCAAGGGGGAGGGGGTTAAATACCGGGACAGGAAGATAAGGACATACAAAGCAGTACAGAATCTTGCTCGACACAATGCCTTGGTGGATATGTGGGCTGAGAAAAACCCGATAGGTACAGGCAGCACCTATTACTCAGCTCCTCACAGAAAGGTTTCAAGATTGGACTACTTTTTCATTTCGAGTTCACTTCTGGGGAGAGCTGATATTGAACGACTTCCTAGATTAGTGTCGGATCATAACCCGTTAATTCTAAGTTTGATATCTGGTAGAGAAAGGGATAGGACGCCTAATCAATGGACGTTTGAACGGGGGTTATTAAAAGAGGAGGAGTACGTGAAAAGGATGCAGGAATGGATTGTACAATATTGGGATATAAATAGATACTCAGCATCGGCAGACATGGTGTGGGATGCTTTTAAAGCTGGGGTAAGGGGGGAGACACTAAGTTATACTATGCTAAGAAACAAGAAAGAAAGGGAGAGGACAGAGGGGAGTCTTAGAAGCCTGGCAAGCTTGGAGGAGGGCCTCGTGGGTGCAATAAGTAGACAAGCACCTATTGAACAGATATTATTAGACATAGAGTTACAGAAAGCAGAGCTAGGGGCAAGGTTGGCGCAAAAAGCAGCAGGGAACTTTTTAGCTAAAAAAGAAAAATGCTATGAGTTTAATGAAAGAGTAGGCCACTTATTGGCAATAAGAACTAGACAAACGCTAGCTGCAGGGGAAATAAAAGAAATTAAGGACAGTACAGGGACTATAGTTAATAAGGTGGAGGAAGTGCAGGAAGTCTTCAGGAAGTTCTATGAATCACTATATGCTCAGGAGGCAAGTAATGATACGTCAAGGATATCAGAATATTTATCACAAATACCAAACAGAGGGTTAAGTACGGAAGAAAGGGAGGGATTGGATCAGCAGTTAACACTACAGGAGGTAAGAGAAGCAACATTTAGCCTCCCCCCTGGAAAAGCAACAGGGCAAGATCAAATTCCGGTAGAATTTTATAGGACTTTCTGGGATGTATTGGGTACAGATCTCTGGTCAATATGCCGTATGGCACAGGGGGGAAGGGTGGTTCCACAGTCTTGGGCCGGGGCAGATATAATCATAATATTAAAAAAGGACAAGCCACCAGTAGAGCCAGGGTCATATAGGCCAATAACGTTATTAAACGCAGATACAAAAATATTCTCTAAAACATTAGCGAAAAGGCTTAGTAGGGTTATTGAGAGTTTGGTGTCCCCAGAACAACATGGCTTTATACCAGGTAAGGGAACCACCCAGCACACCAGACAGATGATCACCGTTCTGGACGCAGCAGAGGTGGCAGGAGACCCTGTCGCGGCTATTTTTCTGGATGCTGAGAAGGCCTTCGACAGGGTCTCCTGGGACTATCTGTGGAAAGTTATGGAATGGGCTGGGATAGGTGTAGGCTATATAAAGGCAATTCAAGCACTGTACAAACATCCAACGGCTAGAATAAGAATAAATAAATCATACACAGAGGCGGTACGGATCCGAAGGGGGACTAGACAGGGATGCCCAGCTTCACCTCTGCTATTCGCCTTATATCTAGATCCTCTGCTAAGAAGACTAACATGTAACAACAGGATTCCCCCAGTTAGGCTACACGAACAGGAATATAAGCTGTTTGCCTACGCAGACGACGTAGCAATTATAACTCCAGAGCCAGAGGGGGCCCTAACAGAAATAGAGCAAGAGGCAAAAAACGTTGGGACTTTTTCAGGGTATCTCATAAATAGTGGTAAGACGCAGATAGTGCAGAACAGGTTTGCCAATTGTCAGGATACTAGAATAGTCCCGGAAGCAACGTATTTGGGGCTTAGGGTCTCAGCACAACTGGACAGAATCGTAGAGCTTAACATAGAGCCACTCTTAGGGAAAGTTAAAAGAAATCTAGAGAGAGTTAATAATCTACATCTAACGCTAATGGGGCGAATCAACATGATTAAAATGGTCACGTTTCCGAAAATTCTATATATCCTTAGAGCAATCCCATTATATATTGAGGGCACATGGTTTAATAAAATAGAAGCAGTTATGAATAGGTTTATCTGGGCTAAGGGGAAGACACGAAGGGCTTATCGTTTTTTGACACTATCAAGGGAGAAGGGGGGGTGGGGTGCACCGGATTTTAGACTCTATTACTGGGCAGCAGCTCTACAATATGCACAAGGACTATTAGGCGATAGTAGCCAGGGTGGAGAGAGCTCGGGCAGGGCGAACGCTTATGAAGCAGTTCTGGGCGAGGAGGCAGGGAACGCCTTGGTGAATACAGTGGACTATGCGTATTTTAAACATACTAGGTTTAAGACACTGAGTGCAATTTTCAAAATCTGGAAGGCTGTCGGGAAAAAATTAGGAATCGGGAGATATAATAGATATCTTAGGTTGCTCACGAACATTGACCTCCCCGCAGAAATCTTCAGAGATACAGTTATGAAGGAATGGGACGGAAAGGGGATTAAAAAATTAGGAGACCTGCTGGACGCAGAAGGGATATTTTTGTCATTTCAAGAGATTCAAATTAAGTTTAATATTCCAGGATGTAATTTCTTTAAATATCTACAAGTTAGGAGCTATTTTTATAAGAAACAGGGTGGGACAGCAGGGATGTCTCATTGTAGGATAATGGATTACTTGGAGCGTAGTACACGGGTAACAATTAGACAAATTTACGCGGAACTCTCTGCATTAAAAGCAGATGATAGAGAGAAATTCTCCAAGAAATGGGCGGAACAATTAGGGGCGCATCTTGACGGCCTACAAATCTCATTAGATTTAGGACGTTCGGTGCTGTGCTCAGCCACGCTGCAAACTCAGCACTACAAAACGATTTATTCTCTTTATCATACGCCGGCAAGAATTGCTCAGTGGGGGGGCATGACGGGCATAACATGCCCAAGATGTAATTCAAGTGGTGCTAACATTGTACACATGTTCGCACAATGCCCACAATTGTATACACTAAAGCTGGCAATAGAAAAATTTATGGAAACCTCATTAGGGATAAAGACTAAATTGTCGGAAGAACTGATAATACTAGGGGTGAATACAAGAGATTGCAATGAACACACTGAATTCTTGTTTATGGCCACAGCAGTGTTAAGGATTATCATGGCAAGGGCTTGGCTTGACAAGACTGCACCCACATTTCAGACATGGATAGCAAGACTTCTCTCCACTTATAACCTAGAGAAGGCCATTTATGATAGGAAAGGTAGAAGGGCAAGGGCATTGGGGGGTAGGATCTGGTCACCCATAGAGAAATGGAAGAATAGGAGTAAGTAGAGGCCAAAAATATATGAAGGCTGATTTTGTTTGTATTTAAGTTTTGAATTTTGTACCTGTATCTGAATTTTGTGAAATGTCTCTATTGATATTCTTACAGTCATTTTTCTGTACTGCTAAAATATATTGGTATTATTGGAAAAACGGGGAGTAAAACTTAATAAAAAAGTTTAAAAAAAAAAAAAAAAGGAATTTACGATACCATGGCTGCATGACACATCTAGAGTGAGGCGGAGATGCCGCCTGGTGAGTCTGCAGTGACCGGGGACTAAGGTAGCAGCTATTGGACGTACGGTGCGGGCTTTGGCCTAGCGCTAGTCAGCAAGTGAAGTGTACCAGCCTGGCCCCTAAGGATTCCCGAACGTCAAGCCTGTGGGGGTGAACGGGTTGCAGAGGACGCGTAACTGTTGAAGAGCTGAAACCCGGACTGCCGGCGCTGCCGGAGATAGAAGGAGGTGCGGCCTGGCGAGATTGGCAAGACCGGGACCCGCAGTGGCGGACGGCTGATGTGCGGAACTGCAGTGTCCATCGAGAGCACTGTAATAGGGCCAAGCAGAAACTGAATGGTGTCTGCTGTGGAGCCTTGCCCCTGCGATACTGCCTGACCGACAACTGTGATAGCGGTCGGGTCCGTGATTTAAACGGAGCCCACATAGGCATTGAGCTGCAGGCTGTGAAGCTTCATAGGCAGAAGGGGACGTTTTGTAACTGCCCCTTAGCGAGATGTGAGACCCTGCCTGGAGCGTTGGGTGCAGCACTGCAGCAACTTGGCACCGAGGAGGCACATGATTCTGCCTTTCACTAGGAGGTCCCGGACAGCAGAGTCAATGTGCTGTATATAGCGTTTCACAGACTCACTTGCGCATTGAAGGGGCAGAGCAATGGAGTGAAAAGAGCAATTGAATACCTACTAATAAGCAGTGCATGCTAGAGGGCAGTAAATAAACGTAATATCACGCCAGGTGTAAATGTGCAGAAGACCGTGTGACGCCTGAAAATATCAGCACAGACCCGATTGGGTACCTACGTAACTCAGTGAGGCTAAATCAAACGCAAACACTACAATCTGGTGTGGAGACGAATACGGAGATTATGGGTGCGTACCTTGACCCTTTGCTTGCCTAGATGGGCGTGATGACGGCGAATTTGGCTTGAGCACGGTACTGTGAGATTGCTGTAGCCCTATAGGCAAGAGGTAGAAGAGCGCAATAAAAACAGACGGCTGTAGAAAAAAAACAGTGCCCTGAATAAGACACGCGCTGCACAACTGGGCTGATACTGTGGAAGTAGGCTACATATGACACACATCTGTGTATGCACGTGCAGATCGCCAAACGGTCTATTGCGACACCTGGGTGAGTAATATGGCGTTCTGAGGTTGTAAGCCTACATAGAAGTATATCCATCGTGATTGGGCACATGCGTGGGCGAATGAGGTCACTACTGCAAGCACCGGAAAATAAGGGGCGCCACGTAACAAAGCGACCACAAGTCAATCCGCAGACGTCGAAATGGGTAAACCGGACACTCGACAACCCAAAATCGCATTTGACAGGAAAACGCCGAAACCGCCTGGACCGGAACCATCAGACCAAGATGCTGCTGAAGAAGGAGCGAGTCAGATCTCAACTGATGATATAAGGGATATGTTCAAGGACTTGAAAACTAGTTTGCAGGGTCTAGACTCTAAAATGGACACGCTTGCTGCCCGAGTGGATGGTATCACGCACAGGATGGATAAGCAAGAGGGCAGGGTGAGTGTGTTGGAAACGCGAGTCACTGAAACGGAGGAGGGACAGACCGAGATAAAAAAGACGGTGAAAGGAATGGATAAAGTACTGCCCCTCATCCAGCAGAAGAACGAGGAGTTGGAAGCAAGATCAAGGTGGAATAACGTACGCATTATAGGTGTGGTAGAATCTACAGATATTTCGAACATGGAACGCTATATTGAAACAATGATGAGGGACCTGTTTGATGATGGTCTTTCCCCAATGTTCTTAATCGAAAGGGCGCATAGGTCCCTAGGCCCCAGACCAAAACCTGGTGCACCACCCAGGCCAATCTTGGCCAGGGTCTTGAACTACAGGGATCGGGACGCAATCCTCCGGTTGGCGAGGGACAAGGGGAAGTTCCAATGTCAAGGCAACAACATAGAACTATATCCAGACTTCACGATGCAGGTACAGGCTGCCCAGAGGGAATTCATACCAGCGAAAAAGTCTTCCAGCAATCAGGCACCAAATACTCGCTAATATACCCGGCGAAGCTGAGAGTTCAGGGCCCAGGCAGACCTACATATTTCGTGGACGCAAAGGCGTCACTTCAATATGCCAAGCAACTGGTAAAGGAACAGAAGCAGCAGTCGACGCCGGAGAGGAGGGGCTCTACGGACAGGCTAAGTGACATTGAATAAATTTCACGCTTTGTAGTACTAAAGGGCATGTATGATTGCGACAGGCGGAGGTTCTAGCCTTGCACTATACAAATAGATACATGTGATAATTACATTGGCGGCTACTAGATGGAAGGTATTAAAGTTATGTTAGATACTTTCTCCCCATTAACCTAAGAGATCATCACGTGCCGGGTGGAACCTTGAGAGACTAACGTGGCATTAGCGCTCGGTCAACCTGTAACTACAACAGGGTAGTATGGTAGCCAACCTGCGTTCCCACTGGGATGATTCCCGTATCGGCCACTTTTTTCCTATTGTTGGTTTGGATTGAGACATGCGGGTGGGCTGAGGGAGGGGAGAATGCACAACCTATTTGGGGGGTTGATGCGGGTGGGAGGGGTAAGGGAGTTAGAGTTACAGTCCGAAATGAGAAGCTTTGTTTAGAGAATTCTCAAATACAGAGGAGGAGGGCTGACGCGTACACATATCATAGTTGGAAATTCGAACATGTGTTGAAAAGTAACGTAAATATGCTTAATCAGATACTATTGCTAAGTTCAGAATTATTATATCCTAAGATTACCACATTGTCTCTTTACATTTTGCATGCAAGATACAATTAGAAATACAATTGTTGAGAACATGAATGTCTTCAATATGTTAGTAGGTCCAGACACGTATATGAGAGGATGTTCAGCTATAGGATTAGTTTCGCATATAGACTTATATATGTTCTACTCAGGGAGTAAATGAGTAAAATTAAATGCATAACTTGGAACATACGGGGGGTAAATGAGCGCAGAAAAGCCAGACTGCTACATTCATACATGTCAAGGAAAGAAGTTGATATATGCCTCTTACAGGAAACACATTTGGCGAATGCTAATTTGCCTATGCTAAACACGGTAGATGGGGTGAGATAGTGGAGGCACCATACTCCAACTATGCGAGAGGGGTGGCCATATTAATTTGCAGAGGTCTGCAGTGGAAAACTACCTCGAAAATCATTGATAAGGAGGGTAGATACATATTGTTAGTGGGCACGCTATGTGGTATGCCATTGCTGATTGTAAATGTATATGGACCCAACTCAGAGTGCCCGACTTTCTTTCAGACAATATGGCATCAAATTCAAGTTAGTGGTCCAAGTGCGATTTTGTGGGGCGGGGATTTCAATCTTATACTGTCCCCTGCGCTTGACAGACATGGCGCACCTAGAGAGCATCACCCCAAGGCATCGGAGGTAATGGGGGACATTATGACTGACACTGGTCTGACTGACACATGGAGGGTCTTGCACCCGGGCATACGAGAAGGCACTTGTGTAACGGCACACAGACACGCTTGGTCTAGACTAGATTTCTGGCTACTATCCAGAGAGTTACAATCCATGGTGCTGGAATCCGCTCATTTGCCAAGATCCCTATCGGATCATGCACCTGTACTGGTGGCGATTGCTGTACCTCCGGCATGTAGACAACTGTTTAGCTGGCGGTTCCCATCTAGGGCACTGCTGGATCAGGCGTTCCGGGAGGAGCTACGCACAAAAATAGAGGAATATTTTGAGTTCAATGAAGGCTCGGTGAAATTCCCGGGCACTCTGTGGTAGGCCTGCAAAGTAGTAACCAGGGGTCACTGTATGGCTCTAAAGACAGGGGTACTAAAGTCCATCAGAGACACATTAGAAAGATTGGAAAAGGAGCTTATTAGACTGGAATCCGAAATTGCGACGGGCGCCTCACAAACATCGTGGTCTGACTTTAGAAACAATCTTACGAAATATCAGGAAGAGGCGGAAAGAGAAACTGCATTTCTTAGTAAGCATGCTCAGGCCAGGAAATACGGGGAGGGAGATTGTGCAGGCAAAACACTGGCAGCCTTGTTGCGTACCCCAAAGAGTATGAAATACATTTCGGAATTGAGGGATGCAGAGGGTGGAATAGTCAGGATGCCTACAGGCATAATGAGCGCAATGACAGACTACTATAGGACGCTATATACATCCAAAACCACACCGGATGACGAGGTGATAATTGATTATTTAGAGACTATAGCCCTGGCATGGTTTAATGATGGTGCTAGGAAATACATGGATCAGCCTTTCACTACAGAGGATATAAGGCTGGTCATAGCGGGAATGCCAGCTGATAAGGCCCCAGGGCCGAACGGCATGACAGCAGCCTTTTACAAGTAATATGCTGATATTATTGCACCGCGGTTACACCGGGTATATGTTGAGGCGATGGAAACAGGCATGTTGCCGCCAACGCTACGTGAGGCCATGATCATTACTCTCTTGAAGCCTAATAAAGATCCAACAAGCCCCAATTCGTATCGCCCCCTGTCACTTATCAACTTAGATGCAAAAATATATGCTACACTACTGGCGGAAAGATTGAAACCTATGCTACCTCAAATTGCTCTATCTGATCAATCTGGATTTGTCCCAGGTAGATCGACTTCTCATAATTTGCGTGTATTATTTGGATTGTTGCATTATTTAGACCCTAAGGTGCAGGCAGCAGCTGCTCTGCTAGATGCTACAAAGGCATTTGACTCGCTTGAATGGAAATTCTTATTTGCCCTGTTCACGCGTGTGGGGTTCAGCCCATTATTTATAAAACACATAACACTATTATACACAGAGCCTACGGCTCATGTGAAGATTAATGGTCAAAGTTCGGACCAAATAACCATCACGAGAGGCACTAGTCCTTTGTCGCCACTGCTATTTGCCATTGCGACTGAACCGCTCGCGGCTCGATTGAGGCAACACCACACGCAACGCAGTATTGGCTTCACATCACGAGGGTTACTGATTTCCATGTATGCAGACGACATGACAGTCTATATGATGAACCCCATAGATAACTTTGACCCACTGATGAGAGAATTTGTGAGATATGGAGGCCTCACGGGCATTAATATTAACTGGTCCAAATCGACAATGCTGCCATTAACGGATGAGACCCGAAAACATGCCACAGAATTTCCCATAGAGTGGGTGACGGATGAGGTCAAGAACTTAGGTATTAGAATAAGTCGTTCGATTCAAGAAATATGGCTTGCCAACTATGGCACGGTGATGGACTGGCTTGAAGTTAAAGTACAAAGATGGAAAACATTGCCACTCTCCCTAACGGGCCGTATAGCGATAACTAAAATGGTAATACTCCCGAAACTGCTTTATCTATTTGTTAACATCCCGGTGCCCCTTACGGGACAAATCTTTAAGCGTCTGAGGATGAACATACTGGAGCTGATATGGGCGGGTAGACAGCCAAAAGTGGCGTGGACACTTTTGACGCTACCGTTCAACCAAGGGGGCCTAGCCGCACCAGATTTCGAACTATATGCATATAGTGCACAGGCACAATACCTGCACTATTGGCAACACCCGATACCCTATCAGCCGCACGTGGCAATTGAGTTGGATGTAGCTGCAGCCACTCCACTTAACGTGTCTGCATACCACCCATACAAGAGGCCTCACGAAGAGATAAATACAGTTGAGATCGTAAGATGGGCATGGAAGCAGATAGCCAAAAGGGCTGGACATACAGAACTGTACGCTCCTTCGATGCCACTAGGTGGCAATCCGCTGATAGGGCTGTTGACGGTGAGAGCGGTCACAGAAAGGGCACGTGGATGTGGACCAGTTACTGCAGGTGACTTATACCTGGATGACCACTTTCTATCACTCCAAAAGATATGTGAACCGCGCAGCCCTACGGCCTCTGAGATGCTTCTCTACTATCAGTTGAGAGCGGCATGTAGAGCTAGATATTCGGATTTCCCGAGTGCACCACCTACACTGGCTGCATTGGAGAACGTATTAACTAATAGCTCACCGCGCAAGCTAGTGACGCGTATCTATAGTAGCACCCAAAACACTGCACCAGTGTTGATGTGTACATCAAGAGAAGAGTGGGAGAGGGAGGCACGATTGGTCATTACAGAGAAACAATGGCTTTTTAGCTGCACGCAACTGGAGAATCTCTCACCTAACTATAGATTGAGACTGATACATTTTAACTACCTGCACAGAACATATCGCACTCTGAGGCAGCTCCATCGCATGGGTCTTCAAAGTGACGCAAACTGCTGGTGATGCGGCGCGCAGGAGGCAAATTTTTTCCACCTGACGTGGGAATGTGACCGAATAGGTAGATATTGAACTGAGGTGCTAAAACACATAGGTCATATGGTTGAATTGGAACTGCAAGAAAATCTGTTATTGGCACTCTTGGGATGTGTGATGGACATCCCCTCTGGCTCGCGGAAACTAGTGGCCATCCTTCTGCTACTGGCAAAACGACAGATTGCACTACACTGGAAGAGGGCTGATCCACCGACCATTGCAGGGTGGTTAAGGTCTGCTATTTACTGCAAGGATCAATTGACGACATACTGGGAGCTAATGCCGCAGCGCTCTAGACCTGTAGACATATGGGAGCCATTAGTGGACTGGCTGAGAAGGGAGGGGTCTGATCTGTGCTGATGGAGCATGAACGAGTGATGGGATACTGGTAGGAAATTTTAGCATGAAGGGACAGTGCTAACAGTAACTGGACTAGGACAAGGATAGCGAATATAGGTTGGTGACACGGAGCATATCTAATGGACTGAATAAAATTGTATCTTGTTAGGATAGGAAACTAATTGCATGCTGAATACATGTGAAGATATGGATGAATCGGGGGATAGAAGACACTCAATAGGTACTACTATGATTGTGTGTGCTGTTTAGGACTATTCTTGCGTAACTGTATAAGACGTGCTTATCTAACCGCTACATTTTGTTACATTTTGATATATGTGCTGCAGAGCAGTTTGAAGTGTTAATACCCAGAATTCATGCTGATGTTGAATCATGAGAACAGAAAATACGTTGCTGCCTGCCCCCGGGTTGTTGGCATAAGAGCGGTGTTCATATGTGATTACAAATAAAGGTTTTGGGAAAAAAGAAAAAAAAATCCTTACATATTCAATAAAGGAAAAGATCCTAAATTTGGCCCTAAAAGCTAAAACACTAAAAGGTCCGGAATTCTCGTTTGATATCCGTTCAGATCTGTCTAAGACCACTTTGGATCGGCAGTGGGAACTCGGACAAAGGATGGAAAAATTTAGAGCCCTGGGCGCTAGGGTGCAAATGAGATTTCCTGCCTTCCTACGAGTTATGCATAATAATAAGATGCATAATGTTAGATCACCTTTTGAAGCAGACGAGGTGTTGGATTTACTAAAAGACCTCGCATGGAGGGTGCAGGAAATTCGATGGGGGTATAAGCTAGGCTAGAGACCGTATGTTCTACTCTCCCTAGTTTAGTTTAGGTAAACCAAGACTTGCTTAGTGTATAGAGTACCAGCTTTAGTTGTGATAAGAGGCAGGTCCTATATACATAGTAATGAATTTTGGGTGGAAAAAATAAAAAATTATATATATATATATATATATATATATATGGGAGGGTCAAACTTGTTTCATGGTATTTATGGGGGAAATCTTTCCTAAACACGTCATGTGATCAAGGCCGGGGAAACTCGGTTGAAACGCGTCATGTTGTGTGAAGGCTGGAATAAAATGCACTAAGAAACTTCAAAAATCTTGTGGTCCGTTCCTGGTCTAGCAGTTTGCCGAAAGGGAGTTTGCTTTCTTTCCAGGACTTGGTTTTCATATATATATATATATATATATATATATATATATATATATATATATATATATATATATATATATATATATATATATATATATATATATATATATATATATATATATATATATATATATATATATATACGGTTATAATTATAAAAGGCACAATTTGGTTTGAAAAGATATATAAAGATATACTAAATTAAGCTAAAAGGATACTTACGGTGTTTTTAAAAAAAAGAGGGAACCAAAAATGGAAAAATAGAGTGGAAAACTTAATGCACTACTTTTTAACACAGTTTTGTAGTAGGGTGGGTAGAGGAGGGGGGGTGGCTAGAGGGCGTAAAACTAGCAATACATCAGACCAGTGTAAGTAGGGAGGGGTTTCCCGGGGGAGGGTGCCACGCGGGGTGGTGGGGGTGAGGGTGAAAATGTAAAAGTTCCTCATAGGTCAGAGCCCTCGCATCCTTTCATAAAATCTAGGTTTGATCACCGACAGGGTTTAAGTTATCGTGCTCAGAATATTCTAGGAATAAGGCCCAGGATGGAAAAAGGAATTTGTGACAAGGGATTTTCATGGAAGTCGGAGGGGGCGGTGACGGGTGTTGTGACGGAATGACACAGATACAGTATTTATCCTGGAATGTCAATGGCCAGCGCGTGAGGGGTAGAAGAGTTAGAATCCTTCAATATCTGAGAGATTCCCGGGCACAGGTCATTGCCATACAGGAGTCACATCTTCTTAAATCTGAGACCGCTGAGATACTAAAGAAAGAGAAATGGATAGACACCTTTGTGTGCACAGACCAATCTGCGAATATTAGAGGGATCCTGTTTATTTTTAAGAGACAAGCAAAGGCTCAAATTGTGGAGTACATGGAAGACCATAGTGGCAGATGGTTTTTAGTAAGGGTTTTGTTGGATGGCTCGCCATGCTCTTTGGTAGGCTATTATGGTCCAAATCAGGACGATGCTTCCTACTTGAATATTATTCGAGACCATCTATTAGCCTTTCATGACCCGGTAATTTGGGCCGGAGACTTTAACATCGTTCTAAATCTCAAACTCGACAAATCAGCCAACTCTAGTGCCTGTGTCTTTTCTAAATCCTGGCAAGCCATTTTTACAATAATGGCTCAGTTGGGGCTCACAGATATTTGGAGGGAAAGGGCAGGGGTTAAGCTGGGGTCTCATTCCGAAACTTCAAATACAAAATCTGTCAAGAATAGACTACGATTTGTTTAGTTACAGTCTTAAAGACCTATTGGTAGATATGACATATCTCCCTTCCCATCTCTCTGACCACTCTGCCATCTCCTTTTGTCTAAAATCTGGCTAGCAATATACACATGCTTCCTGGTCCTTCGATCGCACAATCTTATTAGAGGAGGATGAAATCACCTCCCTTCGATTGGAGACTCAGCACTTTCTTGAGGCCAACTTAGACTCGGTAAAATTGCGACGTGTGGGATGCTTTGAAAGCCTTCTGGAGGGACTGTATTACCAGTAGAGCCTTCTATAGAAGAAGGGCATATAGGGAAAATATTAAAAATCTCGAGGCGGATATGAAGGCTATTGAACAAAATGTATGCGCCCTCATAGGATCAAGTGAAGATCAGAAAGGCTAGCCTTATTAAAAAATCAACTTGAAAATGTATTGCAGGCTAGGGTCGCCAGGAGGTGAGAGGCGAGCAAAATTTCCCATTTTGAATTTGGTGAGGCGGTTGGAAAAATTCTCGCTTTGAAAACAAAAGCTGACCAAGCGCGGAACTATAGTAGGGAGATTAGGGTGGAAGGGGAATCAGTTCCCTGATTTTCAAATTCGGATATCGGATGTGCGTTTCAGGACTTCTTTCAGGCTATCTATAAGGAAGACACCTGTGAAGATCAGGTAGCAAGAATTGCCTGGCTCGATAAAATTACCATCCCTAGTCTTTCATCTGAGCAGAGCAGATGTTTGGAGGCAGAAATCTCGGCGGAAGAAATTAGTAAGGTATTAGGTCAAGTGAAGCGTGGGAAGGCAGCCTGCCTGACGGTTTACAGGGGGAACTCTACCGGGTTCTTAGTGAGGTGATTACTCCAGTCTTGGCTACTGTCTTTAATAGCATTCTCCTGGAGGGAGAGGACCACCCCAAAGTCATGGAGTGACGCGACGGTAGTCCTAATCCCTAAACCAGGGAAAGAACCGACAGAGTGTGGGTATTATCGCCCAATATTGCTCCTCGACAGCGATTACAAAATCTTCTCTGCCATTATGGCGTCAGGGGGCGTTGCAGGCTCGATCAGTCACCAAGACCAAAAAGGCTTTATAAAAGGTAGACAACTAGCAGACCTAACTTAAGATCTAGTTGGGGCCATAGACATCGCTTCTACCTTCGCTCTTCCTCTGGCCACCCTCACTTTGGACGCAACCAAAGCCTTTGATAGGATGAATTGGGCCTATCTGGCTGCGGTCAAGAGGAAATTTAACCTAGCTGATAGATTTTGTCGTATGATAGCACTTCTTTATAAAGCTCCAACTGCTAGATTGTTAGTCAATAATTCCCTGACAGAGGCCTTTAAAATCACAAGGGGTACAAGGCAGGGCTGCCCGCTTTCTCCCCTCCTTTTTAATCTCTATATCGAACCTTTTGCTCAGGTTCTCAGAGAGGAGTTTAATATACCATTTTTTAGGTTTGGTGGGCAGATGACGTTCTTATTTTAACATCTGAGAGCGGAGGAGTTTGCAAGATTTCCTGGTATGAAGTAGATGCCAGCAAAACTGAAATTATGGCCTGGAATATCACTAGTACACAACTGGACGTGGCTACCTCCATGCGATATCTTGGAATTAGAATTATTCAAGATGTCCGAAACATCGCTAAACACAACCTCGAACGTGTTTCTAAAGAATGTCAGAAGCAGTTAAAGTCTTGGACACACCTCCCCCTATCCATCTTGGGGAGGACAAACTCAGTGAAGATGTCTATCTTGCCTAAATACACATACCTTTTTAATTCCATCCCCTTGGCGTTTGACACCAAACAAATAGACAAGTGACGAGAGATAAATTCCTTTATTTGGAAATATAGAGCCACCAGACTGGCTTGGAAGAAGTTGAGGCGAAGGAGGGAAAAAGGTGGGCTAACATTACCTGACCTGCAATACTATGTATGGGCGTTTCAGCTTTCATACTCCAGAATGCTTCTAAAAACACCATCAAATACTTCGAGGGGAGCAATGTTTCGGGCCATGCTAGAAGGGGCCGATCTACCACCTGACGGCTTCCTTTTTAAGTTTGGGGACCAGAAATTCTTTAAAAAGGTAAAATTAAAAAGCCTCCAATCATTGGCCAGAAGTTGGTCAATAATTAGAAACCGTATAGGGTTTAGCTACTTTTCAAATCTTGCACCTATGTGGGACTCACCAGGTACTCCACCTTGTCTTAATGACAGACTGGCGAGTCCTGTGAAGGATGACGGAATTTTGAATTGGGGAGCCCTGCTCGCGGCCGGCTCAATGGTGTCGTGGGAGGAGTTGCGGGAGATAGTTGGGCCGGGTCTTTCAAGATTTAAACATATGCAGCTGAATAGCTGGGCCCAGGCGCTGAGTAGGAAGGGGGTCCCCCTGGGGAAAATCAGCAATCTGGAAAATCAGTTGGTGGCCAGGCCAGGGGAGGCAAAGAGGTCTCTTTCTGGTATTGGACGATACTGGAAGAGATAGATGGGGATTTCAAACTTGCCGAGGTGTTATGGGGAGGGGAGTTGGGCTTTGAATGTGAGCAGTTGTGGATGGACTCTTTCAACCTTCTCCACAAAATAGTGAAACCAGCGCAATCACCTCTTCACGATACATCGGGCATACCTCTCTCCCCTAAAACTATCAAAATTCCAGCCAGGGAAAAAATGCAACAAATGTGACCTGCCAGAAGCATCAGACGTGCACATGTTTAAAGATTGCCCCTCTATTTGCCGTTTCTGGGAGGAAGTGAAGGCCTCCCTGGACTCTACACTGAATATCACTCTTCCCTTAATCATTTTTGGCATTGATGAAAACATCTCCGGGAATGCAAGACCCTTTCTTTTCTATGCAACTCACTCGGGTTGGTTGACGTCCTTATACGAAGTCTCCAGAGCGGACATGGCTAGATCGTGTAGTAGAAAAAAGCTGGCCTTTTGGGACCTCTTGGTACACAGTGGAGATAGGATTTCCGTTTTTTTCCCCCCCTATGATTATGCCTTCTTCTGCTCCATGGACCTAAGGTATGGGTTGCCTTCGGTTTACATTGTGGTCCAACAGGTTGTAATATATCTTGATGGAGTCTACCAGGTCGCCCGTTCTGTGTTGGTTACCTCTCCTGCCAATAAGCCATCTGTGTCCTGGTCTGAGCTATAACCTAGATCTCTGGGCTCGCCTACGTAGACACGTAGACACACAGTGGTGGTCAGTGTTTCTTACACGAGGGCAAAGGCAAATGAGGGCAAGAAAAAAAAATGCCTACTTCTTTACTTTAAGAGACAGGATGATGTTATGAAATGAATAAATGCAACAAACACTGTGTTCAGAGAAAAACTGAAAGCTATACAATTCTGTAAATGGAAAACAACTTTATTGTGTAATTAATTAAAAGCATTACAATTTTAGCATAAAATACGTCATATATGACAACGTGCTTATTTACATTTTGAGTTGCGCTTACTTGACATCGCTTGGAGCAATATAACCTTATGTGGTGGTTTTCCTCACCATTGCAAAGTTTGAAATAACAGATAATATGTTCCTGGCCGATACAAAAATATTGTTGGGTGAAAATCGCTTGTAAAGCGTTATACATGTTACATCTAAAGCAGTGAGGGGAGTCTGTAATCAAACAGATCCGGAATCACCACTAGCGTGGCTTTGAGTGACTATGTACGGACACTGTGCCACTTGGGTTTGATTAGCAAAACAGCTAATTCATTCCACCTACTTAAAATAGGACATTAAACATATTGGGCCCGATTCACAGAACTAACTTAAGACAAAATCCTAAACTTACTACCTTTTTGGTATTCACAGAAGGCACTTACTCATTTTGGTATTCACAGAAGGCACCTACAATATTCTTAATGTAAATGTGTGATTTATGGTTTTACCTAATGTTGTTATTGTTATGCTCCATCCTATGTAGCGCACAAGGTAGCATTGAGGAAAGCGTAGATTAGTTGTGTTTTCTAATATTGACACTAATTTATGTGTTATCCATTTTCTTATTTTAAAGGTTATAGCTAAAAGACATTTTTTGCAAATATTTTTTTATATTTTGATATTTTGCGAATTTGTTTTGTTGTGTAAGGTATTACGTGTGCATAATTTACGTTACCATAATATTATTTTATGTTATGAACTAATAACCCACCTGTGGGAGGGCAGGCTTGATGAACAGGCGTGGAGGCTTAAGTATAGGTTTAAAAGAAGATTTATTAACAAAAGTAGAAGATGTAGATTGTTGCGATAAAGTTATTGGTTGCTCTTCCTCTCCCTCTGATAAATCCTGTGAACTGGAATGGTCTGGAGGCTCATAGGAGGCCCCGGAGGCTCATAGGAGGATAAAGAAATTAAAAGGAGCCGTCAGAATGGTATATGGTACTGTTTCAGGGTTATATTTCCATCACCACACCTGGTGCACTAGGTTCGTTAAGGTGCCTCGAGAATAGTTCCAACAGCCAAGAATAAGGCAAGGATAAGGAAAGGAAGAGGAATAACGGAAAAATGATATATATATATCTGATATATATATCTGCGTGGCAAAGTTAAGTTCAGTGTAGCAAAGTTAAGTTCCGTGCTCAATTAGAAAATGAAATGGTGCACGCTCACACTCAGTTCGACGGTAAGGGTTCTTTATCTACGGCGTATTTGGTCACAAGAGGATAACACTATGATGGTCCCTCTGTTATACGCTTCTGCCAGAAAAATCCCTCCCGCTCTTTTCCCACCCTCTCCCGATTACTCCCAAGCCACAAACACTAACCTGGCTCCGCCGTAACTCTCCTGATTCACGGCCGCACCCCAGCCACCTCCGGACACCACCAGTCCTCGGACCAAGTTTCTTCACCATCCTCGGTATTCTTCGGCATCCAGCTCTTCTCTGTGTCGGGTCCCGCGTCTTCTCTCTGTAACCCGGGTCCCGCGTCTTCTCTCCGTTGGTCGGGTCCCGCGTCTTCTTTCCGTTGGTCGGGTCCCGTGTCTTCTTTCCGTTGGTCGGGTCCCGCGTCTTCTTTCTGTTGGCCGGGTCCCGCGTCTTCTTTCTCCTCTCCGTCACACTCAGTCCACCCTTCTATTATTGGTCCAGAGTATCCTCTTCCGGTTCGTGAAGGCGGGACTTCCGGGTTGTAGCTCTGACCGCGTCCAGATTAGAGGAGTCTGGATCTCGTGGTCTTGAAAACTGGTATGGAACCGACATTCCTTTGGTAAGGGTACCGCTCCGCTCGGTCTCTTTCACACATCCCCTTTCCCTTGCTGTCTTTCTTCTAAGGAGTTATGACTCTTGTGGATATCTTGACAGATAATCAGCATTCCCTTGATCTCGCCCTTTCCTATGTCGAGTCTTGAATCTATGCCGTTGTAAGGATAGAAACCATCTCAGTACTCTCTCGTTGTGGCCTTTATTCCTAGCTAACCATTCTAATAGTGCATGGTCCGTGAACAGAGTAAATTCTCTCCCCTCCAGATAATATCGCAAGGTTTCTATTGCCCATTTGATGGCGAGGGCCTCTTTCTTGATTGTTGCATAATTTTTTTCTCGAGGAAAGAGTTTACGGCTAATGTATAGGATTGTTTTTTCTCCCTGAGGTGTCTCTTGAGAAATGACTGCCCCTAGCCCCTGATCTGAGGCGTCTGTTTGTAGAACAAAAGGACAAGAATAATCTGGACTAATTAGGACAGTGTCCGATGTTAGAGACTTTTTCAGAGCCTCAAAGGAAGTTCTCACATGACTAGGAGGGTATTGTAATACTTGTTCCGTTTTACAGTTCTTCTGTAAAAGATCAGGCAGGGGAGCTGCCATCTGGGAAAACTGAGGAATAACTCTTCTATAGTAACCTAGTAAACCCAGGAATGCTCTCAAATATTTTTTTTGTTTTGGGAAATGGTATCTGGGAGATAGCCGATAGTTCCGATGGCTGTGGTCTTATGACACCTTCCCCCAGTAAGTATCCTAGATACTTGACTGTTTGAGCTGCCAAATGACTTTTGGCTGGATTGATTTTCAAACCCTGTGCACCTAAGGTTTGCACGATTGTGGTGAGATGGGTTAAATGTTGTTCCCATGTGTCGCTGTATATTTCAATATCATCAATGTAAGCTCCAGCAAAATCATCATAAGGCCTTAGAATTGTATCCATGGCTCTCTGAAATGTTGCAGGCGCCCCATGTAAGCCAAAAGGCAACATTCTAAATTGGTACAACCCGTCAGGCGTGGAAAAAGCTGTTTTTTCCTTGTCTTCTTCTTTTAAAGGTATCCCAAGTCACCCCAGTAACTTTTACATAGATCCAGGGTGCTGATATATTTGGCTTTTCCTATTCTTTCTACCATTTCATCCACTCGTGGGAGCGGATAGGTGTCGAACTCTGAAATCTTGTTCACTTCTCTAAAGTCAATGCAAAATCTAATCGATCCATCTGGCTTAGGCACGAGTACTATGGGAGAATTCCATTCGCTCTTAGATGGTTCAATAATTCCCATCTGTAACATTTTCTGTACTTCCTCTCTTATTGTTTGTCGCCTCGCTTCGGGTATGCGGTAGGGTCTTAATCTAACACGCTTATTCGGTGGGGTTTTTATGGCGTGTTAAATAAGGTTGGTCACACCTGGGGTAGTGGAAAAGACAAAATCAAGAGGTTGTAACACCTCGAGTAACCTGTCCTGTAAAGTCTTAGGTAATTCTGGATCAATGCATTGGTTAAACAGGGCCACCGGGGTTTCTATACTGTGAACGGCCACTGGAGCCGGTCCCTCCCATTTCTTCAGCAGATTCACATGATAAATCAGCGAGATTCTTTTATTGCTGTCTACTTCTATGCGGTAGGTTACAGGGGTGACTTGTTGGAGCACTGTGTAGGGACCCTGCCATTGTCCTAACAGTTTCTGGTCCGACGAGGACATCATAAGTAACACGAGATCCCCCACCTGGAAGGTTCTCAGTTTGGCCCCTTTGTCATATTGGATCTTTTGTGCGTTCTGTGCACCTTCTAAATTGTTTCTGACTATCTCTCGTATTTGTCCTAAATGTGTCTTTAGATTTGAGACGTACTCTGGTAAGGGTTTGGTGTTATCTCGTTCAGTCTCCCACTGTTCTCGGGCCATATCTAAGAGAGTACGGGGTTTATGCCCATAGAGTAACTCGAAGGGGGAATAACCAGTACTTTTTTGTTCCTTCCACCTGATGGAAAAGAGTGCTAAGGGAAGAATGTCCTCCCACCTTCTAGTTTCCAGATCCAGCAGTTTCTTGAGAGTGGCTTTGATAGTGGCATTATATCTTTCCACCAATCCATCCGTTTGTGGATGATATGCAGATGTTCTGATTTGTTTTATTCCTAACTGTTTACATATGTCTTTCATCAGTTTGGAAACAAAAGGGGTTCCCTGATCAGTTAAGATTTCTTTGGGAAATCCGACCCTGGAAAACCCCCCAATCATAGCTTTGGCTATATTAGTAGTGTCAGGACGACGGAGTGGTATGGCCTCAGGGAACCTAGTGGCGTAATCAACCATAACCAGTACATATCTATACCCACTTCGAGAAGGTAACAGGGGACCAATTATACCCATACACACTCGACTGAAAGGGTGATTGATGATGGGAAGTGGTAGCAATGGGGCTCTGGGGGATGATACCGACTATGTCGCTGACAAATAGGACATTCTCTACAGTATTTCTTTACTTGCTGGTATATCCCTGGCCAGTAGAAGTTTTCTACAATGGTTTTCTCAGTTTTATCTGCCCCGAAATGACCCCCTAAAAGGTGACTATGGGCAAGATATAATACCTTTTCTCGAAAGGGCTCTGGTACTAACAACTGGGCTTTATGGTCGGCACCTCCTTTCCGATACAGCAAGCAATCCATTCTTAGTAAAAAAATATGGACCTACATGTTTCCCAAGGGTTTTCTATCGGAATGACTGGCATTACCAGGGTTTTTATTCCTTTCTCAGCCCTTCTCTGACTTCGGCTTTTCCGGGGTTTGAAAGTCGGCCACTCTTTGTCTATGTCTTCAGAAAAAGGAGCTGTAGCTAGCCATTCATTCACTTTCTCTGATCCTGACTCCTGCAGCAACTGGGGTAGCTTGGCGTAATCATTACCAAGTATGGATTGTTCTGGTAGTCGGGGTATTAGTCCTACAGTTAGGGACGTGCCTTGATCCTGAGGAGGTTGCATTAATACCTTAGCGGTGGGATACGGTTTGGTGTCTCCATGTACACACTTAATGGCTACCATACCGTCAATGGGACCTATATTTTTACCTAGGTCCTGAGGTCGGACTACACTATGTAGACATCCTGTGTCAGCTAAAGCTGTAACTGGTTGACCATTCACAGAGACAGTGCATTTGTAAGGAGGAAGCTTCTTGTTGGGTGGAGAGCAATAGTAATTGCGAGTCATTCCTATTTCCATAGGCTCCTCTCGTTGTGGGCAAAAGCGGGCTATATGTCCCATTCCTCCACATTGGAAACACTGAGGTCCAGTTACAGGAGGTGTGATGAACGGGATACTGGGCATAGGGGTGCTAGGAACAAAAGCAAGTGGTTCAGGCTTCTTGGCTACGAGTGGCCTTGTCGGCCTATGAATTGGGTGCCCCCTGGTTTTCCCTACATTTTCTTCTTTACCTTTCTGAAAATCTTGGGCCCTACTATAAGCACTAGCTATTTCTACTGCAGTTTCTAGTGTGAGGTTCGCCTGCTGTCGAACCCAACGTTGAATAGGGGGATGCAAGGAGGTTAGGTATTGTTCCAGATAAATCTTTGCCATGATTCCATCCTTGTCTGTAGTGGCAGGTTTCAGCCAACGGTCCGCCATGTCCTTGACCCTAAAGTACAGAGCACGTGGTCTCTCTTGCGGGCCTTCTTTCATTTGCCTTAGTTTTATTCTATAAGTTTCATCATCAATTCCCAATCTCTCTAGGATACATTATCTCTGCAAATGGAACTGTTCCCTGGAGGGTGGCAGCTTGGTATGCGGCCTGTAGTTCTCCTGATAACAGTGGCCCCAAATACTGACCCCATTTGTCTGCGGGCCACGAGGCTGCACTTACCATACGTTCAAAATTACTGAAGAAAAAATCTGGATCTTCTCCCGCTACATATCATTGTAGTACTACTGAGGGCAGGGTTGTAGGACCTCTTTGTTGTCCAAGGGCCGTAGTCAGTTTATCCATAACGGCCCCTTGAGTCTGTTCTTGACCAGCGAGTACTTGGTGTAATTTTCCTCGATCTTCCTCGACAACAGTCAAAAAGGTTTCCATAACCTTCCCCAAATGTTCCTGATTTTCAGCCATCTTTGCTAGAGCCACCTCCATTTTGCCTTTGTATCCCACTTCTGACACCACTTGTGGGAGGGCAGGCTTGATGAACAGGCGTGGAGGCTTAAGTATAGGTTTAAAAGAAGATTTATTATTAAAAGTAGAAGATGTAGATTGTTGCGATAAAGGTATTGGTTGCTCTTCCTCTTCCTCTGATGAATCCCGTGAACTGGAATGGTCTGATGAGGATAAAGGTGTTGTCCTGTCTTCTGGTTGTCCTTGACCGTGGTGGTCACCCCGGAGGCTCATAGGAGGATAAAGAAATTAAAAAGGAGCCGTCAGAATGGTATATGGTACTGTTTCAGGGTTATATTTCCATCACCACACCTGGTGCACTAGGTTCGTTAAGGTGCCTCGAGAATAGTTCCAACAGCCAAGAATAAGGCAAGGATAAGGAAAGGAAGAGGAATAACGGAAGAATGACATATATATATCTGCGTGGCAAAGTTAAGTTCAGTGTAGCAAAGTTAAGTTCCGTGCTCAATTAGAAAATGAAATGGTGCACGCTCACACTCAGTTCGACAGTAAGGGTTCTTTATCTACGGCGTATTTGGTCACAAGGGGATAACACTATGATGGTCCCTCTGTTATACGCTTCTGCCAGAAAATTCCCTCCCGCTCTTTTCCCACCCTCTCCCGATTACTCCCAAGCCACAAACACTAACCTGGCTCCGCCGTAACTCTCCTGATTCACTGCCGCTCCCCAGCCACCTCCGGACACCACCAGTCCTCGGACCAAGTTTCTTCACCATCCTCGGTATTCTTCGGCATCCAGCTCTTCTCTGTGTCGGGTCCCGCGTCTTCTCTCTGTAACCCGGGTCCCGCGTCTTCTCTCCGTTGGTCGGGTCCCGCGTCTTCTTTCCGTTGGTTGGGTCCCGTGTCTTCTTTCCGTTGGTCGGGTCCCGCGTCTTCTTTCCGTTGGTCGGGTCCCGCGTCTTCTTTCTCCTCTCCGTCACACTCAGTCCACCCTTCTATTATTGGTCCAGAGTATCCTCTTCCGGTTCATGAAGGCGGGACTTCCGGGTTGTAGCTCTGACCGCATCCCTGTGGAAACAGATTAGAGGAGTCTGGATCTCGTGGTCTTGAAAACTGGTATGGAACCGACATTCCTTTGGTAAGGGTACCGCTCCGCTCGGTCTCTTTCTCACATCCCCTTTCCCTTGCTGTCTTTCTTCTAAGGAGTTGTGACTCTTGTGGATATCTTGACAGATAATCAGCATTCCCTTGATCTCGCCCTTTCCTATGTCGAGTCTGGAATCTATACCGTTGTAAGGATAGAAACCATCTCAGTACTCTCTCGTTGTGGCCTTTATTCCTAGCTAACCCTTCTAATAGTGCATGGTCCGTGAACAGAGTAAATTCTCTCCCCTCCAGATAATATCGCAAGGTTTCTATTGCCCATTTGATGGCGAGGGCCTCTTTCTTGATTGTTGCATAATTTTTTTCTCGAGGAAAGAGTTTACGGCTAATGTATAGGATTGTTTTTTCTCCCTGAGGTGTCTCTTGAGAAATGACTGCCCCTAGCCCCTGATCTGAGGCGTCTGTTTGTAGAACAAAAGGACAAGAATAATCTGGACTAATTAGGACAGTGTCCGATGTTAGAGACTTTTTCAGAGCCTCAAAGGAAGTTCTCACATGACTAGGAGGGTATTGTAATACTTGTTCCGTTTTACAGTTCTTCTGTAAAAGATCAGGCAGGGGAGCTGCCATCTGGGAAAACTGAGGAATAACTCTTCTATAGTAACCTAGTAAACCCAGGAATGCTCTCAAATATTTTTTTTGTTTTGGGAAATGGTATCTGGGAGATAGCCGATAGTTCCGATGGCTGTGGTCTTATGACACCTTCCCCCAGTAAGTATCCTAGATACTTGACTGTTTGAGCTGCCAAATGACTTTTGGCTGGATTGATTTTCAAACCCTGTGCACCTAAGGTTTGCACGATTGTGGTGAGATGGGTTAAATGTTGTTCCCATGTGTCGCTGTATATTTCAATATCATCAATGTAAGCTCCAGCAAAATCATCATAAGGCCTTAGAATTGTATCCATGGCTCTCTGAAATGTTGCAGGCGCCCCATGTAAGCCAAAAGGCAACATTCTAAATTGGTACAACCCGTCAGGCGTGGAAAAAGCTGTTTTTTCCTTGTCTTCTTCTTTTAAAGGTATCCCAAGTCACCCCAGTAACTTTTACATAGATCCAGGGTGCTGATATATTTGGCTTTTCCTATTCTTTCTACCATTTCATCCACTCGTGGGAGCGGATAGGTGTCGAACTCTGAAATCTTGTTCACTTCTCTAAAGTCAATGCAAAATCTAATCGATCCATCTGGCTTAGGCACGAGTACTATGGGAGAATTCCATTCGCTCTTAGATGGTTCAATAATTCCCATCTGTAACATTTTCTGTACTTCCTCTCTTATTGTTTGTCGCCTCGCTTCGGGTATGCGGTAGGGTCTTAATCTAACACGCTTATTCGGTGGGGTTTTTATGGCGTGTTAAATAAGGTTGGTCACACCTGGGGTAGTGGAAAAGACAAAATCAAGAGGTTGTAACACCTCGAGTAACCTGTCCTGTAAAGTCTTAGGTAATTCTGGATCAATGCATTGGTTAAACAGGGCCACCGGGGTTTCTATACTGTGAACGGCCACTGGAGCCGGTCCCTCCCATTTCTTCAGCAGATTCACATGATAAATCAGCGAGATTCTTTTATTGCTGTCTACTTCTATGCGGTAGGTTACAGGGGTGACTTGTTGGAGCACTGTGTAGGGACCCTGCCATTGTCCTAACAGTTTCTGGTCCGACGAGGACATCATAAGTAACACGAGATCCCCCACCTGGAAGGTTCTCAGTTTGGCCCCTTTGTCATATTGGATCTTTTGTGCGTTCTGTGCACCTTCTAAATTGTTTCTGACTATCTCTCGTATTTGTCCTAAATGTGTCTTTAGATTTGAGATGTACTCTGGTAAGGGTTTGGTGTTATCTCGTTCAGTCTCCCACTGTTCTCGGGCCATATCTAAGAGAGTACGGGGTTTATGCCCATAGAGTAACTCGAAGGGGGAATAACCAGTACTTTTTTGTTCCTTCCACCTGATGGAAAAGAGTGCTAAGGGAAGAATGTCCTCCCACCTTATAGTTTCCAGATCCAGCAGTTTCTTGAGAGTGGCTTTGATAGTGGCATTATATCTTTCCACCAATCCATCCGTTTGTGGATGATATGCAGATGTTCTGATTTGTTTTATTCCTAACTGTTTACATATGTCTTTCATCAGTTTGGAAACAAAAGGGGTTCCCTGATCAGTTAAGATTTCTTTGGGAAATCCGACCCTGGAAAACCCCCCAATCATAGCTTTGGCTATATTAGTAGTGTCAGGACGACGGAGTGGTATGGCCTCAGGGAACCTAGTGGCGTAATCAACCATAACCAGTACATATCTATACCCACTTCGAGAAGGTAACAGGGGACCAATTATACCCATACACACTCGACTGAAAGGGTGATTGATGATGGGAAGTGGTAGCAATGGGGCTCTGGGGGATGATACCGACTATGTCGCTGACAAATAGGACATTCTCTACAGTATTTCTTTACTTGCTGGTATATCCCTGGCCAGTAGAAGTTTTCTACAATGGTTTTCTCAGTTTTATCTGCCCCGAAATGACCCCCTAAAAGGTGACTATGGGCAAGATATAATACCTTTTCTCGAAAGGGCTCTGGTACTAACAACTGGGCTTTATGGTCGGCACCTCCTTTCCGATACAGCAAGCAATCCATTCTTAGTAAAAAAATATGGACCTACATGTTTCCCAAGGGTTTTCTATCGGAATGACTGGCATTACCAGGGTTTTTATTCCTTTCTCAGCCCTTCTCTGACTTCGGCTTTTCCGGGGTTTGAAAGTCGGCCACTCTTTGTCTATGTCTTCAGAAAAAGGAGCTGTAGCTAGCCATTCATTCACTTCCTCTGATCCTGACTCCTGCAGCAACTGGGGTAGCTTGGCGTAATCATTACCAAGTATGGATTGTTCTGGTAGTCGGGGTATTAGTCCTACAGTTAGGGACGTGCCTTGATCCTGAGGAGGTTGCATTAATACCTTAGCGGTGGGATACGGTTTGGCGTCTCCATGTACACACTTAATGGCTACCATACCGTCAATGGGACCTATATTTTTACCTAGGTCCTGAGGTCGGACTACACTATGTAGACATCCTGTGTCAGCTAAAGCTGTAACTGGTTGACCATTCACAGAGACAGTGCATTTGTAAGGAGGAAGCTTCTTGTTGGGTGGAGAGCAATAGTAATTGCGAGTCATTCCTATTTCCATAGGCGCCTCTCGTTGTGGGCAAAAGCGGGCTATATGTCCCATTCCTCCACATTGGAAACACTGAGGTCCAGTTACAGGAGGTGTGATGAACGGGATACTGGGCATAGGGGTGCTAGGAACAAAAGCAAGTGGTTCAGGCTTCTTGGCTACGAGTGGCCTTGTCGGCCTATGAATTGGGTGCCCCCTGGTTTTCCCTACATTTTCTTCTTTACCTTTCTGAAAATCTTGGGCCCTACTATAAGCACTAGCTATTTCTACTGCAGTTTCTAGTGTGAGGTTCGCCTGCTGTCGAACCCAACGTTGAATAGGGGGATGCAAGGAGGTTAGGTATTGTTCCAGATAAATCTTTGCCATGATTCCATCCTTGTCTGTAGTGGCAGGTTTCAGCCAACGGTCCGCCATGTCCTTGACCCTAAAGTACAGAGCACGTGGTCTCTCTTGCGGGCCTTCTTTCATTTGCCTTAGTTTTATTCTATAAGTTTCATCATCAATTCCCAATCTCTCTAGGATACATTATCTCTGCATATGGAACTGTTCCCTGGAGGGTGGCAGCTTGGTATGCGGCCTGTAGTTCTCCTGATAACAGTGGCCCCAAATACTGACCCCATTTGTCTGCGGGCCACGAGGCTGCACTTACCATACGTTCAAAATTACTGAAGAAAAAATCTGGATCTTCTCCCGCTACATATCATTGTAGTACTACTGAGGGCAGGGTTGTAGGACCTCTTTGTTGTCCAAGGGCCGTAGTCAGTTTATCCATAACGGCCCCTTGAGTCTGTTCTTGACCAGCGAGTACTTGGTGTAATTTTCCTCGATCTTCCTCGACAACAGTCAAAAAGGTTTCCATAACCTTCCCCAAATGTTCCTGATTTTCAGCCATCTTTGCTAGAGCTACCTCCATTTTGCCTTTGTATCCCACTTCTGACACCACTTGTGGGAGGGCAGGCTTGATGAACAGGCGTGGAGGCTTAAGTATAGGTTTAAAAGAAGATTTATTATTAAAAGTAGAAGATGTAGATTGTTGCGATAAA
This sequence comes from Lissotriton helveticus, assembly GCF_964261635.1. Classification (NCBI taxonomy): domain Eukaryota; kingdom Metazoa; phylum Chordata; class Amphibia; order Caudata; family Salamandridae; genus Lissotriton; species Lissotriton helveticus. The sequence goes on from NC_136073.1 coordinate 920,435,054, forward strand.
GGTATTGGTTGCTCTTCCTCTTCCTCTGATGAATCCCGTGAACTGGAATGGTCTGATGAGGATAAAGGTGTTGTCCTGTCTTCTGGTTGTCCTTGACCGTGGTGGTCACCCCGGAGGCTCATAGGAGGATAAAGAAATTAAAAAGGAGCCGTCAGAATGGTATATGGTACTGTTTCAGGGTTATATTTCCATCACCACACCTGGTGCACTAGGTTCGTTAAGGTGCCTCGAGAATAGTTCCAACAGCCAAGAATAAGGCAAGGATAAGGAAAGGAAGAGGAATAACGGAAGAATGACATATATATATCTGCGTGGCAAAGTTAAGTTCAGTGTAGCAAAGTTAAGTTCCGTGCTCAATTAGAAAATGAAATGGTGCACGCTCACACTCAGTTCGACAGTAAGGGTTCTTTATCTACGGCGTATTTGGTCACAAGGGGATAACACTATGATGGTCCCTCTGTTATACGCTTCTGCCAGAAAATTCCCTCCCGCTCTTTTCCCACCCTCTCCCGATTACTCCCAAGCCACAAACACTAACCTGGCTCCGCCGTAACTCTCCTGATTCACTGCCGCTCCCCAGCCACCTCCGGACACCACCAGTCCTCGGACCAAGTTTCTTCACCATCCTCGGTATTCTTCGGCATCCAGGTCTTCTCTGTGTCGGGTCCCGCGTCTTCTCTCTGTAACCCGGGTCCCGCGTCTTCTCTCCGTTGGTCGGGTCCCGCGTCTTCTTTCCGTTGGTTGGGTCCCGTGTCTTCTTTCCGTTGGTCGGGTCCCGCGTCTTCTTTCCGTTGGTCGGGTCCCGCGTCTTCTTTCTCCTCTCCGTCACACTCAGTCCACCCTTCTATTATTGGTCCAGAGTATCCTCTTCCGGTTCATGAAGGCGGGACTTCCGGGTTGTAGCTCTGACCGCATCCCTGTGGAAACAGATTAGAGGAGTCTGGATCTCGTGGTCTTGAAAACTGGTATGGAACCGACATTCCTTTGGTAAGGGTACCGCTCCGCTCGGTCTCTTTCTCACATCCCCTTTCCCTTGCTGTCTTTCTTCTAAGGAGTTGTGACTCTTGTGGATATCTTGACAGATAATCAGCATTCCCTTGATCTCGCCCTTTCCTATGTCGAGTCTGGAATCTATACCGTTGTAAGGATAGAAACCATCTCAGTACTCTCTCGTTGTGGCCTTTATTCCTAGCTAACCCTTCTAATAGTGCATGGTCCGTGAACAGAGTAAATTCTCTCCCCTCCAGATAATATCGCAAGGTTTCTATTGCCCATTTGATGGCGAGGGCCTCTTTCTTGATTGTTGCATAATTTTTTTCTCGAGGAAAGAGTTTACGGCTAATGTATAGGATTGTTTTTTCTCCCTGAGGTGTCTCTTGAGAAATGACTGCCCCTAGCCCCTGATCTGAGGCGTCTGTTTGTAGAACAAAAGGACGAGAATAATCTGGACTAATTAGGACAGTGTCTGATGTTAGAGACTTTTTCAGAGCCTCAAAGGAAGTTCTCACATGACTAGGAGGGTATTGTGAAACTTGTTCCGTTTTACAGTTCTTCTGTAAAAGATCAGTCAGGGGAGCTGCCATCTGGGAAAAATGAGGAATACATCTCCTATAGTAACCTAGTAAACCCAGGAATGCTCTCAAATATTTTTTTTGGTATGGGAAATGGTATCTGGGAGATAGCCGATAGTTTCGATGGCTGTGGTCTTATGACACCTTCCCCCAGTAAGTATCCTAGATACTTGACTGTTTGAGCTGCCAAATGACTTTTGGCTGGATTGATTTTCAAACCCTGTGCACCTAAGGTTTGCACAATTTTTGTGAGATGGGTTAAATGTTGTTCCCATGTGTCGCTGTATATTTCAATATCATCAATGTAAGCTCCAGCAAAATCATCATAAGGCCTTAGAATTGTATCCATGGCTCTCTGAAATGTTGCATGTGCCAACATTCTAAATTGGTACAACCCGTCGGGCGTGGAAAAAGCTGTTTTTTCCTTGTCTTCTTCTTTTAAAGGTATCCCAAGTCACCCCAGTAACCTTTACATAGATCCAGGGTGCTGATATATTTGGTTTTTCCTATTCTTTCTACCATTTCATCCACTCGTGGGAGCGGATAGGTGTCGAACTCTGAAATCTTGTTCACTTCTCTAAAGTCAATGCAAAATCTAATCGATCCATCGGGCTTAGGCACGAGTACTATGGGAGAATTCCATTCGCTCTTAGATGGTTCAATAATTCCCATCTGTAACATTTTCTGTACTTCCTCTCTTATTGTTTGTCGCCTCGCTTCGGGTATGCGGTAGGGTCTTAATCTAACACGCTTATTTGGTGGAGTTTTTATGGCGTGTTAAATAAGGTTGGTCACACCTGGGGTAGTGGAAAAGACAAAATCAAGAGGTTGTAACACCTCGAGTAACCTGTCCTGTAAAGTCTTAGGTAATTCTGGATCAATGCATTGGTTAAACAGGGCCACCGGGGTTTCTATACTGTGAACGGCCACTGGAGCCGGTCCCTCCCATTTCTTCAGCAGATTCACATGATAAATCAGCGAGATTCTTTTATTGCTGTCTACTTCTATGCGGTAGGTTACAGGGGTGACTTGTTGGAGCACTGTGTAGGGACCCTGCCATTGTCCTAACAGTTTCTGGTCCGACGAGGACATCATAAGTAACACGAGATCCCCCACCTGGAAGGTTCTCAGTTTGGCCCCTTTGTCATATTGGATCTTTTGTGCGTTCTGTGCACCTTCTAAATTGTTTCTGACTATCTCTCGTATTTGTCCTAAATGTGTCTTTAGATTTGAGACGTACTCTGGTAAGGGTTTGGTGTTATCTCGTTCAGTCTCCCACTGTTCTCGGGCCATATCTAAGAGAGTACGGGGTCTATGCCCATAGAGTAACTCGAAGGGGGAATAACCAGTACTTTTTTGTTCCTTCCACCTGATGGCAAAGAGTGCTAAGGGAAGAATGTCCTCCCACCTTCTAGTTTCCAGATCCAGCAGTTTCTTGAGAGTGTCTTTGATAGTGGGATTATATCTTTCCACCAATCCATCCGTTTGTGGATGATATGCAGATGTTCTGATTTGTTTTATTCCTAACTGTTTACATATGTCTTTCATCAGTTTGGAAACAAAAGGGGTTCCCTGATCAGTTAAGATTTCTTTGGGAAATCCTACCCTGGAAAAACCCCCAATCATAGCTTTGGCTATATTAGTAGTGTCAGGACGACGGAGTGGTATGGCCTCAGGGAACCTAGTGGCGTAATCAACCATAACCAGTACATATCTATACCCACTTCGAGAAGGTAACAGGGGACCAATTATACCCATACACACTCGACTGAAAGGGTCATTGATGATGGGAAGTGGTAGCAATGGGGCTCTGGGGGGATGATACCGACTATGTCGCTGACAAATAGGACATTCTCTACAGTATTTCTTTACTTGCTGGTATATCCCTGGCCAGTAGAAGTTTTCTACAATGGTTTTCTCAGTTTTATCTGCCCCGAAATGACCCCCTAAAAGGTGACTATGGGCAAGATATAATACCTTTTCTCGGAAGGGCTCTGGTACTAACAACTGGGCTTTATGGTCGGCACCTCCTTTCCGATACAGCAATCCATTCTTAGTAAAAAAATATGGACCTACATGTTTCCCAAGGGTTTTCTATCGGAATGACTGGCATTACCAGGGTTTTTATTCCTTTCTCAGCCCTTCTCTGACTTCGGCTTTTCCGGGGTTTGGAAGTCGGTCACTCTTTGTCTATGTCTTCAGAAAAAGGAGCTGTAGCTAGCCATTCATTCACTTCCTCTGATCCTGACTCCTGCAGCAATTGGGGTAGCTTGGCGTAATCATTACCAAGTATGGATTGTTCTGGTAGTCGGGGTATTAGTCCTACAGTTAGGGACGTGCCTTGATCCTGAGGAGGTTGCATTAATACCTTAGCAGTGGGATACGGTTTGGTGTCTCCATGTACACACTTAATGGCTGCCATACCGTCAATGGGACCTATATTTTTACCTAGGTCCTGAGGTCGGACTACACTATGTAGACATCCTGTGTCAGCTAAAGCTGTAACTGGTTGACCATTCACAGAGACAGTGCATTTGTAAGGAGGAAGCTTCTTGTTGGGTGAAGAGCAATAGTAATTGCGAGCCATTCCTATTTCCATAGGCTCCTCTCATTGTGGGCAAAAGCGGGCTATATGTCCCATTCCTCCACATTGGAAACACTGAGGTCGAGTTACAGGAGGTCTGATGAACGGGATACTGGGCATAGGGGTGCTAGGAACAAAAGCAGGCGGTTCAGGCTTCTTGGCTACGAGTGGCCTTGTCGGCCTATGAATTGGGTGCCCCCTGGTTTTCCCTACATTTTCTTCTTTACCTTTCTGAAAATCTTGGGCCCTACTATAAGCACTAGCTATTTCTACTGCAGTTTCTAGTGTGAGGTTCGCCTGCTGTCGAACCCAACGTGGAATAGGGGGATGCAAGGAGGTTAGGTATTGTTCCAGATAAATCTTTGCCATGATTCCATCCTTGTCTGTAGTGGCAGGTTTCAGCCAACGGTCCGCCATGTCCTTGACCCTAAAGTACAGAGCACGTGGTGTCTCTTGCGGGCCTTCTTTCATTTGCCTTAGTTTTATTCTAAAAGTTTCATCATCAATTCCCAATCTCTCTAGGATACATTTTTTTATCTCTGCTTATGGAACTGTTCCCTGGAGGGTGGCAGCTTGGTATGCGGCCTGTAGTTCTCCTGATAACAGTGACCCCAAATACTGACCCCATTTGTCTGCGGGCCACGAGGATGCACTTGCCATACGTTCAAAATTACTGAAGAAAAAATCTGGATCTTCTCCCGCTACATATCATTGTAGTACTACTGAGGGCAGGGTTGTAGGACCTCTTTGTTATCCAAGAGCCGTAGTCAGTTTATCCATAACGGCCCCTTGAGTCTGTTCTTGACCAGCGAGTACTTGGTGTAATTTTCCTCGATCTTCCTCGACAACAGTCAAAAAGCGTTCCATAACCTTCCCCAAATGTTCTTGATTTTCAGCCATCTTTGCTAGAGCCACCTCCATTTTGCCTTTGTATCCCACTTCTGACACCACTTGTGGGAGGGCAGGCTTGATGAACAGGCGTGGAGGCTTAAGTATAGGTTTAAAAGAAGATTTATTATTAAAAGTAGAAGATGTAGATTGTTGCGATAAAGTTATTGGTTGCTCTTCCTCTTCCTCTGATGAATCCCGTGAACTGGAATGGTCTGATGAGGATAAGGGTGTTGTCCTGCCTTCTGGTTGTCCTTGACCGTGGTAGTCACCCCGGAGGCTCATAGGAGGATAAAGAAATTAAAAGGAGCCGTCGGAATGGTATATGGTACTGTTTCAGGGTTATATTTCCATTACCACACCTGGTGCACTACGTTCGTTAAGGTGCCTCAAGAATAGTTCCAACAGCCAAGAATAAGGCAAGGATAAGGAAAGGAAGAGGAATAATGTAAACATTACATATATATATATATGCGTGGTAAAGTTAAGTTCAGTGTAGCAAAGTTAAGTTCCGTGCTCAACTAGAAAATGAAATGGTGCACGCTCACACTCAGTTCGACGGTAAGGGTTCTTTATCTACGGCGTATTTGGTCACAAGGGGATAACACTATGATGGTCCCTCTGTTATACGCTTCTGCCAGAAAATTCCCTCCCGCTCTTTTCCCACCCTCTCCCGATTACTCCCAAGCCACAAACACTAACTTGGCTCCGCCGTAACTCTCCTGAGTCACGGCCGCTCCCCAGCCACCTCCGGACACCACCAGTCCTCGGACCAAGTTTCTTCACCGTCCTCGGTATTCTCCGGCATCCTGGTCTCCTCTGTGTCGGGTCCCGCGTCTTCTCTCTGTAATCCGGGTCCCGCGTCTTCTCTCCGTTGGTCGGGTCCCGCGTCTTCTTTCCGTTGGTCGGGTCCCGCGTCTTCTTTCCGTTGGTCGGGTCCCGCGTCTTCTTTCCGTTGGTCGGGTCCCGCGTCTTCTTTCTCCTCTCCGTCACACTCAGTCCACCCTTCTATTATTGGTCCAGAGTATCCTCTTCCGGTTCGTGAAGGCGGGACTTCCGGGTTGTAGCTCTGACCGCGTCCCTGTGGAAACAGATTAGAGGAGTCTGGATCTCATGGTCTTGAAAACTGGTATGGAACCGACATCCCTTTGGTAAGGGTACCGCTCCGCTCAGTCTCTTTCTCACACCACCCCAAAGACCTGACAGGAGAAGATGTAGCAGCGAGTGAAGTGAAAGGTACGTTTCTTTTTATGTATTGCGAAAATAGAATCCCATTGCAACTAACAATATTGATAGTGTTTTTGCGATGCCTATGTCCGATGTCAAACAGGAGTAATAAAGACATAGCAACAAGAGAAGAGGAAGGAAAGATTTTGTTTTGAACGTTGGCTGTACTTTGAGTTTACTGTAATGTATTGACTATTTTATATCTCTGTATTGTATGTGTGCACCTCTTTGTACAGAGTTGAGAAGACAGGACAGCATGCGACCAGAACGGTACGCTTTAATATTTAATGTTGCTTCTATTTTATGTATTTCATCACATTCTGTTGTATGTGTCCAGTCTTTCATAAGGCGGTGACAACAGAGGACAGCATGCAACCAGAAAGGTATGCTTTGATATTGAATGTTTTCTGTAATTGATGTAATTTATCTTTTTGTTTAATATATGTTTACCTGTTTCTTTACAGCTAGGAAGAAAGGATGGCATGCGAGCAGAAAGGTATGCTTCGATATTTAATGTTACCTCTACTTGATGTGTTCATTTCAGTGTATTATATATATTTGTATGAAAAAAACTATTATGTGCAAATATTTTTAATTGTTGTGTATTTTACTAAGCTTGGCATCTCTTTTGTGCTGTTTGTTACTAACTGTTTGCAATTTAGGGACCTGTCAAAGATTATTTATTTTTCTGATGCCTTACTTTGCTGAACGGAGTGAAAAAAAGTGGAGCAGCAAGCTAATAGAAAGGTAAATAGCTAGTGTGTAATAGTTAGTGTACTTTTATGTGATCGTGGTTATATATTATTGTAACAATTTATGTACGGTACTATGTAGATCCATCCCTCTATCCCTCCCATCCCTCCCATCCCTCTCTTCCATCCCTCTATCCCTCCCTTCCATCCCTCTCTCCATCCTTCCCACCAGGGCTGGAACAGAGTGTTACCTTCCCTCCTTTCCCTTCCATGTGTTAGGTACATAGCTTCAGGGTTAGGTACATAGCTTCAGGCTTAGGTATATAGCTTTAGGCTTAGGTATATAGCTTTAGGCTTAGGTATATAGCTTTAGGCTTAGGTATATACTGCCAGATTCATCAAAGACCCGTTTTGCGAGTCTTTAATAGCGATTCATAAGGAATCGCTATTAAGGACTTGCAAAACGGGATTCATGTAGGAATTGCAAAAAATATTGCGATTCCTACATGTTCCTTATTTGCGATTAGCAAATTGCTAATCACAAATAAGGAATAACTCCCCATGCATTCCTATGGGCCTACAGGCCCATAGGAATGAATGGGGAGTTATTCCTTATTTGCGATTAGCAGTTTGCTAATTGCAAATAAGGATGCGATTTCAAGGGTGCAGGGGTGTCCAAAGGACACCCTGTAGCACCCCTGAAATATGAATTCACACTGATGTTGTGCACAGACATGTCCAAAGGACGTGTGTGTGTAACATGCAACTTAGAAAAATGCATTAAAATGCATTTTTCTAAGTTTTCGCTATTTACCACGAGGTTTGACTTCGTGGTAAATAGCGGCCCTAAATTGCGAATTCGCAATTTTTAAATGTTTCATGAATAGCATTTAAGGAATCTCTAATAGAGATTACTTAAATGCTAATCCTCGCACATTAGCGAATTCTTTATTAGCGATTTTTGCATTTGGGATGATGAATCCCAAATGCAAAAATTGCACTCGCAAAGGGCCAGATTCTCAGAATCTGGTCCTTTGGCGAGCGCATTTCGCTTGATGAATCTGGCTGATAGCTTCATGGTTAGGTATATAGCTAAAGTGTTAGGTATAACCCTATACCCATCCCTCTATACCTCACTCCCTCCCTTCCATCTCTCCCACCAGGGCTGGAACAGAGTGTTACCTCCCATCCTATCTCTTCCATCTCTCCATCCCTCTATCTTCTGTAAATTTTATAGCTAAAAGACTTTTTTTGCAAAAATTTTTTATACTTTGATATTTTGCAAATTTGTTTTGTTGTGTTTGGTATTACGTGTGTATAATTTACGTTACCATAATGTTATTTTATGTTATGAACTAATAACCCACCCCAAAGACCTGACCGGAGAAGATGTAGCAGCGAGTGAAGTGAAAGGTACATTTCTTTTTATGTATTGCGAAAATAGAATCCCATTGCAACTAACAATATTGATAGTGTTTTTGCGATGCCTATATCACAAACAGGAGTAATAAAGACATAGCAACAAGAGAAGAGGAAGGAAAGATTTGGTTTTGAACGTTGGCTGTACTTTGAGTTTACTGTAATGTATTGACTATTTTATATCTCTGTATTGTATATGTGCACCTCTTTGTACAGAGTTGAGAAGACTGGACAGCATGCGACCAGAAAGGTACGCTTTAATATTTAATGTTGCTTCTATTTTATGTATTTCATCACATTCTATTGTATGTGTCAAGTCTTTCATAAGGCGGTGACAACAGAGGGCAGCATGCAACCAGAAAGGTATGCTTTGATATTGATGTAGTTTATCTTTTTGTTTTATATATGTTTACCTGTTTCCTTACCGCTAGGAAGAGAGGTTGGCATGGGAGCAGAAAGGTATGCTTCGATATTTAATGTTACCTCCACTTGAATGTGGTTGTATATTATTGTAACAATTTATTTACGGTACTATGAAGATCCATCCCTCTATCGCTCTCTTCCATCCCTCCTATCTCTTCCATCCCACCATCCCTCTATCTTCTGCAATTGTTGGTGTGTGCATGCTTTCGAAGAGGTAGTAATTTCTCTAATTCTGGTTCTTGCGATTTACTGCAAGTTATACATTTGTCTATAAATGTAATGACTTGTGGTAACTTTGCTATTCCATATAATGGTGCATTTTCAATCCATAATAATGCGTGTATATGTGGTGAAACTCTTTGTCGCAATTCAACCCTGTAAAACAAGTCTTGAAATTTTCCAATAGGGTTTGTTTTGTCCATTATCACGCAATTAAATAATTTTCTTACTTGAAAGTCAAAATGCCTTGCACAGGTAATTGGATCTTCAAGTATTAATTTACATTTTCTTTCCCAGGACATTTCTTTAAATTGTTCTTCAGTGCAATCATGTAGATTTTGCACTCGTAATAATATATTAATTCAGTGTTGCCATTTAGTTTCTGCGGCAGATACAGTGAGGAAAAATTTTCGTATTCCAAGTTGCCTTATCATTGCAAAGAGATCTTTTTTGCAGTGCTCTCAATATGGTGGTGAGCTGCAAATAGTTTTTAATATTTTGTACCCTTCATTATATTTAAAGATGCTTTCTAAGTTATGTTTTGTCTTTGGCAGTAATACATTCACCATTGTTGAAAAATGTCATTAAAGAAATATTTACTTTCCCTTGTATTTGTTTTAAGTGCAAATTTTTTAGTTTAAAGAAAATATTTGTAATAGATTTGGACACTCTTCTATCAAAGCTCCTTAATTCCCCTTGGCATATTGTACTATAATGTACAGGTACATGTCTATCATTATTAAAAGGTCTTCGAGGGCCAACAAATATGGTTGGAAAAGCTAAAAATTCTGAATCTTTGTCTTCATATAAACCTCTAGGTGTACTATGTTCAGCTGGTGTTAAACATAATACATTGGGACTATCGGTTGTGATTGTTTCATTTATTAATAAAGTATCTACATTTCCTGCTTGTATGTTGTCTGAGGAGCTTGTTGAATTATGATCTTCAGATGTTTCACTGCAATAGTTTATTTCTTTTTGGTATATATTCCCAATCTGGATTAACAGTGACTCCATATTCTTTAAACATGTCACTGTTTGTTGCTAGCCATAGTGCTGCTCTTTTCACTATGTTTGGTCTAACATTTTCAAAATGGGTAAATGATTTGAAAGCTAACTTTCTTTTTAGTTTGATTGGAATTGTCATTTCATAATTAATTTGCCTTGGTAAAATTGTGACTGTTGTCATATCATCTGCAGGTACATTAACAACAGCCCCTGATGACTTTTGAGAGCCATGAGGTAATGTTCAAATTTGTGCAAAAGGAATTCGTGGAGAAAGTCATCTTTCTTCTAAATTATGCAATTGTAATTGTATTGGTATATGTTCAAATTTCATTCCATTTATATATGAGCATGGTGGTATTTTATCTTTGCTAATGTCTATAGCAAGTGCTACATATATAGTTTGTTTTATTTAGACTAATGTTACATTGGATAAATCTTGGATTTTCAGCAAAACTGTTTGTTATTTTTTTAGTGATTGCTTATGCCATAATTGGTAGCAAATAGTACAAGGCGCAGCGAGCGATGTTAAAGGTACGTTTTTTTGGTTTTTTTGTTACAGCTTTCTGTATTAACTGTTTTTTCTATTGTAAATGTTATTGCTTAAGAAAACATATAGATTTAAGTATTTATTTATGCAGTATTTTAGTGTGTTGAGAATCTGCTCGGTAGTGATTGATAATTTTAGCGTGTTATTTAGCATAACTTTTAATGCTGATGTCATTGTTCTGATGCTTCACTTGACAGACCGGAGCTGAAAAGCAAGGAAAGAGAGAGGTAAGAGTTTTTTTTAACGTTGCCTGTACTTGTGTATTACCTATGTGAATACTGTTAATGTTAATGGTTGATTTACAGTTTTATTGAATGTTTGTTATTGTTCTTATGCTCCATACCATGCACCGCACGTGGTAGCAGCGACCAAAGTGAAAGTAAATTGTGTTTGTGATATTGACAGTACTTTATGTGTTATCCGTTTTTCTATTGTAAATGCTATAGTTAAAAGAATTCTTTGTCTTACACACTAAAAAATATTTTGGTATTTTAATATGTTGCGAATCTGTTTTTTTGTGTTTGGGATTACGCGTGTATGATTTACATTAAAAAAATGTTATGCTGTGTTTGTGATGCCCTATAACATGGATTGGATGCGATAAGACTGCGCCCTTAGGGATATAAAAGTAAAAAATGTATTATGTAGATTTCTTTGTGTTAACTAGGTTTGTATTGTAAATATTAGTGTTTGAAAAAATATTTGATGTAACTATTTATTAAAAAAAAAAAATGTATTTAGTTTCGAATGTGCTCTGTATTTTTTGTTAATGCGTTTGTGTAGTTGACGGTACCTGCTAATGTTTATGCTATTTTTTGAATCTTTTCTTTACTGCATGGACGTCAGAAGACGGAACAGCAAGGTTAGTAATAATGTAATATTGTATTCTATTTTTGCATTACTTTGTGTTTATATTTTTCGTAAAATGAGTATTTGTGTTTAAATAGTTGTTTTGGCAACTATTTATTAATAATGCATATATTACTATGTTGCAAATCTGCTGTGTAATGTTTCATAATGCGCGCGTGTACTGTACAGGGATTTCCAATGTTTATGCTAAATTTGTGATACTCCACCTCCGTAACCGGTCGCGAGAAAGAAGGCACAGCGAGCGAAGCAAAAGGTAAGTTTTGTTTTCTTTTGTGGTTCCATCTTTTTGTGTTAACTGTTTTTCCTATTGTAAATGTTATGGCTAGAGAAAACATATAGGGGCAGATTTATGTTAACTGGCGCATCCCCAGGGATGCGCCAGTTAATGTGCGCCACAGTGCGCCACAGCTCCGCCACCCATGGCGCGCCGCATTTACAATGCGGCGCACCTTGGGGCAAAAACGGCACAGATGCGTGACGCATCTGTGCCGTAAAGGCGGCGCATTGCTGGAGTTGCGTCGCAAGCGCGACGCAGCTCCAGCAAGGCTCGGGGGTGCCCTATCTGACCAATGCTGCATCAAGCCTTACGCCTGCTTCAAGCAGGCGCAGGATTTTGACGCAGCATTGGCCTGAAAGTGACTGAGTGAAATCTTATAGATTTCACTCAGCCACTTTTGCGAGGCGCACCTGCCCCGGAACGCCCACCCTGCGCCGGAACGCCCACAAGCGGCGCAGGGCTTTGCAACGTGACGCATCTGCCTAGATGCGTCACATTGTAAATCGTTCGTAGGGATGCGCCACGTTTACGCCGCCTTGCGTGACGGAACAGCGGCGTAAACGTGGCGCAAGAGCCTCATAAATCTGCCCCATAGATTTTATTATTTATGTAGCATTTTAGTGTGTCGCGAATCTGCTGGATGGTGTTTGATAATACGCGTGTGTTATTTAGCATAACTAATAATGCCGATGTCGTTGCCATTATATATGTATATTGTATGTGAATATTAACACTGGGCTTATAGCTTCGCTACGCACTTAATCACGTAGCATAGCATCTAAATGAACAATATTCTCATATGCTTTAAAAAAGCAATTTTACATGCTTAACAACATATAACCAATTCACAAAAATGAACTTTTACAATGAAAACATTAGTTAATGAGAGAGCTGATGATTTTGGGCCCCCCCAACCTAGGGGGAGCACCAAGCAGATGCCTTGAACACAAAGAGCATAAACAAAAAGCACATTTTGTTGAACTTCATTGGTGATCTCATCATTTTAGGACCACCCCAAGCACAGTTATTGGCAAAAAACAATCCCAACCAAAGGCCCTGCAAAGCATTATGGGACAAGATTAGCAGTGGCAGTGAATATTATAGTATCCAACATCAAAATAATTCTACAAAGAGCTGCAGTTCTACTGGTCGTCCCTAGATATCCCTCACAAGTGAGATGCAAAGCATTGAAATTATTCTTACATCAAGCTACAGTTCCACTGGTCGTCCCTAGATGTCCCTCACGAGTGAAATGCAAAACCATTGAAACCCTTTCATCAAGCATTTGCATTTGACTCGTGAGGGACATCTAGGGACGACCAGTGGAACTGCAGCTCTTTGTAGAATTCTTTTGATATTGTATGCTATATAATATTCCCTGCCCACTGCTAATTTCATCCCATAATGCTTTGCAGGGCCTTTGGTTGGGTATGTTTTTTTGCCAATAACTGTGTTTGGGTTTGTCCTAAGAGGATGGGACCACAACTAAATTGTTCAATAAGATGTGCTTTTTTATTTTCAAGGCATCTGTTTGGTACTCTCCCTAGGTTAGGGAGGATCCCAAAATCATCACATTTCCCACTGCTTGCCAATTATTCAGTTTCACCATTGTGAAAGAACTATATGCACTTTAGCATATAAAGATAGAAAAACTTATTTTCTCATATGTTTCCAATTCTGGAACCACCTGTTATCAGACCAAACAATCCCTTATGGTGTCTGGTTGTAAGTCAACCTTGTTAGACAAGCTATCCTAGGGGTAGCATGGACTAAGCAGCCTAAAGGCTTAACTTAAGAGGTTGTGTTAAGCGAGCAGTTTTACCACATACAATCCTGTAATATCAAATAAAAGGACACCACACAAGTATATATTATAAAAATATATGTGGTTATTACTAAAAACAATCCCCAGTACTCTGTATGAATAAAGGGGCACAAGCGTTAAATCAAAAGCACAGTATAACATACAAAGTTGCACAAATATGGATGAGGGCGGGGGGCCACTCAAACCATATACTAAACAAGTGGTATAAGAGATACCAATCGAACAGTGGTTAGGCCTAGGGCGCACTACGCAAAGTTTAAAATTATACTACATGAAGCTGCGTGTAGTGCTGCTACACAAACTACGCCCAGGCTTAGTGAATATATGGTCTGGTATGCCCGCCACCCCTTCCACCATCAATCCCAATGGTAGGAGACAGACACAGTTTGAGCTTTTGGAAGGCAGGGGATCCTCACGACTCCCCCGGCCATATTTATTAAAATATGAAACAAAATTTAAAACTTTAAATAAAACGTTTCATTTATCATGTACAAAATTCAACTTTCATTACACTTGATGAAGACAGGTATTGAGGCTAACCTTAACAAATCTCTAATACAAAGATTTCCTAGCCGAGTCTAACATCATGGCATCGTGCATTGCATACGAATTTTGTACATCCTATCGTTAAGGGCCAACGGCAAGGTCTTAACCGGTGTCAGATCCCTATCACTATGGTTTTACCTAATGTTTGTTATTGTTATGCTCTATTCTATGTAGCGCACAAGGTAGCATTGAGGAAAGCGTAGATTAGTTGTGTTTTCTAATATTGACACTAATTTATGTGTTATCCATTTTCTTATTTTAAAGATTATAGCTAAAAGACATTTTTTGCAAATATTTTTTTATATTTTTATATTTTGAGAATTTGTTTTGTTGTGTAAGGTATTACATGTGTATAATTTACGTTACCAAAATATTATTTTATGTTGTGAACTAATAACCCACCCCAAAGACCTGACAGGAGAAGATGTAGCAGCGAGTGAAGTGAAAGGTAAGTTTCTTTTTATGTATTGCGAAAATAGAATCCCATTGCAACTAACAATATTGATATTGTTTTTGCGATGCCTATATCACAAACAGGAGTAATAAAGACATAGCAACAAGAGAAGAGGAAGGAAAGATTTGGTTTTTAACGTTGGCTGTACTTTGAGTTTACTGTAATGTATTGACTATTTTATATCTCTGTATTGTATATGTGCACCTCTTTGTACAGAGTTGAGAAGACAGGACAGCATGTGACCAGAAAGGTACGCTTTAATATTTAATGTTGCTTCTATTTTATGTATTTCATCACATTCTATTGTACGTGTCCAGTCTTTCATAAGGCTGTGACAACAGAGGACAGCATGCAACCAGAAAGGTATGCTTTGATATTGAATGATTTCTGTAATTGATGTAGTTTATCTTTTTGTTTTATATATGTTTACCTGTTTCTTTACTGCTAGGAAGAAAGGATGGCATGCGAGCAGAAAGGTATGCTTCGATATTTAATGTTACCTCTACTTGATGTGTTCATTTCAGTGTATTATATATATTTGTATGAATAAAACTATTATGTGCTATTAGTTTTTAATTGTTGTGTATTTTACTAGGCTTGGCATCTCTTTTGTACTGTTTGGTACTAACTGCTTGCAATTTAGGGACCTGTCAAAGATTATTTATTTTTCTGATGCCTTACTTTGCTGAACAGAGTGAAAAAAATGGAGCAGCAAGCTAATAGAAAGGTAAATAGCTAGTGTGTAATAGTTAGTGTACTTTTATGTGATCGTGGTTATATATTATTGTAACAATTTATGTACGGTACTATGAAGATCCATCCCTCTATCCCTCCCTTCCATCCCTCCCATCCCTCTATTCCATCCCTCCCTTCCATCCCTCCCTCCATCCTTCCCACCAGGGCTGGAACAGAGTGTTACCTTCCCTCCTTTCCCTTCCATGTGTTAGGTACATAGCTTCAGGGTTAGGTACATAGCTTCAGGGTTAGGTACATAGCTTTAGGCTTAGGTATATAGCTTTAGGCCTAGGTATATAGCTTCATGGTTAGGTATATAGCTAAAGGGTTAGGTATAACGCTATACCCATCCCTCTATCCCTCACTCCCTCCCTTCCATCTCTCCCACCAGGGCTGGAACAGAGTGTTACCTTCCGTCCTATCTCTTCCATCTCTCCATCCCTCTATCTTCTGTAAATTTTATAGCTAAAAGACTTTTTTTGCAAAACAATTTGTATACTTTGATATTTTGCGAATTTGTTTTGTTGTGTTTGGTATTACGTGTGTATAATTTACGTTACCATAATGTTATTTTATGTTATGAACTAATAACCCACCCCAAAGACCTGACCGGAGAAGATGTAGCAGCGAGTGAAGTGAAAGGTACATTTCTTTTTATGTATTGCGAAAATAGAATCCCATTGCAACTAACAATATTGATAGTGTTTTTGCGATGCCTATATCACAAACAGGAGTAATAAAGACATAGCAACAAGAGAAGAGGAAGGAAAGATTTGGTTTTGAACGTTGGCTGTACTTTGAGTTTACTGTAATGTATTGACTATTTTATATCTCTGTATTGTATATGTGCACCTCTTTGTACAGAGTTGAGAAGACTGGACAGCATGCGACCAGAAAGGTACGCTTTAATATTTAATGTTGCTTCTATTTTATGTATTTCATCACATTCTATTGTATGTGTCCAGTCTTTCATAAGGCTGTGACAACAGAGGACAGCATGCAACCAGAAAGGTATGCTTTCAATCAATCAATCAATCAGGTCATTTGTAGAGCGCACTACTCACCCGTAGGGTCTCAAGGCGCTGGGAGGGGGGGGGTGCCGCTACTGCTCGAACAGCCAGGTCTTGAGCTTCTTCCTGAAGGAGAGGTGGTCTTGGGTCAGGCGCAGATTGGTCGGAAGTGAGTTCCAGGTCTTGGCGGCCAGGTAGGAGAAGGATCTTCCTCCTGTTGTCGCTCTTCGGATGCGGGGGACGGCGGCGAGGGCGTGGTTGGTTGATCTGAGGAGGCGCTTGGGAGTGTAGAAGTTGATCCGGTTGTTGAGGTAGCTCGGGCCTTGGTCGTGTAGGGCTTTGTGCGCGTGGGTGAGGAGCCGGAAGGTGATTCTCTTGTTGACCGGGAGCCAGTGCAGATCTCTCAGGTGTCCGGAGATGTGGCTGCGTCGGGGGATGTCGAGGATGAGTCTCGCCGAGGCGTTCTGGATCCGCTGGAGTCTCTTCTGGAGTTTGGCAGTGGTTCCGGCGTAGAGGGCGTTGCCGTAGTCCAGTCGGCTGGTGACGAGGGCTTGGGTGACCGTCTTCCTCGTCTCGGTGGGGATCCACCGGAAGATCTTACGTAGCATGCGCAGGATGTTGAAGCATGACGAGGAGACGGCGTTGACTTGTCTGGTCATGGAGAGGGAGGAGTCCAGGATGAAGCCCAGGTTGCGTGCGTGGTCCGTCGGTTTGGGTGCGGTGCCCAGGGCGGGGGGCCACCAGGAGTCGTCCCAGGCGGAGGGCGTGGAGCCCAGGATGAGGACCTCCGTCTTGTCTGAGTTCAGTTTCAGGCGGCTGGTCGTCATCCATTCGGCTACGTCTCTCATCCCTTCGTGCAGGTTGGCTCTGGCGGTGGCGGGGTCGTTGGTCAGGGAGAGGATCAGCTGGGTGTCGTCGGCGTAGGAGATGATGTTCAGGTTGTGTTGGCGTGCGATGGCCGCGAGGGGGCTCATGTAGACGTTGAAGAGGGTTGGGCTCAGCGAGGATCCTTGGGGTACGCCGCAGATGACTTTGGTGGCCTCTGACTTGTACGGTGGTAGGCGGACTCTTTGTGTTCTTCCGTCGAGGAAGGAGGTGATCCAGTCCAGTGCCTTCTCCTGGATTCCGATGTTGCTGAGGCGCTGTACTAGGGTGCGGTATTGATATTGATGTAGTTTATCTTTTTGTTTTATATATGTTTACCTGTTTCTTTACCGCTAGGAAGAAAGGATGGCATGCGAGCAGAAAGGTATGCTTCGATATTTAATGTTACCTCTACTTGATGTGTTCATTTCAGTGTATTATATATATTTGTATGAAAAAAACTATTATGTGCTATTAGTTTTTAATTGTTGTGTATTTTACTAGGCTTGGCATCACTTTTGTACTGTTTGGTACTAACTGCTTACAATTTAGGGACCTGTCAAAGATTATTTATTTTTCTGATGCCTTACTTTGCTGAACGGAGTGAAAAAAATGGAGCAGCAAGCTAATAGAAAGGTAAATAGCTAGTGTGTAATAGTTAGTGTACTTTCATGTGATCATGGTCATATATTATTGTAACAATTTATGTACGGTACTATGAAGATCCATCCCTCTATCCCTCCCTTCCATCCCTCCCATCCCTCCCATCCCTCTTTTCCATCCCTCTATCCCTCCCTTCCATCCCTCCCTCCATCCCTCCCACCAGGGCTGGAACAGAGTGTTACCTTCCCTCCTTTCCTTTCCATGTGTTAGGTACATAGCTTCAGGGTTAGGTACATAGCTTCAGGGTTAGGTATATAGCTTTAGGCTTAGGCATATAGCTTTAGGCTTAGGTATATAGCTTTAGGCTTAGGTATATAGCTTCAGGGTTAGGTATATAGCTAAAGGGTTAGGTATAACCCTATACCCATCCCTCTATCCCTCACTCCCTCCCTTCCATCTCTCACACCAGGGCTGGAAAAGAGTGTTACCTTCCGTCCTATCTCTTCCATCCCTCTATCTTCTGTAGATTTTATAGCTAAAAGACTTTTTTTGCAAATCAATTTTTATACTTTGATATTTTGCTAATTTGTTTTGTTGTGTTTGGTATTACGTGTGTATAATTTACGTTACCAAAGTGTTATTTTATGTTATGAACTAATAACCCACCTCAAATGACCTGACCAGAGAAGATGTAGCAGCGAGTGAAGTGAAAGGTACGTTTCTTTCTATGTATTGCGAAAATAGAATCCCATTGCAACTAACAATATTGATAGTGTTTTTGCGATGCCTATATCACAAACAGGAGTAATAAAGACATAGCAATAAGAGAAGAGGAAGGAAAGATTTGGTTTTGAACGTTGGCTGTACTTTGAGTTTACTGTAATGTATTGACTATTTTATATCTCTGTATTGTATATGTGCACCTCTTTGTACAGAGTTGAGAAGACTGGACAGCATGCGACCAGAAAGGTACGCTTTAATATTTAATGTTGCTTCTATTTTATGTATTTCATCACATTCTATTGTATGTGTCAAGTCTTTCATAAGGCGGTGACAACAGAGGACAGCATGCAACCAGAAAGGTATGCTTTGATATTGATGTAGTTTATCTTTTTGTTTTATATATGTTTACCTGTTTCCTTAACGCTAGGAAGAGAGGATGGCATGGGAGCAGAAAGGCATGCTTCGATATTTAATGTTCCCTCCACTTGAATGTGGTTGTATATTATTGTAACAATTTATTTACGGTACTATGAAGATCCATCCCTCTATCGCTCTCTTCCATCCCTCCTATCTCTTCCATCCCTCTATCTTCTGCAATTGTTGGTGTGTGCATGCTTTCGTAGAGGTAGTAATTTCTCTAATTCTGGTTCTTGCAATTTACTGCAAGTTATACATTTATCTATAAATGTAGTGACTTGTGGTTACTTTGCTATTCCATATAATGGTGCATTTTCAATCCATAATAATGCGTGTATATGTGGTGAAACTCTTTGTCGGAATTCAACCCTGTAAAACAAGTCTTGTAATTTTCCAATAGGGTTTGTTTTGTCCATTATCACGCAATTAAATCATTTTCTTACTTGAAAGTCAAAATGCCTTGCACAGGTGATGGGATCTTCAAGTATTAATTTACATTTTGTTTCCCAGGACATTTCTTTAAATTGTTCTTCATTGCAATCATGTAGATTTTACACTCGTAATAATATATTAATTAACTGTTGCCATTTAGTTTCTGCAGCAGATACAGTGAGGAAAAATGTTCGTATTCCAAGTTGCCTTATCATTGCAAAGAGATCTTTTTTGCAGTGCTCTCAATATGGTGGTGAACTGCAAATAGTTTTTAATATTTTGTACCCTTCATTATATTTAAAGATGCTTTGTCTTTGGCAGTAATACATTCACCATTGTTGAAAAATGTCATTAAAGAAATATTTACTTTCCCTTGTATTTGTTTTAAGTGCAAATTTTTTAGTTTAAAGAAAATATTTGTAATAGATTTGGACACTCTTTTATCATAGCTCCTTAATTCCCCTTGGCATATTGTACTATAATGTACAGGTACATGTCTATCATTATTATTAGGTCTTCGAGGGCCAACAAATATGGTTGGAAAAGCTAAAAATTCTGAATCTTTGTCTTCATATGAAACTCTAGGTGTGTTATGTTCAGCAGGTGCTAAACATAATACATTGGGACTATCGGTTGTGATTGTTTCATTTATTAATAAAGTATCTAAATTTCCTGCTTGTATGTTGTCTGAGGAGCTTGTTGAATTATGATCTTCAGATGTTTCACTGCAATAGTTTATTTCTTGCGGTATATATTCCCAATCTGGATTAACAGTGACTCCATATTCTTTAAACATGTCACTGTTTGTTGCTAGCCATAGTGCTGCTCTTTTCACTATGTTTGGTCTAACGTTTTCAAAATGGGTAAATGATTTGAAAGCTAACTTTCTTTTTAGTTTGATTGGAATTGTCATTTCATCATTGATTTGCCTTGGTAAAATTGTGACTGTTGTCATATCATCTGCAGGTACATTAACAACAGCCCCTGATGACTTTTGAGAGCCATGAGGTAATGTTAAAATTTGCGCGAAAGGAATTTGTGGAGAAAGTCATCTTTCTTCTAAATTATGCAATTGTAATTGTATTGGTATATGTTCAAATTTCATTCCATATATGAGCATGGTGGTATTTTATCTTTGCTAATGTCTATAGCAAGTGCTACATATATATTTTGTTTTATTTAGACTAATGTTATATTGGATAAATCTTGGATTTTCAGCAAAACTGTTGGTATTTTTTAGTGATTGCTTATGCCATAATTGGTAGCAAATAGCACAAGGCGCAGCGAGCGATGTAAAAGGTACGTTTTTTGGGTTTTTTTGTTACAGCTTTCTGTGTTAACTGTTTTTTCTATTGTAAATGTTATTGCTTAAGAAAACATAGATTTAAGTATTTATTTATGCAGTATTTTAGTGTGTTGCGAATCTGCTCGGTAGTGATTGATAATTTTCGCGTGTTATTTAGCATAACTTTTAATGCTGATGTCATCGTTCTGATGCTTCACTTGACAGACCGGAGCTGAAAAGCAAGGAAAGAGAGAGGTAAGAGTTTTTGTTAACGTTGCCTGTACTTGTGTATTATCTATGTGAATACTGTTAATGTTAATGGTTGATTCACAGTTTTATTAAATGTTTGTTATTGTTGTTATGCTCCATACCATGCACCGCACGTGGTAGCAGCGACCAAAGCGAAAGTAAATTGTGTTTGTGATATTGACAGTACTTTATGTGTTATCCGTTTTTCTATTGTAAATGCTATAGTTAAAATAATTCTTTGTCTTACATATTTCAAAATATTTTGGTATTTTATTATGTTGCGAATCTGTTTTTTTGTGTTTGGGATTACGCGTGTATGATTTACATAAAAAAATGTTATGCTGTGTTTGTGATGCCCTATAACATGGATTGGATATGATAAGACTGCGCCCTTAGGGATATAAAAGTTAAAAATGTGTTATGTAGATTTCTTTGTGTTAACTAGGTTTGTATTGTAAATATTAGTGTTTGAAAAAATATTTGATGTAACTATTTATTAAAAATGTTTTTTTATTTTGTTTGGAATGTGCTCTGTATTTTTTGTTAATGCGTTTGTGTAGTTGACGGTACCTGCTAATGTTTATGCTATTTTTTAAATCTTTTCTTTACTGCGTGGACGTCAGAAGACGGAACAGCAAGGTAAGTAATAATGTAATATTGTATTCTATTTTTGCATTACTTTGTGTTTATTTTTTTGTAAAATGAGTATTTGTGTTTAAATAGTTGTTTTGGCAACTATTTAATAATAATGCATATATTACTATGTTGCAAATCTGCTGTGTAATGTTTCATAATGCGCACGTGTACTGTACAGGGATTTCCAATGTTTATGCTAATTTTGTGATACTCCACCTCTGTAACCGGTCGCGAGAAGGAAGGCACAGCGAGCGAAGCAAAAGGTAAGTTTTGTTTTCTTTTGTGGTTCCATCTTTTTGTGTTAACTGTTTTTCCTATTGTAAATGTAGGGGCTAGAGAAAACATATACCGCCTGATTCATCAAGCTAAATTGCACTCGCAAGGGGCAAGATTCTCAGAATCTTGCCTTTTGCGAGTGCAATTTTTGCATTTGGGATTCATCATCCCAAATGCAATATTCGCCATTTAAGAATGCGCACATTTGCGAAGAATTGAATTTAAGGAATCTCTATTTGAGATTCCTTAAATGCAATTCATGAAGCATTTTAAATTTGCGAAAATGCAATTTTGGGCCGCTATTTACCGAGAGGTCAGACCTCTCGGTAAATAGCAAAAACTTAGAAAAATGCTTTTAAAAGCATTTTTCTAAGTTGCATGTTGCACACACATATGTCCTTTGGACATGTGTGTGCGCAACACCTGTTTCAATTTGCCTTTAAGGGGTGCTACAGGGTGTCCTTTGGACACCCCTGGCACCCTTTAAATCGCTATCTTATTTGCGAGTAGCAAATTGCTAATCGCAAATAAGGAATACTCCCCATTCATTCCTATGGGCCTTTTGGCCCATAGGAATGAATGGGGAGTTATTCCTTATTTGCGATTAGCAATTTTCTACTCGCAAATAAGGAATGTGTAGGAATCGCTATTTATTTAGCAATTCCTACATGAATACCGTTTTGCGAGTCCTTAATAGCGATTCGCTATGAATCGCTATTAGGGGCTCGCAAAACGGCCCATTGATGAATAAGGCTGATAGATTTTATTATTTATGTAGCATGTTAGTGTGTTGCGAATCTGCTGGATAGTGTTTGATAATACGCGTGTGTTATGCAGCGAGAAGAGGGAACAGCGAGGAAAGAGAAAAATAAAATGGATTTTTTTTGCTACTCTGACGCAATATCGCACTTCGCAAATTGCAGCGTAACGTAGCATCTAAATGAACAATATTCTCAGATGCTTTAAAAATACAATTTTACATACTTCACAGCATATAACCAATTCACAAAAACGAACTTTAACAATGAAAACATTAGATAATGAGAGAGCTGATGATTTTGCCCCCCCCCCCCCTAACCTAGGGGGAGCACCAAGCAGATGCCTTGAACACAAAGAGCATAAATAAAAAGCACATTTTGTTGAACTTCAGTGGTGATCCCATCATTTTAGGACCACCCCAAGCACAGTTATTGGCAAAAAACAATCCCAACCAAAGGCCCTGCAAAGTATTATGGGACAAGATTAGCAGTGGCAGTGAATATTATAGTATCCAATACCAAAATAATTCTACAAAGAGCTGCAGTTCTACTGGTCGTCCCTAGATGTCCCTCACAAGTGAGATGCAAAGTATTGAAATTATTCTTACATCAAGCTGCAGTTCCACTGGTAGTCCCTAGATGTCCCTCACAAGTGAAATGCAAAACCATTGAAACCCTTTCATCAAGCATTTGCATTTGACTCGTGAGGGACATCTAGGGACGACCAGTGGAACTGCAGCTCTTTGTAGAATTCTTTTGATATTGTATACTATATAATATTCACTGCCCACTGCTAATTTCATCCCATATTGCTTTGCAGGGCCTTTGGTTGGGTATTTTTTTTTTGCCAATAACTGTGTTTGGATTTGTCCTAAGAGGATGGGACCACAACTAAATCGTTCAATTAGATGTGCTTTTTTATTTTCAAGGCATCTGTTTGATACTCTCCCTAGGTTAGGGAGGATCCCAAAATCATCACATCTCCCACTGCTTTACAATTTTTCAGTTTCACTATTGTGAAAGTACTCTATGCACTTACTCGCCTTGATCGCGAGGCCTGCCTTGCGCAGTGCCGTCAACACTTCCCAGAGGTTGCGCAGATATTCTTCCCAGGTGACACTGAACACTGCAATGTCATCCAGTTAGGCGGTACTGAATTCCTCCAACCCAACCAACACCTGCTTGACCAACCTCTGGAAGGTGGCAGGGGCATTCTTCATCCCAAATGGCAGAACCCGGAACTGAAAATGCCCTTCTGGTGTGGAGAATGCTGACATCTCTTTGGACCCATCAGTCAAGGCGATCTGCCAGTACCCAGACATTAAATCAAACGTGCTGAGGTACCGTGCAGCCCCTAACCGATCATTGAGCTCATCAGCTCTAGGGATGGGGTGCGCGTCAGTCTTGGTGACCAAATTGAGTCCTCTGTAGTCTACACAGAACCGGAGTTCGGGTGTGGCACCCGGCGCTGCAGCCTTCGGGACCAAGACCACTAGGCTGGCCCAAGGACTCAATCACCCCAAGAGCAAGCATCTTTGAGACCTCCTCCTTGATGGAGGCTCTGACCCTGTCAGTCACCCTGTAAGCCTTGTGCTTCACAGGTGAACTGTCCCCTGTATCCAAATCATGGACGCACCAGTCAGTGATACTAGGGACCAGGGAAAACAGGTCAGAGAACTGTCCCAGCAACTGGCGACAGTCGTTCTGTTGTTTCGGGGTCAGGATCCACTGACCCATCTTTCTCTGTGGCACCCAGGAGGTCAGGAAGAGGCCCTGTCTTCTGCTCCATTCCATCGTCTGTTGCCAAGAGCATGCCCACTTCAGACCTCTCCAAGTGGGGCTTAAGGCGATTGACATGTAGGACCCTCAAGGGGTTCCTGGGAGATTGCAAGTCCACCAAGTAGGTGACAGGACTCTTGCCCTCAACATCTTCAAAGGGGCCTGTCCACTTATCCTGGAGTGCACAAGGCTCCACGGGGGCCAAGACCCACACCTTCTGACCAGGCTGAAGCTCAACCAGAGTGGCATTCGGGTCGTACCACCGCTTCATTTCCTCCTGGCTGGCTTCCAGGTTTGCCTCAGCAAGTTTCCTGAAACGCCTCGTCTGGTTCCTAAAGGCCAGCATGTAGCTATATACATTCTGGGGGGATATTGCTCCCAGCCTTCTTTGACCAGCCTTAGAGGTCCTCTCACTGGGTGGCCATACAGGAGCTCAAAGGGGCTGAACCCTAGAGACGGTGGCACCTCACGGTATGCAAAGAGAAGGCATGGTAAGAGGACGTCCCACTTACACGCCATGGGTCTTGTCTTGCCCCAAATGCCCTGCTAACGGTACATCATGAGCCAGCCCCAGTAGGAAGGCTCTGAACTTCTGGGGTACTGCCAGCGCACGGGCTGACCCAGGTTCAGGAACCTAAGGCTCTGAATACAGGAGGTCATTCTCCCAGTAAATGAAATGTGTACCGGACTGATCACCATTGGCCTGGTCTGCAGCCTGCTACCGCAGACCCACAAGAGAAGGGCATTCTTTCTGCTCCCTGCAGAATTCTTCCCTGGAGGGGCCCCCTTCCTGCTGCCAATGGGTCAGCTCAGGTAGATAATTAAACAATATCCCAACAGGTAATAGTATACTAATAAGCATGTATGCAGCAAGCATTACAATAACAGAAATAGGAAGACCACTATTCAGTTGATTGTTAATCATCTTATATTTTAGAAAATATTTTTCATGGTTGGGCATATACAGTTAAAGCAGCACTGTATAGAACAAATTCAGTGACAACCATAATGCACTTGGTGCTCAAGAACGTGTACATGAATAACGTGGCGACGCAAGTGATAGGATGAACAGCGTGGACGGCGCACAGTGAACAATAATGCAAATAATGTACAGTGGGTGGCTCAAGTATGGTGACAGAGTGACATCACTGTATTAGGCACTTTGTAATTTATATTAAGCCACAATGGAAGGTGCGTCTAGGTGCGCCTAGTATTGCGCTGCAGAGTCAATGGCGTTTTGATCCTCTTGAATTGGGATCGTCATCAGGACATGGTTGTCTTGCTTGTGAAGTGCTGCGAAGAAGAGGGGACAATTCAGGAAGAGTCTAGGGGGAGGGAGCGCGTACGGATGGCTATGCGCCGTGAGAGGCGGTGGTAATTAATGGACCAGTTAGGGGTGCAGGCCATTTCCAGGGACTAGAGGCGGTGGTTATGGCAAACTAAGAGGGGGGCGTGGAGTGGTGATATATCGGTGGTATAATGCTGTATGTTGGCCTGTGGTTATTAGGTAAGGCAGTGGAAGCCACCTGGTTGACGAAACAGCGATTGGGAGGACGAGATCAGAGAGTCAAATTGTATGCCAGAATTCGAGACAGGGACGTGCATGATAATGAGTGACTGGGGGGAGAAGAGTGATGTCTGGGCGGGCTACTGTGTTGAACCATTGAGTGTCGAGAAGGGGCCTGGTCAGCACGGGTGAAGCGGCGCGCTGGGGTACTGAGGAGGACTGAGTGCGAGTGGGAGGAGCGTGAGGAGCGTGAGGGCAATTACAGGGGTCAAGGTGCCTGCCAGAATTGGAAACCGAATGATGCAAGATAATTAGCGTCCAGGGTAGTGACAAGGATAGGTGTAGGATTGGCGGTTTGCTAGGTTAATCAAGAAAGGCGGGGTCTAGCATGTCCGGGGAACGGCACGAAGGGACAGAGAAGGTGACTGGGTGCGAGCGGGAGGAGCGACGGGCAGCGCATACCTGTATAGTGATCCGTCTTCAGTGGACGGCAACGTGTCTGCACAGGGGCACTGAGGGGGAAAAAAGGAAATCGTGAGGGCCGGGCGGGAGGGGAGGTAGCAAGCGATGTGAAGAAAACCTTATAATTACTAACATGTTTCCGATGAGTCAAAGGGCCGTCTAAGTCTCGGCCCGTCTGGGGGCATAGGTCCTGTAAATAAAGAAGGTGTGATATAAGTATGAGCAAAGCCTCAAGAAAAAGGAGGGTTCTCGGGGGACGAAGACGGTGGGAGAGGAACTCGTACTTGTATTAAGCAGCGGGCCTGCAGTGGAGTTAATCCGGGTACTGGTTGATGTCAGCGGCAACTGGAAGTTGCTGTACTTCCGTGTTTGGGTTGGAGAGAAGGTAATGTGATCGATGACACGTCGGGGGGGGCGGGGCGAGTCAGAGCGCGTGTGAATGGGCGGGGACAGGGAGAAGGAGGGGAGGGGTAAGAGCCTGTCAATGTGTAAAGTTTTGACAACAGAGGGAGGCATGAATTCACGATGTGTAATAATACGGTACAGACATAAATATGAAGACCGGAATTGTCAGCAGTAAATGTAAAAACAATCGTAAAGGCCACATGAGCACTCTATGCTAAACATGATCGATTTACAAGGGTATAATGTACGATCTTGAATATGAACACATAGCAGCTTACTGACTGGGGGTCAGGGGTTCGAAATAAAAGAAACACATGTAACAAGCGATTGAATAGTAATTAATACATCAAAAAAGAAATAAAAAAGACCACGTGTGAATAGCTTATATCATAGTCAACAATAGCGGATGGGGAGGAAGGAAACCAATGCCAATAGAATGATGGATTTGAGGGACGTGGCAGTGGGTTCAAGGGGGAAATGCATAATTGTGGGAGAAAACTCGGAATGGTCAATTGATGAAGGAGCGCTCAGAGGCAGAGAAACCAGAATATGGAAGTAAGGCAGTCTATGTAGTCACAGTAATATTCCACTCATCAATGGTGTTGAGGCCATCTGGGAGGGGAGGAGTTGGAGGTCCAAGGTGGATGGGATCCCGAAGAGTTAACCCTTGTCTCGCTAGGAGACTTTGAGAAGGTCCCTAACCCCACAATGCCTAATAACACCAAGTGGGAAGAGTGGGGGGAAGATTCCCATTTCTAATTGTGAGTACCCCATTCGAGAGATATTGACGGGCCTCGGATCCCAAGTCAGCCATAGGCAACACGTTCATCCTGGTCTTGGTGGACCATGCCATCAGGTACCCTGAAGCCATCCCTCTCAGGACAGTGACAGCCGCCGTGGTGGTATGGGCACTGATGGAGAATTTCTCCTACGTGGGATTCCCCAGAGAGGTGGTGTTCAATAGGGGAACCAACTTCATCTCCAAGTACATGAAGTCTCTGTGGGAGGAGTTCACCACTCCTTACCATCCCCAGGGTAGTTTGAGAGATTTAACCAGACCCTAAGGGCATAATTATGGGCCTAGGTGAGCCCATGAGGTGTAAGTGGGGATGCCCTTTGGAATGAAGAATCCCCTGCCACCTTTCAGAGGTTGGTCAACAGGGGGTTGGTTGGGCTGGAAGGCTTCAGTGCCACCTACCTGGATGACACTGCGGTGTTTAGCTCCTCTTAGGAGGACCACCAACGCCACCTCTGGGAGGTATTGATGGCACTGCGGAAGGCAGGCCTCACAATCAAAGCCAGTAAGGGCCAGATTGGGCAGGGTCCTGTAGTGAATTTGGGGCACCATGTGGGGAGCGGCCAGGTGGCACCCCTTAACCCCAAAATTGAAACTATCCTGATATTTAAATTATTAAATTGTCTCCTCAGGGGTAGTAAGTACTATTTAAATGCTATTTAGTTTGTGTAAATACTGGGAAAGACCAACACATCTGACATTCTTATAGTGCATGCATATCTCCTAAACAAAGCCTGAAAAATTTGAAATGCTGCCTCGCTTAAGTATGTGTGAAGTGCTAACCAGGTGTGAGCCTTTGTTTCCCCAGCATTTGCATCTAGGTTTGAGACTCCTGACTTCTCCCAGCCAGGAGACTCCAACAAGAGGAGGCTGATGACCCGTCCGACTCGGCCTTTGTTGTGGGCGCAGCAGGAGTCTAAACTAAGAAAGCCCCGTCTCATCCTGCACGTTGTTGCGGATCAAAGCAGACAACAAAAGGCAGGCGGGGCTGAACGTGTCCCAGTGTTTGCAAATTACACCGAGACGACTTCAGCATATTTTTCAGTGGGCCCAACTTCTTGGCAGGGTGGACGGCGTCCCCCCTGTGAAAATGGTGGGTGGACGCCGTCCACCTACGTGTATCCCGACTCGTGCCCCGCCCTTTTCATTCTGTTTTCTGGTGCTTGGAAGTTCAGCCAGGTCTGTGTATTCTTCAGGGTAATGTTCCTGCTCCATTGATTGGCTGCAGCTCGAAGGAGCTCAGCAGAAGATTAATTTGGAAGCTAAAAGACAAAGGCTCAATTAAGAACTCCACGTAAAGGGGGTCAAATAAAAACAAAGACCATTTTATGTGAAGAGGATCAGTAGAGAAATCTGACCAGAGTAAATTAAACAAGCTTTGTCAAAGTCATTGTCTTTGCTGGCAACAGAGACCTATTGGTATAGTGTTCTCTTTGTGTGTATGCATCAGCACACATTTGTTTATTGTTTAGTTACAGTTCGAAGGCTCCAGGCATCAATCTGGGTGCAATCAGTAGAAAATAATTAAATGTGCGGAAAGCTGCATTTTTCAAAGAGAAGTGGCACCGCGGCAAGTTACAGACGCTGGGGCCGTTGTGGAGATTAAGCAAGCTATTGCCCAGAGTCACAGAGTGGGACCCATGATTAGACTAGGCACCGAGGCGAGAATTATCAGGTCCGAGGAAATTGGGTCCAAGAGCCGCCGAGGCGGGAATTGAACCCTGGTCCCGGACCAGACCTCTGCCTCAGGGTCTGCCGCTCTAACCAGTGAGCAGCGGAAGTATACAAGTCATCAAAGAATCAAAAGGTCAGTAAAGCAGCTACCTAGTAAGATAGGGACAGAGAAGAGGAAGGAAAAACACTGAATAAGAAGCCAGAAAATGAGTGACCAATAATCTTAACCATGGTAACCAGTGGGCTGGTCTGAAGCCCCCTGTAAGTATTGGTATCGTCCGCCTGAGGTCTTCGACAACAGACAGCTAAAGCTGCGAGAAAACAAAACAGGACTTTATGAGCTGCTGATGCAGAGATCTGGGGGACGGAGGGATCATGCATGTCATTGGTGACATGTTCATGCGACTTTCATAAACAAGGTCAATAGTTATGTGTTTTTATCTGACAGTCTTTGTCAAATGTGAGCAGAATGCATTTACCCTTTTACAACCTAAAGGTGATAAGGAAATAAAACTATAGTGTCACACAAAATGCAGCTCATGATCCATTCTTCTTTGAAAAAAATAGTAGATTTGTTATTAATTTGTTATGAGCAGTCACAGTTTCACAGAGGTTTTGGGTGCGTTCTGACAGGCCTAGGAAGGCCTAGGAAGGTGAAAGGACTTGCAGCACTTGCCACATGAGAGGCAGCTGTCAATGATCAAAGCTTTCCATCGCCCTGGTACCGCGCTCGGCGATGCAGGGGGTGCAAAGCATAGAAGGACATTTGCCAAAACACACGAGGCCGCCTTGCGCGTCCCTGCGAGGCTTGGGAAATCAGAAGTATCGAAAGGCAGCGTGTGGGAAGCGGTTACATGGGTGGAGCGTGGGAAGCGGTTACATGGGTGGAGCGTGGGAAGGGGTTACATGGGTGGAGCGTGGGAAGCGGTTACATGGGTGGAGCGTGGGAAGCGGTTACATGGGTGCAGCGTGGGAAGCGGTTACATGGGTGCAGCGTGGGAAGCGGTTACATGGGTGGAGCGTGAGAAGCGGTTACATGGGTGGAGCGTGGGAATGGTTACATGGGTGGAGCGTGGGAATGGTTACATGGGTGGAGCGTGGGAAGCGGTTACATGGGTGGAGCGTGGGAAGCGGTTACATGGGTGGAGCGTGGGAAGCGGTTACATGGGTGGAGCGTGAGAAGCGGTTACATGGGTGCAGCGTGGGAAGCGGTTACATGGGTGGAGCGTGAGAAGCGGTTACATGGGTGGAGCGTGGGAAGCGGTTACATGGGTGGAGCGTGGGAAGCGGTTACATGGGTGGAGCGTGGGAAGGGGTTACATGGGTAGAGCGTGGGAAGGGGTTACATGGGTGGAGCGTGAGAAGCGGTTACATGGGTGCAGCGTGGGAAGCGGTTACATGGGTGGAGCGTGAGAAGCGGTTACATGGGTGTAGCGTGGGAAGGGGTTACATGGGTGGAGCGTGGGAATGGTTACATGGGTGGAGCGTGGGAATGGTTACATGGGTGCAGCGTGGGAAGCGGTTACATGGGTGCAGCGTGGGAAGCGGTTACATGGGTGCAGCGTGGGAAGCGGTTACATGGGTGCAGCGTGGGAAGCGGTTACATGGGTGGAGCGTGGGAAGCGGTTACATGGGTGGAGCGTGGGAAGCGGTTACATGGGTGGAGCGTGGGAAGCGGTTACATGGGTGGAGCGTGGGAAGGGGTTACATGGGTGGAGCGTGGGAAGCGGTTACATGGGTGGAGCGTGGGAAGCGGTTACATGGGTGGAGCGTGGGAAGGGGTTACATGGGTGGAGCGTGGGAATGGTTACATGGGTGGAGCGTGGGAAGCGGTTACATGGGTGGAGCGTGGGAAGGGGTTACATGGGTGGAGCGTGGGAAGCGGTTACATGGGTGCAGCGTGGGAAGCGGTTACATGGGTGCAGCGTGGGAAGCGGTTACATGGGTGCAGCGTGGGAAGCGGTTACATGGGTGCAGCGTGGGAAGCGGTTACATGGGTGGAGCGTGGGAAGCGGTTACATGGGTGGAGCGTGGGAAGCGGTTACATGGGTGGAGAGTGGGAGGGGGTTACATGGGTGGAGAGTGGGAGGGGGTTACATGGGTGGAGCGTGGGAAGGGGTTACATGGGTGGAGATTGGGAGGGGGTTACATGGGTGGAGCGTGGGAAGGGGTTACATGGGTGGAGCGTGGGAAGCGGTTACATGGGTGGAGCGTGGGAAGCGGTTACATGGGTGGAGCGTGGGAATGGTTACATGGGTGGAGCGTGGGAATGGTTACATGGGTGGAGCGTGGGAAGCGGTTACATGGGTGTAGCGTGGGAAGCGGTTACATGGGTGCAGCGTGGGAAGCGGTTACATGGGTGGAGCGTGGGAAGCGGTTACATGGGTGCAGCGTGGAAAGCGGTTACATGGGTGGAGCGTGGGAAGCGGTTACATGGGTGGAGCGTGGGAAGGGGTTACATGGGTGGAGCGTGGGAAGGGGTTACATGGGTGGAGAGTGGGAGGGGGTTACATGGGTGGAGCGTGGGAAGGGGTTACATGGGTGGAGCGTGGGAAGCGGTTACATGGGTGGAGCGTGGGAATGGTTACATGGGTGGAGCGTGGGAATGGTTACATGGGTGGAGCGTGGGAATGGTTACATGGGTGGAGCGTGGGAAGGGGTTACATGGGTGGAGCGTGGGAAGCGGTTACATGGGTGGAGCGTGGGAAGGGGTTACATGGGTGGAGAGTGGGAGGGGGTTACATGGGTGGAGAGTGGGAGGGGGTTACATGGGTGGAGCGTGGGAAGGGGTTACATGGGTGGAGCGTGGGAAGCGGTTACATGGGTGGAGCATGGGAAGCGGTTACATGGATGGAGCGTGGGAAGCGGTTACATTGGTGGAGCCTGGGAATGGTTACATGGGTGGAGAGTGGGAGGGGGTTACATGGGTGGAGCGTGGGAAGGGGTTACATGGGTGGAGCGTGGGAAGGGGTTACATGGGTGGAGCGTGGGAAGGGGTTACATGGGTGGAGCGTGGGAAGGGGTTACATGGGTAGAGCGTGGGAAGGGGTTACATGGGTGGAGCGTGAGAAGCGGTTACATGGGTGCAGCGTGGGAAGCGGTTACATGGGTGGAGCGTGAGAAGCGGTTACATGGGTGTAGCGTGGGAAGGGGTTACATGGGTGTAGCGTGGGAAGCGGTTACATGGGTGGAGAGTGGGAGGGGGTTACATGGGTGGAGAGTGGGAGGGGGTTACATGGGTGGAGCGTGGGAAGGGGTTACATGGGTGGAGATTGGGAGGGGGTTACATGGGTGGAGCGTGGGAAGGGGTTACATGGGTGGAGCGTGGGAAGCGGTTACATGGGTGGAGCGTGGGAAGCGGTTACATGGGTGGAGCGTGGGAATGGTTACATGGGTGGAGCGTGGGAATGGTTACATGGGTGGAGCGTGGGAAGCGGTTACATGGGTGTAGCGTGGGAAGCGGTTACATGGGTGCAGCGTGGGAAGCGGTTACATGGGTGGAGCGTGGGAAGCGGTTACATGGGTGCAGCGTGGAAAGCGGTTACATGGGTGGAGCGTGGGAAGCGGTTACATGGGTGGAGCGTGGGAAGGGGTTACATGGGTGGAGCGTGGGAAGGGGTTACATGGGTGGAGAGTGGGAGGGGGTTACATGGGTGGAGCGTGGGAAGGGGTTACATGGGTGGAGCGTGGGAAGCGGTTACATGGGTGGAGCGTGGGAATGGTTACATGGGTGGAGCGTGGGAATGGTTACATGGGTGGAGCGTGGGAATGGTTACATGGGTGGAGCGTGGGAAGGGGTTACATGGGTGGAGCGTGGGAAGCGGTTACATGGGTGGAGCGTGGGAAGGGGTTACATGGGTGGAGAGTGGGAGGGGGTTACATGGGTGGAGAGTGGGAGGGGGTTACATGGGTGGAGCGTGGGAAGGGGTTACATGGGTGGAGCGTGGGAAGCGGTTACATGGGTGGAGCATGGGAAGCGGTTACATGGATGGAGCGTGGGAAGCGGTTACATTGGTGGAGCCTGGGAATGGTTACATGGGTGGAGAGTGGGAGGGGGTTACATGGGTGGAGCGTGGGAAGGGGTTACATGGGTGGAGCGTGGGAAGGGGTTACATGGGTGGAGCGTGGGAAGGGGTTACATGGGTGGAGCGTGGGAAGGGGTTACATGGGTAGAGCGTGGGAAGGGGTTACATGGGTGGAGCGTGAGAAGCGGTTACATGGGTGCAGCGTGGGAAGCGGTTACATGGGTGGAGCGTGAGAAGCGGTTACATGGGTGTAGCGTGGGAAGGGGTTACATGGGTGTAGCGTGGGAATGGTTACATGGGTGGAGCGTGGGAATGGTTACATGGGTGGAGCGTGGGAATGGTTACATGGGTGCAGCGTGGGAAGCGGTTACATGGGTGCAGCGTGGGAAGCGGTTACATGGGTGCAGCGTGGGAAGCGGTTACATGGGTGCAGCGTGGGAAGCGGTTACATGGGTGGAGCGTGGGAAGCGGTTACATGGGTGGAGCGTGGGAAGCGGTTACATGGGTGGAGCGTGGGAAGGGGTTACATGGGTGGAGCGTGGGAAGGGGTTACATGGGTGGAGCGTGGGAAGCGGTTACATGGGTGGAGCGTGGGAAGCGGTTACATGGGTGGAGTGTGGGAAGGGGTTACATGGGTGGAGCGTGGGAATGGTTACATGGGTGGAGCGTGGGAAGCGGTTACATGGGTGGAGCGTGGGAAGGGGTTACATGGGTGGAGCGTGGGAAGCGGTTACATGGGTGCAGCGTGGGAAGCGGTTACATGGGTGCAGCGTGGGAAGCGGTTACATGGGTGCAGCGTGGGAAGCGGTTACATGGGTGCAGCGTGGGAAGCGGTTACATGGGTGGAGCGTGGGAAGCGGTTACATGGGTGGAGCGTGGGAAGCGGTTACATGGGTGGAGAGTGGGAGGGGGTTACATGGGTGGAGAGTGGGAGGGGGTTACATGGGTGGAGCGTGGGAAGGGGTTACATGGGTGGAGATTGGGAGGGGGTTACATGGGTGGAGCGTGGGAAGGGGTTACATGGGTGGAGCGTGGGAAGCGGTTACATGGGTGGAGCGTGGGAAGCGGTTACATGGGTGGAGCGTGGGAATGGTTACATGGGTGGAGCGTGGGAATGGTTACATGGGTGGAGCGTGGGAAGCGGTTACATGGGTGTAGCGTGGGAAGCGGTTACATGGGTGCAGCGTGGGAAGCGGTTACATGGGTGGAGCGTGGGAAGCGGTTACATGGGTGCAGCGTGGAAAGCGGTTACATGGGTGGAGCGTGGGAAGCGGTTACATGGGTGGAGCGTGGGAAGGGGTTACATGGGTGGAGCGTGGGAAGGGGTTACATGGGTGGAGAGTGGGAGGGGGTTACATGGGTGGAGCGTGGGAAGGGGTTACATGGGTGGAGCGTGGGAAGCGGTTACATGGGTGGAGCGTGGGAATGGTTACATGGGTGGAGCGTGGGAATGGTTACATGGGTGGAGCGTGGGAATGGTTACATGGGTGGAGCGTGGGAAGGGGTTACATGGGTGGAGCGTGGGAAGCGGTTACATGGGTGGAGCGTGGGAAGGGGTTACATGGGTGGAGCATGGGAAGGGGTTACATGGGTGGAGAGTGGGAGGGGGTTACATGGGTGGAGAGTGGGAGGGGGTTACATGGGTGGAGCGTGGGAAGGGGTTACATGGGTGGAGCGTGGGAAGCGGTTACATGGGTGGAGCATGGGAAGCGGTTACATGGATGGAGCGTGGGAATGGTTACATTGGTGGAGCCTGGGAATGGTTACATGGGTGGAGAGTGGGAGGGGGTTACATGGGTGGAGCGTGGGAAGGGGTTACATGGGTGGAGCGTGGGAAGGGGTTACATGGGTGGAGCGTGGGAAGGGGTTACATGGGTGGAGCGTGGGAAGGGGTTACATGGGTGGAGCGTGGGAAGGGGTTACATGGGTAGAGCGTGGGAAGCGGTTACATGGGTGGAGCGTGGGAAGCGGTTACATGGGTGGAGCGTGGGAAGCGGTTACATGGGTGGAGCGTGGGAAGGGGTTACATGGGTGGAGCGTGGGAAGGGGTTACATGGGTGGAGCGTGGGAAGCGGTTACATGGGTGGAGCGTGGGAAGCGGTTACATGGGTGGAGCGTGGGAAGGGGTTACATGGGTGGAGCGTGGGAAGCGGTTACATGGGTGCAGCGTGGGAAGCGGTTACATGGGTGCAGCGTGGGAAGCGGTTACATGGGTGCAGCGTGGGAAGCGGTTACATGGGTGGAGCGTGGGAAGCGGTTACATGGGTGGAGAGTGGGAGGGGGTTACATGGGTGGAGAGTGGGAGGGGGTTACATGGGTGGAGCGTGGGAAGGGGTTACATGGGTGGAGAGTGGGAGGGGGTTACATGGGTGGAGCGTGGGAAGGGGTTACATGGGTGGAGCGTGGGAAGCGGTTACATGGGTGGAGCGTGGGAATGGTTACATGGGTGGAGCGTGGGAATGGTTACATGGGTGGAGCGTGGGAATGGTTACATGGGTGGAGCGTGGGAAGCGGTTACATGGGTGTAGCGTGGGAAGCGGTTACATGGGTGCAGCGTGGGAAGCGGTTACATGGGTGGAGCGTGGGAAGCGGTTACATGGGTGCAGCGTGGGAAGCGGTTACATGGGTGGAGCGTGGGAAGCGGTTACATGGGTGGAGCGTGGGAAGGGGTTACATGGGTGGAGCGTGGGAAGGGGTTACATGGGTGGAGAGTGGGAGGGGGTTACATGGGTGGAGAGTGGGAGGGGGTTACATGGGTGGAGCGTGGGAAGGGGTTACATGGGTGGAGCGTGGGAATGGTTACATGGGTGGAGCGTGGGAATGGTTACATGGATGGAGCGTGGGAATGGTTACATGGGTGGAGCGTGGGAATGGTTACATGGGTGGAGCGTGGGAAGCGGTTACATGGGTGGAGCGTGGGAAGGGGTTACATGGGTGGAGCGTGGGAAGGGGTTACATGGGTGGAGAGTGGGAGGGGGTTACATGGGTGGAGAGTGGGAGGGGGTTACATGGGTGGAGCGTGGGAAGGGGTTACATGGGTGGAGCGTGGGAAGGGGTTACATGGGTGGAGAGTGGGAGGGGGTTACATGGGTGGAGCGTGGGAAGGGGTTACATGGGTGGAGCGTGGGAAGGGGTTACATGGGTGGAGCGTGGGAAGGGGTTACATGGGTGGAGCGTGGGAAGGGGTTACATGGGTGGAGCGTGGGAAGCGGTTACATGGGTGGAGCGTGGGAAGCGGTTACATGGGTGGAGCATGGGAAGCGGTTACATGGGTGGAGGGTGGGAAGGGGTTACATGGGTGGAGCGTGGGAAGGGGTTACATGGGTGGAGCGTGGGAATGGTTACATGGATGGAGCGTCGGAAGGGGTTACATGGGTGGAGCGTGGGAAGGGGTTACATGGGTGGAGCGTGGGAAGGGGTTACATGGGTGGAGCGTGGGAAAGGGTTACATGGGTGGAGCCTGGGAAGGGGTTACATGGGTGGAGCGTGGGAAGCGGTTACATGGGTGGAGCGTGGGAAAGGGTTACATGGGTGGAGCGTGGGAAGGGGTTACATGGGTGGAGCGTGGGAAGCGGTTACATGGGTGGAGCGTGGGAAGCGGTTACATGGGTGGAGCGTGGGAATGGTTACATGGGTGGAGCGTGGGAAACGGTTACATGGTTGGAGCGTGGGAAAGGGTTACATGGTTGGACCGTGTGAAAGGGTTACATGGGTGGAGCGTGGGAAGCGGTTACATGGGTGGAACGTGGGAATGGTTCCATGGGTGGAGCGTGGGAAGCGGTTACATGGGTGGAGCGTGGGAAGGGGTTACATGGGTGGAGCGTGGGAAGGGGTTACATGGGTGGAGAGTGGGAAGGGGTTACATGGGTGGAGCGTGGGAAGGAGTTACATGGGTGGAGCGTGGGAAGGGGTTACATGGGTGGAGTGTGGGAAGCGGTTACATGGGTGGAGCATGGGAAGCGGTTACATGGGTGGAGCGTGGGAAGCGGTTACATGGGTGGAGCGTGGGAAAGGGTTACATGGGTGGAGCGTGGGAAGCGGTTACATGGGTGGAGCGTGGGAATGGTTACATGGGTGGAGCGTGGGAAGCGGTTACATGGGTGGAGCGTGGGAAGCGGTTACATGGGTGGAGCGTGGGAAGGGGTTACATGGGTGGAGCGTGGGAAGCGGTTACATGGGTGGAGCGTGGGAATGGTTACATAGGTGGAGAGTGGGAAGCGGTTACATGGGTGGAGCGTGGGAAGGGGTTACATGGGTGGAGCGTGGGAAGGGGTTACATGGGTGAAGCGTGGGAATGGTTACATGGGTGGAGCGTGGGAAGGGGTTACATGGGTGGAGCGTGGGAAGGGGTTACATGGGTGGAGCGTGGGAAGGGGTTACATGGGTGGAGCGTGGGAAGCGGTTACATGGGTGGAGCGTGGGAAGGGGTTACATGGGTGGAGCGTGGGAATGGTTACATGGGTGGAGCGTGGGAATGGTTACATGGGTGGAGCGTGGGAAGCGGTTACATGGGTGGAGCGTGGGAAGGGGTTACATGCGTGGAGCGTGGGAAGCAGTTACATGGGTGGAGCGTGGGAAGCGGTTACATGGGTGGAGCGTGGGAAGCGGTTACATGTGTGGAGCGTGGGAAGGGGTTACATGGGTGAAGCTTGGGAAGCGGTTACATGGGTGGAGCGTGGGAAGCGGTTACATGGGTGGAGCGTGGGGAGGGGTTACATGGGTGGAGCGTGGGAAGCGGTTACATGGGTGGAGCGTGGGAAGGGGTTACATGGGTGGAGCGTGGGAATGGTTACATGGGTGGAGCGTGGGAAGGGGTTACATGGGTGGAGCGTGGGAAGGGGTTACATGGGTGGAGCGTGGGAAGCGGTTACATGGGTGGAGCGTGGGAATGGTTACATGGGTGGAGCGTGGGAAGCGGTTACATGGGTGGAGCGTGGGAAGCGGTTACATGGGTGGAGCGTGGGAAGCGGTTACATGGGTGGAGTGTGGGAATGGTTACATGGGTGGAGCGTGGGAATGGTTACATGGGTGGAGCGTGGGAAGCGGTTACATGGGTGGAGCGTGGGAAGCGGTTACATGGGTGGAGCGTGGGAAGGGGTTACATGGGTGGAGCGTGGGAATGGTTACATGGGTGGAGCGTGGGAAGGGGTTACATGGGTGGAGCGTGAAAAGCAGTTACATGGGTGGAGCGTGGGAATGGTAGCGTGGGAAGGGGTTACATGGGTGGAGTGTGGGAAGGGGTTACATGGGTGGAGCGTGGGAAGGGGTTACATGGGTGGAGCGTGGGAAGGGGTTACATGGGTGGAGCGTGGGAAGCGGTTACATGGGTGGAGCGTGGGAAGGGGTTACATGGGTGGAGCGTGGGAAGGGGTTACATGGGTGGAGCGTGGGAATGGTTACATGGGTGGAGCGTGGGAAGCGGTTACATGGGTGTAGCGTGGGAAGGGGTTACATGGGTGCAGCGTGGGAAGGGGTTACATGGGTGGAGCGTGGGAAGGGGTTACATGGGTGGAGCGTGGGAAGGGGTTACATGGGTGGAGCGTGGGAAGGGGTTACATGGGTGGAGCGTGGGAAGGGGTTACATGGGTGGAGCGTGGGAAGGGGTTACGTGGGTAGAGCGTGGGAAGGGGTTACATGGGTGGAGCGTGGGAAGCGGTTACATGGGTGGAGCGTGGGTGTTCTCACACATAAGTGGACTTTGGTGCATTTCTAGATTTATCTAGAAAGTCAATCCTGGGAATGCATCCAAAAGCTACGCCTTCCTAGTAGAGGCACAACAAGGAGACATCTTTATTTCTCCTTGCGGTTTCATCATTCTACACACATGGAAAGAGGGAAAAGCCTCTAAGGATTGTGCCTCTTCCTGCACAAAAACAATCCTGCCTACAACGCAGGTGCAAGGGTGCCAGCACCCC
The DNA here is from genome assembly GCF_964261635.1 of Lissotriton helveticus. NCBI lineage: Eukaryota > Metazoa > Chordata > Amphibia > Caudata > Salamandridae > Lissotriton > Lissotriton helveticus. The sequence continues at coordinate 920,474,155 of NC_136073.1, forward strand.
ACCCCCACTGCTCGCAGCATCACAGATCCCATAAATTATTTAGTGCATTCCTACCGCTACTTGTAACCACAAGCACAACCCACTCGCTGTAGCCAAGTGCCAGAGGCAACCAAATTCGAGGGAGAGCTTGTAGATGATGAAAATGTCACTTAAATCAATCACCTGAAATCTTTTCACATGAGGGCCTCCTCCCACCGGTGCCCCGAGACTCCCTCCCCACCTTGTCCCACCTATTCTGGAGCAGGCTCTCTGATTGTAATTTAGTTAGTCATCGATATCGACCTTGTTCCTAAACCCTCACGGGACATGTCTGAGTGTTAAAAAGACCCCTCAATAACATAACATGTAAAGCACACGTATCACCCAAGGGTCTCAAGGCGCTGAATAACAGATGTATATTGTTACCCACCTCAATGGTACTCATTGTATCAACGTTATTCAAGAAAGTTGGACAAGGCTGTTCCTCGGGTAGGAAGGGAAGGGAGTGAGATGTACTGGTCAAGGAGGAAGTGGTGGTTAAAAGGTGTTAGCCTCCCACTGGGTATCCATTGTGTTGGATATGTTTGCCTCACACACCCTTGCAGGTGTCATGCTTCCTCATAGGTGTTGCTCCTCGTCGGGTAGGCGGTGCAATTCCCATCGGGCTCACCTCAGAGAGGGGCTTTTTAGCGGAAATCTTTTGAATCCAACTGCCTATGGGTGAAGTGTGGGTATGGGGCCAGAAGGTTTGTAGACATAAATGTGAGTTAAAATGTAGCGTAGGGTACCTGAGACTACTTTATTCGGGTGGTCCCTCGTTACAGTTTAAAAGCGTGAACCTAGACTAGACTAGCTTGAAAAATAATGTTTCCTTGTTCTAGACTAGACTAGAGAATATAAAGACGGTCGACATGTTTCTCGCTATGTGCAATGACTGCGATTCATCAGGACCTATATAGTGTTGTCTACAAAAGAAATTGATTGTTCAAATATTGTTACTCATTCATCAAAGTATGGGCAGAAGTATTACCTCAATGATGCTGTTCTTTGCCTAAAGGTCAGGAATTATCCGCCTCATCAATACTCGGCGGGTTGTACAGCGTGAAAAGGGCCTCTGGATTTGAGGCTATGAATTTCCGCGTGGTAGGCTTGTGTCCTACCCCTCATTCCGCCGAGATCGTATCATTGTATCAACCTCAGATGGATGAAAGGCTGAGTGGACCCGCCGGGATTAGAACCTGTGACCATGAGGTCCAACACAGGCCCCTACAGTGGATGCATTAGTCCACTGTGCTACCAGACCCAGCTGTCAATCAAAGTTCATTAGACCCCTTGGAGTCTGGTGCCACTGCACCTGCTGCACCAAGCGATCTAGGGACTGAGACACCACCAATGCATCCACAGTAAGCCATGCCATCTGGACCTCGTCCAGGTTTGCCAATTCTGCACACCCTGCCCAAAAACCTGACACCGCGTGCCCCAGCAGACAACCTTTCATTCGATGGCTGGAGCCTACACATAGGCCCCGCAGCCTCCCATGGAGCGGGGGCCCCAAGCTTCAGGGGTCCCCTCAGCACTGTATCCTGACCTGAGTGTTCCTGACTAAGCCTGGAGGGGGGCCCTCCATGTACTTTGCAGGGACCCCCTTCAAGCTTCATTATGCCACTGGCCTAAGATGGCCGCCAGGTCTTATACAACACGCTGATGGGCTCCGCTCTGCACGGCTGCTTGTGAGCCGTGTGTGCCTTTTATTATCTCCTTTGGGTGACCCCAACAGCCAGGGTGCGTTCCCCTCTGTGCCGGGTGCACACTACATGCGTTGTGATCCACTCCCTGAAAAGCAGGGCTATTCTCTGTTTTTATTTACCCCGGTACCCCAAAGGATGCACATAGTATTTTCTAGGTTTGGGCGGATACACCTCAGACTTAGGGCGACACACTGAAGTATACATAAAAGTGACGGTTGAAATGCGCCTGGATACCCTCACAGGTGACAAGTAGCACTCTACAAATCTACTGCTTGATTGATTGAATGCGTGAATGAATCCCAGCTACTGGTCATTACTCAAGGCCGCATGTGTTAGTCGATCCCGACCACATTTCAAATAAAGCATTATGTTCCAAGCGTCTTCAGGCCTCCTCTTCACAGCGAGTGATTTGGGGTGAAATCTGACAAACAATACACATCTGTGTAGACTGACAGCCTCTTGTTACTGTTATGTTGCTCTGTATTGTAAAGCTCAAGGCTCCTCTAAAGAGGGTTAGATGTGCACATTGTAACGTTACCATCATGACTAGTCACAGCGGGAAGTGTACAGATACCCATTAAGTTAATCTGTTTGTGTTACCTTGTGATGTCTCTCTATGATCAGGTGCTGGCTGCCAGGTTAATGTTTTGTAAAACCCGCAACATGATTCCTCCGTACACAATGCCTACTTCTTCACTTTAAGAGACATGATGATGTTATAAAATGACTAAATGCAACAAACACCTGTAAGTGGAAAACAACTTTATTGTGTAGTTAATTAAAACCATTACAATTTTAGCAAAAATACGTCTTATATGACAACGTGCTTATTTACATTTTGAGTTGTGCTTACTTGACATCGCTTGGAGCAATATATCCTTATGTGGTGGTTTTCTTCACCATTGCAAAGTTTGAAATAACAGATAATATGTTCCTGGGCGATACAAAAATATTGTTGTGTGAAAATCGCTATTATCGCGTTATACATGTTACATCTAAATCAATAAGCGGAGTCTGTAATCAAACAGATCCAGAATCACCACTATCGTGGCTTTAAGTGACTATGTACGGACACTGTGCCACCTGTGGCTACATCTAGACAAGGATTTGATTTGCAAAATAGCAAATTAATTTGACCTTGTTAAAGTAGGACTATGGATAGAAATGTGTTGTCTTGGTTTTTATACGTATTGGACCCGATTCACAAAACTAACTTAAGACAAAATCCTAAACTTACTACCATTTTGGTATTCACAGAAGGCACTAGTAAGTTTAGGATTTTGTCTTGTTCGTTCTGTGAATCGGGCCCATTACGTAGAAAAACCAAGACAACACATTTCTATCCATAATGTGCAAAGTGTTCCTTAGCTGCAGATGCTTTGTTAAATATGGGGCTGCCACTGGGCTAGGGTTTCATGTGCAAAAATTGCCTTTTTGGTTTTAAAGGGTGTGCACAAAAGGGTCCCAGATCATAGGAAATCAAAAACAATTTACAAACACATTAGTGCAAAAACATAAACCTGAACTTATTACACAATTGTCATTTAATTACAATGTGTACATGTATTAAATCATGTTAGATTCATAAGATGCAATCAATTATTTGAACAACATTAGTGCCCCGGAAAAGGGGAGGGGAAGGGAGAGTGATGGTGCTGAAAGGAGTGCCGGATGATAGGAATTGTGACATAACATTGGACAGATCGACCTCATTAAACAACACAATAAATCGGTTTTAGGAAAACATTATGGACCAATGGTTCAAAAGACTATTACATGTATGTCATACTTCCTAGATATTTCACTCAATGATACATAGGGAAGGAAGGTGACAGGGGGGAGACTGTCGACGTTTCGACCCTCGATTAATTGCGGGTGATTACTGGAGCCTTGCTAGGGGGTCTTCATCAGGACGGAATGGAGAGATGGGGCAAATTACCATAAGGTGATCAGAGTTCTGGTCATGGTACAGAGTTTTCATAATAGGCGAGGAGCATCGTGAAAGTTATTTTAAAATGACTGGTAGTCAATAAGTATTCCACAGCAGTGGAGACAGAACGTTATTCGGTCCGTGTGCAAGAATTCACACTTAGTGCCAGCTGCAGAGTTCTGTCCCTGTCCTCAGCTCCCAGCAAGTAGTGGGCAGCTGTTACGTTTAGGTTTTGGCGCAGTAGCGCAACCTGGACTTTGATGTAAGCTCTGGGCTAATGTGATTTCTGCGCAATTGTTCTTTGCTGCACCTCTGAATGTGTTTTTGATGCGTCACGTGCCTTGTTCTTACACTGCTGAATGTATGTTTATGCATCATGTGTTTTCCTTCCCTACACCTCTGAATGTTGTGATGCATCATGTGTAATGTTCTCATGGTTATACCCCTAAATGTATGGTGATACTTAGGTGTTTGTTTTCTCCTAGTACAGGTGTTGCTAGTGAGGTCCTGGTTCCCTGCGTGACCTTTGCCTAGGGTGGTTAGGGTTGCGTAGGTGGTACTTACCTGTGACCAGTGGTTACTGGTTATGTGCTTTATGCTCTATTTGTGCTACAGTGATTATTATTATATGTGCTATGTGCTAATTACTATTCCTACAAGTGCTAATTCTACCAAGTACTAAGTCTAAAAGTGCATATTCCTGACAGTGGTCCAGGTGGCCCTGTCTTGTACATATCCCCTGTAAATTCTGCCCGTGCCTGTTGGCACATTGTAAAGTGTGTGTTTTTATCCAATGTGTTTCGGTGTAATACAAAGGCTATTTTTAATCATAACCTTGTGTGGAGTTTCCTTTGAGGTGGGCCTTGGGTGTTGTTGCTGGGTGCGAGCGCAAACACTTAACTCACATTGCCTCCGAGTTTAGCCTTGCTGCTCGTTTCATGTTACCAAGGGGGTGAGCAGGGGTTATCTTGGCGTGTAACTCCCTTGCCCTGATGTGGGAAGTGGTGGTCTCTGACTGACTTTGGCGCAAGCCCTGGCCAGCCAGGGATCCCATTTCTAACAATTTGTTTATGTTCTTCAGTTTGCCTACAAGGTCCCTACCCTGGCCGGAACTCTAATTCCACCCCACAGTATTTTGTAGGGCGGACTGGTACCCCATTCTCCTGTTGGGGCACTATGGGACCTTTGGTTTCACCACTATATGCTCATGAGGGTCACTTACACCCTGGGGTTGGGTCCTGCCATCACATACCCTGACTCCACCTCATCTCGTTACACTGATACACATGCACATCATTCCCCTTTTGTGTCTATTTAGCCCGTATCATTCATTCCCACACCTGGGCCACACTGACTCTCTTTTTTAGTTTTAACTATTGGCGCTTCCTGAGCCCGGTTGTGTACATTCTACAGAGATTGGTGTTACCAAGTCATATTAACCGGTGTATCAGCAGACGAGCACCTTTGGGCTCTCACCTCCCGTCTGCCTCCCAGATCAGGTGCCTGTATAACCTGCCTTCGAATGATTTTTTACATTTTCTCCTTTCAATGGCAACCACCCGGGGCACATTTACTGATTCTTAGTGCACGCGCAAGGGCAGACCAGCCGTACAAGGCAATACATCCCCGCACATGCACATTACAGGGCGACCTGGCCACTGCATCCTCGCATATGCGCAGCTAAACGCGACATGACAAGGCAAGGCAACCCGGAAGTAGGTATCTCCCTTCACCACCAGCCCTGCTACTATATCTTAGGCGTGTAGACCGTGGCCATGCAATATGCAGGCAGGCACGATGGCAGGTAGGTGCTGAGAGTCAGTACACCGACGTAAGTGGCTGCTATGTGGCGTGTATGATTTTGTCTCACTCCGTGTTTTGTTTTCTCATTTCTTTCATTTTTCACAGCCCATAAAGGTGTGGGTCACCTCATGCGCTAGCCTATGGAGCAACTCTTTTCATACCTTTAGGTAAGAGATCACTTCCTATGCCTCTACTAGTTGCCACGCGGCGCTCTGTGAACCACGTTCAATCTTATGCGTAGCATCACGCTGTCAGTGTAACCAGTGCATTTCCTTGTTCCACAATATGGGCACCATTATTCTGTATGTCTTCACACAGCTTGGGTGCAATATTGTTGGGGGCAGGTAGAAACCGCATATGCAATGCCGGCTGCCTGGCATGACCTACAGCCGGCCTTGCTTGCCCACCATGATAGCCACCGCTTTTGGAGTAAGCCTTATGGTTTGGTGTGTAGTTGGTCTCGATGTTGTTTCTATATACAATGTGCGCTGACTGATGCGCTTTGTGAAGGCTTACAATGACTCCTCTTAAGTGTTTCATGTTTGTCTTTTGTTTTTTTGTCTCCCTCTTTCAATTCCGGTTCCTTCCGGAGTGGTTAACTATTTAGTTTTAGCCTGACTGTAGTTATTCACAGATTTGGCCCGCCCTGATTTAGTAGGGTTTCTAGACCAATTCACTCACTTTTACTGTCACACCACAGCTTTTTTTGTCCTGATGAAGCTCCACGGATCTTAATGACTAGTGAGGCACGAAACATGTTGACATTTTAGTTACTGGGGCACATTATGCCTGTTGGAGTAACTCACGACCTTCGGGGTCTTTTTTATTCTGACACAATAAGTGAATCGACTCCTGGTATCCCTTAGCCAGTTTTAACTTGTCAGGCACCCTCTCACCCTCCACTTAGGACTCCCCCCAAACACACCTGCACTCATCTGAAGGCTGTTATAACAAAAGATCTCCGCCAAAGGGACCCTTCGGGGACCTGTTGGGCATTGCAGCTTGCCCGACGAGGAGCAATCGCCCGATGATAAAGCATGACATCCTCTGGGTGTATGTGGGAAAAAAGAGACAAAACATGTGCTTGCCTCTGACTACAGGGTCCTAGACCTAGGACTCTCCCTTCATCACTTTATATCCTCTACTTCCGGGGAGTGGGTGACTTTTAGCACCCCTACCATTGGAACAGCTACCCTTTATTTGGGATCGGGATTAATATCAGGAGCACGGGTACTGGACCACAACCAGAATGTCAGATGTATGAGTAGTCACACGATTAGCAAGGTCAATAGCACTTACTAATTTGTGTTTTTGAAGTTCATTGTTTGATAGCGCTGCTCAATCCCAGTACAGGGTGTCAGAGCACTTTATATCACACCCAAATATTATAAAGAGGCAATTACTCCAGGAATGCCTGTCGCAAAAAAAAAACAGAATAAAAAGTCTCCTGTGTGGTATTTATTTATTTTTCTTACATCCTTTGATCATAAACACACTGCCTTGGCAGGCAAGAGAGGGAGATAAGTAAATAAATGCCAGAGGGAGGCACACTCCTCTGTTTATCAGCCTGGAGCATTAGCTCCATGCTGCTCCCTTCCAGTCGGCCTCCCACCTACCCGGGGCATCCTGTCTGGCACGGATGAGTGCAGCAGGTGTTGTCACAGGGTGGCAGGGATGACATGACCAGAAATGCCCTCTTATTAATCTTCCCCACTGCTGGCTCTGCCTCTTTACATTGTAAAATGATGAAAGGCGGAGAGCTCGACACTTCTCTTTTTATTCAACCTTGACTGCGTTAGATACAAGCATTTATAATGCAACGGTTTCGCTTTTGCCAAAGTTAGAGCTATTGGCATTGTAAATGACAACATTTTTATTTATGTGTTGGTTTTGAAAACAGATAAATAAATGGCATTGTCATTTACAATGCCAATAGCTCAATCCCTTGCAAATGTGAGACCTATTGCATTTGTACCCACACACACAGACTCACACACACATAGACTCACACACAGAGCCCCCCACACAGAGCCACACACACACAGCGCCCCCCCACACACACAGTGCCGCCCCCCACACACACACAGTGCCCCCCCACACACACACAGATCCTGCCACACACACAGAGCCCCCCACACACATGCACTGAGAGCCCCGCACACACACGCACAGAGAGCCCCCCACACACACGCACAGAGAGCCCCCCAAAAACACGCACAGGGAGCCCCCCACACACACGCACAGAGAGCCCCCCACACACACGCACAGAGAGCCCCCCACACACACACACACAGAGAGCCCCACACACACACACACACACACATACACGTGTTACCATCCTTGTGGGGACTATGTGTGAATACCAGCCTTGTGGGGACTAACCTTTCCCAATGTTTTTAAAATACACTAATAACAGAAAAATGTTAAGAAAAAATTCATTATACAGGATCCTGCTTCAAATTTGCAAATATATTGTTATTTAATCGTGCGCACAGCACCATCCTTGTGGGGACTTGAACACGTGCTACCATCCTTGTGGGGACCTAGTCCGTAATACTATTTGTGATTGAATACAGTCAAAGGTACATGGCTAAATGTTTATTTTATCAACAATATACACAAACAACATTATAATCTATTCATATATGAATTGCTACTATGTACTAGGGGTATACATTAAAGACAGATTCTGTTAATGTGGCAGAAAATATCATATCACGCTTAAAGAAAGACCCTTAAAGCTGTATTTAACCTATTGATTAGTGCTTAAAATCTTTGGAGATAAGAAAACAAACACATAAAGAAATTCACATATGGAACTAAGGAATATGGTCAAGTGGAACCCAGAGCTTGATTAGTTGCTAAAAGTTTTGCCAAAATAGATGTTCAAGTCCCCACAGAGATAGTGGGTGAAGATCATTGTGTTTAAGTCTCCTTAGCAATAGTGGGCACATTCAAAGCTTAAATCCCATTATAAAGAGTGTGATGCTAAGGATGTTCAAGTCCACACAGAGGTTGTGTGTATTTATAGGAATGCTCAAGTCCCCACAGAGATGGCATGGTAGTACAGCGATGTGTAAGTCCCCACAGAGATAGGGTGTTATCATAGAGATGTTCAAGTCCCCACAGGGATGGTGTGTTGTTACAGTGTTGTTTAAGTCCCCACAAATATAGTGTGCCTCTATACGATGTTTAAGTTCCCACAGAGATGGTGCATGCAGGTGATTGTGTTTAAGTCCTCATTAAAATAGGGCCCAATTCACAAAGGTAAACTTAACAGTCTAACTTTACTACTTTTCAGTGTTCACAGAGGTAAATTTAGACCAAAAGTCTAACTTTACTACATTTCAATATTCACAATGCCCCATACAGAGAATGTGAAGCTGATGATGTTCATGTCGAAGCAAACACAAGGAGATGATGGACAGAGTGCTGAAACCTTTCAGTCACTTACCCCCGTCACAGATCTGGGTTGAAACCATCATCGTTCTTTAGCTTACTTCGTCACCCCAGTTCAGACCCAGCTATACCCCAATCAGTCTTGACCCTGTGCCTCATGGCAACAGTCCAGCCTGAACTGCGAAGCCAGTTCTTGCCTGGACCGGAAACAAGCATCCTGGGACAGGTTTCAGGTAACACCCCCTCATCAGCCAGGCTAGCTTGAATCCAGTGGCAGAGTGAGCAAGGGATCCACGTCTGGGCATACCCTGCCAATTTAGGGCAAACAAAGCAAATACAAGGAGATGATGGACGGAGTGCTGAAACTTTTCAGTCACTTACCCCCAGTCACAAATCTGGGCTGAAACCATCATCGTTCTTTAGCTTACTTCGTCACCCCAGTTCAGACCCAGCTAAATGCGAATCAGCCTTGATCCTGTGCCTCGTGGCACTCCCTGGTGTTTCCTGTCGAAACAGAGCTTGCATTTAATTACAGGAATGCTCGAGTCCCCACAGAGATTATATGTTTTTATAGTGATGTTCAAGCCCCCAAAAAGATAGTGTTTTATTATCGTTTTTTGTGTTTCAGTCCTCATTAAAATAGGGCCTGAGTCACAAAGGTAAAGTTAAACACAAAATCTAACTTTTCTACTTTTCAGTTTCACAAATGTAAACTTAGACCAAAAGTCTAACTTTACTACTTTTCAGTATTTCAAAGCCCCATACAGAGAATGCAAAGCTGATGATGCTCAAGCCAAAACAGAGCTTGCGTTTAATTACAGGAATGCTCAAGTCCACACAGAGATGTTGTGTGACTATAATATTACCACAGTCGCCAAAGAGAATGTATGTGATTATAGACATGCCCAGGTCCCCACAGAGATAGTGTGTTATTTAGACATGCCCAGGTCCCCACAGAGATAGTGTGTGATTATAGAGATATCCAGGTCCCCACAGAGATAGTGTGTGATTATACACCTGCCCAGGTCACCACAGATATAGGGGCCGATTATGATGGCGGACGGACCTGAGTCCGTCCACCACCATAGAGTAGGAGGGACCGTCCGCAGGGGCAGCGGTGGTCCCTCCGTGCAAATTAGGATGTGACCGCCACCCTGGCGGTCACATCCTGTATTTTTAACATTGCGGCGGGTGCTGCTTGAAGCAGCACCCGCCGCAATGTTAAAAATGTAAGTTGTGCATTTGCATGCACAAAGCGGCAGGCACCGCGCGGTGCCTGCTACTTTGTTCACGCAAATGCAGGGGGTTACCATAGGTACCCCCCATGTGCATACCCCACGCCCCCTTCACCCAGGGGGCCCGCAACGGGCTCCCCGAAGTGAATTTACAAATGCTTTTCCACGGCGGAAAACACGCCGCGCAAAAGCATTTTTTTAAACCCATCCTAATATGGCTGACGGTGTCTGAGAGACACCGCCACCATATTACAGCTTTACCGCCGCGGATGTAAGCCAACTGCGGCGGAAAAGCTGTGGACGGAAACCAGGACTCACCAGCCATCCTAATGTGGCGGTGGGTCTTTGGTGGGTCCGCTGCGGTTTTTCCGCATCCTCCGGGCAGGCGGTGGCTTCCGCCGGCCAGGAGGATGCGGAAAAAACGCAATCGTAATAGGCCCCATAGTGTGTGATTATAGACATGCCCAGGTCCCCACAGAGATGGTGTGTGATTATAGACATGCCCAGGTCCCCACAGATATGGTGTGTGATTATAGACATGCCCAGGTCCCCACAGAGATGGTGTGTGATTATAGAGATATCCAGGTCCCCACAGAGATAGTGTGTGATTATACACATGCCCAGGTCCCCACAGATATAGTGTGTGATTATAGACATGCCCAGGTCCCCAGAGAGATGGTGTGTGATTATAGACATGCCCAGGTCCCCACAGAGATGGTGTGTGATTACAGACATGCCCAGGTCCCCACAGAGATAGTGTGTGATTATAGAGATGTCAAGGTCCCTACAGAGATAGTGTGTGATTATAGACATGCCCAGGTCCCCACAGAGATAGTGTGTGATTATAGAGATGTCGCGGTCCCACAGAGATAGTGTGTGATTACAGACATGCCCAGGTCCCCACAGAGATAGTGTGTGATTATAGAGATGTCGCGGTCCCACAGAGATAGTGTGTGATTATAGACATGCCCAGGTCCCCACAGAGATGGTGTGTGATTACAGACATGCCCAGGTCCCCACAGAGATGGTGTGTGATTATAGACATGCCCAGGTCCCCACAGAGATGGTGTGTGATTACAGACATGCCCAGGTCCCCACAGAGATAGTGTGTGATTATAGAGATGTCAAGGTCCCCACAGAGATAGTGTGTGATTATAGACATGCCCAGGTCCCCACAGAGATAGTGTGTGATTATAGAGATGTCAAGGTCCCCACAGAGATGGTGTGTGACTATAGTATTATAATGGTTGACAAAGAGAATGTATGTGATCATAGACATTTTGAGAAATACATATTCATGCTGAATCATTGGAAATTAGGTGGAAGAATTGTGTAACGTTGGGCCAAGGAAGTTAAGACAGAGGCAGGTTCAGATTAATGCTTTGTCGAAGACAAATGTGCCATTATCTTTGTCCCAAATACTCAAAGTCCATTTTTACCCTTTTAAGATTTACTCCACTCATGGATATTCTCCTGGTATGATTTTTGAAGATTGATGGTTATATAATCTGTTTTGGAGAAGTTTGTCCCCAGTCTACTCTCTATGCAGATCAGCAAAAAGTATTTAATTAAAAGTTGTAACCCTCTACTGGTTTTTGAGGCAAGCAGTATATCTTTCGCAAACAATAACAGAGAGTCTTTGCTATCTGCATGTATTGGGAGATGCATTAGCACGAACTATGCAACTAGATCATATAACTAAAAGGAAAATATTGGAGTAAGCATGTATCCCTGCCGCACCCCTTTATTCATGGTGATGCAGTCTGCCAGTTAACCCTGACTAGCCCTCCACACCTGGACATAACTGTCATTGAGCAAGCAGATTAATGTTGATATGTTACTAGGGACCCCCATCCTCTCCAAAACTGACCAGAGTTTTGTTCATGGGACTAGCTCAAGTGCAGGTTTATGGTTCACAAACGCTACACCCCCCTATTATTCTCTGCAACACATCACTCCACAATACAACACGCTTCTCTACAGTATGACATTTTACCCGTGTCCACAACACTCTACTCCACTGCTACACTTTTCCACTCTATGCCACTCTACGGCACTCTACTCCACTCTATGCCACTCTACAACACTCTACTCCACTCTATATGCCACTATACAAAACTATACTCCCTTCTACAACACTCTGTACAACTCTAGCTAGGCCACTCCACACCACTTTACTCCACTGTACTCAATGAAACACTACTGCACTCTACTTCATTGTACTTCACTACTTTACTCTACACGACTATATGCCACTCCACTCGACGACACTCTATGCCACTTTACTCTACCACAATGTACAACACTCTACTCCACTGTAGCCACTCCACTCTACAGTACTCTCCTCCATTGTATGCTACTCCACTCTACTCCACACAAAAACACTATACAGCACTCCACTCTACAGCACCACACTTTGTCAGTACACTCTCCTGCACTCTACACAACACTACTCTACACCACTCCACTCTATGCCACTTCACTTTATGCCCTACACCGTATGCTATGCCACTCTATAACACACCACTCAACTCTACTATATGGCATACCACTCTACTCTACGCAGCTCCACTCTACTCTGACACACCAATGTACTGTACTCCACTTCGCTCTACTCTACAACACACCCCTCCACTCAATTTACTCCACTCTATGCCACCTCACTGTACATTATTCCAGTCTACGCCACTCCACTCTAGTCCACACTACCACACTGTACGACACTTCATTCCACAGCACTCTACAACAGTCCACTGTATGACACTCTCCTCTTGTCTACTCCATGACACAACACTGTACGACACGTAACTCTATGGCGCAACACTCCACTCTAATGTACGACATGCCACTCCACGCTTCTCTACGGCATGACACTCTACACCACTCCACTGCACTCTAAACCTCTACGTTACATGCCACTCCACTCTACCCCATTCCACTGTATGCCACACCACTGTATGCCGCTCCACTCTATGCCATTCCACTCTGTAACACTCTACTCCACTGCATGCCACTCAACTCTACAACGCCCCACTCTAGGACACTCCATTGTACGATACTCCACTGTATAACACACTCCTCCAATCTACTCTACGCCACAGTGGCAACAGAGATGAAAGAGGTGTAAATCTCCCTGCAGTCTAGTCCAAGTCCCAGAATCGAGCATAAGGAAGCAGCTATGATTAGTGCAGCAGGTACGGTGGTACTGGGAAGGGTGAAGAGCCAATGAAAGCCTGATCTTGACATTAGGAATTAGGCGCTGCTACTGTATCGTATTGTACAGTGATTCATGTGGGGTGCTGAAGCACATTTTTGGACAGGTAGAATGCTAACCCATGAGGGAGTGTGGGGCTGGCAGAGAATGTATTTATTATCATTCAATATGGGAAGTGTTTTGATTTCATGGATGAGTGACCAGCGAGGTGCCCTTTTCTTGTCTTGAGGCATAGTGCGTATGAACGGAGCAGGATCCGTGAGAGATCGGCATGCAAATTATAATATGTTTGGAACTAAACTAAATAGGCAGCACTCACCTATTCAGATGGACGATGTGTGATGCGTGCAGATACACTATAGGGATAACGAAAGAAGGCCTAGTAATCCTTTTGGCAATGTCGGCAAGCCAGACATCCTGTCAAGTGTGTAAAATGATGCCTGGGCCAATCTTCCGCTCTCCCTTGCGGGGGGAATAGCAATTGCCAAAATGGTGATCCTACCAAAACTGCTCTACCTGTTTGTCAATATCCTGATTCAGCTCACACAAATTTTTTTTAATTCAGTTTGCTAATTACTGATCTCTATAATATGGGCTGGCAGACAGGCGTGTATCTCATGGGAACTACTAACACTGCCCCTGTCTCAGGGTGGGATGGGTGCACCGGACCCCCTTCCAGCATCATACTGCTGTGGAGCTGGACGTGGCAGCGCCGATCCAACTTTTGGTGGCATTATATCAGTCAGGTAGACGCCTTCATGGGGAAATGGACACGGTGGAGACATTGAGGTGGGCATGAGACAATCTACGGGTCAGAGAGCACCTTAAACTCCTGTATGCCCCATCTATTCCCCTAGCACATGACCTGATGTTACCAACCATGGGAGATGGTACAAGTAGGGCACTAGCTCTACGATTGGACTGCGCACTTTTGCGGACCTATACCCAGGGGAGACATTTAGAGCTCCTCCTGAGCTAGAGGAGGAACGTCCGGTCCGATTTTCGGAACAATTCTTCTATCACAAACTTAAGGCCATGTGCAGAGAATTACACAACACATTCCCAAGTCCACCCCACACTGCTAGTGCTTGAAAATGTTCTTAAGGTTGACACACCTCATATACTCATCACCAGACTCTACAATAACATGCAAAACACGGCCCCTTCGTTATTGCCCAAAGCCCTGCAAGCATGGAATGCGGACCTTCCCACTGAGCTATCTGAGGAACAATGGTAATGTTGTTGCAATCAGCTTACGGCACTGTTCCCGAACTATAAGCTACGCCTTATTCATTTCAAATGTATACATCGATTCTATAGAAGTCCTGCTCAACTTCACAGCTTGGGACTTCGGGACGATGCCGGCTGCTGGAGATGTGGATTCGCTCTGGCAACATTTTTGCACATGGCATGGCTCTGCCCCAAACTGGATGACTTTTGGACCTCCGTTTTAAAAATTATACATGACCTACTGGGCACAGCAAATGACCCAGACCCCCTGTTGGGCTTATTGGGATATGTAAAGGTGACACCACAGGGACTCCGGAAATGACACGCTCTTTTGTTATTACTGGCCAAGCATAGAGTTACTATACCTTGGGGGAGGAGAGGGTCCCCAACTGTGGACGATTGGATTTGTGATGTAACATTTAGTTAGGAACAGTTATCAACCTTCTGGAAGCTGATGCTATCAGCATCCCGGCCACGTGTCATATGGGACCCCTTTCTGAAGTGGGCCAGCACATAACAAAAGGCAGAACTGGACCACCCAAACACAACGACGCACAACCCTTCAGCACACTATAACAGGGCGTTTGCCGCTAGCACTGTAAGCAGGAAATGTTTTTGTACATACCAGGGGAAGAATGCATTCACAATGTGTAACGTGCTTTGGCTGGATTTACAGGGAAAGTTTCAAGACAAACTGGGTAATAAGCTTGTAAAGTTATACCATGTTAATTGCACAATGATACTTCATGGGGTGATGTGGAGCAACAGACCTCCAAAATGTTTTGTATGTTTGTTATTATGAAAATGTCAATAAAAAAATAATTTAAAAAAGTTTGTAAATGATAGCGTGTACACTATTTGCTTAGTTTGTTTTTCTTTAATTATGCAAACGTTCAGGAAAATTATGCGAAATCATAAAATTAGACAAATGCAAAATACAATATGTAGTGCTATATTTGGGCACAAAATGAGTTTGGCAATTTTGCAGTAAAAACATAGCACGAAAAAACATAAGTGGCATAATGAAAAAGCTCTCATGTTCTGGACATTTGTATTAGTTCCATGAATTTGCGATAAACTTTTGCCACAAATGCCTTATAGCTATGTGAGGTGGCGCTGGAATTTTTATAACAAGTGTAGCATGAAATTCTAGAAATTGCATGACTCAAGCAGCTTAATTAAAATTTTAACTGGGTCTCAATATTATGCCAAATGGTAATGATGGGAGTTGGTACTATGAGAAGTAGCCATCCACCTTTTTTTTTTTTAAAGGCAGCAATATGTTGGAGTGGTGTGGCTCACTGGTTAGAGGCGGCAGACCCGGAAGCAGAGAACGGCCCGAGACCAAGGTTCAATTCCTGACGCGGCAGGGTCGTGGACCAGGGTCAGCGGACTCGATAATTCTTGCCTCGGTGCCTACTCTAACCAGGGATCACACTCGGCAACTCTGGGCATTAGCTTGCCTCATCTCTACAACGGCCCCCCACATTCGCCGGGGATGCCTGGTTTCACCTTGGCGATACCCAGTAGGGACCATCTCACAGGGATAGCCAGGACGGGTTCCCCAGCGGTGTACAGCGCCACGACGCCTCAGGGCAGCAGTGCGCTTTACAAGACACATACATACACATACATACTTCCTACTAATGTACAATTATATGTCATTGACGATAGAGAAGAACACCATGAGATATAAAAAAAACGTGTTATGGGTTTTGGGTTGTGAGGTTTAGGGTGGGTATGTGTTACTGAATGGCAAGGGAATTTCTGGGGATTAGGGTGGGTATGGGTTGTTGGTGGTAAGGTTTTTTTAGTGTTTAGGGTAAGTATAGGTTTTTAGGTTATAATGGCTTTTTTAGGGTTTAGGGTGGGTATAGCTTTTCGGGTGGCACATGAATTTGAAAGTTTTAGGGTGGGGATGGGTTTTTGGGTGATAAGGGATTTTCTAGTGTTAATGCTGGGTATGGGTTTTTGGGTGGCAAGGGAATTTTAAGAATTTAGGGCGGGTATGGGTTTTTGGGTGGCAAGATAATTTTTCAGGTTTAGAATGGGTATGGGTTTTTGGGGGGCAAGGGAAATTTTATGGTTTAGGTTGAGTATGGATTTTTCAATGATAAGGAATTTTAAGGGTTTAGGGTGGTTATGGGTTGTGAGGTTTATCTTAGGGTTTAGGGTGGTTATGGGTTTTTGGGTGGCAATGGAACGTCTAGGGTTTAGGGTGGGTATGGGTTTTTGGTGGTAAGGTCTTTTTTAGGGTTTAGGGTGAGTACTTTTTTAGGTGATAAGGGCATTTTTTAGAGTTAAAGGTGGGTATGGGTTTTAGTGTGGTAGGGTTTTTCTTATGTTTTAGGGTGGGTTGGGTATTTAGGTTATATGGGATTTCTTAGGGTTTACGGTGGGTATAGGTTTTTGGGTGGCAAAGGAATTTGGGGGGTTTAGGTTGGGTATGGGTTTTTGGGCGGCATAAGAATCTTTCGGGTTCAGGGTGGGTGTGGATTTTTGGGTGGTAAGGTATTGTTTAGGGTGGGGTTTTTAGGTGGCACCTGTATTTTTTAGATTTAGGGTGGTTATGGGTATTTGGGCGGAAAGGGATATTTAGGTTTAGGGTGGGTATGGGTTTTTTGGGTGGCAATGGTGTTTTTATCGTTTGGGATGGGTGTGGGATTTTTGGTGGGAACGAATTGTGTAGGGTTTACAGTGTGTATAGCATATTAGGTGGCAAGAGAATTTTTTAAGTTCAAGAAAATTTTATTTGATAACAAAAACAAAAAGGCAAGGTGTCAATACAAAGTACAATGGAAATATAAAACATGGTGAGTTATAGCAAGAGAATTTTTAACGTTTAGGCTGGGTGTGGGTTTTTGGGGGGCAAGGGAAATGTTATGGTTTAGGGTGGGTATGGGTTTTTGGGTGATAAGGAATTTTTAGGGTTTAGGGTGGTTATTGGTTTTTGGTTGTGAGGTTTAGGGTGGGTATGTGTTTTTGGGGGTCAGGAATATTTTAGCGTTTAGGGTGAGTATAGGTTTTTAGGTGATATGGGCTTTTATAGGGTTTAGGGTGGGTATGGCTTTTTGGGCGGCACAGGAATTTGTAGGGTTTAGGGTGGGGATGGGTTTTTGGGTGGTAAGGGATTTTTTAGGTTTTAGGTAGGATATGGGTTTTCAGGTGATATGGGCTTTTTTTTAGATTTTAGGGTGCATATGGGTTTTTGGGTGGCAAGGGACTTTCTAGGGTTTATGGTGGGTATGGGTTTTTGGATGGTATGGTATTTTTTTGAGTTTAGGGTGGATATAGGATTTTAGGTGATAAGGTTATTTTTTAGGGTTTAGGGTGGGTATGGGTTTTTCGGTGGCAAGGGAATTTTTTGCATTTAGGGTAGGTATGGGTTTTTGTGTTGCAAGATAATTTTTCAGGTTTCGAGTGGGTGTGGGTTTTTGGAAGGCGCAAGAGAGCCAATGAATGATGGCGACTGAACCTTTACCCCATGCACTTCACTTTCATGAATGGAAGCAGAGTGCAAATGAGACTCAGACAGACCAATGCAATGACAGAAGACAGCTGGCCCAAATGCCCTCTATGTATTTATATGGATGTAAATGTACGAATAGACTAGATCTATGGCATTTGACATAATATTTCCATATCGAACCGAGTCCTAAAGTTTTGAGCATCAGCTTTTCCGCAAGGCAACTATCGGAAACAGCCATAAAGTTAGGCAGGGGTCAAAATTACAGTTGGCTTATCAAAATACCTACAGCCTAACAAGGATTCTGACAGAGAATACCTTCTATATCTATGGTTTGTCACACTGGGTGGCCAACATAAAAATATATTGCCCACTATGGTAATATGTGAAATTCCATCTAACAAAATGCCTAGCTGTAGGTTTTAAGATAGAATAATCAAGATCCACACTTAAATGCCTATTGCTGTTCTCATATGCTTTTTACAAAAATACGTCAGGTCTAGTGGCTTTATCATAACATTCAATAACAAATAGATCAGGCGCATAGCCATGATCATCATCACTGGCTTGACACCATAACCAACTCAGTTCTACTGTAATGAGCACATATTTTGCCTCAAGCTAAAAAGTGCAATTCCAACAGTGTTTGTAGCAGTAGCACACAAATTCATCCCTGTAAATTGCTGTACTAAGGCAAAGCTACATGTGAGTGTATCCTAAATCTCTCTCTATCTCTATCTCTCTCTCTCTCTCTCTCTCTCTCTCTCAGTAGGACTGTGAAAGCTCTATTCTGTTGATCACATCAGGTCCGGCAATGGGTGCACTGCCAAGCCAGTCTTAAAATTTGATCTAGGTTAGTGTGGCCTTAAACACAAAACTGCACTCTGAAATTTAAAACATCTTCTTTTAGCATAAAATGGATCAAGGTGTAATTAGCATAAATTGAATAGCCAACCTGGTCTAAGTCTATAAAGCTGGTCAAAAGTGCCATGTGGATAAAGAAAAGTGCTGAAGTTAAAGTTAAGGCACAAGTTACTCTCCATGTGATGTTGGCAGTATCTGAGAGCAAATGAGGGAGATTAATTAAATGAGTATCATTTGGAAGAACTGATGCAAAGCAGAACAGTACAGTTCAACACCACCAGCTCTTTCTGACATTGTTTTTTGAAGCACTTGATGGTCAACAGTAAACAAGCATTTACAATGCAACGGTTTCGCCTTTGGAAATGTTAAAGCTATTTGCAATGTAAATGACAATGGCAATTATTTATCTGTTTTCAAAACCAACACATAAATACAAATGTTGTCATTTACAATGCCAATAACTCAAACTTTTCCAAAGGCGAAACCGTTGCATTGTAAATGCTTGTTATTAATTGTTGGTACTAGCACCCAATTCAGTGTAACTCGCGGAATTAAAGAAATTGTATTTACCTCAGGGAAACTGGGATAATAATAATATTAAATTCAAGCTATTTTCTGCAGTTTAATTTGTGAAAGATGGGATTGCGCTCAAAGTTATTGTGTTTTATCTTTTTAATTTAGTATTGAAATATATAATCTGTCCTCTCTATTTAAGGGGGCATTGTGGACAAGGGTTTATTAAAATCTCTCTGACTCGAGCAAATGATTTTTTAGCAAAAATGGGTGTTGTATATTCAGCACTGGCTCCACAACTTAATATAGGCCTGGTGCAAAAAATCCTTCTGTAATAATGACTGCGGCGCAAATAGCGGTTGCCCAATTCCGATCTATACAAGCAGTAGAAATTGGTGCAAACTGCTTTTGCTCCGAGTGTTCGGTTACTGTAACACCCCGCTCGGGGGTGGCGGTCTCCGGCGTCCCTTGGATCGGTCTCTGGCTGTAGCCCGAGGTACCTCTGCCACAGCGTGCACATGAGGATACAGTCTAGGCTAGTGGAGAGGGTGCTTCGCGCGCCTGTAACAGGTCGAGGGTCGTGCGCGGCCACGACTGGGATTCTAGCAGGTCAGTGCATGAGTGGTGTTTTATTTGTAATGGGTGATATCAGTGGAGTGGGTGCTTGTGTGTAGTGACTGGGTGTACGCGCCTGTGGGTTGCAGGGGTGCCCACCGTGCCCACAGCCGAGGATTCCACAGTGCAGAAGTTTGGTTTCTCCGGTTGAAGATGCCCATCTGGGTGTATTCCGAGTACCTCACACTCTGTATCTCACCTCACACATTGCATGGGGCACCTATCGCGCCCCAGCCCCCCTCCAGTGACCCACATCCACGCAGACCTGGGTAGCTGGGTTCGGGGTGCCCCAGTACCTCTCACTGAAGGGCGCAGTGCGCCTATCCCGGGGTGAATACCCGGATACTGACCGCAGGGTGATAACGCTGCCTGCCTCGCAGGGTGAAGCGCGGATTTATGAGCAGGCGGAGTCCACCCTTCGGGAGAGACGTCTCTCGCGAGCACGGCTTGGGAGCTCACCCTTTCTTCCTGGGTTCTGAGCTGCTGCAGCTTCACCGACTGGTCTTGTAGGGAAGGAAATCTAAAAACCCTCTCTGAGCCCCTCTTACCCTGCTACTCTGCTGGGACCTTTCAGACCCCTCCCACACACACCCAGAAGCAACCACATTCAGCCCCGCAGTCTATGGAGCTGCTCCACTCTGCCCTGGAGGGGAGGGGAGGGAGGGGCAGGCTCGGGCTGGCCCATAGGGCAACCAGGCAACGCCGGGTGAGCTGACCTGACAGATCCGAGTGTGGGCCTGTATTCTGGCAGTTTGTAGACCTGTTAATGCTCTGCTGGGTCAGCTCACTGTTCATTGATCTAATATGAAAACAAGCATTCTGTTGTGCCTCTCATCTTAATATTATTACT
Source organism: Lissotriton helveticus (assembly GCF_964261635.1). Taxonomy (NCBI): domain Eukaryota; kingdom Metazoa; phylum Chordata; class Amphibia; order Caudata; family Salamandridae; genus Lissotriton; species Lissotriton helveticus. The sequence continues at coordinate 920,495,001 of NC_136073.1, forward strand.
GTTTCCTTAAGCTTAGAGTGTTATGCCAGCATGTATTCCATGTTCTCTTACCTGTATGATTCCATGTTCTCCATTCTGATCCTGGCGGTTGCTGAGGCAGGATGGTTGGTACTTGTACTGCTGTGCTCCTTGAATAAACTCACCTTAAACCAGCTCCTGGACCACGACTTTTCACTTCATTTTGCCAACCACGCATTGAAACTGCATTGTAAACATTGCCGTTTTGCCAACCACGTTCATTTTCAACCGGCAAAACAACTTTATACTTCTAAATACTTCTTTACCACAGTTTGGTACAACCAATACAAGCGAAAATTAATACTTTACATTTCTGTTCACCTGCCTCAGCTTTAATCCGCGAAATTAAAAAAAAAAAAAAAAAAAAAAAAAATAATAACCAATTTATACTGATACAATTTACATGGCTACCACTGCCAACCATACAATTTCTCCTCCACCAGCCTTTCTCATTGAAGGGGAGATTCCCACTACAGAATGGGAGGAATGGCTAGGGTTTTTCGAAAATTACCTTGAGGCCATAGATGGCCTTAGATTTCCTGCAACCAGGAAGAAAGCTATCTTATTGAATTCATTAGGCAAAGCAGGACAACATGTCTTCAAATTTCTGCCAGAACTATTAAATGGTGACGGTGAACCTATTGATAACCCCTACAATGAAGCAAAATTGAGATTAGAAAAATACTTTGGAAAACAAATTAACATCGTCATGCAGAGGCACAAATTTTATACTGCTCCCCAAAAAGGCAAAGAAACAGTTGATCAAATGGTTGCTCGCCTAAGAGAATTATCCCTGAAATGTGACTTTGGAGCTATGGCGGACCAAATGATTCGAGATCAACTGATAGTACAGTGTAAAAACAAGCGTATGCAGCAAAAACTATGGGCAGCTAAAAACCCTACATTATTGGAAGCCATCACAATTGCTAAAGTCGTCGAGGAATCAGACAAGTGCATGGACGAGATGCGTCTTCTTGAGATAAAGAAGGAAGAGACTGTCAACTTTGTCTCCAAGTCTGATAAAGAACCACCTTCTAATGTTGATAAATCTAACACTAAACCTAAAACTTTTATTCCCAAGTCTAGGTCTGCTTACAGTAATCCTGGTGGGAAGGTGAAATTTGTGGGATGTTTTCGTTGTGGAGATATGTCTCATGCTGCGGATTTTCAAGGGTGTTTTGCCAGAGACAAAAACTGCCGTAAGTGTGGGAAGCGTGGTCACATTAGCAAAGTGTGCAAATCTCCTGCATATAATAGAGTTAGTTTTGTTGAAGATGATGCTTCTTCTCAAGAAATGTTCTTATGTGTAGATGGTGATACTGATGATGACAATGCTCACTTTGTCTTACAGAAGCCAAGAGCTTCTTTTATTCTCAACGATGTTTCTGTTTCCCTCATGGTTGATCCAGGCTCGATGTTTTCCATCATACCTTATAGCATGTATAAAGAACATTGGCCATCTGTACCACTTATACACAGTGATTTCATGCCGAAAGGTTATACAGGGAAAGTAATTAAATTGAAAGGGGTCATGAATACTTCTTTTCAATTTAAAGGTAGATCTGCTTCGGGCAAGGTTTTCATTTCCGAAGAAGGCCCAGCAATTCTTGGGTGGTTGCAACAGTACGACTTACATATTATTATTGACCCAAGGTCTGACGATGTGGTACTTGCAGTTGATGATTTTTACAATGTTGAAAATGTTCTTTCTAAATTTTCTGATGTTTTCCGTCCTACATTGGGCAAATTGAGAGGTTACTTACATGAAATTAAAATTAAGGAAAATACTTCCCCAGTTAGACATGCTTTAAGAAGAATTCCCATTGCTGTTAGGAAAGAGGTAAAGGAAATGCTTGACGACATGCAAAAACAGGACATTATTGAACCGGTGGAAGCTTCTGAGTGGCTTTCGCCAGTTGTTGTCACACAGAAAAAGGACGGTAAACTCCGTTTTTGTGTTGACCTTCGTTCTCTTAACCAGAACATTATAGTCGACAAATTTCCTTTGCCTAACATTTCTGAAATGGTCTTACTTATGGACAAGGTTAAATTCTTTAGTAAACTGGACCTAAGGTCCGCATACCATCAAGTTGTATTACACCCTGACTCCAAAAAGTTTACTGCCTTTGTTACCATTGAAGGGGTGTTCCAATTTAAAAGGTTGCCTTTTGGCCTTGCCTCTGCGGCAAGCGTTTTTCAACGCATGATGCATACCCTTTTCAAAGACTTAAAGCATGTCCACTTCTTCCAAGATGACATCTTGATTACAGGTATAGATGAACTTGAGCACAATTCTAATCTGTCAAAAGTTTTACAAATTCTTTCTACTGCTGGTCTTACTTTGAGAAAAGACAAATGTCAGTTTTTGTTAACTGAAATCGACTATCTGGGGTACACTATTTCTCAGAATGGTATTAAGCCAAAGGAAGATCTCTTAAAAGCTATCAAGTGTGCTCCCATTCCTACTGACAAAGACCAACTCAAGTCTTTTCTTGGTCTAGTGGAGTACTACTCCAAATTTGTTCCTAATTTCTCACATAAGACTGAACATTTACGAATGTTACTTAGGAAAGGTGTGCACTTCGAATGGGGAACTTTACAGTCGAAAGCTTTTAAAATGGTTAAAAGTGATATCATTAATGCTGGCATTTTGACAACCTTTGAACCAAGTAGAGATACTTACGTTACAGTTGATGCAAGTGCATACGGTATTGGCGCTGTGTTATCTCAGAGGTCGGGAGGAAGTGAAAAAACTGTAGCGTTTGCTTCTCGCTGCCTCAATTCCTCTGAGCGCAACTACGCTGTCATCGAGCGTGAGGCTCTAGCCGCCGTTTGGGGCATTTCGCACTTTCGTACCTACCTGTGGGGTATGGTATTTTGTCTAAGAACTGACCATAAGCCCCTTCTCAAAATTCTATCACCGGGCGGGGCCAATAATGGTTCTCCCCGCCTAATGAAGTTTGCTGCCAAGTTACAGGACTACACCTATAGATTAGAACACATTTCCGGTTGGAGGAATACACAAGCAGACTGCTTGTCACGTCTTCCTATTATTTCAGAGTATGGTGGTAAAGATTTGGAGGATGAGAGTGTCTGTTTAATTGCTGCCTTTGAGGATGTTTGTTCTTCTGAATTTCACTCTATTTCTAGAGATGAATGGCATCAAGCCGTCTTGGAAGATGCTGATTTTGGAGAGTTGCTTGATGCTATTCGTTTAGGATGGAGAAGGGAAGGGAATGTTAAACCTTCTCTGCGTCCTTTTGTCAAATTACAAGATGAATTGAGTTTGGGTATGTCCGATGATTTGGTGTTGCGTGGTGAGAGGTTTGTACCACCGTCTTCTCTCAGGAGAAAAGTTTTTTGTTTAGCTCATGAGGGACATCTTGGGCAAAACATGACGCTCAAGAGGATTAAAAAGAACTTTTGGTGGCCTGGAGTTGACGATGATGTGCGTAGGTGGGTTGAGACTTGTCTTCTGTGTAAAGAGAGTGAAAAGAGGTTGAAGATATCCTCTCCTCCACAGGGCTCCATTGTCAGCTCTTGTGTATTACCTTGGGATAAGTTATGTTTAGATTTTATTGGTCCCATGGATTCCTTACCTGCTGATTGTAGATTTGCGTTAGTTCTTGTCGATGTAGCCTCTAGGTGGTTGTACGTAGAATTTATGAGGAATATTACCACAGACGCTGTTATAAAACAATTAAGGTCCCTTTTTCTTAAGGAAAGCTTTCCGAAAGTCCTCGTTACGGACAATGGCACCCAACTCACCTCGTCCTCTATGCATTCCTTTTTAGCCAATCATGGAATTCAACACATTTGCACTTCACTTTATAACCCCCAGGGCAACGGTTTAGTGGAACGAATGAATCGTTTGATTAAGGGTACCATACAGTTGTCAGTGCAAGGACAGAAAGATGTACGTAGGGCAATAGAAGACATGGTATGGTCTTACAATACTACAGCCCATGGAGTGACTGATTTGGTCCCGTTTGAATGCATGCGTGGAAGAACTCCCAGAACTAAGCTAGTCCCTCAGTGGCTATGGGAAGGTATTGTTACTTCCAAGGTAGTTCCTGGAAAGGTAGGTAAAGTTGAAGTGGGCGACTTAGTCAAAATCAAGTTAGGACGTAGGGAGTTTGGCATGAATAAGTTTTCCGATCCTAAGAGAGTCAAGGAAGTACACAAATGGCATGTTGTGCTAGAGAACGGACAAAATTGGAATTTCCGCAGAATTGCCTTATACGCCAAGAAGCAGGTTCCTAATGAGAAAATGGTTGAGCAATCTTCCAGTGACTCTCTTCTCGGGGATTCTCATGTCGCTTCAGGTTCTTCTCAGGGAACTTGTCGGTTACCAGACTCTTTTCCTGTTACACCCACCTGTTCTAAGGAGTTTCCATCCACTCCTGGGTCTTCACAAGGAGTGGCCTCCACTTTGAGTCGCACTTCTTATGGAAGGACCCCTCGAGTTCCTAAGAAATTTAACGATTTTGTCAAGTATTGATTTTTCTTCTTCTCTATTCTCGCCTCTGTTATCTTTCTTCTCATCTTCTCTTGTTCTTTCTCTCTTCTTTTCACTTGTTTTTTTTAGTGTTTTTTTTTCCCTTTAAAGGGAGGAGATATGTTGTGCCTCTCATCTTAATATTATTACTGTTTCCTTAAGCTTAGAGTGTTATGCCAGCATGTATTCCATGTTCTCTTACCTGTATGATTCCATGTTCTCCATTCTGATCCTGGCGGTTGCTGAGGCAGGATGGTTGGTACTTGTACTGCTGTGCTCCTTGAATAAACTCACCTTAAACCAGCTCCTGGACCACGACTTTTCACTTCACATTCCCTGCAGCAAGCTCACGCTCCTACCTTGCAAAACACGTTTACAAGTGTCTTTAAATGCTCAAAACTGACCAATGTGTAAACATGGGCCGCTTTTCATATATCTAAATCGCTAATGGAGCCACTTGTATTTTGATGCCTGGGCCTACTTTCTCTCCCATTCCGACACTGGCAGGGAAGGGATGTCTGTAGTGCAGTAGTTACTCCAGTCTGTGCTGCCGATGGTCTGGGTGGGAGGCATGTCTGTATCTACCCCACTCTGCCCTGCAGAGAGCCTGGGATGAGAGGTGGTGCCTGCGTCTGCCCCACTCTGCCCTGCAGAGAGCCTGGGATGAGAGGTGGTGCCTTCGTCTGCCCCACTCTGCCCTGCAGAGAGCCTAGGATGAGAGGTGGTGCCTGCGTCTACCCCACTCTGCCCTGCAGAGAGCCTGAGATGAGAGGTGGTGCCTTCGTCTGTCCCACTCTGCCCTGCAGAGAGCCTGGGATCTGAGGTGGTGCCTTCGTCTGCCCCACTCTGCCCTGCAGAGAGCCTGAGATGAGAGGTGGTGCCTTCGTCTGTCCCACTCTGCCCTGCGGAGGGCCTGGGATGAGAGGTGGTGCCTGCGTCTGCCCCACTCTACCCTGCAAAGGATCTGGGGTGGAAGAGAGTGTCTATCTGCCAGTTTGCCCTGCAGAGGGCCTGGAGTGGGAAGCAGTGCCTATATGTATATACTAATACATACATCATTCGGCCCTGCTTGAGGGCCGTGGGAGCAGGAAGTGCCCATATCTAATCCCCTCTGCCATGAGGGTGGCAGAAAGTAGTTACAGTTACTCCGCTCTACCCTGTCGAGAATTGGGTGGCAGAATAAGCCTTCTCTACCACAGTCTGCCCTGCCGAGGATCAGAGTTGGTGGGGGGACCTATGCCTACTCCACACTGCCCTGTTGAGGGTCTGGGTGGCAGAAGGTGCCAACATATATACCCCATTCTGCCCCGGCGCCTCTGTCACCTCATCTTGTCCGCTGGGGGACTGCCGATATTTACATCCTGCCCCGCCAGGGGTCCGGAGGGGGCCTAGTCCTACAGCCACGTCACGGCGACCTGCGACGGTCCCCGGTGGGGAGTGGTGTCCCGCGGTCGCTTCCTGCGTCTGCCAGCGGTGTACAGCATCTCATCAGGACCCCCACAGACCCTTGCAACGTTCATCACTTCCGCCTGGAGCCCTTAGAGGAGCCGCCGTCGCTGCTGTCTCAGCTTGATGGAACTGAAATTACGCCAAACTACCCGATATACCAAACACATGTGCACAACACACAACAATCCCGCTTAAAAGGGGGAGAGAGGAGTCATTCAGATAAACTAATGCGAACACTCACCAGCCTCTCCCAGGTCAAGAGCTCCGTCCCTCACGTCTGAGGTGTGACTTTCTTCCCCCCGGGCTGCGGGGGCGGGCACTTCCGGCCGGCCGCGCTGGGATTGGCCGGCCGGCCAACCACTTCCGGGTCGCTGCAGGCAGCGCAGCGGCCCTTCTCCTTAGGTAGGCAGGCGGGGGCTGATTTTTACGGGCAAATGCCGGGTGGGCACCGGCTCTAGATCACCATCAATCGGGGCGGGAGTGGACACGGACGGCGGGAGGGGGCGGGAGTGGACACGGACGGCGGGAGGGGGCGGGAGTGGACACGGACGGCGGGAGGGGGCGGGAGAGGACACGGACGGCGGGAGGGGGCGGGAGAGGACACGGACGGCGGGAAACGTGCACAGGACAGCGAGGGGACAGCGCATCAGTGAAAGGGGAGGGAACGGGAAAAAACGTAACTCCGCCCTGGGAAAAAATCTCGGGAACGCCCCCGAATCTGGTCCGGCCTTGACGGACAGATCTCTGTTCCAATGGCTAGCCTCCATTTATGGAGCTAGCCAATGGGACAGGGGGGCGTATTCCATTCTCCTTACTGGAAATCAAGAGATTTCTCTGGAGGCGGAGCTAAGAGCTCCGCCCTCCAGCGAAACCTAAAAATGCAGCCAAGAGATCCATTTAGAATCTGAGCACAGGGATGCTTTGAACAGGACTATTCTTCCCTCACGTTTATAAGAAGTGTCATATGCTCCTTCAACAGCATCAATAATATTTAATTCACAGTTTTACAATTTCAGAATGTAAACATTTCCGATGTTAATTATTTATTACAAATTATTGCTGGTACTCATTTATCTTAAACAACTAACAACCATTGACAAAGAAAATAGTACTGGCCGGTTTTAGGTGTATGTCAGTTGTTGTGTTCTATATAAGGATACTGTAACATCTCATAAAGAAACCAAAATGCTGGTCGAGTAACACACTATTGAAAAGAGAAATGTATTTTACATTTACCTTTTTAGAGACTTTTTTCATCCCACTTTCAAACCTGTCTGCACATATTTCCATATGACTGATTGCAGCCAGCAGGTGTGGGTGCTTCCCAAAACCTAGTTAGAGCATTTTCTTCCAAGTTGATACTGCATGTGATGCAAGGCGCTTGGCCTAAAGTTGTAGCGCTGTACAATTTTCACATTACAAGCACTGTTGAGCATGTTAATGCAGTTAGATACGGGGACATTTTCCATTTCTTTAATATTTTAAGACTATACGTTTCCACTGCTTTATAAACCTTGCTTTCTCACTAAATTGGTTTGCGCCATTTGCTAATTGTTTTCTTTTTTATTCTCGGGAGGATCTCCCAAACTTCATGTTTGTCAATTAAGCTTGCTCACTTCGCTCCCTACATAAAAATCATAGCCAACGTTTACAAAATGCTACTTTTAAATGTCACCAACCATCACTGGCCGAGTACACACAACACATACTCTCCCTCTCAGACAAGAGACCCAACAGAGTTAAGTTGACCGCCTGCACGACCAAAGTTGCTAAATGAATGAGAGTAAACTGTCTCAATCTTAACACTGATAAGATAGAACTAGGGATTTTCGTCAAGAACACTTTTTTTTGGCAGAGTTTTATATAGCGCAAACTTGGCCCGAATCGGGTATCAGAGCGCTTTACATAGCAACAGTTACGTTACATGAGGACACACATTCATTTTTGTTTGGTTAGGCATGAGGAGATTAAGTGATTTGCCCAGAATCACAGGATGTACAGCGTCGTTGCTGAGACCCCAACCCAGTTCCCCAGATTCAAGGTTGACCGCCCTAGCCGTTAGGCCAACTCCTCTCCCCCCACTTCTCCATAAACTTCGTCATAGGACTCCAACTGGTGACAAGCTCGGACCCACAACCACACCCAGCACCTATACCAGGCACCTCAAAATCTTCAGCAGCAAACTGGACATAAATGCACAAGTCAGCACCATCACCACACTCTGGAAATGCTGAGGAGGATCTTCAAAATTGCTCCTAATCAACACTAGAAAATTGGTCACTAGCAAGTTAGGCTACCGGAACAGCCTCTACTCTGATCACAAAGCGACCCAATAGAAGACTAGAAACCATTCAGAACTCAGTAGTCTTACTCATCCACAACATCCCACATAGTCCTCACATCACTCCACACCTCAGGAAGCTCCACTGACTCCTGATACACAAACACACTAATTTCAAACACCTCACACACTCAATGAAGGCACTAGACAACTTAGACACTAGGGGCCTGATTCACAGAATGAACTTAAGACTAAACTTACTACTATTTGGTATTCACAGAATGCACTTACTACTTTCGGGATTCACAGAGTGAACTTACTACTTTCGGGATTCACAGAATAAACTTACTACTTTCGGTATTCACAGAATAGATTTAAGACTACTAACTCTAAGTCCGAACTCGGGCCGTAAATTCCGGGCCGGAGGCGGAGCTTCCGGCTTGGGGGCGGAGCTTGCGGCCCGGAGGCGGAGCTTCCGGCCCAGAGGCGGGGCTAGGGGCTTGGAGGCGGAGCTTCCGGATCGGAGGTGGGGATTTTTGCCAATGTGAAATCTCCAACTCTGGGCCGCAAGCTCCGACTCCGGGCCGGAAGCTCCGCCTCTGGGCCGGAAGCTCCGCCTCCGGGCCGGAAGCTCCGCCCGCAAGCCGGGAGCTCTGCCTCCGGGCCGGAATTTGCTCAGGTTCCCACAGATATAATGTGTGTTTATAGGGTTGTCCAGGTCCCCACAGAGATAGTGTGTGATTATAGTCATGCTCAAGTCTCCACTTTGATGTGTTATGATAGGTAAGTTGAAGAATCCATATGGATTATTTTAGTCTGGTGGCTTATTAAACTAATGAATCCTCTTGTGGGATATGTGTTGCACCTCTCTCTCACATGTTTGAATCCTTGTGCTTCTACTCAGTCTTCCATACTTGAAAGGTACATATAATAATTACCATTTACTTGGATAACAATAAACATATGGTACTCAATACCAAGATACCCGTAGGTGTGAATGTGTACTTTATATATGCACATGAGATGATGTGATGTGATAATAGTGGTGCTTAAGCCAACACCAGAGATAGACTGGAATTATTCCATATCTATTAATCCCAACTAAAACGAAGCATTAACTGATTTAAACTGTGTCCCTTCAGGAAGATTCACACTTCCTTAAAAATCCAAATATCTGAGTGCTCATTCTCTTTTCTAGCCACCATCTTATGAAATCTAGTCTCCATCAGGAAGATAAAACTGTAATTCTGATTGCAACAAACTCCCCATGCTGATTCGATCTGACCTTTTAGGATCATTACAATAGAGAAATAGAGAAAAAGATTTAGGAACTGGCACATCTTTATAATTTCGTCTCAATAATTCAAGAATGTAATGGTACTTTATTTATTTATTTATTTGCATGTTTGTATGGCGCTGTGAATCTACTCCCGAAGGAGTATCTCCGCGCCTTTGGCAGCAACTAAAGAACAGAAACTAGTCATAATTTAGTAAATAGGCGAGAGGCCAACTAGAAATTAAAGAGGAACGTTTTGAGTTTTTTTCTAAAAGGGAAATGTTCCCTACATACTCTAATTTCCTTCGGGAGTTGGTTCCACAACTTTGGGCCAGCTACCGATAGGGCCCTTCCCCCCTTTCTTGCCTTCATGGCCCTGGGAACACATAGCAATTCCTGATCTCCTGATCTCAGGTTTCTAGACGGCACATAAGGGATGAATTTTTCAGTGAGGTAACCAGGACCTTTTCCAATCAGGCATTTGTGGATGACACAGCAGATCTTAAACATCACCCTCTGCTTTACTGGAAGCCAGTGCAGTTTGGCCAGCAACGGTTTTGAGGGAGTACGAGGCGGGACATTTAGGACTAGTCGTGCAGCCGTGTTTTGCACAACCTGCAATCTAGCAAAGATGCCCTCATTGGCAGCCAGCATTAAACCATTGCAGTAGTCCAGCCTGCTTAACACTAGTGACTGGACCAACGTTCTCCTGGTGGTATCCGGTAGTAGAGGGAATACTCTCCTGAGAAGCCCAATAACATGAAAACATGAGCCCACCACTTGATTAGTTTGTTGTGTTAGGGTAAGCTCATGATCCAGTTTCACTCCCAGATCTTTTACCACTGTTTTGGGCTCAGGGACGGGGCCAAGATCTTGAGGCCACCAGTCCGGAGTCCATAAGCGTTTGGCCTCTCCGAAGAGCATAACCTCGGTCTTGGAGACGTTGCACTGCAGGAAGTTAGCTGCCATCCAACGTGCCACCTACTTCATCCCCCGGGCGAAGGAGTCACGCACCTCGGGAGTCATTGTTTTAAAAGGGAAGAGGAGTTGGGTGTCATCCGCGTATGATACTGGAATGAACCCGTGGGATCTCATGATGTTAGCTAGGGGTGCCACGTAGATATTAAATAACGTAGGGCTCAAACAGGAGCCCTGTGTTACCCCCTTTGAGATCGCCACCACCTCTGATTGGTATGGTCCCAAGATGACTCTCTGGGTGCGTTTGCTGAAGAAGCTCCTTAGCCAGGCCAAGGCCTTGCCTTCCAGACCGATGTCAACTAGTCTGGAGGTCATGATGTCGTGTGACACTGTGTCAAACGCCGCTGACAAATCTAGAAGCACCAGGACAACGGAATAGCCCTTGTCCTGTAGCATCTGAAGATTGTCAGCGACGGACAGCAAGGCGGTCTCAGTACTGTGCCTGGGCCTGAAACCCGACTGGGAGGGATCGAGTCCACCCGCGTGTTCAATAAATTTTGACAAATACTGATTCACATGTCTCTCAGCAAGCTTCCCTATAAAAGGGAGAAGAGAGATCGGTCTCAGATTTGTCAAATCCGACCAGGGGATCGAGTTGTTTTTACGCAGAGGTCTCACAAGAGCCTGTTTCCAGTCTAAAGGGACTTCCCCAGTACACAAGGACAAATTGACTACATACCGTATTCCAGCCCCCAGATCATCCAGCAGAAGTGGCATAATACGTGCTGGGATGATGTCAGTCGGGCACCCACTCTTTGTTTGCGTGACAAGAGCAGTCAACTCCTCAATAGAGATGGGTGGGAAAGCGGTAAGCTTCTTAGCCTCATTATCTGTAGTCATAGTATGTAACTGGATTCGACAGTCAGTTGTTACTGGATTATTAGAGAGGGAGTTTGACGCTAGTATCTTATTATAGATGGCGTCGATTTTCCGGACGAAAAACTGTGAAATGTTATCACAGAGTTCTTGGGATTCGATCCCATCGGTATCACAGGCAGTGGGCTTGGTGAACGTCTGTAGAATTTTATACAGGGTTTTTACATTAGAACCAGCAGCTGATAATTGAACTGCTATATGTTGTTTCCTGGCAGCTCGGATAGCTTTATGGTAATTTTTAAACGACCTCCTAAAGTCCTCCTTATCATCTGCCTTGTGTGTGACTCTCCATTTTTTCTCTAACTTTCTCATGGTCTTTTTTGCTGTCTGAGATCCCCAGTGAACCAGACTTCTTGTTTTGGGGCCGGTCGGGGTTTATAAGTTCTCGGCGGGACCACATGATTAATAGTTGTTAATGCAGCGTCACTAAATGCGTTTAGGGCTAAAGTGACGTTTTCACCGTATGCTTCCCATTTGGGTTCAGAGTAATTTGCCCTGAAGTCTGCAGGGATTAATTTGTTCCAGGGCCTTCTAACATTGGCCATCGTCCTATGGATAGCTTTAACTTTATAGTTGGAACGAGTGTAAAACATAATAACTGAATGGTCTGTCCAATCAACTTGATTGGGGGTAAGACAGTTAATAGCTATTGAGTTACAGAGCACTAGGTCAAGAGTATGGCCCGCAGAACGGGTCGGCCCCTGATTCTTTTTATTAAGTCCAAGTGTGGCCAGGTCTGTTAACACAATCTGTGCATCGGTGCACGTGGTGATCTCACTGTGGATATTGAAATCCCCCACCAGAATGAACTCAGAGTTAGCTTGCATGTGGGGTGCCAAAATTTCCATTAGTTTAATGGAAAAGGTCCCACACGAGCCAGGAGGTCGATACACAAGTGCACCCTTCCTGGTTTCCCTAGAAGTAGGGTTGATCGTAAAAATCATGAGCTCCATTTCTGGGGTACACACAGTTTCAATGACTGCAACCTCCATCTCTTGTTTGAACACAATAGCTAGCCCTCCTCCCGTTTTAATCGGGCGATCCAACCTTACTATTTTGTACCCTGTTGGTACCCCCAACGTTATGGCTGGGACTGTATGAGGCTTAAGCCAGGTCTCCGTTAGGAAACACAGATGAGGTCTCTCAGTTGTAATGAGGTCCCAAACCTGTGTAGCATGAGAGACAAGGGAGCGGACATTGCACAAAAGGTTTTTACATGTTAGGGGCGGATCATTAGGGGCATTGGTGTTCAGTGTTACAGGATTGGTACTCTGAGCTGATGTGGCACACTTTAGATGACCGGGAGTGATTACCGCGGTGCTGGAAAATTGCGTGTGACACCCCAAACAGGTGAAAGGTCCTCCCACACTGGAGCAAGTCCGGTGGGGGCACAGTGTGGTAACGTACCTGCCTATTTCCATAAGAGTCTGGCGTGAATAAAACTGAGTAGTGCCATGACCCATCTCTGCTGGGAGGGTACAGACCGCCATGGCCCCCTGCCCCTAGCCCCGTCCTGTCGCGGACGGGCGCAGACGGGCGGGTCTTTGGCTCGTCTTAGGCGCAGGCTTAGGCGCCACACTGCGCGTCAACACTGCGCGTTGGACCGACGAGTTGCTTTATGGCCCTTGAGTTTGGGAGAGCTAGAGCGCTAACCGCTCGCCTCCCACGATGTTCCTGGCTCTGCCCCGCCTTCCGCACCCGTGATTGGCTGGAGGGTCGGACAGGCACAGATCGACTATTAACAAGAGCTGGTCCCTCAGTGCGTGTGGGTAAGTGGTATTTTTAAACAATGTGCAAACTAGTATTCAGTTATGACACACATAGGCAATACTTTCCCAAGTGCAGTGCAATCACAAAATAAAATTAGTCACAGGCTCACGGAGCTGCTTTCTACAGTTCAGCAGTTTAAAATAATGACGAGCGGTAATGCTCTAAAATTGGCGCCAAGCGGGTTCAAGGAAAGCTGCCACCGTCCCCCTTACCCCTTACTTCCTTCATAAAGCTCCCATTTCTCTCAATTATTTATCCTACCTGCTCTTGGGGCTCTTTCTAGCTACCCAGGCTCACACTCTACCTATATATATGTACATAAATACCTATATATGTACATGAACCTTATTTAACAAACTAAAAACATTTTTTGTGCTTGGAAGCACAAATTCTGTACGTGGTTTTTCCAGAATGGGGCTAGCTGTCCTTTGCGCAAATGTAGAAAAAAATCTCACCTCTGCAAAAATATAGTGGAACAGAATATCAAAAGTGAGAATGTAGGTTTTATTGAATACAATATCGTTAGGAAGAAAAGTGTTGTAATTAATATTCTGTACTTTGATGTAGGTGTAATAAACATTGGTTTTAATTAAATAAATATGTATATACTAATAATATTAGTATTATATTGTCAAATTTTTAAATGTAGTTTGTAATTTTCATCGATTAATTAATTTTTTCTAATGTAATTAGTTGTTTATAATTTACTAGCAGGACTTTGGGTTTGTAGGGGAATGTGGTGGGAAGTTAAATATGTTTTACAGAATTGTTTTTTAATGTTAAGGGATATAAAGTAAATTAAATATTTTATTGCTTATTATGTAAATGTTAAAAATATTTAATTTTTCTTTCATTTTAGGGGGTTTAAATGTGGAAATTACTTAACTTAAAATAGTTTTCTTTATTTTTTAGATTATGTAAATATTAAAATGTATAAATCATTATATAATCATTTCCTTGATTATTTAATATGGAAAATGTTGTTTTACTTAGACTTAGGGGCCTATTACGATGTCGGTCGGAGTTTCCTCCGCGTGACACATGGTGGAAAGTGGACCGATCAGGACCGTCTAATTATGATGCGATTGCACATGGTGTGGTCTCATTCTTCGATTCCACTATGGGAGCTAGTGTTATGGGCATACACTGGTCGTAACACAAGCCCCCATAGATAAATGGGAGATTGTGTTAATCCCTACATCCCGGGGCAGGCACCTCAAGGTGCCTGTCATGTTGTGCAGGGATTATCAGTGGGGCACCATATCTGCCCCCTCGGCCCACAACCGGAGGCAGCAAGGGAAAGCAGGCCTGCTAGAGGACCCCAAATAGGCTTTCCAACAGGGTTTCTATTTGGGAAAGGTTGGCTTGGAAACTGAGCTGTAAACCTTGCATTGTAATCCAGGTGGCTTAAACCTCCATCCATATGAATTAAAGGACGGTTCCAAGTGGCCGACAGGCTCCTTGAGCCCGTTGAAAGCCAGCCAGAATGACTGGCAGGTTTTGATTCTGACCGATTATCGGAATCAGCCGACCGGACTTGAAACCAACGATGTCGGACGTAAATCCACCGACCTAACTTCAGAGGCTTTATGAGCAACATCGTAATCAGCCCACATGTAAGAAATAATTAGTAATATTTATAAACATAGTGCATATTTTATTTATCATTTTTATGTTTCTTTTTATTTATTTTAATTTACATTTTATTATTTTAATATTTATAATTCAATTTATATATTTTTTTTCAGTAGTAGCTAGAGAAGCGAATTCTGTTTATTTCAATATTTCATTTGTTCATACATTTTTTGTATATTTATGATACATTTAGCATCTTATTTAAATTGATACAAAATATTTTTTTTACTTTAAATATGGTTAATCCTTTTATGTTTTTAGATATTTAATGACTGTAGGATTGGTATATGTAACCTTCCTGAAGTCCAACACTTTCCCTAATGTTGCACAGATTGGAGTGGGAATAGTATATTTAGCCAATCCAATTCCAATGCTTTCCTTATTGTTGCTGAATTAGAGCGGGGATAGTAAAATTAACCCTTTCAAAGTCCAACGCTTTTTATACTGATACTTAGGATGGAGTGAGAGTATTAAATCTAACCCTTTAAAGACCAATGCTTTTCCTTCTGTTGTATATATATATAGGGATGGGACTAGTAAATCTAATTCCTCTGAAGTCCAACACTTTCCCAGCTTTGCTTACATTGCAGTGGGAATAGTAATCTAACCCCTCCAAAATTTAACAGTTTTCCTACTTTTGCTTAGGGTGGAATGGGAGCAGTAGATTTGACTGCTCTGAAGTTCAACACCTTCCCTACTGGTGCTTGGACTGAAGTAGAAATAGTAAACGGAACCGCTCTGCAGTCTAAGACTTTCCCTACTGTCACTTAAATAGAAGTGGGAGTAGCAAATCTGGCCTGTCCAAGTCCAACACTTTCCCTACAGTTGCTTAGACTGGAGTGGAAAGAGTAACTCTACTGTTGCCTAGATCAGAGTTGGGATACTAATTCCAACCCTTCTGACATCCAATACTTTCCATACTGCTGCTTAGATTGCAGAGAAATAGTAAATGTAGCCTCCCTGAGGTCCAATATTTTTCCTTGTGCTGCTTAAATAAGAGTAGGAATAGGAAGTCTAACCTTTGCGAATTCCAAACCTTTCTGTACTGTTGCTCAGACTGGAGTCTGAAGTCTAATATTTTCAATGAGTTTGTTTATGTTGAGTAGGAGCAGTAAATATAATATCTTTCAAGTGTAACACTTTCCGTACTTTTATTTTATTTGGAGTTATAATGCTTCAGTTGGACCGCAGCAATCGATGCGGTTTGGACCGCAACCGACAAGCAGTTGGTTGCGGCTGAACCTCATTGTAATAAGGCTCTTACGGCCTTATTTATGAAGGACTTGCGCCGCCGGTGCGTCACTTTTAACATGGGAAAAAGTCACGCACCGGTGGCGCAAGGCTTTCATAAATAAGGCCCTTAATTTCTAAAATATTTACTAACTCATGCGTTTCAGGCCCTGAATTTACATCTTGGTCTACAAATCGAGGGATGAATCTTCATTCCTTGTAGTACTATCTAGGAAGTAAGATTCCATGATGCAGGACTGCAACCTAACCTCAGCCTCCTACTCATCCTCTTTGAATGAATCTTGGCATAAGAGAATGTTCCTGATGTCTGTAATTGCATCTTTTTTATTTTACTCTAGGCCTTGGTGAAATTTTCAGTTCGCTGGTGTAATTTCCCATATTTTTGGGAATTTCAAGTTATACTTATGTGAAATTCATGTCTGAAATTACTTCATAATACCACACCATGTAATTATACCCCTTTCATACCAAAATCATATTATGTGTACATGGGAGCTTGTCAAACAACTAGAGCGCCAGCAGTTGTTGTTCGGGGAACTTTTATTTTTTGCACGAAGAAGCATTTTGCACTAAAATATAATGCTAAATGATGGATTTGCATATTGTATAATTATGTGTAGTTTCAGGAAAACCAATTACACAACTTTTACGTACACCAAATTTGATCGGGACATCTGTGAGGGTATATTCAGTTACAAGGAGAAGAATGTCAGTGAAACCACCCCATGATCTGCCATGCAAACTTTCAATGATAATCTAATTAATCAATCAATCAATCAATGCATTTCTAAAGCGCGCTACATACCCGTGGGGGTCTTAAGGCGCTGGTGGGGGAGGGGGCGCTACTGATCGAAGAGCCAGGTTTTGAGAGGTCTTCTGAAGGTGAG
Organism: Lissotriton helveticus; assembly: GCF_964261635.1. Lineage (NCBI taxonomy): Eukaryota > Metazoa > Chordata > Amphibia > Caudata > Salamandridae > Lissotriton > Lissotriton helveticus. Next base: position 920,511,920 of record NC_136073.1, read on the forward strand.
CAGGTCCTGAGTCTGTCGTAGGCTGATAGGGAGAGTGTTCCTAGGTCTTGGCGGCGAGGTAGGAGAAGGATCGGCCGCCGGCTGTGGTTTTTCGGATACGAGGACCTGTGGCGAGGGCGAGGCTGGCTGAGCGGAGGCTTTGGTTGGGGATGTGGAAGCTGAGTCGGTTGTTGAGGTATGTAGGTCCGGTGTTGTGTAGTGCTTTGTGTGCGTGGATGAGGAGTTTGAAGGTGAATCTCTTGTTGACGGGGAGCCAGTGCAGGCCTCTCAGGTGGGGTGTGATGTGGCTGCGTCGGGGGACGTCGAGGATCAGACGTGCCGAGGTGTTCTTGATTCGTTGTAGTCGTCTCAGGAGCTTGGTTGTTGTTCCTGAGTAGAGGGCGTTCCCGTAGTCGAGTCTGCTGGTGGTGACGGTTTTTCTCGTGTCGGGAGGGATCCATTTGAAGATCCTGCAGAGCATTCGGAGGGTGTTGAAGCAGGATGCAGAGACAGCGTTGACTTGCCTGGTCATGGAGAAGGTGGAGTCGAGGATGACCCCCAGGTTGCGTGCGTGGTCTGTGGGTTCCGGGGCAGTGCCTAGTGATGTGGGCCACCAAGAGTCGTCCCAGGCTGATGGGGTGGGTCCGAGAATGAGGACTTGTCTGAATTCAGCTTCAGTCTGCTGTCCTTCATCCAGTCGGCTACGGCCTTCATTCCTCTGTGGAGGTTGGCTTTGGCGGTGTGGGGGTCTTCGGTGAGGGATATGATCAGCTGGGTGTCGTCGGCGTAGGAGATGATGTTGAGGTTATGTTGTCGTGCGACGTGGGCGAGCGGTGCCATGTAGATATTGAACAGCGTCGGGCTGAGGGAGGATCCCTGTGGGACGCAGCAGATGATCTCGGTGGTTTTTGAGCGGAAGGTTGGGATGCGGACGCTCTGGGTTCTGCCGGAGAGGAAGGATGTGGTCCAGGTCAGGGCCTTCTCTTGAATTCCGGCGTCATGGAGGTGTGCTGATAGGGTGCGGTGGCAGACTGTGTCAAAGGCTGCTGATGGGTCCAGGAGGATGAGGGTGGCTGTTTCTCCTTTGTCCATCAGGATCCTGATGTCATCAGTGGCGGCGATGAGGGCGGTCTCGGTGCTGTGGTTGCTGCGAAAACTGGATTGGAAAGGGTCCAGGATGTTGTTGTCTTCTAGGTAGCGGGTTAGCTGTTTGTTGACAATCTTCTCTGTAACTTTCGCCGGGAACGGGAGCAGAGAGATGGGCCGGAAGTTCTTGAGGTCCTTGGGGTCCGCCTTGGGCTTCTTCAGAAGGGCGTTGATCTCTGCATGCTTGCAGCTTTCCGCGAAGGTTGCTGTCTCGAAGTAATTGTTGATTGTTTTCCGGAGGTGGGGCGCGATGGTTGTGCTGGCTTTGTTGAAGACGTGGTGAGGGCAGGGGTCGGATGGGGATCCGGAGTGGATGGAGTTCATGGTTTTGATGGTGTCTTCGTCGCTGACGTTGGACCAGGCGGGCAGGCGGCTGTTGCGGGTTGTGGTCACGGGGGTGGTGGACTTGGTGGTGGGTCTCGGAGTTGAAGCTGTCATGGATGTCGGTGATCTTGTGGTGAAAGAAGATGGCCAGGGAGTCACAGGTCTTGTGATGGTGGTATGTCGTTGGTGTTGGAGCTGGGGTTGGAGAGTTCTTTCACGATGCTGAAGAGCTCTTTGGTGTTGTGTGCGTTGTTGTCTAGGCGGTCCTTGAAGGCGGTCCTCTTGGTGGTCCTGATGAGTTGGTGGTGTCTGCGGGTGGCGTTTTTGTGGGCTGTGTGGCTGTCTGGTTTTCGGTCTTGGAGCCATTTCTTCTCCAGTTTCCGGCAGGTGCATTTGGATGTCCGGAGGTCTTCGGTGAACCAGGCGGCTTTCTTGTTGGTGTGGTTGGTTGTGGAGGTCTTGAGAGGGGCGAGGGTGTTGGCGCAGTCATTGATCCACTGTTTGAGGTTGGTCGCGGCGGTGTCTGTGTCGGTGGGATCGGCGGGTGGTCTCAGGGTGAAGGTGGTAGTCAGTTGGTCCTTGGTGACCTTGCCCCAGCAGCGGCGTGGCAGCTGTTGGGTGCGGTGGTGTGTGGTGGGTTTCTTGAAGGTGAAGTGGACGCATCTGTGGTCGGTCCAGTGGGGTTCGGTGGTGTGGTTGAAGGAGACGTGGGGGCTTGTGGAGAAGATGGGGTCCAGCGTATGTCCGGCGGCGTGGGTGGGTGTTGTCACGAGCTGTTTGAGTCCGAGGTTGGCGAGGTTGTCTATCAGGGCGGTGGAGTTGGCGTTGTTGTTATTCTCGAGGTGAAAGTTCAGGTCCCCAAGGAGGATGTAGTCCGTGGACGCGAGGGCGTGGGTGATGACTAGGTCGGCGATGGTGTCGCTGAACTGTGGTCTTGGCCTGGGTGGTCTGTAGACGAGTGTTCCTCGGAGGGTCGTGTTGGGGTCGGTGTGGATCTGGAAGTGCATGTGCTCGGCAGTGGTGAGGGTGTCGTCGGTGTTGGTCAAGACTCTGAGGGTGTCCTTGTGGATGATGGCGATTCCCCCTCCAACTCTGTTGGTGCGGTCTCTGCGGGTGATCTTGTAGCACTGTGGGATGGCTATGGCGATGTCTTGTACCGAGGTGGCGTTCAGCCAGGTCTCTGTCAAGAAGGCCACTTTGGGGCGGTAGAGTCTAGGAGGTCCCAGAGTTCAATGGCGTGCTTGCGAGCGGAGCGGGTGTTGAGGAGGATGTAGCAGAGGTGGTTGAGTTCTCTGGTTGGTGGTCTGGTGGTCTGGATGCTGGTGAATCTGCAGTTCCGGCAGGCAAAGGGCCCTTGGGTGCGCTTCGGATGGCCCGGTAGCAGGGGTGGTCTCATCCGGTGTTAAGTGCGTGGAGGGTGTTGGAGTCGTAGTGCAGTCTGGCGTTGCGGGGGGCGCGGCGTCCAGGGGTTCTGGCGCTGGGTGCGGTCCAGGCGTGGACAGGCGCAGACGGGCTTGCCTTTGGCGCGCCTTCGGCGCGACCGCTGCGCGGTCTCCATATGAGGGTCAGAGGGAGGGAGGAGCAGCTGGGAGGTGGGAGCGGGGTGGCCAATAGGGGGCAGGGGGGCGGGGCCACAGGGACGCAGCGGCAGAAAAAACGGCGGGGGAAAAAGGAGAGGGGACACAGGGGCAGCGGGCACAGGGGTACAGAAAACAAGGATGGGCACTTAAAGAAACAAACCAAAAACAGCAGCAGAAACCGACTCAGCCGCGATGTAGGCGGTCCGGCACAAGCGGATCACAGGTCACACAGGAGGGCTGCGTTGCGGTGAGGGGAGCGACCTGTCTGGTGACAGGGTCAGAGGTCGCTAATGGTGACTGATGTAAAAGCAATACCCAAACACCACTTTTCTTAAACTCAGTTCATCTGTGAGATAGGGATTGAGGAGGTTAAGTGGCACCAGGGCTCAGATGTTTGACAATTGTGGAGGAGGTTAAGTGGCACCAGGGCTCAGATGTTTAGGGATTGAGGAGGTTAAGTGGCACCAGGGCTCAGATGTTTGACAAACCTTTTACAGACTGCTCCCAGCACGAGAATGCAGCTTGCATGGAGTCACATTAGGGTGTATGGGTGTGAAGAGCCCAAAGCAACCTACTACCAGGGCCCAGAAAAATGAGTATCAGAGAGCAAACTGCTCCGAGGACAGAGTAGAGGGGTACATATGTCATTACTGCAGCAGGAACTGTGGCACCTGAGCTCAAGGAGGTGAATAGCCCTCTGCATTGTAGCTAAAGTCCAAGTATGGAGCATAAGGACACAGCTATCACTACTGGAGCAGGTACAGTGGTGCCAGGCAGATTCAGGATGAAATGGCAACAACAGTTTACTACTGACATTAGGGATTTGGGTGCTGCTATTGTATTGTACAGTGATTCACGTGGGGTGCCACACAGGGCACAAGTCCTAAAAAAAAAGAAGTGGGGGTACGCTGACATCACAACAGGAAGTGATGTCACGAAAGGTGGCTTGCACTCAGTTGCAGTTTGTAGTTATCAAGTTCCCGGGAAAATAAGTGGGGGACGCCGTCCACCCGCGTGTTACACCGACTCGAGCCCTGGTGCCAGAGCACCTTTTTGGACACGTAACATGCTACACCATAAGGGCGTGTGTGCCTGACAGAGTGTTGTATTTATAATCATTCTATACGGAAGTGTTTTGACTTCATGGATAAGTAACAAGAGAGATGCTCTTATCTTGTCTTGGGGTGCAGTCCTATGAGTGTAGCAGTAGCTGTGAGAGATGGGCACTCAAATTATAATATAGTTATGACTAAAGCATATAGGCAGTACACAGCCCAAGCCTTATCAGAGGAACGGTCGGGTGATATGTGTATATATACTAAAAAAGAGGGGGAAACAGAGAAGGCTTGGGAATCAATCTGGCAACATCTACAAGAAAGGATGATGTAAAATGTGTAAAATTATAGTGTGTGAAATTTGCATAATTTGTGCGGAATCATGCAAATGTCAGGGAAATTAGGGGAAATAAGGTGTAAGGATGATACTGCAAATCCATTATTTACTGCTGTATGTGAGCACGAAAAGAGTTTTTGCGGTAAAAACATAGCACAAAAATACATTAGTGGCACAAGCAACAGAAGGTACGTTCTGGACATTCACATTATTCCCATGCCCTTGTGGTCAATGTTTACCACAAATCGCACGTAGTTATTTGAAATGGCACAATTTCTGGATATCAGCATAACAAGTGTACCATGAAATTCTATAAATTACGCAGCTTAATTTAAATTTCAAAAAGGCCTAAAAATTACATCAAACGGTAATGATGGGAGCTGGTACTACAAGAAGTAGCTATGCACCATTTATTTCAAAGGCAGGGATACTGCCCGATAATGTACAATGATATGTCATTTACTTTGGAGAAGAACACCATGAGATCTGGAGAGATCAGTCCCCTGGAAGACTTTTAACCAGGCCCACTGGAATTATTTGGCAGGGGAGGGCCAAATTTTGCGGCAGGTTTGAGGTAATTATGCGGCATAAATAGGCAAATTATGTTGCATGATGTGGCACACTTTGTATTAATTCATTAGCATTTAATTTTTAAACTTGTTCGCACTGCCTGGGCATTAGTTTAATACTCGAACATAGCAACAAGCAACAGAAAGGGGACGAGTCAACCTTTGCAAAGGGCCTTCCACTATGGGCAACACGTTTCGCTGCATTTTTAGTAAAGTTTGAACCGACTGATCTAGAAACAATTTTTTTGCTTAGTTCAGCAGATTGTGTGGCAGGTGAAGGATTAAGTGGCAAATGCAGCAAATCCACTATAACCATATAACTATGCGGAAATTGCAGTGGCCGCACAATCACACAATTCTAATATCCCTGTTTGTAACTAAAAGAAATGATGCGCAAGCAGTGATCTTATAAAGGGCAGGGTTTTTTGTAAGAAAAAGAAGGCCATTAGACTGTGAAGGACCCGCCTATGAAAACACACAGACATAAGCATGCAGTCAACATTTGTATCTAAATGTATATTTAGGTCAAAGCTATAGGTTTTCCTACTAGTTCTGGAAAAAAGTAATGATTTCGAATTGTAATATAAATGTGTTTTAATGGGCATTTGCTGCTGTGTCCCGGCTCTTTCACAATAGTTAAAGAACGTGAAATAGTTCTTCAACCGATTAAAGACTTCAGAAGCCCACTTCGGCTCTTTTAGTGGGGTTGCTTTATTTTACAACACACTTGAGTGCCGGGATTGTAACTACTGAAAATAAGACAATAGAAATTGTACTCTCTCGTGCAGTTTGTGAAACAGTAATCTGGAACTATGAACAACACTGATGGATTTTTGTGTATAATTAATAAAATTGCAATGAAGACAAAAAACGAAAGTTAAAAGGCTGCAGCTTTGAAAATGTTTATTTTTCAGTGAAAGATTTACCTTGCTTTAAGCCTGTCTGCATGTAAGTCTCTGTGAAGTGAGTGCAGTTCTCAAAAATCTACAGACACTGGTGGCAGGGGGTCAAAGCCACTTGGCTGGGGCTGGGAGTGTCAGGCTAGGTCCTTTGTCCTGCGAGAGCGTTTCTTCGCACCTCGTTTGCATCCCCTGAATGACAAAGCAAGCCCTCACCTCGCATCAGCAGGAGGGGGAAGGGAGTGTCTCAAAGGATGCAGGTGAATCGCGCTTTCCTCGTTGAAAGTTTAAAGGTCTGCCCGCGCAGTAACCGGAAGGGAGTTTCCATTCTTAAGCCCGGGAGAAGGTGAAATTCAACATATTTACCAGTCAATTAGGTCACAGAGGGTCAGGATCTGGCAATGGCACAGACCGGCAAGGTAGAAGTTCAGCAGCTGCTTGACACTTTCATGTGCTGTATCTACATTTATTTGTAAACTAAAAGAAATATTCCCGGGTTTATTTTGGCTTAAACAATCAGTTCATTTATCCTGATTCTGGTTCTTTTCCTTCTTATGAAAAGTAAACATGACCTGGAAAATGCGAGGACAGCGGAGGCCTTTTAACCGAGCTTCCTCTGCTGAGCAGCCACGTTTAAAAGTGTAAATGCATGCTAACGCACTCACTTTTAATGTGGTGTTTCAACCTCCACGGCCAAGGCCCCTCTTTTCACAAGAAGTGCCTTCCACTAGGATGGATGCATTTTGTAAGCAAATAACTTCCTGGACAAGCTCCCTTGTGCTGTAATCTTTGAATACATGACACAGGCTTAAATCCATTAAAACATGTAAAACCAAGAAACCAATGCATCACACTTTCATGGTTGATAGAAACAGCCATTTTTGTTATTGTTATTAAAAAACATGGATCACATACTTTTATGATAAGCACTTTAAACAGAGCTTTTGGGAATGTGTTTTGTATCCTTCTAGTTCATTTAATTAACTATTGGTGACCGAAAGACTGTGTTGAGAAAATAAACGTGCAACCTGCAGAGGTGAGAGTTTAATCCACCGAGTTAGATTGAAACGCAGTGCTAACAATGATATAGGGACACAAAGAAAACGTTTGATTATTGTGGCACAGTGTCATCAAAAACATTTTCACAGATTTCACTAAAGCACAAGATAGCAATGGCATGCGCAGGAATAGTGGAAGCCTCCTTAACACCTTGCATGCTGATGACGAGCTCATTATTATTATTATTATTAGGCGGCGGAAGGTGAGAAAAAGTATTTTTTTTAAACCTAAAAAACACTGAAATACACAAGTTATAGTTAAGTCAACTTCCTATATCTGGCAGCTTCATCATGCACTTCCTATGACCTCACAAATGAAGTAACTTATCAATCATTCAATCAGGGAATTGTTATGTGCACTACTCACCAGGCAGGGTCCCAAGGTGCTGGGGAGGGGGGGTGATGGTGAGCAGCTCCGGTCAGTTGAAGAGCCAGATCTTGAGGGTCTTTCTGAAGATGTGCAGAGAGGGGCGCATCTGATTTCCACTTGGAGATCCCTCCAGGACTTGGCTTTCGATGTAGGAGAAGGATCTTCCCCCCCGTTCTGGCTCTGCGGATGCGCAGGGTTTGGGCAAGGTTGGCGGATCAGAGGTTTCTCTTGGGTATGTGGAAGAATATTCTTTCTTTGAGGTATTGGGGTCCGGTGTTGTAGAAGCATTTGTAGGTGTTGGTGGGTATCTTGAAGGTTACTCTCTTCTTGACGGGGAGCAGGTGTTGGGTGATGTGTTCTTGTCGAGGGATGCCGAGGGCGAGTCTGGCTGCGGTGTTCTGTATGGTCTGAAGTTTGCGTAGCAGGGACTTGTTGATTCCAGCGTAGAGGGTGTTTCCGTTGTCCAGTCTGCCGGTTATGAGTGAGTGGGTCTTTCTTGATTCGGTGGGGGGGATCCATTTGAAGGTCTTGCACAGGCTACGGTGGTTGTTGAAGCAGGGGTCATGAGAAGGGAATAGTCGAGTATGATGCTGAGGTCAGTGGGGGTGGGTAGGCTGCCGATGGCTTTGGGCCACCAGGTGTTGTCCCATGCGGTGGGAGAAGGTCTGAGGACGAGGGCCTCCATCTTCTCTAAGTTGAGCTTCAGGCAGCTGCTGCTCATCCAGGATACAACGTCCTTCATTCCTTCCTGGAAGCTGAGTCGGTGGTGGTAGGATCCTTGGTTAGGGAGAGGATGAGCTGGGTGTCATTGGCACAGGAGACTATGTTCAGTCTGTGCTGTCTGGTGATGGCAGCTAGTGGGGCCATGTAGATGTTGAAGAGCGTCGGGCTGAGAGAAGATCCTTGAGGTACTACGCAGTTGATCTCTACATGTTCAGAGAGGACGGTTGGCAGCCTGATTCTGTGGGTTCTGCCGGCGAGGAAGGAGCGGAGCCATTTGAGGGCGGTTTCCTGTATGTTAGCATCATGGAGTCTGGCGGAGAGAGTGCAGTGGGAGAAGGTGTAGAAGGCTGCGGAGAAGTCTAGTAGGATCAGGGCCATGGTGTGTCCTTGGTCAAGGAGGTTGCAGATGCTGTCTCGGTGCTGTGGTTGCTTTGGAATTCGGACTGGGAGGGGTCGAGAATGAAGTTCTCTTCAATGAACTTCGTTAGTTAGGCGTTGAGGGTCTTCTTGGTGACTTTGGCTGTGAAGGGGAGGAGGGAGATGGGTCGGTAGTTCTTGAGGTCTGAAGGATCTGCCGAGGGCTTCTTGAGAAGGGGTTTGACCTCTGCGCGTTTCCAGTCATCAGGAAAAATTCCAGTTTCGAAGGAGGTGTTGATGCTGCATCATAGTTCCATTGCAATGGCAGAGCCAGCTCTGTGGAAGATGTGGGAAGGGCAGGGGCCTGTGGATGCTCCTGAGTGGATGCTTTTCATGGTTGATTTAGTCTCTTCTGTGGTGGCTGGGGTCCAGGCGGAGATGGTGGGTTAACAGTCGTCGGTGGTGGGGGTGAGTGGTTTAGTCGTCCCGTGTCAGTTTGTTGAAGTTGTCATAGAGGGACTTGATTTTTAGATGGAAGAAGGTGCTGAGTTTGTTGCGGACGTCCTGGGAGAGGGTGATGTCTATGGCTTCGCTGGGGGGTTTAGGGAATGATTTCACTCACAATAACCAGTCTTTCTTCATCCCTGATTACATCAATGGTGCATGGCTCTCTGTAGACCTGGTGGTTTAATTCTTAACCTTTTAGCACAGTTCAGGATCGTGATTATTTTATACAACACTGTGCCATGCAGTAGCAGCCTGTATAGGGCGTGCTGCCGGGCGCTGACGTGGGGTGGGTGAGTGGCAGGGTGGGGAGTAGTAAAATGTGCAATACTGCCGATTTCAGGTAAGTAAACAAAAAATAAATAAAATGAATTTCGTTGCGCAAGCTGCATCGCCAATTGTGATGCAGCACGTGCAACAAAGTTCTTTTTATTTATTTATTTATTGTATATATTTAGCAGAAGCTAAAAGAGCATTTGGAAACAACAATGTAGGTAATATTTGCACATGCCAGAGTGAATTAAGTCAGCCCTGAGAAATCATAAAAAAAATAGTTGATGAAGTTTCCCTATTAAGAGCATACTTGGGGACACTCACTGTTAAAATAAAGACAATAAAGTCATATGGAAAATGTAAAGAGGCACTTAGTTTTCAAGGAAATAGGAGATCACAGACTGTCAGGAGTTCAGAAAACACTGGGATACTCTGAGCATTTTGCACATGGCTAAAACTATTGCCAAAGACAAACGTCCCTCCAATGCTTGTTTAAAAATAGCTGATGCTTTTTGCAAACAGGGGGTTGATTAATTTTCCGGAGCGCATCCCACCTCCACATGACTCAAAGAGAAGATGATGATGACTGAAACGTTCAAGGAAAACATAATGATTAGCAGCCAAAATAAGAATTTAAAGGGGGTTTCCTTAATAAAACAAAACAAACATTAAACTTTCTGTGCTTGTGCCGATGAAGTCACTCTGCTGTTCTGTTTAATATGTGCAGTGGTACAAGGTGCTTAGCTCTCATTAACTTGTGAGGTTGCCTTGGCTATAGTGCAAACCTGACCAAAGGGCTTTACATCAGTGCGCTGTTTTTCCTTTCTAAAGCAGAGTGAGAGAAAGTGATTTCCCCAGATTTTATGTAAGGCATAACTTCCAAAATTAGCTGCTCTGGCCAGCATAGGAATAATGCTGCTCTGCATTTGCTGTACTTAAAAACGATACTTTTTTGAAGTTCTAGCTGTGAGCAGAGTCTCAAAGACGCTCTGTCAGATCTTCAGCCTTCAGCCTTTCCGGCGAGTCACACCTGCTGCTGTTTACTCCTGGCTTCCAAGGTGTGTGCCTTATGAAGCAGGAGAGCCCATCCCCCCTGACTCGAACAGCCACGGCCTGGAGCTGTCATCACCAAGGCTGGCTACTTGGAGCCTTGTTATGCAGATGCACTTCTTTGGCTGGCAGTGGAAATGTCCGAGCGCCCTTTTATTTTGCTTCCCACAGGATAGGAACACTGCCCAGTGCCTCAGAGATTCTTTTAAAAAGAATCAAAAGAACCATGTCATTTTAAACTAAAGGTTAGCACAGATGAAATAACATAATATATTTAGAGGCACTGGTCAGTCATTTACACGGAATGATAAATAAGCTGCACAATAAGGGCCTGCTTTTTTTAAACCTTTGTCAGTCTAAGTTACAGTTGCTCGATAAGTAGTTTCTTTTTTCTATTGGTCTTTTTTAACTATGCTTTTGTTTTGAACGTGTTTTGAGAATGAATGAATTTGCAAAAATAAATACAGAGAGGAAACATCTTTTTTTGTCTGTATTTATCTGCAAAAAAACAGTAAAAGCGGAAAACTGGGAGCCTTAAAATCCTTTAAGCAATGTTTACAAAACAAGTAATAATTTTCAGAAACAATTAATTGAAATTCAACAGCTTAAAATAGGTTTTAACATTGGGTTATGCATGTTTTCATTCGAAATATGTGTGCTTTCTGCTGCTAGCATCTGTTCCTAATGAGCAAAGTGTGTTTAAATGCAAAGTGTGTTTAAGACTGCAGTACCGCCTCCTGTCTACAGGGGCAGAGAGAGCAAAAATATAAACACACTTTACAAAACACAGGTCCCCACAAGGCAATTTTTTAAAAAGTTGTAAAAATTTACACAAATGTTCCTGAAGTCATTTTCTATCATTTAGAAGACATTGCCTTGTGGGGACCTGGGTTCAGGTCCCCACAGCGCAATCAAGTCCCCACAGCGTGAGTGTGTTATCACACCCAAGTCCCCACAAGGATAGTAACACAAACCCACACACACACACACACAGAGAGAGCCACACACACAAACACACACAGAGAGCCACACACACACACAGAGAGCCCCACACACACACACACAGAGCCCCACACACACAGAGAGCCCCCCACACACACAGAGAGCCCCACACACAGAGCCCCCCACACACACACTGAGACTACTCCATCACACCAATAAAATTCAATTCAAAGCATTATGCATTCACGCTATCTACACTGCTGTTTTGCAGTATAAGGCGTTTCAACATGGTAATGCTCTTCATTTCTCTGTGGGAAACAACAAACACAGGATGTAAACAATGCCCGTGTTCAAACAAACCCATTTCAGGTTCCTGTGTCCTATACAATATGGATTTGCATAGTTCCTTTCCAGGAACTTGGATGCGAGAGATCTCCACAGCAAGACATTATTATTTAAGAGATCTGCCAATCTTCCTTTCATGTTCTCAAGCCCCTCCAACCCTGTGGTCTCCCCAACTCCTCTGCATGGACCTCCATACTCTGGATCTACAAAGTTTTGGTCCGGTCGTCGAGCAGAACACTGGCCAACACAATTCAACTCCAGGCTGCAATGCTTCAACACCCCCAGCACTAACTAGTTCCTGCACAGCACTGCTGCACTCACCACAGAAGTCCCCATGCTCTGCCGACGCTCTGATGCGGCAACTCCTCTTTGTTGGTGACCTCCCGCCACTCCGGCCCAGAGGCCCGCACAGCCGCCGGAGGAGCTGCGTGACCCCCCTTCCCCTCTGGCGGACACCAGCCCAAATACGCCCGTGGGGTGCCGGTAGGAGGGGGGGGTGCAGACTCACCGCGATAGCAGCTCCGGCCAGCAATGTCCCGACGGCCGATTTTGATGCTGTGGAGACTCTGGTGTTCCGCGGCTGTGTGGTTTGTGCCTCTCAGCAGGAAGAAGCGAGCCGTAAGGATGCCGCCGAAGACAGTTTCCTGGGGAGAACGGAACATCTCGAGCATCCGCTCAGCCCCAGCTCCATGAAAAAATGGCGGCCGCAAACATCAGGCAAAAAAAAAAAAGTAAACACCCACATCGGGCCCACTTCTTCGTGACGGCAAAAAAAGGGGCGGAATGAGTAAAAATCGCCGGAACGCCCACGACTCTGCTCCGGCAATGACGGACAGATCTCTCTTCCAATGGCTAGTCTCCATTTATTGAGCTAGCCAATGGAAGAGAAGGCGGGACAAAGCCCCATACTGTAAAAACATAAGAATGCACACGTAGAACCCGAACTACGATCAGTTGTTTGTTGCTGTGTGAAAGCGAGGCGATGTGGCCTGACCTTTGAACTGGGGAACAAGGTTTGAGTACCAGCTTCAGCTCATTATGTTGTCATTCTGGCAAAATCATTTAATCTCCCTGTGCCTAAAAAAGGGAAATCTGACCCTGTGTAATGTAATCTTGTGCTTATGCCTAGCGCTCTACTGCGCTGGGGGCGAGTTGGCGCTATATAAAACTGGAGTGGATGTCTTCTGGTGTTCATCCTCAGGTATGCCCCAGGGGCGGGGGGTGCAAGCCTGGCACAGTGAACGAAAGGGGCACCTCAGACAGGCTAGGTGCCACCCCGGCTGCTCGCCATCCGTGGACTGGCACAGGTGATGGAGAGGCTTAAAGGTCTCTGCCAAACTGCACAGGGTGCATGAGGGTGGTGAAAGACCAGCACACACACTTTGGAATCAAGAGCAGGCAGCATCAGTGGACTCCCTGGATACTCCCAACTCCATGTACTTAGTTATTTATTGCTGGAGGTTTTTCTCTCTTCCCTCCCTTTCTTCAGCACAAACCTGGCCTCCGCGTTAAAGTACCCAACAACGGAACCAGACCACGCCGCAGGAAGGGGCGGGAGATTCAGGGCCTCATTTACAATGAATTGGCATAGAGCAGCGCTGGCCTACGCCAATTCAAATGAGCAAGAATGTACCGTATTAACAAGATACGGTGCATTCCTCTCTGCCTGCACCGGTGCACAATTTAGTGCCTAGTGCAACAAGATGCAAGGGTGGGATGTGTTGTTGGACACAGAAAGAAGAACAAGCGTTAGTATCAGTTTCGCCAGTGATGAATAATGATCTTTTTTGATCAATCACCGTCCAGGACGAAGGAAGCAGCACCCTGACAAGTGCCACAGGAGTAAATGGGATGTGGCAGAGCGGCAAGAGCTGCTGACTAGAGAGCTGAGGATCCTGTTTCGAGTATCTGCTGCTCAATATCCTGTGATTCTGGGATAATCAATCAGAGCCTGATTACGACCGACATGGTAGGTTTAAAGTCCGACCACCTTATTATGATGGAGTTTAAACGGGCCGGGTCTGATGGGCTCAAGGAGCCCGTTGGCCAGTCAGAAAGCCCTCATAATCCCTTAAGGACGGCGTTTCCACCATCGGGATTATGATGTGGGTTTCCAACAACCAATCCATGTCGGCCTTTCTGACATGGATTCGCTGTCAGAAACTGACTTTGGGGCCTCTAGCAGGGCCCCCTTACCCTCTGGCCCTCCGCATTTGGGCTCGGGACGCCTATTGTGCCCCCTTATCATCCCTGCACATTTGTGGCAGGCACAGGTGCAGAGATGATTAAACACTTCCATTCTTCAATAGGTGCATGTGCTGTGGGAGGTTTAGAACAAGCAGAAGCTGAAAAATTGAAGTTTGGGACCACACCATGCCGCCTCCTGATTCAGCAATTGGAACCGCTGTCCTATAGTCGGGCCGTTCGGCACAAAATGGTGTTGCTCAGAGGCAACTCCAACCAACATCGTAATGAATGCTTCTCCTTTAGAAATCTGCATGCCTGCAGCGCTTAGAAACTTAAGAGAGGTGGTATGAAGAGCTATATAAAACGCATCGGATGTTTTTCGGCATGTGGAGTCGAGGCAGGAAGGGGGTCTCTTCTACAAGGGAGCCTGTTTTTTTCGAACTGATGATCTTGAGAATGACTGCACGGGGCTTGAATTGGATGGTAACTGATCGAGGCAGTCAGTGTTGCTGCCCTGCGCTTGTTGTGACGTCATCACTTTCTGTCGGTTGGGGCAGCTGCTCAGTTCAGAGGTTGTGCAGCCGCATAGATGCTGCGATGGGTATTTGCCCTCTCGGTGACAATGGTACGTCTTCGATGCTATTCAATTAGTTGGTGAGATGCATGACAAACTGTGGTGCATGGCGCCTCCATGTGCCCCGAGAACGGACTATGGACAAGCTGTGGTGCATGGTGCCTCCTTGTGCCCCGAGAACAGACTATGGACAAGCTGTGGTGCATGGCGCCTCCTTGTGCCCCGAGAACGGACTATGGACAAGCTGTGGTGCATGGTGCCTCCTTGTGCCCCGAGAACAGACTATGGACAAGCTGTGGTGCATGGCGCCTCCTTGTGCCCCGAGAACGGACTATGGACAAGCTGTGGTGCATGGTGCCTCCTTGTGCCCCGAGAACAGACTATGGACAAGCTGTGGTGCATGGCGCCTCCTTGTGCCCCGAGAACGGACTATGGACAAGCTGTGGTGCATGGTGCCTCCTTGTGCCCCGAGAATGGACTATGGACAAGCTGTTGTGCATGGTGCCCCCTTGTGCCCCGAGAACGGACTATGGACAAGCTGTGGGGCATGGTGCCTCCTTGTGCCCCGAGAACGGACTATGGACAAGCTGTGGTGCATGGTGCGTCCTTGTGCCCCGAGAACGGACTATGGACAAGCTGTGGTGCATGGCGCCTCCTTGTGCCCCGAGAACGGACTATGGATAAGCTGTGGGGCATGGTGCCTCCTTGTGCCCTGAGAACGGACTATGGACAAGCTGTGGTGCATGGTGCCTCCTTGTGCCCCGAGAACGGACTTTGGACAAGCTGTTGTGCATGGTGCCTCCTTGTGCCCCGAGAACGGACTATGGACAAGCTGTGGTGCATGGCGCCTCCTTGTGCCCCGAGAACGGACTATGGACAAGCTGTGGTGCATGGCGCCTCCTTGTGCGCCGAGAACGGACTATGGACAAGCTGTGGTGCATGGCGCCTCCTTGTGCCCCGAGAACGGACTATGGACAAGCTGTGGTGCATGGCGCCTCCTTGTGCCCTGAGAACGGACTATGGACAAGCTGTGGGGCATGGTGCCTCCTTGTGCCCTGAGAACGGACTATGGACAAGCTGTGGAGCATGGTGCCTCCTTGTGCCCCGAGAACGGACTATGGACAAGCTGTGGTGCATGGTGCCTCCTTGTGCCCCGAGAACGGACTATGACAACCTGTTGTGCATGGTGCCTCCTTGTGCCCCGAGAACGGACTATGGACAAGCTGTGGTGCATGGTGCCTCCTTGTGCCCCGAGAACGGACTATGGACAAGCTGTTGTGCATGGTGCCTCCTTGTGCCCCGAGAACGGACTATGGACAAGCTGTGGTGCATGGTGCCTCCTTGTGCCCCGAGAACGGACTATGGACAAGCTGTGGTGCATGGTGCCTCCTTGTGCCCCGAGAACGGACTATGGACAAGCTGTGGTGCATGGTGCCTCCTTGTGCCCCGAGAACAGACTATTGACAAGCTGTGGGGCATGGTGCCTCCTTGTGCCCCGAGAACGGACTATGGACAAGCTGTGGTGCATGGCGCCTCCTTGTGCCCCGAGAACGGACTATGGACAAGCTGTGGTGCATGGCGCCTCCTTGTGCCCCGAGAACGGACTATGGACAAGCTGTGGTGCATGGTGCCTCCTTGTGCCCCGAGAACAGACTATTGACAAGCTGTGGTGCATGGTGCCTCCTTGTGCCCCGAGAACGGACTATGGACAAGCTGTGGTGCATGGTGCCTCCTTGTGCCCCGAGAACGGACTATGGACAAGCTGTTGTGCATGGTGCCTCCTTGTGCCCCGAGAACGGACTTTGGACAAGCTGTTGTGCATGGTGCCTCCTTGTGCCCCGAGAACGGACTTTGGACAAGCTGTGGTGCATGGTGCCTCCTTGTGCCCCGAGAACGGACTATGGACAAGCTGTGGGGCATGGTGCCTCCTTGTGCCCCGAGAACGGACTATGGACAAGCTGTGGGGCATGGTGCCTCCTTGTGTCCCGAGAACGGACTATGGACAAGCTGTGGTGCATGGTGCCTCCTTGTGCCCCGAGGACGGACTATGGACAAGCTGTGGTGCCGACACGGATGCATGCCAAGAACCGTGAGGATGACAATATGAAATGTGGGCTCCGTGACTCTAAGAGATGCTTCACCAGTGGCAGCAGGTTTACAATTGTGTGCACACCTTTCAGCCAAGTGTGCTCTCCTTGCGCCCGAGAACGGACCATGGATCATAGAGTATAAACATGCACCAAAGGATGCGGAAGTGACGAAGATGCTCGCACGAGGCGCTGAATCACTCTATAAAGTATAGACGAAAAGTAAAAAAATGCTCACATGGGGACTGCCCTTCAGGGTGTAACAGCCGATGTCTACTCCCACTCGTAGAGTATGGGTAAGGCCTCTTTTATTTAAATATACAACAGCTGGTGAATTAATACAGATGAACTAGTCACAGTTTCAGTCGATAAATTCCTTCAATCTGATCTTAATTTTCACCAGTCAATTCGTCCTTCTGTTCTGTTCTCTTAGGACAACGTTCCTTTGGCCATACAGAAAAACAAGGGCCCTTTTGTGACGAGAATGCAGCGTAAGGGCTAAGAGCTGCCTACTTTGGACCTGGGGAACCAGGTTTGAGTCTCAGTGTGGCTCATCAACCTGTGATCCTCTGCAAATCACTTAAGTTGGAGAAATATAAAACTGCAATAAACAACAATGTGACACATATCGGAAGAGAAATGCAGCAAGTCCAGAAGCACCACGTGTGCCTTCACACTCACTAACACTAATACTAGTGATTGTGAAAGCAGACGTCGTCCTTTTAGGCTTGCTTCATACCTGTTGGTAATAGAGTGCAGCAGACTTCATGCCTTTTTGAAAGTTTTCTGTTCATTGCAGCGCCCGACATGCTAATACACGGGACTTTCAAAACGGCAGGCAATCTGCCACCCCAGAATAATAAAAGGTATGCAGCAAGCCCAAAAGCACGACGTTTGCTTTCACAATCACTAGTATCTAATAGTGATTGTGAAAACACTCGTTTCGCAATCACGAATATATATTAGTTACTGATATATATTAGTGACTGTGAAAGCACACGTCATGTTTATGCTTGCTGCATGCCTTTTGTTAATAGGAAGCATGCCCTTTCTTAATACAGCGCAGCTGGGGGCAGATTGTCTGCTTTTGTTAAAGTATTCCTGTTGATCGCCGCGCCCGTCTACAGGGCGCGGAAATCAACAGGAATACTTGCCTCTAGTGGTATGGGTGTGCTGTGTGTGCGCACTTCAAAGCCACTGCACGCTGGGATTGAAAGACGTGCGCACGTGCACGTTGCTGGGAACAGTGCACTCCACACAATAGCACTCAGTGCCACATAATTATATGCTACATCATTACACTGCACTCAATGCAACATAAATACACTCCACATAAGTACCACATAATTACACCCCACATAATTACACTGTACTGAATGCAACATAAATGACTCAATTTCACTAAGCATAATTTCACTCAACACGCCATTCCAGGCCACACAATTCTCCACATATTTCCAATACACACCAAAAAAACATATTTCAACTCCCCAACTCCACAATCGACGCAGCATAATAGGCATAGGGCACCCCCTAGCCTTTCTGGAGCCACTTCGCATTTGTGACGCGACTCCAGCAATGTGCCGCATTTCCGCAGGGGGATGCGACACACACCTGCCCATCTGTGCGCCGTGGTGTGGCACATTGTAAATACGGCGCATCAGTGGTGGCGCATGGGTGGGAAGGTGCCAGGTCTAACATTACCTACAAGGAGGAGGGCTCCTGCCTCTGCGTGTTCCCAAGTGAAAAGTTTTTCTACCTTAGTTTTACAGACTTCCTTCGTTTTACAGATGTAAGGAAAGAAGGGCCCAGATGGTAGTATTGTGATGTGGATAGTTTAGGAGACCATGTCTTTCTCCCTTTCTTTTCACATGTCTAATTGTTGCCAAACTCTGTCCTCTGTTTGCGGTTTGACCTGTTCCCAAACCTTTCACACTCACCTCTAATCAGCCTGTACTTGGAGAGGGTTTGCCAGTGCTCTGTGTTGTTCGCCACAATCCTTGTACTATGCAGTATTCAAGCGGGTGTATCGAGCTCTCTGTGTGTAGCTCGGACCCACTGTGGACATTGTGGTGCCCAATGCAGGCACCGTGTGGCACTATGACCTAAGGAGCCTCTGAGGGTTTGTGTTCCGGGCCTGACAGGATTCTGCTCCATCCTCCTCCTTCCTGACCATTTTGTTTCCATGCTGAGAAGGCTGTATCGAAGGTGCAGTCAAGCAGTGAATACATGTTATGCAACAGCGCCACCCGGTGGTTTCATCTTTCAACTACATGTCATCTTGGAGAAGATCCAGTCAAGCAGTGAATACATGTTATACAACAGCGCCGCCCGGTGGTTTCATCTTTCCCCTGTATGTAATCTTGAAGAAGGTGCTGTCAATCAGTGAATACATGTTATCCAACAGCGCCACCCGGTGGTTTCATATTTCCCCTACATGTCATCTTGAAGAAGGTCCTGTCAAGCAGTGAACACATGTTATACAACAGCGCCACCAGGTGGTTTCATCTTTCCACTACATGTCATCTTGAAGAAGGCCCTGTCAAGCAGTGAATACATGTTATGCAACAGCGCCACCAGGTGGTTTAATCTTTCCACTGCATGTCATGTTGGAGAACATCCTGTCAAGCAGTGAATACATGTTATACAACAGCGCCACCCGGTGGTTTCATCTTTCCACTACATGTCAGGAGCAGGTCACAAAGGCCTCAGGATCATGGCAGCATGTCTGTCATTGGCCCGTCCCAGCGGAGCTGTGTGCGGAGCACAGCCAAGCATCATGCATCAAGATGGTCCCCGCAGTGATGGGCAGGCAGGTTGCAGAAGCGATTCCAGCTCTCAGGAGTCTTGATGTCCCTCAACAGGTGTCTGCGTCCTGTGTCGTTGGAGTTTCGATCCGACTCTTTCTTCTTGGTCTTCGATGTAAATGGCCTAGTACCCAGGGAATTGGTACAGCATGGCTCCGGTAGTTCCTGGTGTCTTCCCACATGGTGAAGGGACATATCTGACTCATCTTGCTTGGGTGCTGCATCAGAGTCATGAGAGCAGCAGATGCTAACCCGGACTTTGTGGTTCGGTGAATGCAGGCTGCAGGAGAGTAGCTCCGCTACTCCAATGGAGGTTCTCAGCAATTTGTCAAAAGCTGGACGTGCTTCAGGGTTCTCGGAGGCTTCACAGTCACAGGACAAGTCAGCAAGCCACGTTTCATGAGTCCTGATCTGGGGCACTGCGTTCCCACACCAACTATCTGGTTACCCTTTCTGAGTGGATCTGAGGGCATTTACCTGCAAAGCATCTGTGTCAGATACATTTTAAGGGGTCTATTAGGATCTCTGGAGGATCACCACCGCCGGGCCAGCCTTAAAGATACCCCTGCCAAATATCCCTGTGTCACCACCGCCATATTAGTATGTCAAGGGGCACCGCGGGCGACGGAAAGACCGTCTGCTGCTTTTCTGCAGGTCGGATTGCCGGCGTGGCAGAAAAGTCAGACAATATGGTGGTGTTGCCTTGCAGGAAAATGCTTTGGGGGCCTGTTATGGACCTCCAGAGGGGTGGGGGGCCCCTTCATTGGCATACACAAGGTGGCAGGCACCGCGCAGTGCCTGTCACCTTGTGCATGCCAATGCACAACATGCATATTTCACATTGCGGCGGGTGTTGCTTACAGCACCGCCCACCACAATGTTAAATATGCGGGATGCGACCGCCAGGGTGGCGGTCGCATCCTAATGGGCCTGTCGGGACCGCCGCACCTCTGGCGGTCGGTTCTGTTTAACATTACGGTGGCTGGTGGACAAAGTCCACTTGCCATGGTAATGGGGCCCTAAGACTAGCTGCAGGTGTGTATCAGCGCCTTGATGCACAATGTTCGATCATGCAACCTTCGTCAGGGTCCATGGGTCAGATGTCATCGGGTTCAATGGGTTAGACCAACAAAATAGAGGTACATATTAATGATAGCAGTACTCATAGCATCTTTAGCTATTTATTGCTGGAATACGTGAGTATTGCTTCAGCTGTTATCATTACCTAGTAATCCTCTTGATGTCCAAATTAGTTGTGTTACTTCACACAACCGTATGGCAGACAGATTTGCGCCGGTGTGAATCATCCACCAGATCCTGGTTTGGTAACAAACATGCGCTATGCACATTCACAAACTATGCAGCTAAGTTTTAATGATTGTACCTGATCTCATGAGGGCGCGGCTGGTGATAGGGCGCAGTTGGAATAGGACAGCGCCCAACATAGCCACCACGCCATACTGCCAGGCGTTGACTTTTGTCGGTCTGCAGAGTTTGTGTCTAGAGACATTGCTGGATGTAGGAGGCACGCATAGTGTGTACAAATCCTAAACCATATAAATAAAGAGAACGTCGTATTTAGGGGCTGGTGAAAATTTATTTCATTCATGATGTACACTATTGTATATTAGTGGATTTTTTTTATTTGTTATTTAGGTTTTATTCATGTTGTGGCAATAATGAATTTATTGACTTGCGTTGTTGTTATTTTATACTATTGCGGGCTTTTCTAGTTTCACTTTTGCACGTTGGGCTGAAGCACGTAGTTAGTTTGAGCCAAATACATCGCACGTTGAGGAGGTCCAGTTTGGAGCTGTCCGTTCGGTCCCCTGTAGCGCTTGAAACACGATAATCATGTTACAGGAGGAATATAGGCTAGAACTAAAATATGGATTAACAGATTATGTTGGCTGTATAGCATGTTTAAATGACACTAAGGCAGATTTACAAGCCCCTTGCGACACTTTTACGCTGCCGATACATTTATTTATTTATTTATTTGCGGTTTTATAACGCGCTAGGATCACCTCCCGGAGGAGTATCTCCGCGCCTTTGAAAACCTTTCAGCTTGTGACAGTAGGTATACAGGTATCGCTAGTTTTGAAATAGAAAGGTTTTTAACTGTTTTCTAAACGGGAGATATTCCTGACAGAGCCTCAAAGAGAGAGGGAGGCTGTTCCACAGCCTTGGTCCGGCGATTGACAGGGCTCTTCCACCTTGCCTGGCCTTTCTGGCTCTCAGAACCTGTAATAGAGCTTGTTCACTAGATCTCAAGGATCTTACAGGTTTATAGAGGGAGAATCTGTCAGTCATTTAGATACCCTGGGCCTTTATTCTGAAGACTTTTATGTATAATACAACCTATCTTAAACTTCACCCTTTGCTTAATGGGAAGCCAATGTAAGGAGTTCAGGAGAGGTTTCGATGGTGTACGGGGAGGCTGGTTTAGGACAGGACGGGCCGCAGTGTTCTGGACTACCTGCAATCTCGCAATAACTCCCTCGTTTGCTGATAGGAGCATCCCGTTGCAGTAGTCCAGACGACTCAGTATTAGGGCCTGCACTAACGTCCTCCTAGTTGAGTCAGGGAGCATAGGGAAGACTTTCCTCAACATGGCGATCACATGAAAACATGAGCTCACCACTTGGTTGCTGTATTGTTTCAAAGAGAGCTCCTGGTCCAGACGCACAGCGAGATTTTTAACCACTTGCTTTGGCTCTGGGACTGGGCCTAGATCTTGTGGCCACCAGTCTGGGGACCATAGGAGCTTTGCCTCACCGAACAGCATCACTTCCGTTTTTGCAACATTACATTGCAAGAAGTTAGATGCCATCCAGTGGGCCACTGCCTTCATCCCCAGGGAGAAGGAGTTCCTGACCTTGTCCGTAAGATGTTTAAACGGAAAGAGGAGTTGGGTGTCATCCGCGTATGACATAGGGATGAACCCATGGGATCTCATGATGTTCGCTAGGGGGGCCACATAGATATTGAACAGGGTCGGGCTTAGACAAGAGCCCTGTGGCACCCCCTTTGAGATCCCCAACTCCTCTGACCGGTAGGCACCCAAGGTGACTGTCTGGGTGCGATCTGTCAGGAAACTCCTTAACCATGCCAGAGCTCCACCTTCCAGACCGATGTTCACAAGTCTGGTGGTCATGATGTCATGTGACACGGTGTCAAACGCCGCAGACAGATCCAACAGAACCAGGATGACAGAATAACCCCCATCCTGGAACATGTGTAGATCGTCTGCGACTGACAGCAAGGTGGTCTCGGTGCTATGTCTCGGCCTGAAACCCGACTGGGATGGATCCAGTCCATGTGTCTCCTCGACGAAACTGGACAGATGGCTATTAACGAATTTCTCTATCATTTTACCCATAAAGGGAAGGAGAGAGATAGGTCGTAGGTTA
Organism: Lissotriton helveticus; assembly: GCF_964261635.1. Taxonomy (NCBI): domain Eukaryota; kingdom Metazoa; phylum Chordata; class Amphibia; order Caudata; family Salamandridae; genus Lissotriton; species Lissotriton helveticus. Next base: position 920,534,499 of record NC_136073.1, read on the forward strand.
GTAAGATCCGTCCAAGGAATGGTGGTATTTTTCCTTAACGGTTTTACTAGTGCCCGTTTCCAGTCTCTCGGAACTTCTCCCGTACTTAATGATAGATTGATTAGTTTCTGAATATCTGGACCAAGGATTTCGGCCAACATGGGCATGATGCGGGCGGGGACAATGTCCTGCGGGCTACCGCTCTTAATCACATTTGTAAGGGCAATGACTTCCTCTAAGGAAATAGGGGGAAAGTTTTTTAGACAATTGACCTGTACGTTCTGCTGTATACTATTATGAGAGGGGTTATAGGAGTCGGCTGCCTCAGTCGTTTTAGTGGCCAATATCTTTGCATAGATCATATCAATTTTCTTCATAAAGAAGTGTGAGATCCCATCACATAATTCTTGAGAAGCGGCCTCTGCCGTCTCACATGCTGCAGGCTTGGTAAAAGTTTGCAGGATTTGAAAAAGAACTTTAGAGTCCTTCCCAGCCTCTGCAAGTTGCATAGCAATATGACCTTTCCGAGCCGTCCTTATAGCCTTATGATACGACCTGAGAGATGTTAGGTAGCATTGTTTATCCTCCAATCTCCGAGATTGTCTCCATACTTTTTCCAGCTTCCTGGACTTTTGTTTCATCTGTCTCAGGTCTTCGGAGTACCAGATTTCTTGTCTCGCTGCTTGGCGGGGTTTATACGTTTTCTGTGGAATGATGCCATCAATTGCTTCGTTCACTGCATTTACGAACCGATTGAGCTCAATTGGCATTATTCCCTTATGATCGTTAATTATAGGAGCTTGATAGGCTTCTCGAAAGGTGTCCTGTGTTAATTTGTGCCATGGTCTACTTTTGGTCGACAGGGCGGTCGATGCACTTAATTTGCCCATGGGCTCAGTATAAAATTTTAAGATAAAGTGATCTGTCCATTCTACCTGAGTGGGGGGGTGTACACATATTTAAAAGTGAATTGGAAAACACCAAATCCAACGTATGGCCTGACTCATGTGTGGATCCCTGATTCATCTTTTTGAGACCTAAATATTCCATATCCATGAGAAGTGTTCTGGCCTCCATACATGTCTCTAATTCACTGTGGAAATTAAAGTCTCCCACTAATAGGAAGTTCTGATTATCTACAATGAATGGCGCCAGAACCTCCATAAGGGAGATCGAAAAATCCACACTCGAACCTGGGGGTCGATATAACACCGCACCCCTTCTATTCTCCCCAAAGGCAGAGCTGAGTTTAAAAATCATTAGTTCCATCAGAGGAGTGCTGATTTCCTCCAGTATTGTAACAGTTAACTCCTCCCTATATACGATGGCTATTCCACCTCCTATTTTATGTAGGCGGTCCAATCTGGAGATCTTATATCCCATCGGGATGCCTAGTGTAATGGCTGGGACTGAGTAAGGCTTGAGCCATGTCTCCGTTAGAAAACAAAGGTCAGGCTTCTCTGAGGATATCAGGTCCCACACCTGTATAGCGTGCTTTGTCAGTGAGCGCACGTTGCATAGCAGATGTTTACTTCCTGTGGGAGTGGGATCCTTTGTGGTCTTTACTGGGCCAATGTTATGTGTTAAACATGACCTTGCCGTTGGAACTCGTAGTGGAATGTCGGCCACTATCTCAAGGCCGAAATGTGTGCAACAGGTATAACATGTGAATGGACCTTCTAGGTTCGAATGAAAGGTGACATCGCATGTGTTACAGATGCTGGTGCGTAGATCCAATAATACCTGTGAGGAATATGTTAGGCGACCAACATCAGGAGTTCTCGAGATGATAGATGAGACAGCCATGGTGTCCAGCCCCTGGCCCCGTCCTGGCACGGACGGGCACAGACGGGCTTCTCTCTGGCTTGTCTCAGGCGCGTCCTCAGGCGCTCCCCTGCGCGCGACCGCTTCGCGCTCAGGGCGACGGGGGGGCTAAATAGCCCCTCCTTGTGGGAGGCTAGACCGCTACCTGATGCACTAGCGGAAGTGAGGAAGTTTGTCAGGCTCTTACCTGTCCGCCCTCCGCTCTACGGCAATATTTGCCGAGTCACTTTTGTGACGCAGTGGCGGCGTAAACCATGTGCTACATTGCAAATTATTTACAACGTGATGCATCTAGACAGATGCGTCACGTTCTAAAGCCCTGCGCCACATGAAACCTGCGTCAGTTTTCATGTGGGCGTTCTGTCGCAGTGAGGGCGTTACCTCGCAGGAAAGCCCCATAAAACTGAAGCAGTGAAATCTACAAAATTTCACTGAGTCAGTTTTACGACGCTGCTGCATCAAATCCTTATGCCTGCATGAAGCAGGCATAAGGAGTGACGCACCACGTTAATTATGGGCGGCCCCTGTGCATTGCAGGAGTTGCGTCGCACTTGCGACGCGACTCCAGCAGTGCGCCACCTGTACGACACAAGATCCATCATGCATCTGCCCCTCCTTGCACCATAGTGCTCCACATTGTAAATGTGACACATCCGTGGTGGCGCAAGGGGGGGATTGCGTGACGCATCTGTTATGGCACATCCCTGCTGATTTGCAGAGATGCGCCAGAAGTTGTAAATCTGCCCCTATTAACCTAGAGGTTTTATTTTTGTAAGTAGAGTTTATAAACAATATATACTCACTGCACAACGTATTGCACATATGTTTTTTGCATCCTGGCTTATGGTTTTTCACATGGTGGTCGTAGGAGAGTAGTCTGCTTCCTATGGTTACCCCATGGTACACAGGGCATAGGTGCACCCAAGGCCTACCAAGGGCTGCAGCATGTATTATGCCACCCCTGGCTGGCCTTCCAAACTGACACCACAGGTCTGTAATCACAGCCTGGGTAAGGTGGTGTAATCACTTCTTACTTAAATATAGTATATCTATAAGTCACTCCTATGGCAGGCCTTGACAATCCTGGAGCCAGAGTGCTTGGTTCTGTGTGAGAGGGTGCCCTAGCATGAGCTGAGCCCCTCTGCAGCTTTCGGAACAATCTCCTTATAGCTGTTCTATGATATAGCCATACCATATACTCTTAAGTGCATTATAATCCTCGCGGTTAAATGCTAACTTTGGTTTGGCTTTATCAAAACATGTCGTGTAAGGTGTCAAACACTTTGGAATACTACACCCCCACCAGTCCTGGCAGCGGGGGTAGCATTCCAACCTTCTAGAGGGATGTTAGACCTGGCACCTTGGCTGAGTTTCTCTTCCACTTTTTGCTGATGTGCCTCAGATGTTTTGCTGGTGTTAGCTGCTCAGGGCACTGAACCACGACCAATCCGTGCCGCAGTGCAAGTGCTCCCAATGTAAAGTGTACCTGTAATTGATTTCCATGAGTGGATCATTTGATTTACTGTCAGTCCCCAGTAAAGTGCACCAGGAATGCCAGGGCTTTTAAATACAAATACTGCTAGTAAGTTTGCAGCACTGGTTGCGCCACCCACTGAAGCAGCCTTTTAAAATATGTCTAAGGTCTGCCATTGCAGAACCTGCGTGCAGTCTGGTACTGACATGCTGGCTGGGCAAGTGCACACACTTGCCAGCCTCTAAACCTTCCCTTTACTTCATGTGAGTCACCCCTATGGTAGGCCCTAGGGCAGGGTGCAGTGTAAGCATAAGGCAGGACAAGCCCTGATGTGTGTGGAATGTCCTAATAGTGAATTACCGCTATTTTCTTTTTTCACTATTGTAAGGCTACCTGTTCTCATAGGCCAGAATGGGCTGCTGGAATTATTCCACTCTATAATCCCAGCAGGCTCAATGAACACGGTAGAAATTCAAGTTTAGTATGCCTGAACTAAGAATAATGAAATACTTCTTTTAGTAAAGTTTATTTTAATATCCTGTGTTTGCAAATGCTACTTTAAGAAAGTTAGCATTTGCTTGCCTGACCATTTCAGCCCGCCTCTGCTAGGATGTGTATCTGCTGTCTGGGTTGTGTGAGTGACAGGGCAGGGGAATTCCAGGGGACAGTCTGCGCTGCCGGGTGGTGAATGGACGGATTACCCCCAGGCTAGGTGGGAGCAGTGCCCCTTGACTTTGAATAGGGCTGTGCTCTGCCACCACAATGCTGGCTCCACCTCCTGCGGAGCGTCTGGTGTCCCTGCCCTGCAACCTGAAAGCAACAGCAAGAGTCCCCAAAACAAAGTGCTCCAAAACTGGGCTGAACCAGGCTCAGGCCCCCTGGCCTGAAAAGACAAAGGAAACGCAGTACAAATGTAGGAGCCCTGCTCCTAAGAAGTAGATCCTGTTTCACCACAACAAACCTCTGCCCAAATAGAAGGACCAAGAAGAAGCTGAAGGACTGGCCTGCAGTGGTGCCTTGCTGAGGAAGGAGAGGAAAAGACCAAAGAAGACTTTGTTTTATTGTGCTTTAATCTATCTCCAAGGGCTTGATCTGAGCGTGCCCCCTGAACTGAGCCCCGGGACCATTGGGCTCATCCTGCCTTCCCTGACGAGTTACCAAGATCTGCCTGACCTCTCCGTGCCACTGGGGCCTCGCCTGAAGTGTGCCTCGACCCCCCCTTTGCAGCTCGTGCCTGGCCTTCCCCGCCTCGAGCCGCACCGCTCCTCTCATCTCTGAGCCGTGCCCTGCTCCGCTGGGGCACCCGCATCCTGCCCCTTTGTCCCCCCGAGCCACACTGCTCTTGGTCGCCCCGTCGCTGGAAACCCGGAGTCTTGTGCAAGGCGCAGCCAGCCCGTACGCTTGAAGCGAACCGGCCGCACCACTCTGGCGTACTAAGAAGTCACCCGCCTTGATCCCCTGTAAAACTTACAGAGGTACGGCGCATAGGAAGAAGCGTCCGCACCACACCTGATCCAGCCGTCGGTACTGTCCGAGTACCCGCCGTTAGGTGCCTGTCTGGTACGCCTACGCTTTTGCCCCCAAATTCAGTGCGTACCCCAAGAGTACGCCGCGTCCGCTGGGCGCCTTTCATCACAGCCGTACGCTTGTCTTCATCAGCGCGTTCACCAAGAGTACGCCGCGTCCGCTGGGCGCCTTCCATTACAGCCGTACGCTTGTCCTCACTAGCGCGTACCTGAAGTGTACGCCACGTCCGCTGGGCGCTTGTCATCGCCAGCAGTGCGCCTGACATATTCCGGTGTACCTGAAGAGTACGCCACGCGCCTAAAGCGCCCGGAGCATCTTCCACAAAAGGACAGTGCACAACCACCGGATCCAGGGTCCGCACCGTTTTGTTTTCCCTGTTTGCACACACTGATCAGCGGGTCACATCGCCAGTGTTTTCGGAGCGCGCCCGACCCACCATATAAGCACTGGTAAAACCATCTGAAGAAACTTTATTTAATTCTGAAAACTATGGCCATATTTTTATATTGTTATTAGTCTTGTGATAGTAACTTCCTCATACCCTATATTTTTATATAAAGCCTACGTATTTTTTATACAAACCTTACGCCTGGTGTCCATTTGTGGGGGGTCATTGTGTTTACTGTATGTGGTCATAAATGCTTAACTATCTTAGCGCCCCGAAGATTAGCCTTGTCTGCTCGCGCCACGCCACCTAGTGGGTGAGCAGGGGTTATTCTAAGGAGTAGGTCCCTTGCCCTGACTAGAGGAGAGGGTCCCTGTTTGTCACAAGTACATACCTGTGCCAACCAGACACCCCCAATTCTAACAAGGGAGAAGACATGTAGTTACTGGAAAACCCAGTTAAAGTTAAACAGGGCCTCAGCATCACAAAATGGATGCTGCTGCCACAGACACGAGTCTGCCCTCCTGCTGCTGGACGAAGCTCCGGCAGTGGAGGGATGGACAATAGGTTTCCTGTCCATGGAGGTGCTGGCACCGCCCCAGACAGGCTTTAGTGTATTGGGGCAAGGTGGGTTGCATTCAGTGGATGCTTTTCAGACACTGCCTGGGGCACACAAGGTTCCCCATGCATTTCCAAGTTCAAACCGTTTGCTGGGGCACTCAGCCCCAGCTCTGGAATGAAATTGGGCAAAGGGGAAGGGGAAGGGGTGTAACCACCCCCATCCCCGGCCCTCCAATAGGTTAGGGTATAAAGATAGAACCCCAGTCCCTAGGACTTTAGATTACTCTGGACGAAAGTCTGCAACATATATCTTGAACGTTTAACATTCCATATTGACTGGAAGACGGAATAAATCTCCCTGTTCAAACAGACATCAACTGCATCTTTGCCGGTCTGTATTTTCAAGGCTCCCGCCGGATCCCCAAGAATCTGTGACACAGGACATGGACTTCCAGACATCTCTGAAGCTGACCCAAAATTCCAGCCAAGCTGAGACACGTAGCTGACATGAGAGACGTGGAACCAATACACCTGGACATCCTGCATTTTGCAAGCTGCGCCTACTTCCCGTGGAATCCTGAAGTTGTGCATTGGGGTGTATGAAGCCCCAGCCCCGAGTACCATTTGCACTGAAGCTCAGAGGCCCACACTCCACGACTGTCCCGTGGGCTCGCTTTGTGCATTTCAGCTCGATGCGTCTTCGTGGTTCCTAGTTCGTTGGCTAGTGACTCCCTTAAGCTTACTTTGCTTTTCTGGTTGCTCCAGTCTTGCTCCAACTTCCCTGCAAAGGAAAAGTTCCTCAGACCTTGCTGGTCTGCACCGAAGCCAATCTTGACATCCTGCAGGGATTGCATTTCCCAAGGCTTGTTGGGTCCAATCCGGATAACGACAGTGCAGTCAATGAGATCCCTTGTGGGCCAGCTCGAATCCAGCTCCTGGTCATCGTCGATTCCTCCTGGACCACGTGGCTGAAGAGACAAACTTCACCTCTTTCACCTGTAATCACCCGACATTAGCAGGCAGCTTCCCATATCCATCCTTTTCACTGGCAAGTGACCCAGACTCTGTCCCTTCTGCTTTCAGGTTCTTCCGATCTTCGATCCACCCTTGTATCCATCAGGACACTTCTCCTCTGGTTGCCTGCAGCACTTCTTTGCAGCTCTCCATTGAAATGGGTGAGGTAACACGAGTACTCCGGTGCTCCCATGGGTCTTGACTCTCGAAGTGTTCTAGTTTAAAAGGGTTCCATCGTAGTTCACCCAGAAGTGTCCTTAAACTGTAAACTTGTACCTTGTTTGTTTCCCATAGAAAGTCAATGGTAACCAGCGGCTGTGTTTAGACATGGGCCTCCTACATCCTAACCTTTGGTTGTTCCTAGAAGCCCCAGCGATTCCACAGGCCCCAGGCCTGCATTCAATTCAAGACGTGGTTCTTATACCACTATTTTAGTATATTTTTGTGAGGCCCCTAGGGCATACTTATATTGTGCAACTTATCATATGCTAATTAAGTTCCTTTTATTGTACTTTTACCTCTGACCTCATAAAGAGTGCAGAAGGGGTTGTGTTAGAATAAACACATATATATTTGATATATACCTTGTGTGGTGTACTTTCATTTGGTCATTCAAGAGATTATAAATGGTAAAACAACTCACTTAACTCGTCTCCAAAGTCTTAGCCTGAAGGCTGCACTCCACAGCTACCACTAGGATAGCTTTCTATAAGGTTGACTTTACAACCTACCACCAATAATGGTCGTTGGACTGGTGCAAGGTGTCTCACTAGAATAGTGGACATCATATACCAGGCCAACTTCTCACAGTGGTCCCATGCATACTGGTATTTTTGTGGCACGATTTGTGGGTTAAGAGTTTTTCAAACAGAGTCAAGTTGTGTGATTTATTTCTTTCCATTTTCTTTAACAAAATGTTTTTACAAAATTAAGGATGTTAAAATACACTAATCAAAAATCTGAAACCCTCTTTTTATGCTACAGTGACCCCTGAGGAAGGGTACGATCCCGAAATGCAGTGGGTTAACAACATTGTAACTACTCAACGTTTGTGTGAATTCTGACATGCTGCTGTATTAGGCTTAGATTTGCAATTCACAAGCGTACATATATTGAAATCATGATGTTTGAAGTAAACGTTGAAGAAGATTGATATATAAAGAGGACCCAGAAGCATAAGTGAACATAACTTGATTTAAGTGGTTTATATTTAAACATATATTTCTGATGGTGTGCACCTTGGCACCGTTGCGCACATAGGCATCAGCTGATTTATGATTATAATTGCGTGCCTGGGACGGAGAACGCACAATAATCACTTAACAAATAATTTCCTGAGCCTATACACTGTTAGCTCACAGTAATTGATACAATCCGTCTACTGAAGTGCAACAACCAAATTTTTGTCCAGAAAAACAGGGGTTTTATTCCATCATAATTAACGCAACTGTAGATGCCTTACTGCAAAGGCCAAATGACAGAGTGGGAAAGGAGAGGTTGCCCCAAGGGAACATGCAGAAGGAGAGAGTGCTCTAGTGTTGGAGGGGTGAATAGGAATGGATGCTCCCCGATGCTTATGTCCTTCCAGTGGTAACAATGGTGCATGCTTCAGGCCACATTAGCAAAAAAGGGATGTAAACGTTTAGCCCCCGTCTGGCACAATGACAATATCCCTTGCACAGCTGAATAGTTAGTTAAAAAATGCATGGTTTGCATGATGCATAACCCAGGGAAAGGCACTCCGGCACCTGCGGGCAATTTTGTACCACCCACCCATCCCTTTGAAGTACTCCAGATGGAGTTCATAGAATTGGAACCTTGTAATAATCTGCGGTATGCATTGGTGGTGGTCTACGCCTTCAGTAAATTGATTGAGGCGTACCCCACCAAAGATTGCACTGCCCTCACCACTGCTAAGGTATTGATTAAGGAATTCTTCCCTCGATTCGGGATTCCTAGGATCATTTGAAGGGACAACGGAAGTCATTTTGTTGGTCAGATCGTACAGAAGGCACTTGAGGGATTAGCCATCAAGCAAATGTTTCATGCTGCTAATCACCCCCGTCTGAGGGATTGGTAGAGAAATATAATGGAACACTAAAATTAAAGCTAGCAAAGATACAGGCTAGCACTGGACTGAAATGACCGGATGCACTTACCCTAGCCCTACTGTCCACTAGAGCTACCGCCCATTCCCGTACTGGACTGTCTCCATACAATATAGTGTTTGGACGACCAGCAAATATCTGGTGGGTGCCGAGACCTAAGAAATATTCTGACATTGAATACCCCCTGCTTCTTGACTATTTAAATTAATTAACTAACAATTTACGTTCTATACACCAACAGGTCAGTGGCAGCCTGCCCCCCAAACCCAACAGCCTAGGTCACCCAATCCAGCCAGGCGATTGGGTGCTCGCCTGAAACTTCCAGAGGAAAAAGAACTTGGAGCCCCGCTGGACGGAACAACAACAGGTCCTTTTGGCCACCAGGACAGCTGTGAAAGTCGCTGGGAAAAAGAACTGAATCCATGCAGTGCATTGCAAAAGAGTGCCATTGCCACTGCCTGACGACCAGTGGGTAAGAGAAGGACAAGGGGATTTCGAGTGCGAAAAAGTACCCAGGTTCATTCCATTTAGTGATGCCAGATTGACCTGGACAAGCACAGAGGAAGAGGATAACGATGTTCTGAGAGAAGCAACTCCAGCTGAAGTACTGGCACTCGGCGAATCCTTGTTCTCTGATCACACAGTCCCCAGGTCAGCCAGATACAACTTTCGACCCAGAATAAAAGACTAAGTAAAAAGTAAAAAGGTTCTCTACCCTCTACTCCGCCTGTCCTGACACTCGCTGCAGAGCTAAGATACTTACCTGCAGAGATATCTGACCCGTGCCGGTGCAGCGGACCAGAGTGTGTCAATAGGACTGCTGGAATCACTGTACGGTGAATCAACCACCAATCACAGGCAGCAACTAGGGAGGTCCGGGCTAGGTATGGCGGGGAGACAAGTCCGCACTGTGAGAGAAATAGTAAAGAGATGGACCATGAAGAAAACCCGCAGACTGGATGTGATATTTGGGAAAAAGACTTTGATAATGTTCCTATTGACTATGCTGATATTTCTCCTTTCTAGTGGAGGATATGTTTTACATCAATTTCTGGTTCCTCAGCCAGTTCTCACTCCTACCCCAACGGACCACCAACACGTGACCTTACCAGACCACACGCTAAGTCGACGAACTGAATTTCGCAATAATACCTTTGTTCAATTACTCCACCAGCATCACATGGCTATGAATATGACATACTGCTGGGTGTGCGGCCTTCTTCCACACTCGGCCAGTAGAGCTGTAATGTTCCTCCCTCTGCCATTTACATACAACGGCTCTTGCCGTGCCTGGTAGGAACTCAATAATGTTCGTGCATACAACACCTTTGCAGGCTCCACTGGGTCCACTCAGCTCAGAATTCTTCTGCTTTCTCTATGCTGGCCGACAGGAAGTAGGGTCTATGGCAATAGCGAGGAGCGGGAAAAATATCATAATTATGCAAAAGAAAACACGTTGTGGTCCAATTTTCGCAACACTAACAATACCAATGTGGTCACCGCCCCCATCGCCGTCTATAGACGTCAAGCGCCATACTGTGTTCAAGGGGCAGTTACCACAATCGTGGGAACAAGCAGCTGTTCAACACTGTTTAAGTTGAATAGTACCTATGCCCCTCTGGTGACAGCCACCCCAAACTCATACTTCATATGCGGGGACAATGGTACACCTGGCTCCCTGAGGGCTGGGGTGGGACGTGCTACGTGGCCTTCATCATCCCGCCCATATATAGTACGGGTTCAATGCACCATGTCCAGAAGAGAGCAGCAGCGGTGGACCAGACTGACACTACTGGACTGATATTATCGGACATGGCTAAAGAGTGGTTGTCTTTCTGGGGTCCATGAAGAATAGTGGGGCCATCCAACTCCTGACCCGAGTGGTCGAGGCCACCATCAAGGTGACCTTTGGGGCCCTGAGTAATATTATTGCAGAACTCCAAGCGAACCGCCTTGTTACACTTCAGAACAGACTTGTGCTGGATATCATCCTAGCAGATCGCAGAGGAGTATGCAAATTGATCGGGACCAGCTGCTGTATATATTCCAGATTATGCTCAAACAGTTTATGAGGCCATCCAAAAGTTGCACATCATATCTTCTGAACTACACGAGGATAATAGGACATGGTCTATCACTTCCTGGTTGTGGGGCATGGTGTCTACATGGGGCTGGAAGATCCTCATATTTCTCTGCATTATTATTGGTATCATACTCTCTTGCTGCTTTTGTATTCATTGCGGCCCTGAGCTCTGTGGCCTCTGTGTCTCTGCTATGCTCCTAAAGCCTACTAATGCTCACCAACAGAACGAGAGGATAATGCTCCAACAACAAGTGGATGACCGGATGAATATTGAAATAGACTGAGATAGCTGCCTTGGTATGGCAAAAGGAGGGACTGTTGAACTGTAAGTTTCCAATTCGGCCTGTGAGGCCTGCAAAACTAAGTTACGTTGCCAAACCAAGTGAATATGGCAGGCGGATTGTAACACTCAGCCCCGCACACACAGAGACAGCCCCCACCCTAACCCTGTGGCTAAAGCCGTTTTCAAAGGATTGCTTGTGGCTGTCTGGAACTGGTCACTGAACAATGGGACTCTGATATGGTGTGAAAACAGGTCTCGAGTGGGAAGGCTGACATCAGTACATGGACACTAACCCTGGGCGTAGTGTGCGGAGTGGGGCTCCGCGGAGCTACGCAAAGTGGGCGCAAAACTACGCCCACCCGCGCACTCCGCGTAGCCCCACTCCGCGCCGCCCACCTCCCTCCCGCCCTCCCTAAATACATAAATAAAAGGATAGAAAGCTTTTAAAAACACTTACCTTGTCTGCCGGGTCCCCGGGGCTCCCTCTCGCCGTCCCGCGATTCGCGCCGCCACCGATTCAGATACTAATGCGCATGTGCGGGCGCCCGCGCATGCGCATTTCTCATGAGAAATGCGCATGCGCGGCCGCCTGCGCATTAGTATCCGAAATGGCGGCGCGAATCCAGGGACGGCGAGAGGGAGCCCCGGGGACGCGGCAGACAAGGTAAGTGTTTTTAAAAGCTTTCTATCCTTTTATTTATGTATTTAGGGAGGGCGGGAGGGAGGCGGATGGCGGCCGGCTACGCACCGTCTGCGGAGAGCGCGTAGGGCCGCCTGGCTACGCCCGCTACGCAAAATGCGTAGGAGACGGCACTACGTGCACTCCGTGCACGGAGCGTATCTGGCCGCCCACCCTTAATGGACACTCCCCACTTCACATGGTATGCAAACTGGCCTCGAGTGGGATGGCTGAGAGCGATACATGGACAATATTCACCTGATATGGTGAGCAAACTGGGCCTTGAGTGGGAATGCTGAGAATGGTGTGTAAATAATGTTTACCTGAGATGTTGATTTCACTGGCTAGCTCAGTGGGGTTTATGCTTTCAATTATATAGGATTGTGTGCTGCGGAGTAAAGCAGCAGCCTCCTTAGAATTGTCTGAGGACGGCTGGAGGCAAGATGGCGGACGCAAGTGCGTCCGTGTGAGCGGCACCGGTGGTGGTCTCGTCATTTTCTACACTGTACACCGTTTCCTACCCACTGACATGCTGGTTCCATCCCATCTGCGATAACCGTCAAAAAGACATTTATTATACTTGCCGGTGAGTCGGGGATGCGGCGAGATCTTTACAGGAACCTTCATCGCTCTCTCCTGGCGGCTTGGCGGCGCCTCTCTGTGAGGGGTGCTGGTCTACCTGGCTCCTGTGTAATTTTTGATCGGAGTTCCGACAGCGGTACCAGCAACCCGAGCGGCCAAACCGAGTCCAACTACAGACGCTTACAGACGTTGGAAGGCTGTAACGCTCGCCACAGGATGCTGAAACAGCCGAAGCCCAAGACGCGCGCTGTGACAGCCGCAGCGGCTCTGGACGCAGCTCAGACTCGAGCACCAGCTACACCATCAGCGGTTCAATCCGTACAGAGCAGCAAAAATGATAATACCTTACATGCTAAAGATGTATCGGGAGAAGGCTCCGATTTACCGGCAACAACTACTCCGGTCCAGGATCCTGCACAAACAACACCAGTGCATTCTGGGAGTGATAGTACCTTTACTGGAACCATCCCGAAAATTCATGCCATTTTTAGGAAACCAAATAAAAGTGCTAACAGCAATAAAGGAAAAGGAGAGCAAGGGGGAGTCCCGGAGCAGCCCGAACAGCTGGAGCGGTCTGAAAATCAACAAATGACCCTGGCCAGCAACCACTCAGCAAACTCAGCAAACTCTAACAGGCCTATGCAGGCTAACGCGGGACTCCTCGAGCAGGTACCTCAAGAGGAGTCTACATTGGCTCTATCTTCAAATTGTGAAAAAGAAAGGGGTACTATTACTAATCCTATTAACTGTGCTACACTAACCGTACAGCAGTTACAGCTGGAGGAGACTCCACCTTTTGATATTCTGCTGCAGGAACAAGTAGAGATCACAGAAACAGCTAATCCGCTAGTAGAAGTCGATTCCACCGACTCGGCTGGCCAATTTTACTCGATGTCGGACCTTTCGAGTGCGCTGGAAGCTGACAGCTGCTATGGAGATGGAGACGGAGAATCTGGTGGTGAGTGGGGAGATGATGAGAGTGGGAAGAGCTTGCATAGTTCCCTCCAGGATTCTGAGCTTGACTGTGACAAATCTTTGAAGCGACCTGAGTGGGGTGATGAGGAACATACGGTTCTCACAGTCCAAGGTCCCTCCAGTGAGCGGTCTCCTACCCCCTTGGTATTAACCTCTGAGACTTCTTCGACACCTGTAGTAACACTAAATACTTTATACCAAGTCATGCTACAGCATCTGAAGAGACTAGAACCGAGAACTTACGCACTCAAGGTGCAGTTCGCCGTCTTCAAAACAACCTTCGCAGAGTTGGTAAAACTTGTAATGAGGTCTCAGCTAGAGTTGTAGAAGCGGAAGCTCGGATTTCAGCAATTGAGGACTCGATAACTCACCAGAACAAACAGTTATCATCGTTAGAAGGGTTAAAACAGGAGATTAATTGGAAGCTTGTGGATCTCGAAAATAGATCACGTAGGAATAACCTGCGTATCCTAGGTATTCCTGAAGCTAGCGAAGGGGGAGATATCAGAACATTTGTAGGAGATCTTTTTACTGAGGCCTTTCCAGAGCTTACCCAGTGGAAATGGGATATAGAACTCCAAAGAGCGCATAGGTTCCCCTTTCAAAAGAATCCCAGGAGTGATTCCAACGCTAAGCCCAGGGCGATCCTCATCTGTTTAAATAATTTTCTTGCAAGAGAAGCTCTCTACGATTTAGCTAGACCAGACAGGAAGCGTAGGGGGGAAAGGCTTGGAGTTCTTCGTCCTCCCTGATTATTGTCACTCCACTGTGCAACTTAGATGGCAGCTCCGACAGATGATCCCACTCTTTCAAGCAAAAGGAGCCCAGGCTTTCCTCCTTAAACCCTCTAAACTAAAGGTTATTTCTAAAGAGAGAACTTATTTCTTAACCTCAGAGGGAGCGGCCAAAGAATGACTCATATCAATGTGACCTGATATAAAGTTAGACCCCACTCACTGAGGTTTTTTGTTTGGGAATATTCACTAGCAACGATCTTTTTTTTCCTTTTTTCTCTATATTTTGTAATTCCCATGCATGAATCTACTTTCTTTTAGAAAATGCGGGGTATATATAATTGGATTTTTTTCTTTAGTGTAGTTTAGTGACGGGACACACTAGTTGCAACTCACATTATTATCACGATGAGGGACTCTGTAGTCCCTTTGCCTCTACTTGGGAGGGGGAGGGGGTGTGGTGGGGTTCTGAGGGAGGGAAGGGGGTCGGTAGGGTGCGCGATTGATCAGGTGAAGAGAAAATTCTATAAAATTAAAGCAGAGAGCATACTGTTCGGTGGCGCAGTCCATCTAATCATGAACATGAAATTTTACCATAAAAAGCTGTGGTTGATATATTGTCACTGGAGATGTCAAGAGAGAATCATGTGTAGCAAATTGCACTCTAATGACTTTTTTACTAATGTTTGGGAGGATCCTATTAAAATAAAATGTTGAGGAAATTGAGGATTTACTCATGGAATCTGTGTGTGCTAAACAACAAAAAGAAGAGGGGAGTATGTGCACAGATGATTCAGTCTATGCGTATAGACCTTTTATGTATACAAGAGTCGCATTTGACCTGGAGTGATCGACATTGCTTTAATGATCTTGGTATGCACTTATTGGCCTGCACAAGTCAGGGAACCACCACAAAGGGGGTAGCGATCCTCATCAGAAGAGGGTTGGGGTCTCTTAAGCGCAGTAAAGCTGATTCATATGGCAGATGGGCTATTGTGGAACTCAATATCGATAATATAACCTATTCTATCTGCTCAATATATGCTCCTAACACAGATGATCCTGAAATCATGATTTTTTTAAGTCTTGAGTTAGCGCTATGGCCATCTCCCTTGATACTCTGCGGCGACTTCAATATTCATCTGCACGGGGGGCTGGACCTTAATAGCACTGCTGACTATACGGGTTTAAAGAAAAAGTCTTTCAAGGCTTTAAAATGTTTAATTAAAGAATATGGCTTGTCCGATGTAGCACTCATAAAGAATCCTATCTTACCTGATTACACTTTTTACTCCGTACCGCATCATAAGATGGTGCGTTTGGACTATTTTTTCATTAACACATCTCTTATTGACAATATTGGATTTGAGACATTTCCCCGCATTATATCGGATCATAATCCAATTATGATAGAATTAAGTATTTATCCCAGCTTTCATTTGAAACAATGGTCATTTGATCGGAAACTGTTGGCGGATGCAAAATACATAGAATATATGGGCAAGTGGATCATTGAATTTTTTTTTAATTTAATAGAGGAAGCGCCCCCCTAAAATCGTATGGGATACTTTTAAAGCCGGGGTGAGAGGAGAGACCCTGTCATATTCAATTAATAAACAAAAACTCATTCGTGATAAACTGGAACTTTTATATAAAGCTGTTCGTGAGTGGGAAGAGAAGCTGATATCTGCCATTAGGAATAACCAGAACACCGAAGCTATTAAATCAACATTAGCCATTCGTAAAGCCAAACTCTATGAAGTCTTCGCAGCCAAACTGGCAGAACAATCTGCACTCATGAGGTCACAGATATTCGAAATGGGGGAACAAACCGGGAAACTTTTGGCAAAAAACATGAGGCAAAAAGTGGCATCAAATTTTATCAGTTCCATTAAAGATGAGGCAGGTCAGACACATACCAAACCTGATAAAATTCTAGACGTCTTTCGACAATTCTATTGTAAGCTATATACTCAAGATACACTAGATTATTCTACTGATTTATTTTTTAACTTTATTATTAATGACAATGTGGCCAAACTTTCTTCAGAACAGTCTCAGCTTTTAGATTTGGATATCACCTGGGAAGAGATAAACACTGCGATATTATCTCTGGCTATTGGAAAAGCCATGGGACCCGATGGGATTCCTCTAGAATTCTATCGAATATTCAGAAACGTATTAAAACAAGATATGTTGACCACATTCCTGGCAGCACAGAAAGGCGACACTCCTCCTTCATGGGCTGAATCTACCATTATGGCATTCATTAAAAAAGACAAACCCCCTTCTGACCCGGCATCCTACAGGCCGATTTCTCTCATAAACGCCGACAGTAAAGCTTTTTCTAAAATCTTAGCAACACGGTTGTCATCAATAATTCCTACCATAGTATCGCGATGGCAACATGGGTTTATACCCAAACGCGACACCACGGACCATGTCCGCCGAGTAATTGCATTGCTGGACTGGGCAGAAGGTTCAAATACACCGGTGGGGGTTACTCTCTTAGACGCCGAAAAGGCATTTGATCGAGTGGCATGGCCC
The DNA here is from genome assembly GCF_964261635.1 of Lissotriton helveticus. Classification (NCBI taxonomy): domain Eukaryota; kingdom Metazoa; phylum Chordata; class Amphibia; order Caudata; family Salamandridae; genus Lissotriton; species Lissotriton helveticus. Next base: position 920,551,254 of record NC_136073.1, read on the forward strand.
TATCTCTGGGACTTATTATTATTTAAGGGGTTTGGACCAGGCATGATGAGGGCATTGAAAGCCTTGTATAACACACCTATCTCATCTATTAAAATTGGAGCAAATACATCAACTTCGTTTCCCATCTGTCGAGGTACTAGGCAGGGGTGCCCGGCCTCTCTGTTGCTATTTGCAATTTATATTGATGTCTTTTTAAATAAACTAAACCACGCGCATGAGATAACACCGGTGGTAGTGGCAGGTATACATTACAGGGCATTGGCATATGCTGATGACGTGGTTGTCCTTACCACGGATATAGTCAAAGCACTTCCAGAGATAGAAGATTTGGCCAAGCAGTTCGGTACCTTCTCAGACTACAAATTAAATATGGCAAAGACACAAATCTTATTCACTGGCCACAACCCCCCACTACTTCCTAATATAGTCCCCACTGCGACATACTTGGGCATTAAGATCACATCACCAGTTTCACAAATCCCCGAAATAAATATTTTGCCTATGATAAAAAAGTCTGAGAGCTTACTCGAGGGTACTAATCACCTACACCTGTCACTATATGCAGAAACAATGTTATGAAGATGATGATTTTGCCGAAATTCTTATATTTATTTCGCTGTATTCCTTTAGAGTTTCCTTTTCCTATTTTTAAACAGTTGGAGAAAATGACAGGAAGATTTCTCTGGGGGTATAAACGACATCGAAGAGCCTATCAAAAAATGATAACACCAAAGGACAGGGGGGGCTGGGGTGTCCCACCTATCTTCTATTATTATTTATCCACAGTGTTGCAATTTATCTCCCCTTTAATTATTAGTGATAAGGCCCCGATGTTGGACTCCCACTCTCCATCTATTTATGAACTGGCTTTAGGAGTAGAGGCTAAGGGCTGTCTATTAAAATTTACTGAGCCCAGTTACTATAAAAGAACTACATTTAAGATCTTAAAAGCCGCTTTTAGGGCATGGAAAGCCATTAAACGAATTGTTGACATCCCTAGAATTACGAGATACACTCCCCTGATGTCCTCTCATATTTTTCCATTCGCGGGGACAGACAACATCATGAATAGATGGCGCAACCTTGGTATTACACAGCTTGGCGACCTCTTACAGGATAGCAAGCTGCTACCATTCACCCAGCTTCAAACCAAATTTAAACTAACTAATGTTGACTATTTTTAATATCTACAGTGGCATAGTTACTTTAATACATTAACGGCGCAAGAACGCACATCGATACAACAAATCCCTCTGATTGACTCCTTGTATCAAAGAAGAAAGATTGGTTACTTTTATAATCAGCTGTTGGCCTTACACCCAGATGACCTATCTTTTAGACAACAACTCTGGGCTGAGAAACCGGGATTGGAGTCTATCAAGATGGAGGAATCCATCCATTTGGCAGAGTCAATTCTGATCTCCGGAAGGAGCAAAACACAGCATTACATGGTGCTGTACGATCTTTATTACACGCCAGCCAAAATTTAAAAATGGTGTTCTTCAGTAGGTACTGCTTGTAGTAGATGCGGTCTGCACGCGGCGGACGTGGTTCATATGTTTTTTTTATGCCCACATTTAAACAGAACCCTATCAGAAATCCAATTCTTTCTTTCTTTGATACTTGGAATACCTGTAACACTTACATCAGAACTTGTTTTATTTGGAGTTTCTTCTACTTCTATGATAGATCTTCACAAAAAGCTATTATTCATTTCGGTTGGGATTTTTCGTTCATGTGTGACTCAAGATTGGATCAGTCCAGATCCACCCTCTTTCTCTGTTTGGAAAGGGCGGCTTCTGGCAAGATATATCCTAGAACGTGCCATCTACAGAACGAAAGGCCGTAAAAGAATGGCACTAGGAATAAAAATCTGGGAACCTGTAGAGCGATGGATGGAGGGGGAAGTGGAGCAGTAGCTCATTTATTCAATTAGTTTATTGAGCCATCATTTATAGCGCTGCCTTTTCAATGTATAATTACGATTGGAAAATATGTTATATTTTCTTTGCTTTTTTTTTTGTAATGTTTTTGTTGTATATATGAAAAATTCTCTGCTGTTTTTTCCTTATTGGCTATAATGTTTTCATTTGTATTAATCATGTTTGCACCTGATCAATCCGCAATGAAAAACGATAAAATAAAAAAATAAAAAAATAAAATGAAAATAATTGTCTGAGGACCCTTCTGAGTTATTAGGGTAATAAACTTCCTTCTCCCTTCAGCTGGTGTCCCGCGTCTCTGATTTAATATTTGCTGGTCCTCTAGGAGGTCCAGATGAACCCGAAGATTAAGGTGAGCTCTGCACCGCTGACCCTCAAAGACCCTTCCTTGAGGAGAGGTCTTTGGGGGTTGGTTCTTCAATAACAAGCCTGTGCCTTTGCTTCCCCTCCGTGACATTTACATTTAAGTGTAAGGTTCCAGGCTGCCTCTAGTCAGGATATTCAAACAAAAGGAGGCCGGATGGCCCCTTGACTTCAGCTCAGCCCGAGGTGAAAAAGAAGCTCCTTCGCTGGCTGCACGTTGCTGCTGGGAATGAAAGCAGACAACGTACAGGCACTGATGAACATGTCCCAGTGTCTGAAGATTACAGGGGACAAATCCAGCATACTTCTTTCAGGCCCAACTTCCTGGCAGGGCGGACAGCGCCCACCCTGTGAAAAGAGTGGGGGTACGCCATGTACCTGCATGAACCCCCGACTCGTGCCCTGGGTAGAAGATGTAGGTGCTATGGGTAGCAGCAGCAAGTTTAGATCAAGAGACGAAGGCGGTGCAGTAATCTCATCCTCCAGAGAGAACATTTTCAGAGGGGAAGGTAGCTAAGGGGACAACTGTCAATAGTGTCTTAGTAGGAGAAAGGCTCAACTCCATTCTGAAGCTCTGCAGTGAGGTGCTGGGCTGAATTTCTGGGGTAGGGAGTATTCTGGTCACGCTGACCAAAAAAGATTATGCCATGAGTCTATCCTTGGTAAGGTTGGATGCTCTATCAACAAAGCTTCAGCGATTCACCATGTCCAGGTGCCCTTCCCATAGCTTCAGCAATTCCCGATGTCCTTCTGATAGCTTCAGCGATTCACGATGTCCAGGTGTCTTTTGATAGATTCAGCGATTACTGATTTCCAGGTGCCCTTCCGATAGCTTCAGCAATGCCCGATATCCATGTGCCCTTCCGATAGATTCAGTGATTCAGGAGTCCAGGTGCCTTTCTGATAGCTTCAGCGATTCCCGAGGTCCAGGCGCCCTTCCGATAGCTTCAGCGGTTCCTGATATCCAGGTGCCCTTCCCATAGCTTCAGCACCTCCACACCAGGCATCACCATCTCCACCCCTGAATGATATTAAATAACACATCGAGACAGGACCAACAAACAAGGAGGTGGAATTTCCCCAATCCACAAGGACACCATCCAATGCACGATCTCCCCAGACATCCCATCCTTGATTAGGAAACATCTCAACTTTCAACTACACATAGACGGAAAGAGCACCATCAGAGGTACCTTTGCCTACAGACCACGCAGACTACAACCCAGCTTCTGCAACGACATCCCGGACCTCATAGTCCCTTTCGTCATCGAATCTTAGCACTATATCCTCCTAGGGGACTACAACTTCCACCTCGACGACGCCAACACAACTGACCTTCTGGAAAGCATGAACAACATTGTCTTCAAGCAGCTGGTCACTGTCCCCACCCACATCACAGGAGGCACACGACCCCATCTTCACTTTCGGCAAAAAAATCAAGTACCGGCACACCACACAGCTTACTTGGACAGACCATTATCTCATCCACTTCACCATCTCAAGACCCACCAACCAGGAACCGTGCACCACAGCTCCACAAGCAGAGACTGAAAAATGATATCAGAAGACTAGTGGAACATCGCTCTCGACTTCTGCCTCCCAACACCGGCCCGACTAAGAAGCAAAGAACTTCTCCCAACGGTTCACGGAATGTGTCAACAAAATTCCCCTCACCAAAACATCCAACACCAAGGGACCAACTTAAAGAACCAGCTGGGTCACCGAAGAATTTAAAGTTGCAAACTGCATCAGCCTCCAACTAGAAAAAAAGTGGCGCACCAACAGGAAAACAGAAGACCGCACCACCTTCAAGACAGGCCTCAAACAGTGGCACCATCTCCTGAAGGAAACAAAAAGGAACACCCTAGCATGCCACATTAAGGCCAGTTCTAACCACAGCAAGGAACTATTTGCAATTGTGAAAGATTTCTACAGTCCCACTGAGAACAACATCACACCTTCACCAGAACTGTGCAGTACTCTGACGAACTTCTTCCACAACAAGATCTCCACCATCTATGAGAACATTGAACCCCCAACCCTCCACCGCTGACAATATGAACCAGCCCACACTCACGAACACAAACCTGGAACACCTCGGCACTCAATGGGAGCTCCTCACTACGCAAGACACCATCTCTAGTCAACACCAGAATGACCGTCACACAGGCCATCATCACCAGAAGGCTGGACCACGGAATCGCACTAAATGTAGGAATCATGGCACGCCTCCTGAAGAGTCTTCAGACAATATAGAATGCAGCAGCGAGACTCGTCCTCGACCTGCCTAGAAGGACCCACATCGCACCCCACCTCAGGAAACAACACTGGCTCCAGATACAGAAGAGATGCCAGTTCAAGATGCTGACCCACAGCTACAAAGCCCTACACCAAGGACCAGCATACCTCCACAAACAACTGACCTTCCACGAACACACCAGACACCTCCGGTCCACTCCACGCTTCCTTGCAGACACCCCCCAGATCCGCCGAGCCAACAGCGGATGACACTCCTTCTCGTGCCTAGCAGCCAAGACATGGAACACCCTTCCCTGGCACCTAAGGTCTGCCCCATCACTCCACCAATTCAGGAAAGAACTAAAGACTTGGATGTTCGAATGAGATACAACCTCCCTGGAGCTACAAACACCTAAAGACCCAATCAGGTGATTTGCCATTCTGTGTACATGTCTGATTGAAAAGGGCTGGTTGGTCCAGGTGTGAATATGCAGTGGTTGATTCGAAGAGTAAATAAGGAGGAATTGGGTTTTGCAAAGGTCCTTTTGAGGTTGTGAGAAGTGAACCAGTCTGGAACGGAGTTTAGTGGTGGCTAGATGAGAGATGTTGTTACTGGATGGGACTTTTAAGTAGAGTTGGGTGTCACCTGCATACTGGTGGTAGGCGATCCCCTCCTTTCTTAGTAGAAATCCCAGAGGCTTGATGTAGAGTTTGCACAGGGTAAGACCAAGGATGGAACCCTAGGAGACTCCTTGATCGACTGTCTTCAGTGAAAAGAGACGATTATCAAAAGTGATCCTCTGGGTCCTACCCATGAGGAAGGTGCACATCATTTCAGTGCACACCCTGGCAATGCCCATTCAATTGTTTTCATAGTATATCAAGAAGTATGTGGTGATTTGCTGTATCAAATGCTGCCGACAGATCGATACGTATCAGGAGCTGGCAGAATCTAGGACTCGAAGAGGATCAACCTCTCAAGAGCGACTACACGGAGCAGCGCGGTTCCAGTGTCTCACCCTTGATTGAAGCCCGAGTGGAATCCCTCCAGAAGGTGGTTGTATTGATGTGTTGGGCAAGTTCCTGTTTTGATGATTTTTGCAAGAAAAGGCAGGTTGGAGATAGAGTGAAAGTTGAAGTCATCCACAAAAGCTTCTTGAGAAGTGGGTGACTGGGTGGTTTAGTGGGAGTCGGGAATGATCCTTGACTGAGCGAAGATGCTCCATCAGTTTTGGCCAGTACGGGTGCATAAGCGTGTAAAGATCTTCGTTAATGTTACGCAGAATAGAATCCGCAACATTTTTTGAGGGTTTGCTTGTAGTGATGTTTTGAAGTAAGTCTTCTTCCTCGATTATGGAAGAGGTTCGTCATTAGTTCTTGGCCTTGCAAACCACGGTGGGGGAAGGACATTCATCTTGGCATGGAAGGGATTGAACTTTGGAGCCAAAAAATGGTGGAAAACCTTCTGCTTTCTTAGAGGGGCAATCACATTTGATGGAAGTGAGCAAAGTGAACAGTGCAGCCGGTGCAGTGGCACCTGGGCACACTGCACCCACTTATACTTTATTTTCCTATGAAGTAAGGGAATGAGGGGTTATTTTCTGTGCTTACATCAGGGGTCCTGGCTCCCTTGCTACAGCATTGCCACCAACATACAGGTATTTGCCGTCCCCTGCTGTTCCACGGTTGTCAGTGCAGAGTCCACAATAACACAATACAAGATGGTACCTAATTAACAAGACATGTCAAAATCAAAACATGGCATACACACTATAGAGCGGTGTGAGAAGTTGGCCTGGCATATGCTGTCCACTAGTTATAGTGGGCACCTTGCACCAGTCCAAACAACCCCTTAGAGGTGATAGGTTAAAGACAACCTTATTTGAAACATATCTTGTGGTAGCTATGGAGAGAAGCCTTCAGGTCAAGTCTTGAAGGAATGTAAAGAAGCTTGTTTTACCAGTCTATAAACTTGTGAATGGCTAAATGAAAGGAGAACCACACCAGGTATACATATAAAATATATGTCTTTATTCTAAACACACCCTACTAGTTTCTTTATGAGCCTAGAGGTCAAAGCACATATGTTACACGTAATATATAACAGTAAATTATTACAATATACGCTAGGCCCTAGGGGCGGACCAAACCATATATCGATAAAGTGGTATAAGAACACAATTTGACTAGACACAAGGCCTAGAGCCAGTAGAATCGCTGGGACCCCAAGGAACCACCCAAGGTAGTGACACAGGGGACCCACGGGGGACGCATGCTGTGTGAGAACACAGACGCAAATCGCCATTATCTTCTATGGGGAAAGTCGCGGTAGGAAATTTAAAGATTAAGGACACTTATGAGAGGACTTTGAGAATAGATTCCAAAGGCTGCAGAGGAGCCCTGCTCATGCAAGGGCACCCGCTCACACAAAACCCAGCACCCTGCCTTCAGGATTGATAAGGCCTGCCTTAGGGGTTTATATGTGTGATGATTTAAGGTAGATATAGGTAGCCTATATCTACGTAAGGGGGGCATGCACCACCTTACCCAGGCTGCAGTAGCAGTCCTGTTGTGTCATTTTGGAAGGCTTCCCAGGGGTGGCACAATTCATGCTGCAGCCCATGGTAGGCCTCTGGTGTACCTCTGCCCAGAGGGGCAGATTTACAAGCCCCTGGCGACACATTTACGTCACTGTTGCGTCACTTCTGTGATGCAGCGGCTGTGTAAATCATGTGCCTTGTTGCGCCGTATTTACAACGTGAATCACATAGAGAAATGCGTCACGTTGTAAACCCCTATGCCACATAAAAACCTGCGTCAGGTTTCATGTGGGCGTTTCGGCACAGGGTGGGCGTTCCCTCGCAGGTACGCCTCGTAAATGTGACGCAGTGAAATCTGCAAGATTTCACTGAGTCACTTTTATGGCCGTGCTGCGTCAAAACCCTGTGCTTGCTTGAAGCAGGCGTAAGGATTGACGCAGCATAATAGGCATAGGGCACCCCCTAGCCTTTCTGGAGCCGCGTCGCACTTGCGACGCAACTCCAGCAATGCGCCGCATTTCCGCAGGGGGATGCGACACACATCTGCCCATCTGTGCGCCGTGGTGCGGCACATTGTAAATATGACGCATCAGTGGTGGCGCATGGGTGGGAAGATGCGTCGCAACTCCTCTGGCGCATCCCTGCTGATTAGCAGAGATGCACCAGAAGTTGTAAATTTGTCCCTTAGTACCTAGTGGACCATATACTAGGGACTCATAAGGTAACCCAGGAACCAAACTGGAGTGTACCTATAGTACATGGAATAATTTTAGAAGGTAAAGAAGATAGGCTGGGGCCCTGAATAGCAGGTTCCCAGCCAAACTAAGTAAAAAACCATTAAAACACAAGGAAAAAAGCGGGACAACTATATAGTCAGATTCCACCTTCCTACAAGCTGTCATTTAATTTTCCTTCTGAGGTCAAACCTGTGCTCTTTGCACCTGCTTCTTTTGTTACCTGTTAGATTTGGGGGTCACTGGTTGGCATAGGTATGCACTTGTGACAAACAGGGACCCTCTCCTCTAGTCAGGGCAAGGGACTTACTCCTAAAAATAACCCCTGCTCACCCTCTAGGTAGTGTGGCGTGAACAGACAAGGCTAAACTTCAGGGCGTTAGTTGTTAAGCATTTATGATCACATACAGTAACCCGGAATACCACAAATGGACTCCAGGCTTAATGATATATAAAGAAATTGGTATTTTATAGGAATTCTTTAAGCAGACTTATTACAAGACCATGATAACGTTTTTAGAAATGAGCCACAAGATTGTTTAGGCAAAGTGTCCTTTAAATAAGCGAATTTTCTTCTTTGATGCGCGTTGCTCACTCTGTCCGACTCCCCCGGGAAAATGTACCATGTCAAAGGAAAAAGGTAGGCACACTCGTTGGGGCCCATCCAGCCCGAAGGGGAGTGTCCGGCTCGTCGGCGTCGTGTGGGTCAAGGAACAGCCTGGGAGAGTGGGCGGCCCCTCTACGTTGTGGTCTGGGCTGGGGGCGGCACTTTTGAGCGCGGCATGGAGCAGAGGGGGTCACAGGGTTTTGATGCGGGTGGTCAGGGTCTCAACGGCTTTTGTGAAGTGCGATCGAGCCGTACCTTCGGTTTCTGGAGCGGGCGGCCCGGTGTTTCAATACGTTGTACGAGACGTACTGGGCAGCACGGCTTCAGGAGCTTAGGCGGGCGGTGCGGTCCGGTGCACTGGCAGCGTAAGAACCGTACATGGCTGGGAAGAGGCTTGTTCCGAGGCGGACAGTTGCGGCACTTAGCGGCCCGTACGCAACATACTGGACGGCCCTGGCAGTACGGCGCGGCCTCGGAAGATGTCAGCGGGGTGCGGTCTGAGTACGCTTGGATCATACGAGTCGTACCTCGCTGGTGAAGCGTTTCCATAGTCCGTGGTGGCTGAAGGCAGTGGCGGTGCGGCTCGCACAAAAGGGGGAAGTTGTGCACGGTTCGGCACGGCCCAATTGGGTACGGTGCGAACTCCCGCTTCAAGAGCAGCGGAGTCAAACGGTGCAGGGCGGCAGCGGCACGGACTTCCAGGCGGCAAAGGGGGGGGCGAGGCGCACTTGGCGACGGTTCCAGCGGGCACGGGCACAGGCAATCCAGCAGCTCCTAGCAAAGGCAGGAGAAGAGCCCAATGTTCCTGGGGCTCAGTTCAGGGGGCAAGCTCTTGGTGATCGTTTTGAGCATAAGTATTTTAAGCAAAATAAAACAAGTCTCTGTAGGCTCCTTCTCTGCTTTGGCAGCAAGGCAACCACTTCAGGCCAGTCCCCCAGGGTAGGGACAGTACTCCTCCTTCAGCTTTCCCGGTTCCTCCTCCTTAGGCAGAGATTTCTTCTGGGTTCAAAAGCAGGATCTGATTTCTTTTATACACAAAATCCTTTGTTCTTTCAGGCCAGGGGGTCTTTGCCTAATCCAGTCCAGTTCCTGAGCACTTTGTTTTGGGCACCCTGGCTTTTCTTTCAGTGAGCAGGGCAGGGACATCGGACGCTCTGCAGGAGGTGGAGCCAGCGTTGTGGTGACAAGTACAGTCCAGGAGTACTCTGTTGACAGTCTCCCCCTCTCTCTTAACAAGGTGCAGGGCAGAGACATCAGACGCTCTCCAGGGGCGGAGCCAGCATTGAGGTGGCAGAGTACAGCCCTATTCAGAGTCAAGGGGCACTCCCAGCACCCATCCTGGTGTAATCCCTCTATTCACCACCTGTCAGCCCCAGCCTGTCTCCTGGAATTCCCCAGACCTGTCACACACAGAAACCAGACAACAGATACACATCCTAGCAGAGGCGGGCTGAAATGGTTAGGCAAGCAAATACCAACTTTCTAAAAGTGGTATTTGCAAACACAGAATATTAAAATAAACTTTACTAAAATATGTATTTTATTAGTCTGAGTTCAGGCATACTAAACATAACTTTCTACCATGTTCCCTGAGCCTGCTGGGATTATAGGGTGTAATAATTCCAGCAGCCCATTCTGGCCTATGAGAACAGGCAGCCTTACAATAGTGAAAAACGAAAATGGCTATAATTCACTATTAGGACATGCCACACACATCAGGCCTTGTCCTACCTTATGCTTACAATGCACCCTGCCTTTGGGCCTACCATAGGGGTCAGTCACATGAAGTAAAGGGAAGGTTTAGGGGTTGGCAAGAGTGTGCACTTGCCAGCCAGCATGACAGCACCAGACTGCACGCAGGTTCTGCAATGGCAGACCTTAGACACATTCTAAAAGGCTGCTTCTGTGGGTGGCACAACCAGTGCTGCAGGCCCACCAGCAGCATTTGTATTTACAAGCCCTGGCACTCCTGGTGCCCTTTACTGGGGTCTGACAGAAAACCAAATAAGCCAATCATGGACATCAATTACATATACACTTTTCATAAGGCGCACTTGCACTGTGGCACTGATTGGCAGTGGCACAGTGCCCCGAGCTGCTAACACCAGCAAAACACATGAGGCACATCAGCAAAAAGTGGAAGGGAGACTCACGCCAAGGTGCCAGGTCTAACATTACCTACAAGGAGGAGGGCTCCTGCCTCTGCGTGTTCCCAAGTGAAAAGTTTTTCTACCTTAGTTTTACAGACTTCCTTCGTTTTACAGATGTAAGGAAAGAAGTGCCCAGATGGTAGTATTGTGATGTGGATAGTTTAGGAGACCATGTCTTTCTCCCTTTCTTTTCACATGTCTAATTGTTGCCAAACTCTGTCCTCTGTTTGCGGTTTGACCTGTTCCCAAACTTTTCACACTCACCTCTAATCAGCCTATACTTGGAGAGGGTTTGCCTGTGCTCTGTGTTGTTCGCCACAATCCTTGTACTGTGCAGTATTCAAGCGGGTGTATCGAGCTCTCTGTGTGTAGCCCGGACCCACTGTGGACATTGTGGTGCCCAATGCAGGCACCGTGTGGCTGTGATGTAAGACCTGAGGAGCCTCCGGTGAATTATACTTGTCAGCAGAGGGAGGGTTTGTGTTCTGGCCCTGACAGGATTCTGCTCGGTCCTCTTCCTTCCTGACCATTTTGTTTCCATGCGAAGAAAGCTGCATCGAAGGTGCAGTCAAGCAGGAAATGGTAGTGAGACAAAATATCGAAATTAAAATATCGATATACAATAATATCGATGTTTTAATATCGATGGTATAGAATATCGATGTGTAAAATATCGATAGAGAGAATATCGTTTTTTAAGGTATGTATGTTACTAGAATATCGATGTGTAAAATATCGACAGACAGCATATCGTTTTTTAAGGTATGTATGTTACTAATATCTAAATTTACTAATATCTAAATTTTGTTTAGTGTTATGTATTTTATTATGTTGTTTATATGTTTGTTAAATATGTTTTGTAATGTATGTTTGAAAATTAGTAATTTTGTTTACATTTTGCGTTTTAGTATCAGAGCGGGTTGTGGGTTTATAGGGGAATAGGGTGGGAAGTAATTTAATAATAAATAATTAATTAATTAATCTATATTTGTAAATATTTTTAATTAATAATTAATTGGTAACTAATTAATATTAATTAGTTTATTACATTAATTAGAGTTAATGTGCTAATATCTTTAATTTAGTGTTATTGTTAATAATTAATTGGTAATTGAATAATATTAATTAGTCAATTAAATTATTCAGAGTTAATGTGCTAATATATTTAATTTTTTGTTATTGTTAATTAATTAATTGGTAATTAAATAATATTAAATAGAAAATTTAATTATTAGAGTTAATGTGCTAATATATTACATTTTTTGTCATTGTTTTTTTTTACATTTCTCTTTTTTTTTTTTTTTTAAACCTTTATTTAGCAAAAAAGAAAATACAAGTACAAGCCTACAACCCTCTGGGCGGCTAGCGACATATCAAAGACGCAGTATAGCATTACACAGCTCATCAGCCGACAACCAAGGATCCGGCAGCAATGGTGCACGATATCAGTCAAATCTATAACGATAAGATATGGAAAGGTTTCATTTTTAAAACAAGCGAACAAAAATATCTTAGAAAAAGAAGAAAACGAGGCTGCATCCCAAATCGTTGTGTCTGTTCCATATGATACGGGGAGAGGCAATCAAGGACAATACGGAAAACATGAGAACCTCCAGGAGATAAAGGAGAGGGTGGGGAAAGGGGGACCCAGAGCCAGAAGCATATCAATAATATGATACAGGGGGGAGCCGAAGCGTATACTCAAGGAGAACAAGGAGCGTCAGGGGGACCAGTGAAGGGGGGATCACATATCTCCCCACGGTATGAGTTCCAGTGGTCCCATATCCTACCCCATTTTTTGGGCCTGCCACGGGAGACATAGACAATCTTCTCTCTGAACATGCACCAGTCCATATTTTCTTCCCATTTGGAAACTGATGGTGCCCTCTGAGATCCCTACAACTGTGCAATGTCCCTTTTCGTGACCATATTTCCCAGCGTGACCCACTGAGTCTGAGCAACAGTGCAATCGTTTGGTTCCCATACGTTCAAGAGACAGCGCCTGGCCTCGGGCAGGAGTACAACACTCGTCACCTCACTCATCACCGCATGCACTCTAGCCCAGAAAGACACAACTTCCGGACATTCCCATACGATGTGGAGGAAGGTTGCAATCATACCACATCCACGTCGACACAGCCCATCCTCAGAAAAACCCATATGCATCAATCGCGGACCCGTGACATAGACCCGGTGCAGAATCTTCAGCTGAACGAGTCGCAGACGCGTCGGGATCGCAACCTCTTTGGGAGACGATATCGCTGCCTGCCAATCCTCATCATCCAGTTCCAGACCATCGTTAGCCCAGTTACCACGAAGCTGAACAAGCAAGTCGGACCGAGTATTGATAAGTTTTTTGTAAACAAGGGAGATAGTGCTGTCCGGAACATGTTCGTCCAGCACCCTGTCTTCCAGGGGGGAGCTCTCCGGAATATCAGAACCGGACGGAAAAACCGACCCATGGCATGACGAACCTGGAGGTATCGAAAATATTCCGAGTCATTCAAACTGTATTCCTGTTTCAATTCAGCAAAGGTCTTAATTCTATTTTTAACCCAGAGGTCACCTATCTTGCTGATTCCGATGGAGTCCCACCTATCGAAACCCTTTGACGTCCACAATTCACCAAGCTTCTCCGCCGCAAACAGAGGGGTCGCCCTGGTCAGCTTATCTACCCATCCAGTGGCCGCGGTCGCGCTACCCCACACCCGCACAGCCACTGCAGTGGGTCCCGTCAGATTCTTTCTAGCGCCCCGAGAGTAGAGAGCCCTGTAATAATCTCCCCCGGGTAACAGCCATCGATCCATCTCGAATGCGGGATTCGGGACTGGACCGTACATGGCATGGTTCACCGCGCTCAGTTGAGATGCCCATTAGTATCTTCTTATATCAGGTAACGCTATGCCCCCATCGTACCAGGGCAACGTAAGCTTAGCCAACGCAATACGGGGTCGGCCAGCCCAAACTAGCTTTCTCTGGAGGCACTCAATTTCACGAAAGTAGCTAGCCGGCACTAGATCAAGTGTGTTTTGTACGGCATACAAAAACCGGGGTAGAGACATCATTTTAAACAGGGCCGCCCGTCCCAGGGGGGACAAAGGTAGACCACACCATGCAGCGACGTCTGACCGAAGCCGGGCGAGTGGAGGCAGCAAGTTACGCTCATAGCGTATCACAGGGTCAAGTGAAATATAGATCCCTAAATATTTAAAGCCATCACTAGAAACCGGGATCGGGCATACTCGGGGCAGAGAAAGAGGAGCACTGGTCAGCGGGAAAATACACGACTTGGACCAATTTATAACCAACCCGGAGTTACGTCCAAAGGAACTCAAAACATCAAAAAGGACTCCTAGTGACTTACGGGGGGACGTCAGGTACAATAAAATATCATCGGCATATAATGATACACGATCTTCGAAGTCAGGGGACCACCGAATACCCTTTAGTGAAGGCTCCCAACGGAGCCAGGCGGCAAGGGGCTCGAGCGCAAGTGCAAATAATAGCGGTGACAAAGGACATCCCTGCCTCGTGCCTCGCCCGAGAACAAAGGGCTCCGAGGCCCTACCGTTGACCACAACCTGCGCCAACGGCTGCTTATACAGGAGTTTAACCCATGCAATAAACTTTGGACCAAAACCGAATTTGGCAAGAGTAGCCCACAAATATGGCCACTCAACCGTATCAAAGGCCATCGAGGCATCGAGAGAAACCAAGATGGCCGGCTCGCTGAGAGACCCCGCCCTCGCGATGGCGCCGTGAAGACGACGAAGATTGAGCGCAGTATTGCGTCGGGGGATAAAACCAGACTGATCAGGGTGGACCAAGTCGCTAATCACCGTGATCAGGCGGTTCGCCAAAAGTTTCGCCAATATTTTAGGTTCAGCATTCAAAAGTGAGATCGGGCGATATGATGAACAGCGCTCGCGGGGTTTGCCATCTTTATGGATAACCACAATAGAGGCCAGCCTCTGGTCCCGGGGAAGGAATCCAAAGTCTCGCGATGCCGCAAACATATTAAGCAAATACGGCGCCATTTTATCCGGGCATAGCTTGTATAACTCGACCGGTATACCGTTGGGACCAGAGGCCTTCCCCGAGCGAAGGGAGCATATAGCGAGCGCAACCTCATCAATGGAAAAGTCAGCCTCCATTAACACCCCGTCCGACTCCGAGAGACTAGGCAACTCAAGATCACGAAGCAGCAAGTGCGAGTCCTCCTCCGGCATGGTCGAAACCAGCGCGTACACAACCCGAAAATGCTGGGCAAACACCTCAACTATCTCAACCGGGTCCACGACTCTCGTTCCATCAACTTTCTCAACTACAGGCACAACACGATTCATTCTATCTCGCCTATCCAGCCAAGCAAGCAACTTCCCCGCTTTATCACCCACATCATACAGACGCCCCTGCTGCACACGATTCATTGCCTCAGCCGAGTCAGTCACCAGGGCCCTGTAATCAGATTGCTTAAAAGCCAAGACATGCAGCTTCTCGGGAGTAACCCCAGCCTCCAATCGTTCCTCCAATACGGCAATCTCAGACTCCAAGTCCTCCACCTCCTCATTTTTGCGCCTCCTTTCACCAGCAATCAAAGACAGGGTCTGACCACGGATCACAGTTTTATAAGCCTCCCATAGGGAGACCGGGGAGGACACCGATCCCTCATTTTCAGTAAAGTAAAAGTTCATGCACTTGACCACCTCAGATCTGATTTTGGGGTTCTGAAAATGCCATGGATTGATCGGGGCAATCCGGCCCCCAGCCCCCAGATGTATATCGATGTGGAGCCATAGCGGGGAGTGGTCTGAAATTCCTCTAGCCAAATGCTTGATTTCACGCACCGAGACCAACTGCACCACCGGCACGAGGATATAATCAAGTCTCGAGAGACTTCCATGGGCACCGAGTGGAAAGTGTACTAAAGCCGGCCAGGGTGCAGTTGTCTCCAACAGTCTGCCAACCCAAAGGCGTCTAAGAATTTCCCCAGCCATAGCTGCGATGTAGGGAGGAGCCTGGGGGTGCTACGATCACTCTCCCCACTCACCACCGAATTAAAGTCGCCACCCACCACTAGCAATCCATCAGGCAAACCCAGAATTACCTCACCCAGGTCGGCGAAGGTAGTAGACTGTAGGCCAGGCGGAACATAAATAGACAGTATGGAAATCAACTTCCCCTCCCATCTCCCCAGAATGGCCGCGTAGCGGCCTCTGTCGTCCACCACGTGCCATCTATCTCCAGGGGGAGGGAGTTCCTAACCAGGATACCAACCCCCCTCGATCCAGAGGTGAAGCCGGAATGAGCCACCAAACGGTAACCTCGTCTGTTCAGTGCATGACATGTATTGCCCACCAAGTGAGTCTCCTGGAGTAAGACCACATCCGGTGAACATCTCTTCAAGTATTGTAATACAATCCCACGTTTGATCCTGTCCCCCAGACCATTAACATTCCAGCTCAACACCCTAAGTCCCCTACCCTCCATCCCAGAAGAAAACGGACCGCCCTCCCCACCTCGAAACAGCCACAGGATAGAAAATGGAAAACAAAGCACAGCCTAGAAACAAACAAAGAGAAAAGAACCCCCCCACCACCCCCAGTGAACCCATCAAACTCAAACCCTCCTCCCTGCACCCCTGCGGTAGACGGAAAAGCCACCCCAACTTGCAGTGTGCCTGTCGCCCCATTAAACTAACCTACACAAAAGAGAGAAAAGTCCCCAGAGGAGGAAGATCCCCTAAACCCCCCCACCCCCGGGCATTCACACCATAACTGGACATAGTCTCTGAGCCACTGCCATAGAATCAGGCTCGCCGATGTAGACTCACTGCTCCTGGTCCGCCGAACCTCCTTCAGCGCCTCTCGAGTTCTCCGGGCCCTCATGGCGCGTCGATAAAGTGTCCAACCAGTCACTTGCCACCTCGGGGCGGTCAAAGAAGAACGCACGCTCTTCATGCTCAACTCTCAGGCGGGCCGGGAAAAGCATAGCATATTTCAGTCCCAGTTCTCTGAGGCGCCTCTTCACACCCGTGAAGCCCATTCGTTGTTTCTGGACTGCCTGAGTGAAGTCCGGGTAGAAACCAATCGACACGTTCTCAAATTTAGTGGGTCCGCTCGATCGTGAAGCTTGTAGGATAGCGTCTCTGTCACGGAAATTGAAGAGCCTGGCAATTATGGGCCGCGGAGCGGCACCCAACTTCGGCTTGCCACCCGGGACACGATGAGCTCACTCCACAGCAAAGAATTTACTTAAACCTTTTGGTGCCAAATGCTTCAACACGAGGTCCTCCACCAGGATATCAACAGGCAAATCAGCGGAGTTCTCCGGGACACCCACGATGCGGACGTTATTGCGTCTGGCCTGGCCCTCGAAATCTTCCAGCCGATTGGCGAACAGTTCGCAAGTAGTCCGAAGATTGCGGACTGTGGTCTGGAGATCCGATACATCCGTGGTCAAACTAGCCGTCTTGATATCAAGGGATTTGACACGCTCGTTGGTTTTCCTCAGGTCCGCTCTGATGAGGGTGACATCGATCGCCACCGTATCTATCTTGGCCGCCAAGGTTTCATATTGCTGGCCCATGGTGGATTGGACACTCGCAATAGCGCCCATAATGTCCTTCAAAGTCGGCTCCTCGAAGTCAGGAGGACCATCACCAGCTTCCTCTAGGGCACCACTCGACCCGCCCGGGGAGCCCTTAGGTCGAGTAAATCGATCGATAGTCTGAGATTGGGGGACCCCCCCTCGGGACGGGCCTCTAGCGGTGCGCCTCTCGATGGCCGCCCTGCCCGCCATGACAGGCAATGAGCTCCAACGGGATCTGTAGAATTTAGTCGAAACGATCTCCGTCTTGGCAAGCTCGGACCGGCAAAAGGACAGGGACACAGCGCTGGCTGAAGGTCGGCAGCGAGAACAGAGCTGGAGCGCCGATCGGCGACTGGGCGTGCACAACAGCGACCAAAAACAAAACCGAAAGTACACCAGGGGCAGAGGGCGTGACTCATCAGCCGTTGTTGTTCAATTGCAACCTGGGTACCCCTGGGACTCAAGCCCCCGGCTGGCGTACGATGTAGGCCCAAAATTCCAGAGTGTAGTAAGTCCGAATTCCGGCGGCCAAATCGATTTTTGAAAAAGACATGGACATCAGCAGGGCATCAATAAAAAGTACCCGTCGTCATAATCAGGATCTTCACAGGATAATCGCGGGAGGCGGAAAGGGTCTCGGGAGCCCTTAGCTCACGCGTCCATCTTGGAATCGCGCGAAGCTCCTCCCAATTTTTTGTCATTGTTAATTAATAATTAATTGGTCATTAAATAATATTAATTATTTAATTAAATTAATTAGAGTTAATGTGCTAATATATTTCATTTTTTGTTATTGTTAATCAATAATTAATTGGTAATTAATAATTATAAGCAAATCAAAATAGAGAGAGAGGACTAGGTAAGCTAGTCTGGATCCCCTAGTTTATCGCACTCGCTAAGGTGCATTACGTGTTAGAGGGGGATTCCCTCTGCTTTAACTTGCTGTTTGCTGTTAAAGCTTCCTTGGGTCACCTGGCAGGGAGAGAAGACCGGAATTGCCGATCTGCGTGCTCCGTAGACCTGTTGTCCTGCTGCGGTGTCCCGGGACACCGCAGCAGTGCGACACTTTTATAATACAACACGAATCACTTAATATATTTATTTTCACCAACACACACTCATTGGTCCTGAGGAAAGCCAGTTGTAAATAAAAGGCCTGGCTGAAACATTTAGACCACACAGGACGAATGAGCTCATAACTCACTCCAACGCGTCCGCTTGCCTTTTTAGTTGCTAGCAGGGGCTCAGACATTAAAGTTATCCATATACCCTCGGGAACTGGGACCAACTGCTTAGCTTTCAAATCACTTTCACACCCACAACACAGCACACTCAGCAAGTATACCAGCTCCTCAGTAATCTGGAGTCGAAGCACACCCGGGACACATTCAGTGTCACTGTGGTGGGCCCGATGATGAAGCATGCCACCAACCAGGTTGGTGGGTGAGGGCTTCATGATCAAACCAAATGGTTTGCCGACATACGTACCCATTGAGTCTCTTCACACAACTAAGCTAGTCCTTTTTTGATAATCTACAATTACTAATTATTAACTGATTAAATTATGTGATTTATTTATGTGTAGTGGGTTGTGTGTTTATAGGGGAATAGGGTGTGATATAATTAAATGTAATAAATTAAAGAGATTGTATTTATTTATTGGTATTTATTGTTAATTAATTGGTAATTAATATGTGTTAATTAGTTCATTTATAATTACATCAAATTAATAATATTAATTGTTATTAATTGATTAATTGAAATTTATATTAATTGTGTTTCTTTGTATGTGTAGTGTGTTGTGTGTTAAAGGAGGAGTAGTGTGGGAAGTAATTTTTACCCCTACGCTATCCAACGCGTTCCCTACTGTTGCACCCTCTGGAGTGGAAATAGTAATTTAAACACCTACGCTATCCAACGCTTTCCCTACTGTTGCACCCTCTGGAGTGGGAATAGTAATTTTTTACCCCTACGCTATCCAACGCTTTCCCTACTGTTGCACCCTCTGGAGTGGGAATAGTAATATTTACCCCTACGCTATCCAAGGCTTTCCCTACTGTTGCACTCTCTGGAGTGGGAATAGCAATTTTTACCCCTATGCTATCCAACGCTTTCCCTACTGCTGCACCCTCTGGAGTGGGAATAGTAATTTTTACCCCTACGCTATCCAACGTTTTCCGTACTGTTGTACCCTCTGGAGTGGGAATAGTAATTTTACCCCTACGCTATCAAACGCTTTCCCTACTGTTGCACCCTCTGGAGTGGGAATAGTTATTTTTACCCCTACGCTATCCAACGCTTTCCCTACTCTTGCACTCTCTGGAGTGGGAATAGTAATTGTTACCCCTATGCTATCCAACGCTTTCCCTACTGTTGCACCCTCTGGAGTGGGAATAGTAATTTTTACCCCTATGCTATACAACGCTTTCCCTACTGTTGCACCCTCTGGAGTAGGAATAGTAATTTAAACCCCTACGCTATCCAACGCTTTCCCTACTGTTGCACCCTCTGGAGTGGGAATAGTAATTTTTACCCCTACGCTATCCAACACTTTCCCTACTGTTGCACCCTCTGGAGTGGGAATAGTAATTTAAACCCCTGCGCTATCCAACGCTTTCCCGACTGTTGCACCCTCTGGAGTGGGAATAGTAATTTTTACCCCTACGCTATCCAACGCTTTTCCCACCGTTGCAATATGTGGAGTAAGTATATATATACATTTATATGTAGAGTTTTTAATTTATTTTAAATGTATATGTATTAGTTATAATTTTTTAATATGTTTGAATGTTTTTATTTAATATTTGTAAAATTATATGTATTTTTAAAATAGTTTTACATTATTATTAATACATTTAATAAAACGATATTTTTAATTTCGATATTTTTGTACTACGATATTTTTTTGATATTTTTGTACTTACCTTTATGATGATATGACTGATATTTTTGATGTCGATATTTTTGTATGTAGATATTCTGTCTGTCGAATTATGTCATAGATCCGCAGGAAATACATGTTATAGAACAGCGCCACCCGGTGGTTTAATCTATACACTAAATGTCATCTTGAAGAAGGTCCTGTCAAGCAGTGAATACATGTTATACAACATCGCCACCCTGTGGTTTAATCTTTCCACTACATGTCATCTTGGAGAAGATCCAGTCAAGCAGTGAATACATGTTATACAGCAGCGCCACCCGGTGGTTTCATCTTTCCACTACATGTCATCTTGAAGAAGCTCCTGTCAAGCGGTGAATACATGTTATACAACAGCGCCACCCTGTGGTTTCATCTTTCCACTACATGTCTTGTTGGAGAAGGTTTGGTCAAGCGGTGAATACAATACAACAGCGCCACCCTGTGGTTTAATCTTTCCACTAAATGTCATGTTGGAGAACATCCTGTCAAGCAGTGAATACATGTTATACAACAGCGCCACCCAGTGGTTTCATCTTTCCTCTACATGTTATCTTGAAGAAGGTCCTGCCAAGCAGTGAATACATGTTATACAACAGCGCCACCCGGTGGTTTCATCTTTCCACTACATGTCATTATGGAGAAGGTTTTGTCAAGCAGAGAATACATGTTATACAACAGCGCCACCCAGTGGTTTCATCTTTCCTCTACATGTTATCTTGAAGAAGGTCCTGCCAAGCAGTGAATACATGTTATACAACAGCGCCACCCGGTGGTTTCATCTTTCCACTACATGTCATTATGGAGAAGGTTTTGTCAAGCAGTGAATACATGTTATACAACATCTTGGAGACGTGTGTGGCTGGTATCTCATACAGTGGTACCTCGTGACGTGTGATGCTTCCATCTCATACAGTGGTACCTAGTGACGTCTGATGCTTCCATCTCATACAGTGGTACCTGGTGACGTGTGATGATTACATCTCATACAGTGGTATCTAGTGAGTGTGTGAGGCTGACATCTCATCCAGTGGTACCTAGTGACATGTGATGTTGCCATCTCACACAGTGGTACCTAGTGACAAGTGATGCTACCATCTGGTACCTAGTGATCTGTGATGCTGCACTCTCATTAAGTGGTACCTAGTGACGTGTGAGGCTGCCATCTCGTACAGTGGTAGCTAGTGACATGTGAGGCTGGTATCTCATACAGTTATATCTAGTGATGTGTGATGCTTCCATCTCATACAGTGGTACCTAGTGACGTGTGATGCTTCCATCTCATACAGTGGTACCTAGTGACGTGTGATGCTTCCATCTCATACAGTGGTACCTAGTGAGCGTGTGAGGCTGACATCTCATACAGTGGCACCTAGTGGCATGTGATGTTGCCATCTCACAGAGTGGTACCTAGTGACATGTGATGCTGCCATCTTATACCGTGTTACCGAGTGACGTGTGATGCTGCCATCTCATACAGTGGTACCTAGTGATGTGTGATGCTGGTATCTCATACAGTGGTACCTAGTGACGCGTGATGCTGCCATCTCACACAGTGGTACCTAGTGACGTGTGATGCTTCCATATCATACAGTGGTACCTAGTGACGTGTGATGCTTCCATCTCATACAGTGGTACCTAGTGAGCGTGTGAGGCTGACATCTCATACAGTGGCACCTAGTGGCATGTGATGTTGCCATCTCACAGAGTGGTACCTAGTGACATGTGATGCTGCCATCTTATACCGTGTTACCGAGTGACGTGTGATGCTGCCATCTCATACAGTGGTACCTAGTGACGTGTGATGCTGGTATCTCATACAGTGGTACCTAGTGACGCGTGATGCTGCCATCTCACACAGTGGTACCTAGTGACGTGTGATGCTTACATCTCATACAGTGGTACCTAGTGACGTGTGATGCTGGTATCTCATACTGTGGTACCTAGTGACATGTGATGCTGCCATCTCCCACAGTGGTACCTTGTGACGTGTGATGCTTCCATCTTATACCGTGTTACCGAGTGACGTGTGATGCTGCCATCTCATACAGTGGTACCTAGTGACGTGTGATGCTGGTATCTCATACAGTGGTACCTAGTGACGCGTGATGCTGCCATCTCACACAGTGGTACCTAGTGACGTGTGATGCTGGTATCTCATACAGTGGTACCTAGCGACGTGTAATACTGCCATCTCTTACAAGAGTACCTAGTGACGTGTGATGCTGCCATCTTTTACAGTGGTACCTAGTGATGCGTGATACTGCCATCTCATACAGGGGGACCTAGTGACGCGTGATGTTGCCTTCTCATAAAGGCGTACCTAGTGACATATGAGGCTGGTATCTCATACAGTGGTACCTAGTGACGTGTAATACTGCCATCTTACACAGTGGTACCTTGTGAGGTATGATGCTTCCATCTCATACAGTGGTACCTAGTGATGAGTGATGCTGCCATCTCATACAGTGGTACCTAGTGAAGCGTGATGCTGCCATCTCATTCTGGGGTACCTAGTGACTTGTGATGCTTCCATCTCAAACAGTGGTACCTAGTGACTTGTGATGCTGCCATCTCATTAAGTGGTACCTAGTGACATGTGAGACTGCCATCTTATACAGTCGTACCTAGTGACGTGTGATGCTGCCATCTCATACAGTGGTACCTAGTGACATGTGATGCTGCCATCTCATACAGTGGTACCAAGTGACGTGTGATGCTGCCATCTCATACAGTGGTACCTAGTGACATGTGATGCTGCCATCTCATACAGTGGTACCTAGTGACGTGTGATGCTGCCATCTCATACAGTGGTACCTAGTGATGTGTGATGCTGCCATCTCATTAAGTGGTACCTAGTGAAGCGTGATGCTGCAATCTCATATGGTGGTACCTAGTGACGTGAGATGCTACCATCTCATACAGTGGTACCTAGTGACATGTGAGGCTGCCATCCTATAAAGTGGTACCTAGTGGCGTGTGATCCTGCCATCTCATACAGTGGTACCTAGTGATGTGTGATGCTGCCATCTCACACAGTGGTACCTAGTGACACATGATGCTGCCATCTCATACAGTGGAACCTAGTGAAGTGTTATGCTTCCATCTCGTACAGTGGTACTTAGTGATGAGTGATGTTGCCATCGCATACTGTGGTACCTAGTTATGTGTAATGCTGCAACTCATACAGTGGTACCTAGTGACATGTGAGGCTGGTATTTCACACAGTGGTACCTAGTGACGAGCAATCCTGCCATCTTATACAGTGGTACCTAGAGACGAGTGATGCTGCCATCTAATACAGTGGTACCTAGTGAAGCGTGATGATGCCATCTCATACAGTGGTACCTAGTGACTTGTGATGCTGCCATCTCATACAGTGGTACCTAGTTACGTGTGAGGCTGCCATCTCATACAGTGGTACCTAGTGATATATGATGCTGCCATCTCATTAAGTGGTACCTAGTGACGCGTGATGCTATCATCTCATACAGTGGTACCTTTTGAGATGTGATGCTTCCATCTCATACAGTGGTATCTAGTGACATGTGAGGCTGCCATCTCATACAATGGTACATAGTGACGAGTAATCCTGCCATCTTATACAGTGGTACCTAGTGACGAGTGATGCTGCCATCTAATACAGTGGTACCTAGTGACGCGTGATGCTGCCATCTCATACAGGGGTACCTAGCGACGTGTAATACTGCCATCCCTTACAAGAATACCTATTGACGTGTGATGCTGCCATCTGATACAGTGGTACCTAGTGACGCGGGATGCTGCCATCTCATACAGGGGTACCTAGTAACGCGTGAGGCTGCCCTCTCATAAAGGGGTACCTAGTGACGTATGAGGCTGGTATCTCATACAGTGGTACCTAGTGATGTGTAATACTGCCATCTCACACAGGGGTACCTAGTGACGTGTGAAGCTGCCATCTCATACAGTTGTAGCTTGTGAGTTATGATGCTTCCATCTCATATAGTGGTACCTAGTGAGGTATGATGCTTCCATCTCATACAGTGGTACCTAGTGACGAGTGATGCTGCCATCTCATACAGTGGTACCTAGTGACGCGTGTTGCTGCCATCTCATACAGTGGTACCTAGTGACGTGTGATGCTTCCATATCATACAGTGGCACCTAGTGACGTGTGATGCTGCCATCTCATACAGTGGTACCTAGTGACGTGTGATGCTTCCATCTCATACAGTGGTACCTAGTGACATGTGAGGCTGCCATCTTATACAGTAGTACCTAGTGACGTGTGATGCTGCCATCTCAATAAGTGGTACCTAGTGAAGCCTGATGCTGCCATCTCATACTGTGGTACCTAGTGACCTGTGATGCTTACATCTCATACAGTGGTAGCTAGTGACGTGTGATGCTGCCATCTCATACAGTAGTACCCAGTGACGTGTGAGGCTGGCATCTTATACAGTGGTACCTTCTGACGTGTGCTGCTGCCATCTCATACAGTGGTACCTAGTGACGTGTGAGGCTGCCATCTCATACAGTGGTACCTAGTGACGTGTTATGCTGCCATCTCATACAGTGGTATCTAGTGACGTGTGATGCTGCTATCTCATACAGCGGTACCTAGTGAAGCGTGATGCTGCCATCTCATACTGGGGTACCTAGTGATGCATGATGCTGCCATCTCATACAGTGGTACCTAGTGACATGTGAGGCTGCCATCTCAATAAGTGGTACCTAGCGTGATGCTGCCATCTCATACTGTGGTACCTAGTGACGTGTGATGCTTCCATCTCATACAGTGGTAGCTAGTGACATGTGATGCTGCCATCTTATACAGTGGTACCCAGTGACGTGTGAGGCTGTCATCTTATACAGTGGTACCTAGTGACGTGTGATGCTGCCATCTCAATAAGTGGTACCTAGCGTGATGCTGCCATCTCATACTGTGGTACCTAGTGACTTGTGATGCTTCCATCTCATACAGTGGTACCCAGTGACGTGTGAGGCTGTCATCTTATACAGTGGTACCTAGTGACGTGTGCTGCTGCCATCTCATACAGTGGTACCTAGTGACGTGTGAGGCTGTCATCTCATACAGTGGTACCTAGTGACGTGTTATGCTGCCATCTCATACAGTGGTATCTAGTGACGTGTGATGCTTCCATCTCGTACAGCGGGACCTAGTGACGTGTGAGGCTGGTATCTCACACAGTGGTACATAGTGACGAGTAATCCTGCCATCTCATACAGTGGTACATAGTGACACGTGATGCTGCCATCTCAAACAGTAGTACCTAGTAAAGCGTGATGCTGCCATCTCAAACAGGGGTACCTAGTGAAGTTTGAGGCTGGTATCTCATACAGTGGTACCTTGTGACGTGTAATACTGCCATCTCTTACAGTGGTACCTAGTGACGCGTTTTGCTGCCATCTCATAAATTGGTACCTAGTGATGTGTGAGGCTGCCATCTCATACAGTGGTACTTAGTGATGAGTGATGTTGCCATCGCATACTGTGGTACCTAGTTATGTGTGATGCTGAAACTCATACAGTGGTACCTAGTGACATGTGAGGCTGGTATCTCACACAGTGGTACCTAGTGACGAGTGATCCTGCCATCTTATTCAGTGGTACCTAGTGACGTGTGATGCTGCCATCTCATAGAGTGGTACCTAGTGACATGTGATGCTGCCATCTCATAGAGTGGTACCTAGTGACGTGTGATGCTGCCATCTCATTCTGGGGTACCTAGTGAGGCATGATGCTGCCATCTCATACAGTGGTACCTAGTGACGTGTGATGCTGCCATCTCATTCTGGGGTACCTAGTGAGGCATGATGCTGCCATCTCATATAGTGGTATCTAGTGATGCATGATGCTGCCATCTCATACAGTGGTACCCAGTGACGTGTGAGGCTGGTAACTTATACAGTGATACCTAGTGACGCGTGGTACTGCTATCTCATACAGTGGTACTGTAGTGACCGAGATATTGGTACTTTTTGGCTCGTTTATGACCATTGCCAACCACCATCTTAGTATATGCTGTTATTTGAATATGCACGGTGATCTGCCCATTCTTGACCTTTATTTTACACAGTTGGTGGGGCTTGCCTATAGGCTTTGACAGCATTATGTCCCATTATATGCTGTTTTTTTATCTTTTTCGGGCCTAGAGGCCTATGCATGAGAGATGCCATGTTCTTTTCTGCAACTCTTGCTCTGGGTAGCCTGTGGGTGAAGGGTGGTGTTTGAGTTATAACTTGTTATTCACTAGCTAAGAACCAGCATGGACTGGATCTTAACAGAAGAATGTGCTCATTCTCTGCGCTGCAGACGCAACAACAGCTGGCCACGGGGGTGCATTGGTAGCACGGAGTCTGGTGCAGGAATCTGGTAGTAGGCGGGCCGTTTTGCTGGAAAATTCCATGAGAGAAGGCATTCCATATTAATGAGGGGAGAGAGTCAGTTGTTGTTGGAACTGGAGAGAGAAGTAGTCAGTTTTGAAGGAGTTCAGCTTGAAGACAGGCAGTTGTGAAGGAGTCCGGTTTGGAGGCGGTCAGTTTTGAAGGAGTTGGAGCTTGAAGTCAGTCAGAGTTGGAAGCTGCAGTTGGAGGCAGTTGGAAGTTGCCGCTGAAGGTGTTGGAACTTGGACAGTTGGTGCTCAGTTCAGATGGAGATCAGTGGGTCTGCTGCTTAGTTCCAGTCAGTTGTGCAGTTGGAGTTCAGCCAGTTAGTTGGAGAGTTGCAGAGCTGAGTTGGGAGGTCAGGAGCGAGTTGGGAGCCATTTGGAGACCGGTGGAGTGCAAGGGCCACGAGGGATATCGGGACTGGATCTGTTGGTGATGGTGGTGTGGTGATAACAGAGAATCCTGATCAAACCAGAGAGATGGGCCCCTTGATAAACATGGTGACGTGTTCTTAGAATGTTTTTATTATAACTGTTTATGTCTTACCTATCCTTACTTTTCAGCTTCCTCTATGAATGTATGTGTTGGTGATTGCTTATTAGTAGTCATTCTATCATTGTGCCATAAAGAGCATTAGTTATTTCTTCTTCTCTGTTATGTTGTGATCATTGTGTAATAAAAAGACCCCAGTTTGCATGGATTCCATTTGTTTGTTGTCACTAAGAGGGAGTGTGGGCTCTTCTTATCCAGATTCTGTTGTATAAAGGCCGGATTACCCCTTTTTACAGGTAACTGATGACAGGAAGGTGCGCTGCTTCTAATTAGGGATAACTGCCTTATTCTTTGTGGAGGAAGGTCTGGACCCTTTTTTACCAAGTGCTTACAGAGGGACGGGTGAATTCCCCTCTGAGTAATTGTCGATACGGGAGGGAGACTGACACCAAAACAGGGATATCCAAATTGTAGGTAATTCAACCCAACATAGCGTAAGAGGTATGTATTGATTCACCGGAAGGTGTTGCTAATTTTGCTATTTGATTCTTACCTGTGGTAAGTTGCTGATTTGATTAACCAGGAGGTGTTGCTGATTCTTGCCGTGCAGTGGTAAGTTGTTGATTTGATTCACCAGAAGGTGTTGCTCGTGCAAATGCGCGTTGATTCGCCGGAAGGCATTGCTAAGTTCGCACCAGGGTGCGTTGCTGATCTGATTCACCTAGAGGTGTTGCTGATTTTGCTAAGTCTGCACCAGGGTGCATTGCTGATTGATTCGTCGGAAGACGTTGCTACACATACCCTCTGAGCTATGATTTATTGTATCTTTAGCTGTTAGTATTATTCCTTTCTCAGGTTGGTATTTTATATGTTTATGTCTGGCTTGTTATGATTCCTGAGAAGGGCTGTGGTAAGTAATAGCTGTATGTTTGGCAGAAGCTCTAAATTGCGCCAAAAATCGGTTATTACAGGTACCCATCTCATACAGTGGTACCTTGTGACGTGTGATGCTGCCATCTGATACCGTGGTACATAGTGACGTGTGAGGCTGCCATCTCATTCCGTGGTACCTAGTAAAATGTGATGCTGCCATGTCATACAGTGGTACATAGTGACGTGTGAGGCTGGTATCTCACACAGTGGTACCTAGTGACGTGTAATACTGCCATCTCTTACAGTGGTACCTAGTGACGCGTGATGCCGCCATCTCAAACAGTAGTACCTAGTGAGGTATGATGCTTCCATCTCATAGAGAGGTACCTAGTGACGTGTGAGGCTGCCATCTCGTACAGTGGCACCTAGTGAAACGTGATACTGCCATCTCATACAGTGGTACCTAGTGACATATGAGGCTGCCATCTCATACAGTTGTACCTAGTGACGCGTGTTGCTGCCATCTCATACAGTGGTACCTAGTGATGTGTGTTGCTGCCATCTCTTACAGTGGTGCCTAGTGACGCGTGTTGCTGCCATCTCATACAGTGGTACCTAGTGATGTGTGTTGCTGCCATCTCTTACAGTGGTGCCTAGTGGCGCGTGTTGCTGCCATCTCATACAGTGGTACCTAGTGACGCGTAGTGCTGCCATCTCATACAGTGGTACCTAGCGATGTGTGATGCTGCCATCTCATACAGTGGTAGCTAGTGACGTCTGATGCTTCCATCTCATACAGTGGTACCTAGTGTCGCATGATGCTGCCATCTGGTACCTAGTGATGTGTGATGCTGCCATCTCATACAGTGGTAGCTAGTGACGTCTGATGCTTCCATCTCATACAGTGGTACTGTTGGACTTGGCCCTCTTGGCAGGGTCATCCCTGAACTTTTTTGCCTTCCTCCGATATTCTCTCTGACCTGTTTTTGTTGGTTTAATGACTCTGGGCTCTTTACCACTGCTGACCAGTGCTAAAGTACATATGCTCTCCCTGTGTAAAAGGTGTACATGTAATTGATTTCCATAATTGGCTGGTTTGATTTACTGTCAGTCCCCAGTAAAGTGCACCAGGAGTGCCAGGGCTTGAAAATACAAAGGCTGCCATTGCAGAACCTGCGTGCAGTCTGGTACTGCCATGCTGACTGCGCAAGTACTCCTACTTGCCAGTCCCTAAACCTTCCCTTAACTTCATATTAGTCACCCCTATGGTAGGCCCAAGGGCAGGGTGACTTGTAAGCATATGGTAGGACAAGCCCTGATGTGTGTGGCATGTCCTAATAGTGAATTACAGACATTTTCGTTGTTCACTATTGTAAGGCTACCTGTTCTTATAGGCCAGAATGGGCTGCTGGAATTATTCCACTCTATAATCCCAGCAGGCTCAGGGAACATGGTAGAAAGTCAAGTTTAGAATGCCTGAACTCAGAATAATAAAATACTTCTTTTAGTAAAGTTTATTTTAATAACCTGTGTTTGCAAATGCTACTTTTAGAAAGTTAGCATTTGCTTGCCTGACCATTTCAGCCCGCCTCTGCTAGGATGTGTATCTGCTGTCTGGTTTCTGTGTGTCTCTGAATTTTGGGGTGTGGTAATGCACTCTGAGTTCAGTTGATTGTATATATTCTTACTCAAATTTTCATAAACTTAGTTGGTGCATAGGTAGGTGCCCTACTGAGCTTTTAGGGTGTGAGAATATGATCATTGAACATGTGATACCTGTGGACACAGGGACCACTCCTTCCTTGCACTCCTTTCTCCTTTCATTCAATTATAACGCAGTTATTTCACGGTTTGTAAATTTATTTTCATTTCCAAACATTTGTTGCGTAGCGAGTTGTCAAATCATTGTCTTTCGTTTTTCTTTAATTCATGCATTTCTTTTCATATTTAACTAAATCCCAATGCATTTCAAGCAAAACAGCTCTTCATCAGGGGATAACTTTACCTAAAAATATAATACGTCATGTTGAGTAATGGGTCTCTCACAATGTGTACAAAATAAACTGAAATCAACATATTCCAATGAATTTCCACATATCTTTGTATGCTTCTGAATCAGCAATGATTATAACATCTACCATATACGTTTTGTGCCTTATGTCTCTGTAAAGGTATAAAAACAACATGTATTCGTTTCCTAATACATTTCTGTTATATCCCATTTGTTATATGTCTCTGAAAATGTTTTCAACAGCAGGTGTAACATTTACCACATACGTTTTGCCTATACAAATTTATCAGCAACAACTGTGACATTTGCCTTATACGTTTTGTGCCTCACTATTACTGACCTTGAAACCTTCGTTTTGACTTCAAAAAACCGTCAAGCTGTAAAAAACGGAAAACTGTAGTAAACCGTTTGTTTTTACGTGAATGCATCTATATTAATGCGTGTTGTTAACAGAACCCTGTTCTTACCCGGTGCTTAATGTCCGTGTCGCTTCCTCGCTACCTCGGCGTTCGTCACTCTATCCCTCATTGCCGGTTACGGCTCTATGATCTATTCCCGCTAACGTGACTAACGTGAAGTTACGTGTGTTGTTTATGAGTGATTAAAGTTGTACACACTTCAGTAAATGCAACATAGTAACTCTGTTAATTACTAAGTTATAATAATGTTATACGAGGATGTTAAGAAATGTATGAAAGCGCTGTATTTCACGGTGCATGTTTAATCGGTAGGATGTGTATGCTGAGCTGTATTCAATGGTGAAATGAGGGTCATAATTTACGTATATATACTGGAAAATCTGTGTACTAAGACATAATTCTATGTTATATTCGATTGATCAACCAATATCTTATGTGGGTAAAACCCAAAGAAAAAGAAAAACTCGCATAATAGAACATAAAAGCAACATTAGACTTAACAATCAGAAATCAACAGTGGCAGTGCATTTTAACCAAGCCCATCATAATGTGAGTCAGTTAAAATTTTGTATCTTAGAAATGGTGGCTACCATACCTGGAAGAGACAATAACCATCACCTGTTAAAACGAGAAGTATTTTGGATCAACTTTTTATGCACCATGCAGCCAAAGGGGCTCAATGAACGGATGGATTTAAACTGCTTCCTATAGAGACACTTCAGAAGTTTATATGTTTTGCGATCCGGAATTGATATGTAATTACACAATGATGTACTGTGATTATGCACTGTGAATTATTATTCACCACACAAATATTGGTTGATCGTGATGCTGCCATCTCATACAGGGATACCTAGTGACGAGTGATGCTTCCATCTCATACAGTGGTACCTAATGACATGTGATGCTGCGATCTCATACAATGGTATCTACTGACGTTTGATGCTTCCATCTCATACAGTAGTATTTAGTGACACGTGAGGTTGGTATCTCATGAATGGTACCTAGTGACATGTGAGGATGGTATCTCACACAGTGGTACCTAGTAACGTGTGATGTTGGCATCTCATACAATGGTACCTAGCGACATGTGAGACTGGTATATCACACAGTGGTACCTAGTGACGTGTGATGCTGTCATCTCATACAGTGGTACCTAGTGAGGTGTGATGCTGCCATCTCATACAGTGGTACCTGGTGACATGTGAGGCTGTCATCTCACACAGTGGTACCTAGTGACGTGTGAGGCTGCCATCTCATACAGTGGTACCTAGTGATGTGTGATGCTTCCATCTTATACAGTGGTACGTAGTGATGTGTGATGCTACCATCTCATACAGTGGTACCGAGTGAAGCGTGACATGTGAGGCTGTCCTCTCACACAGTGGTACCTAGTGACATATGAGGCTGCCATCTCATACAGTTGAACCTAGTGACGTGTGAGGCTGCCATCTCATACAGTGGTACCTAGTGAGGTATGATTCTTCCATCTTACACAGTGGTACCTAGTGACTTGTGATGCTTCCATCTCATACAGTGGTGTCTACTGACGTGTGAGGCTTCCATCTCATACAGTTGTACCTAGTGATGTGTGATGCTGCCATCGGATACTGTGGTACCTAGTGACTTG